>NC_136060.1:372394717-372994717 GCF_964261635.1 Lissotriton helveticus
AATTCTTATTTTTCAAATGGCATATATAACCCACGGTCAAAATTAGAAATGACAACAACCGATGTAGCGGTCGTCCGTCCTCAAATCGCAACGGGGCATAAATAACCCCCAGTACAGAATGACCGAACGGCCCACCCGTCTACATTCGTCCTCCCTTGGTGTCGATCAGACCGCCACAATCGTAATCACAATGAGCTCGAAAACCTCTAATATCACTAGCTGCAAAGTCAGTTCAGCTTGCAAGCCCAGTTTTATCCCTAGAAACTCAGTGATATTATTTTTCAATCTCTTCAGGTCTGGACATTCAGCAAATACATGTACGAAGTCCGCCACAGTCACTTGACATCTTGGACAACTAATACCATGTGTCTCACCCATTTAGAAATTTTCCCAGGGGTAATAAAAAGATTAAACCAAGTTTTGAAGTGCTGTGCTTGCAGGTTAGCAGACAGTAGCAATGTCTGGGCTAATGCTAACGATTCTACCACTTCCCCATTTTCAGTCTGAAGTGCTCCCTGCCACCATCTAATGTGTTTATCAATTTCCTCATGCATCAAACTATTTAGGATCTTACAAAAAAATCCTATCTGAGACCTCTCTTCTATTATCAAATTTACTAGCTCCACTTTACTAAACTCCACTAGCCCCCCGATTTTTTTATCTAGGAAATGTCTAATCTGTAAATATTTAAAGAACTCATTATGCCTAAATTAAATGTCATTCTAACATCCTCAGATGTATTTACACAATTATCTAACACAAAGTCACCCAGAGTAAATGGACCTTGCTCTTTCCATCTTCTCACTTGCGGATCCCAGAAGATCGCAGGTAAGATAGGACTTTCTTGTACTGGGGTATAATAATTAAAGTGGCCGATACAGAGTTACTTCCATACAGCAGACCAAACGTGAAAGGCACAGGAAAGAGTTTTAAATCTAACTCTTTTATAATACCAAAACTCTGACGCAGAAGACAGCCTATTGCCTCTTTCCCCAGCAGCAGTTCATAAATCGTGGGTAAGCCTTCATCTACCCCTTTCCGCTCCTATTTTACATAGAGTAATATGGCCATCTGTTGTAAAACTGTGGCCCAGTAATAGAACCAGAGGTTTGGTACTTTCCACCCTCCACCCCCTGTTCTCTCAGAGAGTAATACATTTCAGTGCCTTTCTTGGTCAGGTGAAAGCCCACAGAAATCTCAAGATCACTCCGTCCAAGACTTTAAACAAATAGCTCTCTACTTCCTAAAAAAAGACAACATTTTGGGGAGAATCATCATCTTTACTAGATTAATTCTTTCGACCAACGTTAATCGAAGGTTGTTCCATCTCTCAAAGTCTGCTTTCGTTTGCTTGATTAAGTGTTCAAAATTTACTTCGAGGATTTTACCTAAATCTGTCCTAATGTTAACCCCGAGATAAGTCGCACTCAAGACCACCCGACTATCATCCCATTGTATATTACTGTTACTTACTACCTGGATTTTATCCTTGGTAATCCTAGGTCCAGAAAAACACCCAAATCTATTTTCCTCCCTTTCAATTTAATTTACTGACTGCCCCGGATCAGGAGATATTATTGCCAGATCATCAGCAAGTATTTTTGTTTTCCAAGCCTGCATCTAAACTGATGGAATTGCTCTATTCTTTCCAATGCTCCTAATGAGGGGATCAATATATAATGTGAACAGAAGGGGAGAACAAGGGCATCCCTGTCTTATACCTCTTTGGAATACAACTGTCTCTGATTGTCTTCCCATTAATAAGATCTTGGCCCTTGGTTTATGATATAGATATTTAGCAGAATTAATAAAACCTGACCCTAAGCCCATCCTGGCCATAACCGTGCAGAGGTATGGCAAGGAGATCCTATCAAAAGCTTTCTCCGCATCCAGCGATATTAAAGCCATAGGGTCTCGTACCATTTGGGCTGCATCGAATAACTTAACTTGACGGAGACGATCCATGGTACCCCTCCCGGGGATAAACCCATGCTGCAAAGGGGAAACTATACTTTTAATCACACCGGACAGTCTTGTAGCCAATATCTTTGAATAGATTTTACCATACCTATTCAATAAAGTTATAGGGTGGTATGATCCCAATTCCTGCCGAAATTTCCCCTTCTTTGGAAAAACCACTATATTTGCTAAAGTCTAAGATTCCAGTGAAACGCCTCCTCTCTGAAACTGTAAAAATAAAATCTCCAACTTTTATATTTACAATCATCAAAAAAGATTTTATAGAATTCCCTGGGTATAGAAACCGTCCCCACTGCTTTTCCTGAGGCTACAGTAAATGTGGCCGTTATTATCTCCTCTATCATAATGGGTTGTACCAATAGTTCCCAATGCTCATCATTTAGCACTTCTACTACCATCGCATCCAAATACCTTTCCATATCTCCCACATCTACATTCGAGCCCTCATCCTCAGTATATAGTTGTTGGTAAAACCTTGGAAAGCAGCTCGTATTTCAACTGGATCTGAGCGTATTCCCATAGTCAGATCTTTGATTTCTCTTATGTCCCCTTGTGTTATCTGTTGGCTCGTATGGATTGCAAGTTTCCGCCCCACCATTTCATTATATTTGTAGGCACTTACTTCCATGTCATATATTTATCTGCTGCTTTCCCTAGTGAGATGTCAGTAATAGCTCCTTTGGCCACTGCCACTTTTAATTGAGCCTCCTCAAGCCCACGTCCCTTTGATAATGTGTCTAATAAGTTGGTTTCCTCCTGCAGCAGAGTTTCATATAGTTCCTGCAATTGCTGTTACTTTATTTTATGGGACCAACTAAATCTAGAGGTCTCCCCCTGGATACCTGTCTTAAATGTGTCCCATATCATGCCTATTGGAGCATTTATCACATGCTTTAACATAAACTGGGGGAACCATTCCTTCATACACCTAACATATTCCTCATCCAGCAGCAAAAGACCAACTACGGGTTAGATGCAATTCAGAGTTTATATCTATCTCTATATCTGACATCACCCTTTGGTACTTAAAAATTCTACAGGTCTGTACTAGTTTGATATAAAAAAACAATCCAACCTCGCATGTACCTTATGGGGTGCCGAAAAGAATGTATACCCAGGGCCCAGAGTCGCTTTCTCAGCGCTTATATCAACTAACCCATGAATACCCACCAGATTTCTCATTCCCCTAAAGCATTTGGTTTTTGTCCATTATAAAACTCCCATCCTGCTCTTAACACTTCTCAGTCCGTATTTATTTTAAAATCCCCACATATAATTAGCGGCAGAGGCAAATTAGTCAGCTCGATATTTACCCATTCTAGCAAATCAAATCGTCCCCTACGGATCCATAAACTGAGCAGAGAGCGAAACAGCATTTCATAATGATCTAGCTATACTTATCTGCCTTACAATGCAGAAAGCGGCAGTTACCCTTCCGAACAAAGATTGCAGCCCCCCCATGTTCGCGTCTCTTGTATTGCACATAAATACCCTGGTAACCTTTAAAATCTAGCAAATTACATCTTCCCCTTCAATGTGGGTTTCTTGAAGGAATATTAGTCTGCTTTTACATACTGCATTTCCAGATTAATCCTTAGATTTTCCTGTGGGTTAAGTCACATATATTAACTGTGGTACCCATAAGTGGCTAATTTTTCAGAATATACTTCTTCTGTGCTGCTGCTAATACTGCCCATTCCCTCTGCTTGGAAGTGACCCCCCCCCCCCCTTGCCTTCACTCCCTCTTCTGAAGACCTCCCCCCCATACCTCTACCACGGGCTATCGGGTCTACCAAGACCATAGTGATGCAACCTACCAAACACACCACCCTTCCCTCCCCCGATTCCAGGACAAATTCCCCATGACCTCATGAGACCTTGTGAGACAATAGCAAATCAGGTCTATCTGCTCCCTTTGTAGAGTCTGCATACCCTACCCATTCCCATTTAGCCTTAACCAGCGCCCTCTCTCCCCGGTATTCCTTTTAAGTATTCTTGTGCCATAATCTCCAAGATAAATGTCTGAGTCTTTCCTTTACAAATAATTTTGAGGTGGGCAGGATTCATCAGATATACTTCACATCCAAGCCCCCGAAATGGGAAAAACAACTGGCATTGTCGCCACCTTCTTTCTACAATAATGTGGCAGAAGTCTGGTCGGACAAAAAAAATTGACCATTGAATGAGCTCTTTGCCTCAGATCAGGCTTCTCCACTATCGCTCGTCAAAGTAAAAAGATTCCAAAGAACACCAGGATCGCTCTTGGTTTTTCCGGCTGTTGTAAATGCCGATTTTTCTTAAGCATCAGTGGAAATCTGCGCACTTGTTGCACTTGTGCTTTCCAGTTCCCTTGTGCAAGCCCGGGGAACACTCCTTTTTAGCAAACACACCATAAAAGCCCGGATATCATTTCCCTCAGTTTTCTTCACCACCCAGAAATCTTAAATTGTTTTCTACGTTGTCGATTTTCAAACTATTTCAGCTTTCACATCATATCTGTAATTTGAGTTTCCTGAGCCTCGTTTTGTTTCTCCAGAGTACTCACCCCAATCTCCAACAACTCTATCTGTTCTTCTACCCGAGTGATCCTTTTAGACATTTCAGCACAAGACTTATTCACTTTGAGCATCGCCGCTTGTAGCTTTTTAGTGGCTAGCTGGGATCTTTTATTCTCTGTGTGGGCCTCTACTTAAATGTTACTTCAGCGTGGAATATGTAAGATCCATAGTGGGTGCTTATGTCTTTTCTGACGGTGCTTCTGGTCCACCTTGCGATGTGCCTGCGGCCCCTGGGATAGAATCCTCCAAGATCTCATGTGTCGCAGAGTAGTCCCATTGTAGTTGCCTGGTGTCTGAATCCTGGCCACTCTCACTACCTCTTACCTTGACTTTACGTTTCTTTTTATGAGTGAAGACACGCTTCTGTGTGGCTAGTCTAGCACTACTAATGTCCCCCGATACAACTACTGCAAACTCCTCATCCATCAGATCTTCACTTATTCTGGATAAATATGAGTCACTTGTCAATGAATAGAATTTATCGGCCCCATCAGGGGAACCTACATTCAACCTCTACGGTCTAGAGACCTTTCCCAATGGTCTTTGCCCATCCAGCTGATCTTCCAGCGCAGATCCACTGCCACTTCCCAGGACATCCCCCATTCCCTTCTTTCATCGGCCCCATGGGTCTTTTGAGCACCTCGGTCTGCTCATCCATTAGCTTTCACGACAGTACATACGTCTGGGGCGCCACTTTCCTCTACATTCAGATGAGGTAAATCACCTGTACTCATAGTTTTTGTGGAGGGTCATTCCGCAATTTCTCTTTTCCTCTAGGGGTATTGCCATAGGTTTCTTAGAGCTTTTTACATCTTGCCTTTGTGGTTTACTGGAAAAAAATCAAAGGGATCACCCGTTCTTTCTCCTTCTTGGGTAAATACATTTTGACTCCTACAGCCGCATCCTGGTTAGGGACCAGCCCATGATCGCTCACGCCTGTCCCCGATTCTCTTCTCCCTGCGTTGAGGTCTCGCCCATATTCCCTGCAAGAGTTCCTTTTCGGGGCTGAGTTGCTGCATGGGTCGCCCCTGAAGCTGCAGAGTCAGCACCATCCCGCTATGCTCTTCTTGTTGTCGGCATTCACCATCACAGACCCGCTCCCAGCTGTCCAGGAAACCGAATGCTCTACCCACTACTCACAGGAGCAGCAAAACTCTCTCTCTCCAGCCGCCGACTCTGATCAGCAGTGGCTTTGCATTCAGGAAGCAGAGATACAGTGGCTTTACACTATGCAGCATATTGTCCGAGCAGTATTCCATTTGCCTTTCATTTTACATTTATTCCCCACTTTTCCTGAGATCTGTAATTTTCTACATTTTCACAAGTTTAGCTCCTTAGGCCCGGAGTCGGAGAAGGATAGCACCGCGGCATACTAAGCGGATGCCAACTTGCCTCCCATACTGCAAATGCAGTATGTCCGCTTTATATTAATTTTGAGTGGGAAAACAAAATTATTATGGACCAGTAAAGGAGGTAGAGCAGCTGGATGCACAAATGTTTTTTGGGCCCTCCCTTTGATCATTTCAAGCATTTCTTTTCCTTCTTGTATGGCTACTCCTGCCTCCCTCTCAAGTAGTGTACTCAAAATAAATGACTGGTAAAAATAATCTTCTATAAGCATTACTACTGCAGTTGCTTATCAAAATGAGCCTTGATTCTTGTCTCATATCATATGTGTTCTATTATTAAAATGTAATAAACATGTAATATACACAGACAATGTATCCTTATTCTTGCCTATCCATTCGGGTGAGGATCATATTAAACAGCCATGATGATCGCAAATAACCAGGCTATCCTGTTTTCAGTGTTTATTTTTTGGGTGATTTCAGTGATGTTTCCGCCGTGATTTTCCAACCTTTTGAAATCAGTGCTTAGCTGTTTATATTCAGCTGCCATACCCCCAAAATAGCCAAAAACAGTGTTTATCCACAATTTACAAAACATCGTTTCTGCAGTAATTGTTATAAGGAACATATTTAATTTAAAGGAAACGTAATGTAAGGTATGTAGCATTTTCCCATTGGCAACATGGCAATGGACTAATGTTACTATTTTGAGCATAGGAAGTGGTCACTCTGTTAGGACCCTGTCTGGATTACAGGACTATTAATAGATTTAAAAAAAATGTAACAGTGCAATATTCAAGTGTTGTAATAAACACATTCTTAGACACAACTGGGGACCATTAACCAACTTCTTACTGAATATTATGACATTGCAGTGGTGGTAGACCCTGCCAACAGCATCATACGTTATGAAACCTTTAAACCTTTGAAATAAACCAGCTTAATTTGTAGTCCTGAACTCGAAGGCACCTTAAACTAGAGGCTTTAAGCATGCTCGCCACTGATTTTCTGCACACTTTTCCTTTTTATTTATTTTTTTATTTATAATTTTACTTTTATTGCAAACAAGTCAGGTAAACAGCATGAGATATAAGCGAAAATCAATTTGAGACCAATTTTACATTGTAGGAAACAAAATTGCAGTGAATGAATAATGTCTTAATTTTGTCAGTTGATTCCTCCTTGTGTCCATTGATATATTGGCGCCCAGATTTTTCTTCCCGTTTGTTTCTTTTTCCATCCTTTTGTTTTATAAATTGAAGATTCTAAATTGAATTTGGCTAACAACCGCACACTTTTCCTGATAATATTAATGTGGTGCTGTTCTTGTGTGGACTTTCATAACTGCCAAGTATCCCCCAGGCAAAGTGCACAGTTGAGTCAGTCCTGAACAGACATCACATTGTATTCTCAGACTTGCAGTTTTGCTGTTAACATTGTAACAATGGGTTTAACACCCAAACAATAAAATGCAGTTGGGTAAAAAGCCAGGATTAGCTGTAGTTATCACATATAACAAAGGGACACCTTGCAGCTATGAATTTTATTGGTCTGTGGAAAGTCTTGTGTCAAGCTTTCACTACTATCCCATATGCATTGTGACAGTACTTTTTTCACAGGTAGCAGTCACTATACCTTGCATTGAATGTTTAAAACCTGGGGTGCTTAGATGGTGACCTGCTATCCATATTGACTTGTTAGAAAAGGGAGCTGATGTGTCAAAGTATTAACCCATTCTGTGTTTGTGGTTAAACATGATAGTAAATACTGGCGAACATCCACATGATCCAGCCATTTCACCAGTCAGTGAAAGAAAATAACACTGCCAAAAGATATGTGTATAACATAATATGTAGAATTGTATAAAATTACTAAAGCAGACCTAAAACATGCTAATGAACACTGCATCTTTAACCCAAGCATAACAAACTGGGGAAAACAAAAGGAAGAAGAAACAATATTTTAGCGGCATCCCTAAACAATAAAACCAAGCAGAAAAATCTTGAAAAAGTCTTTCTTGCTGATACATTATAGAACAAAGTTGCACTGTGCTGCCCTTTCAGAAAGAAACAAAAATTACTTATTCTTTCTCACTTTCCTTTCTTTGAATAGCATTTTAGTTTGTGGTTGTGCAGGTGTTATCAGTGTTTATATGCTTACACCGATGAAGGTTGTTTCCTTCATGGGGTTTTATCAGTTTTCATAAGTTTAAACCTAAAACCAGATAGCCTGCAAAAAGAACAGCACATATCATATGAAAATTCTGTCTGTAAATGTGAGAAGTTGGCCTGATATATGATGCTCACTAGTTCTAGTGATCACCTTGTATCAGTCCAAACAACACTTATGGTGATTGGTTGTAAGTCAACCTTATAGACCAGCTATCCTAATGGTAGCATGGACAAAGCAGTCTTAGGCTAAACTCTTTTGGCATGTGAAGCCAGCTGTTTTACCACAATATAACCCCTTGAATACCAGATGAAAGGACACCACACAGGTTGTTATGAAAATAAACAGTCTATTTATTAATAACAACACCTCTGAACTCTTTATGAGGTCAGAGGGCTAAGCACATGACAATCTCTTACGAAAAATACGACAAGTTGCACAAAATTACAATGGTGCCCTAGGGGCACGACAAACCATATACTAAGTAAGTGGAATGTGAAAGTCGATAAAAGGAATGGAGCTGTCCAGAGGTTGTAGGATCGATGGAAACACGCTACACTAACTCTAGGTAAGTAATAGGAGGCCCACGGAACGCGTGTGCAGAGTGTGAACTCACACGCGAGATGCGTAACGTCTATGGACAGTACAGTTCAAGTAAAAGGTAAGTACGGACAATCCTGACTAGGTAGGACAACAACGGCTGTGGAATTGGACACTAGGACAGTTAGACTACCCTTGAGCACCGAAATGCTCTCGTTACCTCACCCACGGGCTGCGGGTGCATAGGTGCCAAAGTGTGTCGGGTTCTCGCGTTGAAGTCAATGGAGCCTGAAAGAAAAGATGCTGCAGGCGACCAGGAGGAAGATGTCCGGTGTGATCCAAGGGTGGATCGGTGAAGAAGAGGAACTGAAAGCAGAGGGGACAGTGTTCAAAGTCACTAGCCAGTGACCGGTGTGGAACCAGGTAGGAACCAGGTGCTGTCGTCGCGATCAGGTGAAGAGTGGACGCTTGACTCTGCAGGCACGTGGACCAGGAGGTGTCTTCGACGACCAAGATGGAGGCACGAGCTGTCCCACGCAGGCTCTCGCTGTCGGCGGTGTCGGATCCGAGATTGGACTCAACAGGCCTTGGCAAAGGCAACCCACGCGGTGATGGGAAAAGAAGTCTGGTGCGGACTAGGAGAGTCCGGGGTGCCCCTCTTTTGGAAGGGAGCAAGGGCCAGTCTGGAGCAACCAGACCAGCAGCAAAGATTCAAAGGTTCGTCGTCTAGGAGGCCACTAGCCAGCCGGCAAGTGACCAGACAACGCGTCGAGCAGCAACCAAGCAGAAGGGCCCCACGCAGATCTCGTGGAAGCTGGAGGGCTGATCTTCGGTGCAGGGGCTGCTCGGGGCTGGGGCTTCTCAATCCCCAAAGCACTTGGTCGAGTTTACCTCGGGAGTCGTGCTGGAAGCGAAGTGCAGGTTCGTTCAAGATGGCCGGTCCCACGTGTCTCGTCGCACCCACGGGTCTCAGCTTTGCTGCAGATGTAGGTGGAGGTCGGAGAGGTCTGGGAATCCGGGTCTCGTCGGGCTCTGAAGTCTGGATCCTCGAGGGAAGACGACAAAGTGAAGCCGCTGGACGCTTGATGGTGCCTGCAGTTGCAGGGTGGACACTCCTTGTCCACAAGGGAGATTCTTCAGTCTTCTGTGGAGCAGAACTTCGAAGGCCAGAGTTTCTTCTTGTTGAATAGTTCAGGATAATCTAATTTGGAATGGGACCAGCTCCTACCTTTATTCTCCTAAAAGGGGCTGCACTACTGACTAGGTCCCTCCCCTGGGTGGGACCAGGAAGGGGGGTGGCTACACCCCCTATCCTTTGTCCGGTTTCGCGCCAGAGCTTGGGAAGGGATGCCCCAGCAACTGGTTTGTACTGGTGTATGCACAGGACACCTTGTGTGCCCCAGGCATGTCTCATTCCTTCCAGGCCTCCCTACCTCAATACACAAAATCCTGTCTGGGGTGGTGCTAGCACCTCCCAAGGCAGGAAACCCTTTGTCCAAGCCTCCCTCGCTGGAAGGACTCCCAGCAGCAGGAGGTCAGACTTGTGTCTGTGGTGGCAGCATCCATTTTGTGATGCTAAGGCTCGAGTTAACTTTAACCGGGGTTCACAGTTACGTACATGTCGTGTCCCTCTAGAAGGGTGGAATGCTACCCCCGTCACCAGAATTGGCGAGGGGGAAGTATTCCAAATCGTATGACACCTTACTCGACATGTTTTGATAATGTTATACCAGAGTTAGCATTTAACCGCGAGGTTGATAATGCACTTAAGAGTATATGGTATAGCGTTATCATGGAACAGCTATTAGGACTTGGTTCCGCAAGCTGCAAACGGGCTCAGCTCATGCCAGAGCACCATCTCACATAATTCCAAGCACTCTGCCTTCAGGATTGATAAGGCCTTCCATAGGAGTGACTGATAGGAATATATGTGTCCATTTTAGGGTTAGATATAGGTATACTATATCTATAGCAAAGGGTGATTACACCACCTTGCCCCAGCTGTCATGCAGCCAGTTGTGTCAGTTTTAGATGGCCAGCCAGGGGTGGCATAATACATGCTTCAGCCCCTGGTAGGCCCTGGGTACACCTGTGCCCTGGATACCTAAGGTATACTGTACAGGGACTGATAAGGTGGTCCAATACCAATTGGTAAATGCACCTAAAGTACATGGTTGTCAATTTAGAGAGAGAACAGCTAGGCTGTGGGTCTGATTAGCAGGCCCACAGCCAGGGAAAGTCGTAAACCAGTGAAGCAAAAAGCAAAAATCTGGGGTGACCATAGGATTGCAGACCCCACTCTCCTACAGTAAACACTCCTCAAATTCCACCTTTTCAAAAGAATTAGTTATAGAACAGTAAATTAGATGGAAACTAACATATGGTTTAAGGCTGAATCAATCTAATCAGGACACAAAGTCTTACCTGATGATACTGGATAAGTCTAAGCAACATTGACACAACCACTTCTTTTTGTGTTTCTAGCTCTTTGCCCGCATCAGCTTTATTTGCTCCTCTTAAAACAAAGAGATCATGTACTATTGGCTGCAGTGCTGGTATTGCTAAAATAAAATAAACATGTCTGTATTAAATTGCAAGTTTTATTAAACAGTTTATTACACAATATACAAATTGTAAATGCTAAGTATCTACAGAGAGAATTCAGAGATTATGCTCCAAATGCATACAGAACAGGTAATGCAGTCTGGCTGGCAAAGCAGGAAGATTCCTTCAGGGCCTGGGGAGTCAAAAAAGGTCATCATTGTGATGGATTCAAGGTAGGAGGGCTACAAATGTCATGCCCAATATCAGGATGTTACAGATCAACTAAGTTCATAAAGTAGAGATATGACTGAGGATAATTCCTATCACTACAACTGGAAAGAGGAATTGCAAGGAAAATCTTGAAGTGGATGGAGGTCATTTAAAGGAAGAGAGATTTGCTTTCATGATGTCTTATTCAACACTACTGTAACATATAAACCGCTGGAACATAATCAGTGCTTTCTCTGGAAGATCTGCATGAAGTGAATAGCCAAAGGACATATAAAAGAGAGCTTTTAATTAAAAAAGGGTTCATTTTTAAACACAAATGCCATACTGTTATGTTCAGTTTATTTCTGTATATAGATGACAGGAACAGGATTGGGATGAAGGTGAACATATGTAATTTTGTTCAAGATATAGGGTAAAGAGGAGCAAAGCTGAACGCAGTCTTCACACACAACACCAACCACTGACTGCCTCGCACCCTTCAACCAGCATTTTGCCCGCACCTGCATTCTACCTTGTCCACATTCTACATGATCATGCATCATCACCACCTACTGTCCACCCCTGCAACATGCCCATAAAAGCACCGCTGGAAAAAAAAAACAATAAAAAATGTAAAGTAAAAAGAACCATAGTACTAAACAAAAGTAAAATTAATCCAGTCTTTTGGGAATCCTGCACTTCTATACACTCCACCTGACCACTCACCCAGACAGGAACCTGGGATGCAAACTACAGGAACTACACTTCAGGAGGCAAGTCAAATGCCCTCAACGGTCGCCGCTCAATCTCCAAGCATGGAGGTGGAGACTGGACAGGTTTGGGTGGAGGACCGTCCCCTGCTGCTGCGACAGAAGGTCCTCCTGAAGAGGCAGACGAATCGGGGGATCGACAGACATGCTGAGTAGCTCTGGATACCAATATCTTCGCGCCCAGCTATTGTGGCAGCACGTCCGCGACCGTGTCCCGCAGATAGTGGGTGTAACGGCCCAAGAGGCATGCGGTGCTGACTGACCGCAACCCCAAACTCAGGGAGGAGAATACCTTCTTCCCGTATTGCTCACACCTCTTGGATTCCTGATCGGGGGGAGCCGACGGGAATGAGATTTGGGAGTTGGAGGCCTGGATGACCAGGCTCTCGGGGGTGGGGTGGGTGGACAGGAAGCAAGGGTCGCCCGGAGCCGGGCGGTGGCGCCTGGCCACGTTCCTATCTACAGGCAGACCCGTAGCGGGCTTGGACCAAGTGCCCAGAAGAACGTCTGACAAGGCCTCATTAAAAGGCAGCAGAGGCTCGGCCGAGCTGGTCTGCGGTTTAAGGACCTCGGTGAGGAGGTTAGTCCTCACGGCCGCGACGGGGAGCTCAAGGCCCAAGGCCTTGGCAGCCCACGACGGCACCACACTATAGGCAGCCCCCTCCTCCGTAGCCACGGTAGGAGGGGAAACAAAACCAGTGTCGGGCGAAGTGCCTAAACCACTGGCCTCCCCAAACTCACCTGTCCAGTCCTGAAAAGACTGACACACATGTGTCAGAGGGTCCTCGGACCCCTCCCAATCCCCCTCGTCACCCATCGCCTGGTACTCCGGTTCAAAGGATGAGGCCGGGTCGTAGAAGTAAAAGTCTCCCATCTGCGTCGAGAGCCGCGCCGAGCAGCACCGCTCCGGCACCGGACCCGAATCGAGGGTAGGACCGGGGACGGCGGCGTCCTGGGACGGCACCGGGGGCGACACCCTGGGCGCCGGCGAGGTCGACCGGCGGAGACCCGGATCCGGCGGGGCCCTGCGGCATCGGGACCGAAGTCACCGACGGCGTCGGGCCGAAGCATCCGACGGCACCGGGGCCGTAGCACCCGGCCCGCTGGGGGACCCAGTCGGGGCCGCTTGGCCTGAAGGTGCCGCGGAACCCAACGGAGGAGCGAGCGACCTCATGGCCACGAGGAAGGACTCGATATCCTCCGGCATCGCGTGCTGCCCAGGGACTGGCGGGTATGGAGCAGGCCGCATCGGGGGGAGTCAGAAGAGCGATGTCGCCTCTTACCTGAGGACCTCGAGCCCGAAGACTGATGACGACTCCCATAACTGTGGAGACTCCGGCCCCGCGACCGGTCCCCCGACCTCCTTCCGGACCGGGACCTCAAGCGGGGCTGACTGCTGGAGCTCGAGTCGCTTACGGGACCGCTCCCGTCTAGCTTTGGACGTCAGGGCCCGGCAGTCGGAGCAGGACTTGTCGTGGTCGGGGCCCAAACAGTGAAGGCACCGGCGATGGGGGTCGGTAACCCGACATCAGTCGGCTGCAATCGACGCAGGGTATGAACCTGAGCATCCCTACCGGCGAGTCGAGAGACTTCGAAGGATGATCAAAAAGGATCGAAAAAGTTAGTCAAAAATTGACTAGGGTACCACTTTTTCCGGATCGGCGCTTGCTGGCGCGGAAAAAAAGAAGAAGAACTGACGTCAGCGCGCGAGGGCGGCGTCTAAGTACTCCGGCGATGTCATCCCGGCACCGCCGCCGACGGATGCGGAGCCGCAGACGCCGCCTACCGACGTGCAAGGGTACTGCTACGCAAAAGTTTCCGGATCCATTCTGACGCCTGGGGATATTCTAAGGTAAGGAATCTAATACTAACCTGTCTCTTTCAGATGCACTTTTATAGATGCATGTGAAAGGGCAGCTTTAGCCAAATGCAAAAGATATGGAAGAATTTGATCTGAAGAGATATTAAAGGGATGTAGATTTTGAGATGCGCACCATTGACAAAATCTTTTCCATTTTGCCGTATACATTTTATTCGTAGAAATTGCCAGAGAACGTGAGAGAATATCTCGGCATTCCTGGGAAATATTTAAAGTTTGGAATTCATGCTCATGAGATTGGATGGAGAATTTGTCCTTCGTTCATGGAGACCAGGTCCTTTGAGAATGGGAATTGAATCCTGGGTGCCACTGATAACTTGAGGAGATCTGAGAACCAAGCTTGTCTCTGCCATGCTGGAGCTATGAGAATTAAGTGGCACGGTTCTGATTTCATCTTCCGTAACACGCTCGATATCAGAGGAAATGGAGGGAAAGCATACGCGAACATCCCTGTCCAGCACATCTAAAGTCCGTTGCCCCATGATCCTTTCTGAGGAAACCTGCTTGCATAGTGTTTGCATTTTGAGTTGTGAAGTTTCGTGAACAGATCCAGCGATGGGGTGCCCCACAGATGAAACACTCTGAGAAGTTGTCTTTGAGCTAATTCCCACTCGTGAGGAACACTGGATGACCTGCTCAGGATAGCTGCCCTTGTGTTATTCACACCTGGAACACGCTAAACTTGAAGCAAGATGTTGTGAAGAAGTAACCACCTCCAAATCTCTTGCGCCTGCTTTGATAGAAGTTTCGACTTCGTACCCCCTTTTTTCAGTAGGTAAAACATTGTTGTTGTACTGTCTGTTCTGACCAGTACTGTGGAATCGTGGATTCTGGGTAGGAATGCCTGTAACCCTAAAAACACTGCCTTTAGCTCCAGCAGGTTGATGTGAAGTTGAGATTCGCAGTCTGGCCAAAGACCCTGAATTTTGAGGTCTTGGAGATGTGCCCCCCAACCTTGTAGCAAAGCATCTGTCATCATAACATAACTTTGATGTTGAGGTTCGAAGGGCAGACCTTTTGTTAAATGTTTTCTGATTCTCCACCATGACATGGCCTTTTTTATCTGAGGAGATAAAGTCACTCTATCTTCGTAGGAGCCTTGAGATTGAGTCCATTGCTCGTCCAGACGCTCTTGAAGAGGCCTCATGTGTAGTCAGCAATTGGGAAGTAAGGGGATACAAGAAGACATCATCCCCAGTAAGGACTTGTAGATTCTCACATAAGTGTACTTTCTTGTCTGTAGATGCGATGCTAAGTTTATGATCTTTATAATACGCTCCTCTGAGGGATAAGCTTTCGCTTCCTTTGTGCGGAGCATGGCTCCCAGAAATTGAAGAGACTGAGATGGGATGAGAAATTACTTTTCTAGGTTGACTCTTAGACCCATGCGACTGAAGATATCGATGCAGCATTGTAGTGAGTGCTGGGTTCCTGGAACAAAGTTCTTTTTATGAGCCAATCGTCCGAGTATGGAAATATTTGGTGACCTTGAAGTCTTAGGTGTGCTGCCACTGGCGCCATACACTTCATAAAAACTCTTGGCGCCAACTACAGGCCGAATGGTAAAACTTTGAATTGGTAGTGGCGCCCCGCCACCGTGAAACGCAGACATTTTCTGTGATTTATATGGATCGGAATATGAAAATAAGCATCTAAAAGGTCCAGGGATGCCATGTAGTCTCCTGCAGAGAAGTAGGAGTATTTCATGCAGGGATAGCATTCGAAAAGATATCTTTTTGATGAATTTGCTCAAACTTCTCAGGTCCATTACCTGTCTCCATTTCGCAGTGTGTTTTTTCTTTATTAGAAAGAAGTGCGAATAAAAGCCTTTCCCTCGTTGATGACGCTGAACTTCTTCTATTGCCTCTTTTTGCAAGAGAGTTAAAATTTCCGCCTTGAGGGCTGACAAGTCCTGTTGCTTTCTGCGAACAGGAGGTAGATTCGGAGGCTTCTGTATAAATTCTAGGGTATGGCCTTGCTGTATTATGTCCAGTACCCATCTGTCTGTTACTGACAGCCATTCCTGATAAAGAGAGAAAGGTAATGATCTTGGAGGTCTGAACAAGTGGCGTGCGCTTTGACAGTCACTGTCTTCTATTAGATTGCTGCGATTTACCTCTCACAGTAGTCTTGCCTTTGGACTGCTGATGATACGGGGTTTTGGAGGATAGCAATTGTTGGTTGCTTGAAAACGGACGATACCCCTGCCAGATTGGTGCGAGGATCTTTGATTATATTGTCCTCTAGTCCCTCTCTTTCGAAAAGACTGAAATCTGCCCTGCTGTAAGGAGCCCAGTGCTCGTGCCGTGTATGTGTCAGCTTTGATTACTTGAAGGGCCTCATCAATGTGTTTTCCGAAGAGATTTTCTCCGTCGAACTGCATGTCTATCATTTTTGCTTGGACTTCTGGTCTAAATAAAGTGGCTTTAAGCCATCCTTTTCTTTGTAGTGCCACTGCACCTGCCATTTGTCTGAATGCTATAGAAGACATATCCATCGCAATATCTATAGATTCGGATGCCGCTCTAGACCCATCTTGTATTATGGCGGCTGCGTCTTCTTTTTTATCTTCAGGTAAATGGGCCAACAATGGTGATATATCTGACCACATTTGCCGATTGTATCTACTGATGAGGGCTAAAGCATTTGCGGCTCTAATTGAAGCTGCTGCCATCACAGCAAAGCGCATCCCTGCACCATTCGCCTTCCTTCTTTGTCAGGAGGTGAAGAACTGGGATTTCAAGTACCCAGCGGCGCCAGGGACACGCCCAAAGTCCTCTGGGTTCCCTTGCCTTGGTATACAGAGACACAGAATACTTCTAGGTGGCGTCAGAGATCAAATTTATTAGCTGCAGCTAGTAGCAGAAATTCCAGTAATACAACACGGTGTACAACTCAAGAAACTGCTCAATTTTACTAAGGCGAGACATCCCTATTTATACACAAAAAGGTACATTTAAAATGCACGCCCCTGCACCAAAATTCAACCAATAGAAAATACATGACATCACACAACATCATATAGTAAAGCTCATTTTACAGTGTCCCAACCCATAACTTAATATTTAGGCATATCTAAATAATAATCTGGAAGGCCCGGACAAACCCTTAATTGAAAGCGTAACCCATGAAATGAAGAAACAGTAAAGAAAAGTAGTTTCAGATAATGTGCAAGATTACAAAAACGTAAAGAAACTTAAAAGTTAACAAATGTCTTGAATGGTGATTGGGAAAGTGGATAACGATCTTGCAGGGAAATTGGCTTGGCAGGGTCAATTCCAGGTGAAAGGCCAGCTTCTGAAATTAACACCAGCGCACGAAGGAAACCTTAGTTAATGTACACATGACCCACAAAAGGTCAGACTGCTTTGCTCGCAGACTAACTTCTGAGGCCTACGTAAAAGGCAACACCAGATGGCAGTCACGACGCATTGCAAAAACCCATGTTTAGAAAAGAAAGTCGTGGACTTTAAAAGTGGAGAAGTGGAGAAGTGTGGCTCAATAGTTAGAGCGGCAGACCCTGATGCAGAGGTCTGGCCCGGGACCAGGGTTCAATTCCCCGCCTCGGCGGGTCTTGGGCTCAAAATTCCACGGACCTGATAATTCTCGCCTCGGTGCCTATTCCAAACATGGAGTCCCACTCTGCAACTCTGGGCAATAGCTTGCTTAATCTCCACAACGGCCCCCACAACGCTAAGGATGCCTGGCCTCCACCTTGGGGGTGCCCAGGAGTGGACACCTCACAGGGAAAGCCAGGATGGGTTCCACAGCGGTATTCGTACAAGCGCCTTGAAACCCTTGCGGGTGAGTAGTGCGCTATACAAGTATCAATTTACATTTAAAAAGCACGCAAAATCACAGAACCTCAGAGGAACTGCAGATGATGAAACTGGATTTCAACTGTTGTGCGGCTTGCATTACCACGGACTCTCTGGTGCCCGATACTTTTTTTCTATCCTGGGCACCGAGGCTGCGACTGAGGCCGGGTTTTTCATAAGTTTTAATCCCTCTTCCCAAATGTATTCGATAATAGGGATTCCTTTGATAGATTTTCTTGACTCGTCTTTAAAATCGTAGAGAAAGCATTCTGCTTCCTGCACTGGAAGTGGAAGTTCAAATCTTTTCGAGGATTTTTCCATAATCTCATGTAACCCTTCAATGTCCTTTGGAGGAGAGTTTGCTGGAGACGGCGATGGCAACGGAAGTAGTAGGAAGGATATACTGATCCCATTCTATCCCAACCGGACTTTCCTGAAAAGTTCTCCTTCTTCTGATTGTTCTACATCACTGTCCGCGAAATCATTGTTTTAATTGAAGGAGATCGAATCTTTTGAACTGAAGGTGGAGGTTGAGGTTGAGGTACTTAAACTTGAGTAGGACTGGCTGAAGTCTTCAAGGCTGGGGCGTTAGCTTCTGGAAAACTATGGTAGTAGTCAGTAATCATGTGACGTAATTCAGTCACGAGAGAAATTGGCATCGAGACAGACTCTTCTCCTCATGAACATATGATTGTTGAAATGATTCATATCTTTTTGATTCAGGCACTGGGCGCTCCAGGAATGAAAACACCTCGTGGACTTCCTGATATTCCTCTTCATCAGTGTCCTGACTCTTTATTTGAAGCTGAGAAGGGCTATAAGCCACTCCTGTTGACTCCTCGTCCTCTGACTGTAATTCCAGCAGGCTTGATGGAGGAAGCGGTGACATTTTTGTCCAGCCTGTGAAACCTGTAGATTTCTTCGCCGTTGACGGTGGAAGAGACTTCAAAGTTATCGATGACTTTGCCTTCTGGGACTTAAAAGACGTCGTCAACGGAGCTCCCGTCGACGGTGTTCCCGTGGACGACGAAATACGAATTATCATCGACGAGGTCGTCAACGCCAACGGTGCCGTCGACGGAGTCGTCGTTGACAGAGCCGTCGTCAAGGTCGATGCTGTTCTTCCCGTCGATGAACCTTTCTTTGACGACGTTGTTTTAGTCGTCGGCGTCGACGCAGCTATCGTCGTCGAGATCGTAGTCGTCTACGAAGTTGTCGTTGATGGCATCGTCTACGTTTTCATAGGAATCTGTGCAGGCGACACCCCAACTTTCGTAGCCGGAGCTGAAGACACCTCCCTTGAAACTGATGACTTTTTAAAAGGGGTGTGAGGAAGAGAAAACGAAGAGGCTTCTTTGTCTTTGTTTTTTTGCTTTTTTGGTTCCACTTTCTCCTCAGGAGCAGAAGACTTCCTCTTCTTGGAAGACTGAATATCAACTTCTTCCTCAGAGTCAGAATCTGAAGTGGCCTTCTTTTAAAGACACAATAGTAAATGTGCCTCCCTGTCTCTCAATGTTTTTGCCAAAAAGGTTCTTCAGTGCTTGCAGTCTTTTGGCACATGTTTAGGGTGGAGGCAGTACAAACAGTCCTTGTGTGGATCCTCAGAATACAGTCTAGGTTTCCCACAGGATCTGCAGGGCCTGAAAAGCCTCTTTTGAGAGCTTTCAGCCATAGTAGGTAAGAGAAGCAACACAGTACCTTAAATCCAGCAGAAAGAACTTCAGTTGAAAAGGTGAAAAGTTCACAGGAACAAAACTGAGCAGAGCTCAGGGAGACTCCTTCTCACACGAAGGCGGTTGGAAATCGGAGGTATGATGGCTCTGCTGGCCAGTGTGATGTCAGGGCTGGCAGCTGATTGGCTGTGTTTTGGACCAAATAATGAGGAGGTTTGGTTACCAAATAATATGATTGCCTATGAGATTTTTTCTATGCAGTTTTCTAATACTGCTATGGTCATCGTGTTACCGTGAGTCTCCCACCATGACGACGGGGAAGATACAAGCATGTGAATCTATGAAAAATTCAATACTGGAGAACTCCCTTGGCCAAGAGAGCCATAGCTTCCTGGAGGAGAAGGGCTAAGTGATCCTCCGACATGCGATGGAGTTTTGGTGGCATGGAGGGAGCGGCAGTCTCGAAGGGGAGGGAGTAGCCTCTTGGGACTATCTGCAAAACCCACCCGTCTGACGTGGGGGAGGTGATGGCGGATCCTGCCACCCACTGGCAACTGGTGGCCCTGAAAGGTTGGACTAGGAAGGTTTGGAGGCTGCTGCAGGGAGGCATTGGTGGACTGGTCCGTCCGCTGGCCCCCAGTCTTGCAACACTGGGCCCGACGTCCCCAGCCATGCATAAGCTGGGTAGCTTGCGCAGCTCTGTGGCTCTGGGTGGAACATAGGCAGGGCACCACTTCCTTAGCCACGAAAGGATCATAGGCAGACGGCATGGGGCGAGACGTTGCTACAAGGTCAAAGGATCTGGCTATGGCCCTAGAGTCCTTGAAGCGCTCAAGCGCGTTGTTCGCCTTGTCACCAAACAGGTGACGGCCATCAAAGGGCATGTCCAAAAGTGAAGAGAAGGCAGATGCTCTCAGCCAGGCGTAGCTCCTCAGAGCTACCGATGTGGAAACTGTTCTGCCCAGCGAGTCGGTGGTATCCAGCCCACACTGGATGGTGAACTTAGCTGCGTCTCGACCCATAAGCAACAGCGCAGTTGAGTACGGCCCGGGCCTCCTGTGGGCTCTGTGGTAGCACTTGTGCGACAGTAACCCACACTGTGTGTGTATAACGGCCCAAGAGACATGCATTGTTCACCGACTGCAGGCCTAAGCTGGCGGAAGACAACATCTTCTTCCCAAGATGGTCCAGCTTCTTGGATTCCCAATCTGGGGGAGCAGTAGGGAATGCACCTTATGAGGATGAGGCTTGGACCACGAAGGTCTTAGGGGTTGGGTGCTGTGATTGGAAAAGTGGGTCGCCAGGGGCGGTAGGCAATCATCCTGTTAACAGGAACCCCTGTGCTGGGCTTGGACCAAGTGCCCAGAAGGATGTCAGTGAGAGCCTCTATAAAAGGCAGCAGGGGCTCCGAAGAGGCTGCTGCCGGCTGAAGCACCTCAGTCAGGAGGTTAGTCCTGACAGCCACCATAGGAAGCGCAAAGCCCAAGGCCTACCTGCCATACGCAACACCACAGTATAGGAAGCTCCCTCCTCCGTAGCCACAGTAGAGGGAGAAAGCCTACCCCGGTCTGGGGAGGTATCCAGACCAATGGCATCACCCAACTCCTCTCGCCAGTCCGGCTCCTCAAGCTGGTCTGCTAGAGGGTAAACAGACCCCTCCCAGACCTCCTCACCCTACTCTGGCTGCCACTCAGGGTGGTAGAGAACACCCGGGATGAACAGCGGTAGAAAAGTACCCTCCGGCACTGGTACCGACATTGGTCAGGCACTGTTGTCCAAGTGAGGCTTGGGTCGACTCCGGTTGGAGGCACAACCGTCGTCGTGGGCGGCATCAATGGAATCGGCACCAGGGAAGGTACTGTGTGGTCGACCGGCACCGATCCGGATCCTGTGGTGCCAGGGTCGGAGCCGCCATCGAAGGCCCAGGGCCCCTAAAAAGTCTGTGGAGCCCGAAGGCATGCCTGCGGAGTCGAGTTGCCCAAAAACGCTGTGAGGTGCTTCATAAAATGCACAAAGCTGGGCAGGAGACGCTCTGGGAAAGGGAGGGAAGCTCCAGGTTCCGCTGTGCGTCGGCGGACGGACGGGGAGAAGGCGAAGATCGACGATGCTTCTTCGCCTTCTTCTTGTGCTTCAACTTACCTGAGGAGTGCAAAGCCTTCGAGGACGAATGGTGGTGACTCTGCGACAGGTCCTGATAATTTCCCTCGACCAGGACCTCGAACGGCAAGAAGCATATTGCTGGGCCGCCAAAAGCTTTCGCAAACTGCTCCCGCAAAGACTTTGGGTTTGGGGCCCGGCAGTCGGAGCACGACTTCGGGTCATGGTCGCGCTCCAGGCACCAGACCTCAACTTGTTTTTTTTTATTTCAAAGTATTTTATTGATTTTTATTAACAGATACATTAGCATTTCTGTCCCGGGGTTAGCCAAACTAAAATGTATTGCAGAGATTACAGGTGCATGCGATATATGTTTAGCTAATCCCCTCTACATGATTTGCAGAGAAATTAGGCACAGGGTGAAAGAAAGAAAGACAGGAAAGAAAGGGGTGAGTGACAGGAGTCACAGGATTTGAAACTGGGCTGACGGCTGGACATCCCTCATGCACCAGGAGTCAAAGACTTAAAAAGATGTCGACAAAAAATGAAAAAGGGTTTGTCAAAAAGTGACTAAGGGGCACGCTCTCTCCAGATCTGCGCTAGCTGGCGCGGAAAAAGAAAGGACTGATGTCAGTGCGCAGGTAGACACTGTGATGTCATCCTGGCGACCACGAATCAGACAACGGATGCGGAAACGACCAACGCCACCTACTGATGTGCAGGGGTACTGCGCCCCAAAAAATTCTGCTGATCCAGTTTGACGCCTGGGAGTAATTCTAAGGTAAGGAATCTATAACTACAGTCTCTTACAGATCGGATGATATCTTCCAAGTCACAGTAAATGTAAATGTATTGTATTTATATAGGGCACTTCTACCCGGAAGCCTCATAGTGCTGTATTCATACCGCTGTGGAACCCATCCTGGCTTTCCTGTGAAATGTCCACTCCTGGGCACCCCCAAGGTGAAGCCAGGCATCCAAGCTCTGCTGGGGCCGTTGTGGAGATTAAAGCAAGCTATTGCCCAGAGTCACAGAGTGGGACCCATGATTAGACTAGGCACCGAGGCGAGAATTATCAGGTCTGGGGAAATTGAGTCCAAGAGCCGCCGAGGTGGGAATTGAACCCTGGTCCCGGGCCAGACCTCTGCATCAGGGTCTGCCGCTCTAACCATTGAGCCACGCTTCTCCACAAGTGTTGGGAGTAATTCTATATGATAACAGGGTATAGGATCCCAGACTTTAAAAAAATATCTTTTTTTTATTGTATTTCGAGTCTTGTGAGAAACACAACCTACACAACAGTAACAAAAGGTAACACATAGGTCAGTCATGAAATGTCTAATCATCACAGCCTCAGTGATCACACATGTCAGAGGATATCGGGTGCAAAAATAAGTGGTTCTCTCCCCTTAGTTTACTGACAATAGTACAGATTCCAAATGGCACTCCCACCACAGGGCCACAGCTAATTCCTTGCACGCTAAGGGTTCCACTATCAACGTGAACAGGAGTGGGGACAGGGGGGCAACCCTGTCTAGTCCTGCAACCAACAAGAAAGTCCTGAGAGAGCTTATTGTTAACCCGCATGGCTGCTCTGGAGGAATTGCATAACACTATATGTTAATCCCCTATTCCGGGGTTTAATAATTTGTAATGTCTGGACATAGATTGGTTGGATTCAGAGATTCCAGCAGTCCAGTAACTCCGCACCTATAAACGGGGCACTCATAATGATGCCCACAGCTTTCATAATTTAATAAATATGGCTGGGCATTCAACTTTATTAACAAAATCAAAGTTAACATACCATGTGTAACAGCTTTCCTTCCACTGGCCATGATGCCATCACACAGTTGGATGATCTTAGGTATTCCAATTATCTGTTTGGAGTGGTAGCGCTCATAGGACAACAATACCAAGAAGAAGAAAACGTTTGGGATGATGGTTTCAGAATCTCTACATAAAAAAGAATAAAATTATGTTGACGGTCATATTTTCTTGTTTAATCAACAGAAATACTGCACTGCACTTCTTAGGATAAGTATGATAATAAAACAGGAAGCCTAAAATAAAACCATCATGTTTTCTTACCTAAACTGGCCAACTTCAATGTATTCAAACTGCTTTAGAACAAAACCAATAAACACCTGAAAAAAAAAGAAAAACTATTGTTAAAAATGTAGGCATAGTACTGATGTTCAAATGCTCCAGTCACATTTCTATATAAATCATTCATGGCTTAAATCAGTGATTCTTAATCTTTTGTCTTATGTGGGCACTCCCCTTAATCATTATTGAAATTTGGGGACCTCGCTGACTTATTGGAATCCGGAGACCACAGCCTAATATGTACGGAATAAAGTACCACTATCATACATCATACAGACCAATTTGGCAGCAGGTAAGCACTTTGATTATACCCTGTTGTTGGTTTCTCATGGTTTAATGGATTGCAATGCTTTTGATTAAACAAGTAGAAATAACAATAAACTTCAAACTGATGTACATTATAAGGATAATGCAAAACACCAAGGAGTTCCAAAACCATATAGAGGAAAGAGACCAAATGCTGAGTTCCTTTATAAGGGTATGGAACTCCAAGGTGACTTGCAATATCCTTATCATGTACGGTAAGGGGTACTTTATCCAATTTAGTATATGGTGACACCATCACCTTTCCAACAACCACTTCAAATCTTGGCGCATAGCTCTTTCATAAACTCATCAAAAACCTGTTAGTTACTTGTTGGAAAAGGATATTAGATCAGAAACAGTTCAATACAAGTTAGATCTTAATTTAATCTTTTTTTTAAAAGCACATAATCTTAGCAGACTGAGCTGCTTTCAATCGCTACCCCAGACACACATTCTGCATGCCCCCCTGCCCAGGTGGGATGGTGAACTGGTCCAGGAGACAGAGGGGCTTCACATACGGGCATAATTGATTCCTGCCCTCTGTTCGAGGATTTCTTGGGGAATACTGCCCAACTGCCTGTCGCTGCCAAGTTAATTGTTTCTAATTGTTATTTTTGCTTTCTGTGCATTACTCACTCTGATGGGAGTTGTCCTGTGTGCAATATGTAAAGATATATGCCCAGCAATGACGCTTGGGAGCAGAGTACATGGGCAAACATTGAGGTCGCTGTGATAGCCTGTACTAATAACCGGATATGTAAGGTAAGATGTGATTCTTTCTTCATTGCTCTGTGACCCTGTGGGACGACATGTAATATGATGCTTGTGAAAATTTGCATGAAAGACAAGTTTTTTGTTTTTTTTAAAAGCTATAGGAGCTCTGAATGTGTAGACACTTGGAAAGATTCTAATTTTTCTATAATTATCTTAGGAATTAAACAATATTCATATTCCTTGTCCTAGTAACTGTAAACTAAAAAAAAAAAAATGTTTAATTTTTGTTGCTTTAAAAGGCTGCTTCGTAACCTGACTTGCCTTTCACCTTCGCTGCTGGCTTTGGCAGCAGTCATTGTGAATCCAGAAGTTAATCGCAATAACTTATTATAGTCGAGTTCGGACGTCTTTTCATTATAATCGGCGACGGGGTGTGTCACTAGCCGCTGATTGTAAGGAAATTAGACAAAGAAGTTACTTACCTTCGGTAACGATGTATCTGGTTGAGACACATTCTAGCCGCAGATCCTTTAACTTACAATATCCTCCAGGCGCCAGTCTGGATCCGGAGATGTTTCAGCAGTACCTCTGCACGCCGGGGGACGGCATTGCATGACTCCACCCCGACGCCGTCCACGGATATGAAGTCAGTGGAGCCATATAAGTCCCTCCCGGCGCGCTAACGTCCGTTTTCCAATGTGAAACTTTTTCGCGCCTCAACGCAGAGCCACTACTAAAACTGAGTGTGGGAACAGTGTTCCAAAAAAAAGTAAAAAAGTTATTGAAACAATCATGACAATAGGTATAAAGTGATGAGAAACATCACAATGCATGTCAAAGAAAAACACTTCATACTGTAAAGAACTGGGAGGAGGGAGGCATAGTATTCACCCCTAGAACACAGTCTTGCACAAGAGAAAACCATACCCTTCTATGAGGCAAAACAGCAATGGAAATGAATGCTATGGTAAAAGACAAGCAGTCCGGAACCACATGAATGGCATGGAAATGGACAACAAGACTTTAACAACATGACTGTTATGGCAATAGACAACATTTTTGCAACAACCGAGAATGTGCAACTATACATACTATATATATGGCCAATCGACTTATAGCACAGTCAAATAGATCCCAAACCAATGGAGAAAAGTATCCGGGGGAGGGAGGGAAGAAGGGCATGAACAATCTCTGCACTTGAAACGAACCAGGGTGCATGGATAAGAGAACCCGCCACTCAAAGCGAGAATGGGTGGAGAAGCAACAGGTAAAACAGAATAAAACATCCAGACCTGGGAAGGATGTGAAGGAGACTAACACGCATGAAGACAGAAACCACTGGTAGAAAGACCTATGGGCAAAATCCCCAGTCTGAAAAGGTCCTCGCAGAGTGGGGCGGATGGGTGGGAGTTAAGGAATCTGCGGCTAGACTGTCTCTACCAGATACATTGTTACCGAAGGTAAGTAACTTGTTCATCTGATAGAAATATCTAGCCGCAGATTCCTTAACTTAGAATAGATACTAAAGCTATACCCCATTGGAGGAGGGTATGCGACTGAACCCCATTAAGTTCCAAAGAGAACTAAGCTGTCAATAAATATTGACTAAAGTAGGTGGAGACAGCAAGTAAAAGTGTGGCTGACACTAGACCCCTAAAGCTTTCATAAGGAGCATGAACAAGGAAAGGCACTGGCACCATAGTCCATCCGAGGACAGCACAAGACTCACCATGCAGGAAGGGATGAAGGGAAATCAGAGAAATCAGAACGGCTGGTGAATAATGGAAGAAAATACATAAGCTTCTGCAAGAAGGATTAGAAGCAGAACTGTGTGCAGGATCCCATGGATCTGCAGGAAGTAAAAGTCCCAGAGGAAGGACAAAACAGCATGACAGAGCGTACAAAATGAGCATGCACAACAGTGGATGCCAAGAGTGACAAGTGTAGAGACAGATATCACCCATGTAGAGAGATACACAAAACCATGACTTCAAGGAGATACATGGATGAGGACAATAGGGATAGACATATGCAAACAGTGTGGACTGTGGGAGGCACACCGGACACATGCAAAATTCCATGAAATGGAGCAGCAACAGCACACATGCGGCAGCAGAAAGACACATAACGAAGCACCAGGTAGACATACTGACCAGCCATATACAAGGGTACATAGGTCAAAGGATACCAGCAGATTCCAGTCACTAACAGAAGGCTCACCCTCAAGAAAGGGAGCGGGGGACAGGGAAGAGGGAGAGTGGGAGAGGGAAGAGGGAGGGCGGGACAGAGAAGAGGGAAAGGGGGAGAGGGAAAGGGGGAAGGGAGAGAGGAGGAGAGAGTGAGGGGGAGCGGGAGAGAGTGAGGGGGAGCGGGAGAGTGAGAGGGGGAGGGAGAGAGGGAGAGGGAAAGAGGGAGAGGGGCAGGGAGAGAGGAAGAGGGAAAGGGAGAGAGAGGAAGAGGGAAAGGGAGAGAGAGAGAGACAGAATCTCGGACAAGAAAATCAAGATACTGCAACAGGGAAACACCCTGTACGTGTACTCTCTCTCAGTTAGTATGCATATCATATGTATACATAGACATACATACATACCTACATACATAGATATGCATCCAAATATATATGTGATTGTTTTTTTAAAGAAAGGAATTTCGAAGGGCATGCCCAAGACAAATACAGCAGCCCGCACAATAGGTACCTAGGGCACCGATTTGAACCATAGCAGGACAACATATGCCAAAACACAGTAAATAACATGCAAATACATTCAGAAACATGTAAATATATCCATATACAGACACTGTATAATTCACCATGACCATCTCGAAACAGAGAGAATTCCACGGATAACATCGGCAGGAGCAGAGGGACTTGAGCCCCTGCGTGGTAAAGAGCAGAGAGAAGACCAAGGACACAACACCGGAGATTGAAGTAGCAGACAATACCACAAAGATTAGAACGCAGCCAAAGCTGTGTCGCAAGATGGACCAGCAGGCACCCAGTGCCTGTGAATGTACCTAGTGTGTACCCACATCCCGTGCAAGAACTGAAAGTGGATAGAAACTGTTCTGGAAGTGGAACAGAAAAACATGCTCACAAGAGCCACTGGCTTCTGGCCGAGACAGTTAACATAGGCAACAGAGGGTGGAAAGGCAGCGAAACGCTTGAGAGAAGGCCTAAGGCAAAAAATGAATAGGTACACACGCCGGGACGAGCCTGTCATGGCATAAACCCAAAAATACTCTGGAGAAGTGCGCATCCTCAGAGACAGGAGAGAACTACTGACCAACAGTAAAAGACAAGCATGTAAGCACCAAGAGAGAGTTACGCCACCACATAAGCTCCAAAGAGAACTAGGTTACCCGTGTGGGTCGTCCCAGAGGAAAAGTCCCACAACAGTAGGGAGAGCATGAAGAAGCGAAAAACCATAGCGCGAGAAGCCCACAGCATTATCTATTGGAAAATTCCCCAGAGGGAAATAAGAGGACTTCGCAGAATTCTCAGGAATGACCTACACCAACCAGTAAGAACCGTTCCTGGAACATTATACACACACCACCCAGGAAGAACACTTCCTGTGGTAAAGCAGAATGGCTATACAATAACTAATGAATAGCCCACATAGGGTATGTCACATCCCTATTAAAGGAAGGGAACACTTTTTGAGACTAGCTCTTAGGCAGAAGAGACACAAATAATGGCAGCAACAGCTGTCCATCTGGGAAATATCATGAACCCAGAGACGGAAACCAGAGAAAAGCAGCGACAATACTGCAACCAATGCAAACATGACCGCAACAATGGCCTTAAAACAATGTAAATTACTGGAAGCTTGATATGAGACACTTGACTGCTGAGTCCGCATGATTTTCAAAGAGATGGACTCCGTCAGAGGGAAAATCTCGGAGACACTCCTGTACATTTTCAGGAAAACTGCCATCACGCATCCAAGCATGGCGACGCAGAGCAACTGCCTTGGCCATAGCCTGACCCAACGAGTCACTGGTGTCCATGGCTGATGGATTCGAACATTTTTCCAGCTCACAACCATCTTGGAGTACCCAAGTCACGTCAGCCCAAGGGCCTTCCGGAAGAGAGGGAAGGAGGCGGTCAACCGAGTCCCAGAGGGCGAAAATAGCCCATGCAAACACGCAGCACGTGTTAAAAGGACCGGAGGCTCGAACTCACGGATGCAAAAAATTGTCTACCACATGTCTTCAACCAGCGAGACTCCCTAGTAGGTGGGAGTAGCGGAGGAGAGGACGATGGCAGCGAAGCTGAAGCTGCCTGGACAACAAGCCCTTGAGCCCTAGGGTGTAAGGACAGACAGACAGGATCATCTGGAGCCGGGCGATGACGATGTGCGATAGCATGTTCCATAGGGTCCCCCTAGGAGGGCCTTGCCCAGGCCTCCAGAAGAATGGCGTACAACAACGCGTCAAACGGCAGCAAGGGCTCAACATCAGTGTTTCGCTGGTGGAGCAGATCCAACAAGGGATTGGAAGGTAGAGAGACTGACGGAGGCTGGAATTGTAAAATGTCAGTAGCTTTGCGAACAACTCGCACAAACGCTGCACTAGCCTCCGTGTCCATTCTAGGTGGCGACAGCAGATCATAATTAGGGGACGGTTGCAGGCTAACCCGTCCAACAAAAGCCAAAGGCTCTGTAGCCGGAGGATGCCCAAAGGCCTGTATATGCTGCAGATCAACATGTTCCGAGGAACGCGTAGGCAACACTGGAAGGGATGAATCACCAGGAGCCTCATCCAGTATTAGCAAAGGAGGAGGAAAGGACGTCTCCGGCGTCGAATGATGTTGAGATGGTGCTGCATCAACGTCGACGAACACTGGAGACTCCGATAACTGGCTTCGGGCAAGGGTTGACCTGACATCCACCGCAATGGAAGACTGCGGAGTGGGACGGCTTCCACCTGGGGACATATCCCCTGCTGTGGCCTGATCAGAGGTCATCGCAGGGAGCCCCACAGGGTGGTACATGGAAGCTATAGGTGGACTGTGGCCCGATGCGTGAACGGTAAACCCCACCGGGCTGACTCCTGACGTCGCAGCAACTCAGAGACCAGAGTCAGGGTGCTCGACTGGCGCCAAGGGCGAACCCTTGGCAAACTCCCAACCTTAGTCCCTACCAGAGGCACAACTAGAGCCAAATTTCAGAAGGGTGGTACAAGGTGGGGGGGGTTTAGGGGGGTGCACGGGGGGGGTAGGCTTATAAAACATTTGGGCAGGGGCTAATTCTTACATCAATAGCAGATTGGAGATGCAGGGGATCTAAGAAGGGGTGAAAACACAAAAAGGCCTCATTAACAAGCAAATGGTCTTATAAAGACCCGGGAAGCTGTCTCAGCCCGGGCTGCAACACAATATGGGGGGGCTGAAGCCCTCTGAGCCGAATGGGCGTTGCGTGCCCGGTCCCTACCACCTCTGTGGGGCCCGAAGAGGGAGAGTGGTCGACTCAAAGATGGACAGCAAAACCTGGTAATAGGGTTAATCTGAGTCATAGTCACCCCAACTCCAGGAAATGGAGGGTAGGCCGGGTCGACTGTTGCGGGCCGTGTCTGGGAAAGACCGGGAGCAGTGGGCAAGACATCACAACCATGTAAGGCCGACGTGACTACTTGCGCTTACTTGAGGAAGGTGAGCACTGTCCTTGGGAACGATTCCGAGACCTGCCCCGGAAAGGAGCCCCAGCTCGAAACGGAGACCGGCGATGCTAAGACTCCGCCCACATACAGATTGTGTGTGATTCCCTCACCATCAGTCGGGTTCAGGTCTCAAACGATTTGAAGCCCAAAGGCATTGCACACTGTTCCCGGACACGAAAAGGCATCAGTAAGGCCCAAAACTAAAACAGACCAGAGGAACTGCTTCGCCTGGATCCACGTCGCAGGAGCGGAAAAGAAGAAAACTGATGTCTCAGCGCTCGGAGGGACTTATATGGCTCCACTGACATCATATCCGTGGAGCCATGCAACGCCATCCCGCGGCGCGCAGAGGTACTGCTGAAAAATCTCTAGATCCAGACTGGCACCTGGCGGATATTCTAAGTTAAGGAATCTACAGCTAGATTTCTCTATCAGATACAGGCGTTTATACAGGGATTGCAGAATCTCATGTATTATATAATATATACAATATAATACAAAAAATAAAATTTGTAGCGTTTTAAAATTTCATTGAGGCCACCCAGCATCCATACTATTTCTGCCTGATGCCCTTGCACTACCGCCACGAATCAATCTTAAGACCCAAATCCCAGTTTTAGCTCCCAATTTCAAAATTCTTTTACCTTTTGAAATTTACATTTTGCTACTTTATGTATACTTTATTAATATGTTAATTGTATTTTATTTTCTAACCAGTCACAGACCCTCTGAGTAGGTGTTGTGTATCCTCTTGGTAACTAGATCACGGGTTAAGAACTGCAGGCTTAGATGACTGGTTGTGTGTCACATTGCCTCTTAGTGAGCTACCTTCAGAATGGTATTTGAAACACTTAACTGGAGTGACCCTTCAGAATAAGCCCCACATCATTACACTGGTGGATTTGATCTTCTTTTTGGCCACCTTTATGCAAAAGAGGAAATGTCACCTATCTTACAACTTGGCTAATGCATACTGTTCATTTTACATATCATCCGGACACACCCATCATATTACTATTTGAATAATGTCCTTCTGTGGTGAGGGATAGAAACAATAAGTGTTTTCAGTGAGATTTTCCCAATTACAATATTAGGCACGGTCAGTATCAGAAGCAGTACACAACTTAAAATGCCCAGATGTTTGATTTTGAATGTAACCTTTATCTATAATGTTGGGCCAAGATTATGATTAACTTGACATAAGCAATAATCTGAGAAGCACCCAGTGCTAGGGTAAAAAAAAAAAAAAAGAGTGCATAGTTCAACAAGTCTATATCAAGCACTGGCAAAGCTAATAGGCCTGGTCTTGGCAGGCTGGTGCAATGGTTCAATATGTTTATAGGAAAATGTTCCACACATAGAAACGATAACGAAAAACAAACATACATGTGGGCACCTAAACATGGCAGCCATATGCTTGCACTAAAACATTTACATTCACGGATGAGGCAGTTTTACTAGTCCTTTTTCTTGTTACACAATTTATAATTATTATTTTTTTTAATTATTTTTGGAGGACACAAGACTTTACACCAGCTAGCTAAGCAATCACATTAGAACAGCTACAATGTCATCTAAACACTTTATAATTTTAAGGAGATGGAACATAGATCACTATCTAACGGGGCACCGGAGGTGCAGAAAAAAAAATATTACCCTTATTTTAATTAATATAACAATACCTCAATTAAAACGGGCACTTGGCAACAGATTCATCACTGAAGAAAAAAGATGTGTTTTTTTTGTGAATGTAAACAATGTTCACAGGTTATGTGGAGACTCTCAAAAAGAAGGGAACCAATGGGTAAAGTGGGCGGACCCATTCGCCCATGCTGTATGGTGTGGTTGACAGAAGCAAAATGGGAATGACAACTTATCAGACCAATGGATGAGACCTGATGTCCAAAGCCCCTTAAGTGTAAATATACCATGTATGACTTTTTGGGAAAAACAATGGTCTGGCAAGACAGATATAGCTGTATCAATTGTCGGAATGACAAAGGGAATTTGAGGTGACGGAATGTCAAACAGACCTATTACAATTCTGGATTTCTCCGATAAAACATTCACTAAAAGAGTTATTAGAACAGAAGAAAACAGGTAGTTACAAAAAAATAATTCTCAGAAACCAGGCAGGTTTTATCGGAAAGAACAGTGACTTATAACATGTACAATGAATCAGAATCAGAATTGACTTTATTCGATTGCTTTGTAAGACATTGATAAAAGTACATATTATCAATAGGAAAGAACATAAAAAATTGTAAAAATTAATACACGATTAAGAGTCGTCGTACAGAAATAGCATATTACAGTCCATGATTAGAGTACAATTGTTTTCCTGTGACTGAGTACTTTCTTTAAAAACATACATATCCTCCAGGCCCTGTGGATATCGTCCAGTAACTGCAGCGCGAGAAAGGCCTGACGGCATTGTCTCAGACCCAACTCCCCCATAATCTGGACAAGCCAGCCTTTCCTCAAGCTACCATAAAATCTGCAGAATACAAGCATTTGCAATGCAACGGTCTCGGCTTTAGTTAAGCTTAAGCAATACTGTTTGTAATCAGGTAGCTTTTAGCGTTGCTTTAATTAGTGTTTTTTAAACGTTTATGTACATACCATGCATATGTATGTATGGATGCATTAATGTTGGTATTATATAGATATGGTTGTATAGATAGATAGATATGGTTGTATATATATATATATATATATATATATATATATATATATATATATATTTATTTATACACATACATATGCATGTTATGTACATGAAAGCTTTACAAACACGAATAAAAGTAAAGCTAAAAAGCCACCTGTTTACAAACAGAATTGCTTTAAGTGTAATAAAGATGGAGTAAGTTCACGCTGTTTTTTCAGTGTGAGTAGTGAGTAGTAGAGAGTGAGTAGAGACTAGAGTAGTAGAGTAGTAGGTAGAGAGTAGTAGGTAGAGTAGTAGAGTGAATGATAGAGAGTAGTAGAGAGTAGTAGAGAGTAGTAGAGAGTGAGTAGAGTAGTAGAGAGTGAGTAGAGTGAGTAGTATAGTGAGTAGTAGAGAGTGAGTAGAGAGAGTAGTAGGTAGAGTAGTAGGTAGAGTAGTAGAGAGTGAGTAGTAGAGAGTGAGTAGTAGAGAGTGAGTAGTAGAGAGTGAGTAGTAGAGAGTGAGTAGAGAGTAGTAGAGCAGTAGAGAGTGAGTAGTAGAGAGTGAGTAGTAGAGCAGTAGAGAGTGAGTAGTAGAGTAATTAGTAGAGTGATTAGTAGAGAGTGAGTAGTAGAGAGTGAGTAGAGAGTAGAGTAGTAGGTAGAGAGTAGTAGAGAGTAGTAGGTAGAGAGTAGTAGAGAGTGAGTAGAAGAGAGTAGTAGAGAGTGAGTAGAAGAGTGAGTAGTAGAGAGTAGTATAGTAGAGAATGAGTAGTAGAGAGTGAGTAGTAGAGAGTGAGTAGAGAGTGAGTAGTAAAGAGTGAGTAGTAGAGCAGTAGGTAGAGAGTAGTAGAGAGTGAGTAGTTGAGAGTGAGTAGTAGAGAGTGAGTAGTTGAGAGTGAGTAGTAGAGAGTGAGCAATAGAGTGAGTAGTCGAGTGAGACGTAGAGAGTGAGTAGTAGAGAATGAGTAGAGTAGTAGAGAGTGAGTAGTAGAGAGTGAGTAGTACAGAGTAGTAGAGAGTGAGAAGTGGAGAGTGAGGAGTAGAGAGTGAGTCAGAGAGTAGTAGAAAGTGAGTAGTAGAGAGAGTAGTAGAGAGTGAGGAGAGAGTGAGTAGGAGAGTGAGTAGTAGAGAGTGAGTGGTAGAGAGTGAGTGGTAGAGAGTGAGTGGTAGAGAGTGAGTGGTAGAGAGTGAGTGGTAGAGAGCAGTAGAGAGTGAGTAGTAGAGAGAGTAGTAGAGAGTGAGTAGCAGAGGGTTAGTAGAGTGAGTAGAGAGTGAGTAGAAAGTGAGTAGTAGAGAGTGAGAAGAGAGTAGTAGAGAGTGAGTAGAGAATCACACACACACAGTGTCTCCCACACAGTGTGTCAGTGTCTCACACACAGTGCCTCACACACACAGTGCCTCACACACACACACACACACAGTGTCTCACACACACAGTGTCGCACACACGCAGTGTCACACACGCAGTGTCTCAAACACTGTCTCGCACACACAGTGTCTCGTGCACACACACAGTGTCTCGCACACACACAGTGTCTTGCACACACACAGTGTCTCAGAAACACACACAGTGTCTCTCACACACACAGTGTCTCACACACACACAGTGTCTCACACACACAGTGTCTCAAACACAGTGTCTCAAACACAGTGTCTCAAACACAGTGTCACACACACAGTGTCACACAAACAGTGTCACACACACACAGTCACACAGTGTCTCTCACAGTGTCTCACACACAGTGTCTCAAACACAGTGTCTCAAACACACTGTGTCTCACACACTGTGCCTCACACACAGTGCCTCACACACACACACACACAGTGTCTCACACACACAGTGTCTCACACACACACACACACAGTGTCTCACACACGCACAGTGTCTCACACAGTGTCACACACACACACACACACAGTGACACACACACAGTGTCTCACACACACAGTGTCTCACACACACACACACACAGTGTCTCACACACACACAGTGTCTCACACACATGCAGTGTCTCACACACAGTTTCTCACACAGTGTCTCACACACAGTGTCTCACACACACACAGTCTCAAACGCACAGTGTCTCACACACACACAGTGTCTCAAACACAGTGCCTCACACACACACACAGTGCCGCACACACACACACAGTGTCACACACACAGTGTCTCACACACACAGTGTCTCACACACACGCAGTGTCTCAGACACACACACAGTGTCTCACACAGTGTCTCACACAGTGTCTCACACAGTGTCTCGCACAGTGTCTCGCACAGTGTCTCGCACAGTGTCTCGCACACACACAGTGTCTCGCACACAGTGTCTCTCACACACACAGTGTCTCACACACACACAGTGTCTCACACACACAGTGTCTCACACACACACAGTGTCTCTCACACACACAGTGTCTCTCACACACACAGTGTCTCACACACACACAGTGTCTCACACACACACAGTCTCACACACAGTCTCACACACACAGTGTCTCAAACACACACACAGCGTCTCAAACACACACACAGTGTCTCTCACACACAGTGTCTCTCACGCAGTGTCTCAAACACTGTCACACACACACAGTGTCTCACACACTGTGTCTCACACACTGTGCCTCACACACTGTGCCTCACACACTGTGTCTCACACACTGTGCCTCACACACACAGTGCCTCACACACACACACACACACACAGTGTCTCACACACACACACACACAGTATCTCAAACACACACACAGTGTCTCAAACACACACACAGTGTCTCTCACACAGTGTCTCTCACACAGTGTCTCAAACACACAGTGTCTCAAACACACAGTGTCTCACACACACACAGTGTCTCACACACGCACAGTGTCTCACACACGCACAGTGTCTCACAGTGTCTCACACACAGTGTCTCTCACACACACACAGTGTCTCACACACATGCAGTGTCTCACACAGTGTCTCACACACAGTGTCACAGACACACACACAGTGTCTCAAATGCACAGTGTCTCACACACAGTGTCTCAAACACACAGTGTCTCAAACACAGTGCCTCACACACACACAGTGTCGCACACACACACACAGTGTCACACACAGAGTGTCTCACACACACACACACACACAGTGTCACACACACGCAGTGTCACACACATGCAGTGTCTCAGACACACACACACAGTGTCTCACACAGTGTCTCACACAGTGTCTCGCACAGTGTCTCGCACACACACAGTGTCTCGCACACACAGTGTCTCACACACAGTGTCTCTCACACACAGTGTCTCACACACACACAGTGTCTCACACACACAGTGTCTCACACACAGTGTCTCACACACACAGTGTCTCAAACACACACACAGTGTCTCAAACACACACACAGTGTCTCTCACACACAGTGTCTCTCACACAGTGTCTCAAACACAGTGTCTCTCATACACAGTGTCTCTCACATGCAGTGTCTCTCACACGCAGTGTCTCTCACACGCAGTGTCTCACACACAGTGTCTCAAACACAGTGCCTCACACACACACACAGTGTCGCACACACACACACACATTGTCACACACACAGTGTCGCACACACACACACTGTCACACACACAGTGTCGCACACACAGACACACACAGTGTCTCACACACACACAGTGTCTCACACAGACACAGTGTCTCACACAGTGTCTCACACACAGTGTCTCACACACACGCACAGTGTCTCACGCAGTGTCTCACACACACGCAGTGTCGCCCACACACACGCAGTGTCTCACACACACGCACAGTGTCTCTCACACACAGTGTCTCACACACACACAGTGTGTCTCACACACACAGTGCCTCACACACACAGTGCCTCACACACACAGTGCCTCACACACACAGTGCCTCACTCACAGTGCCTCACTCACAGTGCCTCACACAGTGCCTCACTCACACAGTGCCTCACACACACAGTGCCTCACACACACAGTGCCTCACACACACAGTGCCTCACACACACAGTGCCTCACACACACAGCCTCACACACACAGTGTCTCAAACACACAGTGTCTCAAACACACACTGTCTCACACACACACTGTCTCACACACACACTGTCTCACACACACACTGTCTCAAACACAGTGTCACACACACACTGTCTCACACACACACTGTCTCACACACACAGTGTCTCACACACGCACAGTGTCTCACGCAGTGTCTCACACACACGCAGTGTCGCCCACACACACACAGTGTGTCTCACACACATGCACAGTGCCTCACTCACAGTGCCTCACTCACAGTGCCTCACACACAGTGCCTCACTCACACAGTGCCTCACTCACACAGTGCCTCACTCACACAGTGCCTCACACACACAGTGCCTCACACACACAGTGCCTCACACACACAGTGCCTCACACACACAGTGCCTCACACACACACTGTCTCACACACACACTGTCTCACACACACACTGTCTCACACACACACTGTCTCACACACACACTGTCTCACACACACACTGTCTCACACACACACTGTCTCACACACACACTGTCTCAAACACAGTGTCACACACACACTGTCTCACACACACAGTGTCTCACACACACACAGTGTCTCACACACACACACACAGTGTCTCACACACACACACAGTGTCTGTCTCACACACAGTGTCTCACACACACACAGTGTCTCACACACACAGTGTCTCACACACACAGTGTCTCACACACACAGTGTCTCTCACACACAGTGTCTCACACACGCACAGTGTCACACACACGCACAGTGCCTCACACACATGCACAGTGCCTCACTCACACAGTGCCTCACTCACACAGTGCCTCACTCACACAGTGCCTCACTCACACAGTGCCTCACACACAGTGTCACACACACAGTGTCACACACACAGTGTCTCACACACAGTGTCTCACACACACAGTGTCTCACACACACAGTGTCTCACACACACAGTGTCTCACACACACACACAGTGTCTCACACACAGTGTCTCACACACACACACAGTGTCACACACACACAGTGTCTCACACACAGTGTCTCACTCACACACAGTGTCTCACTCACACACAGTGTCTCACTCACACACAGTGTCTCACACACAGTGTCTCACACACGCACAGTGTCTCACACACGCACAGTGTCTCACACACGCACAGTGTCTCACACACGCACAGTGTCTCACACACGCAGTGTCTCACACACACACAGTGTCTCACACACACACAGTGTCTCACACACACACAGTGTCTCACACACACACACAGTGTCTCACACACACACAGTGTCTCACACACACACACAGTGTCTCACACACACACACAGTGTCTCACACACACACACAGTGTCTCACACACACACACAGTGTCTCACACACACACACACAGTGTCTCACACACACACACACAGTGTCTCACACACACACAGTGTCTCACACACACACAGTGTCTCACACACAGTGTCTCTCTCTCACACACACACACACACACACACACACACACAAACACACACAGTGTCTCACACATGACTCTCCGCTCTTGTCCCCCACCCCACATACCTTCTATTCCTACCCTGCCCGGTCTCCAACCTTGCCCCCTCCCAGGATCTCTTGCTGCCCGTTGCCAGCCTGCTCAGCCTTCCTTCACTGCCAGCCCCCCTCCCTCCCCCGCAGCACCGACAGGCAGCCCTCGGTGTGAGCAACGGGGGCCGCAGCCCAGACATGAATACAAGCCCCCACCCAACACCTCTCCTCCAATGCGAGACGCAAGAGTGAAGGGCGGGGGTGAGTGAAATCGCACATACTCGTAAGAGAGAGGGCATTGAGGCGCTGGACATCCGCAAAGGGGGTGGGAGGGGGAAACCCTGTTGAACAAGTTACTTACCTTCGGTAACGATATATCAGTAAGAAACAGTAGTTAGTATTAGATTCCTTACCTTAGAATATCCCCAGGTGTCAGTCTGGATCCGGAAACTTTTGCGTAGCAGTACCCCTGCGCGTCGGTAGGCGTCGTCTGCAGGCGTCCCCTGCGGCTCCGCGTCCGTCGTTGGCGTCGTGCGCCGTGATGACGTCGCTGGAGTATATAGACGCCGCCTCCGCGTGCTGACGTCAGTTCTTTGCACACAGCTTTTCCGCGCCAGAACACGCAGAGCCATGTAAGAACCAACACTGGTGCCATGCGAAACTAGGGCCCTGAAAGGGATGACCTTAACCCTATGTATCAGTTCGCAGAACGGGGAGGATGGGTGGGGCGGTAAGGAATCTAATACTAACTACTGTTTCTTACAGATATATCGTTACCGAAGGTAAGTAACTTGTTCATCTGAAAGAAACAGGTTAGTATTAGATTCCTTACCTTAGAATAGATACCCCAGCAATACCAACCCCGGTGGTGGGTCTGCGAACCAATACAGCTTACACCAGAAAGTCCTGGAGGACAGAACGGCCAAAGAAGCCATCCCTCCGGACTTGACTGTCCAGGCAGTAGTGCCTCACAAACGTGTGCAGCGAGGCCCATGTAGCCGCCTGACAAATGTCCTGCAAGGGGACTCCCCGGCCCAGAGCAGTAGTAGCCGCCGTGGCCCGAGTGGAATGGGCCCTCAGCCCAACAGGAGGCTCCTTCCGAGCCAGAGAGTAGCACGCTTTGATGCACAGGACGACCCACCGAGAGATGGTCCGCTTATGCACCGCCCGTCCCTTCTTCGCACCCACGTAGCCAACAAACAGTTGGTCATCCACCCGGAACTGGCGAGTGCGATCCATATAAACTGAAAGCGCACGTTTTGGGTCCAGACGATGGAGCCGCTCTTCATCCTTTGAAGGATGCGGAGGCGGGAAGAAGGAGGGTAAGGTGATGGACTGCCCGATGTGAAAAGCAGAGACTACTTTGGGCAGGAAAGAAGGTCTAGTTCTCAGAACCACCTTGTCTGGATGAATGGACATGAAAGGAGGTTTGACAGAAAGAGCCTGGAGCTCACTCACTCTCCTGGCAGAGGTGATGGCAACCAGGAAGGCCGTCTTTAAAGTCAGGAGACGGAGAGGACAGGAATGAAGTGGCTCAAAGGGAGCACACATCAAGAAGGTCAGAACCAGGTTCAAGTCCCACTGAGGCATCACAAACGGAACAGGTGGATACATGTGCGTGATGCCTTTCAAGAATCTCGTTACAATAGGGGATTTGAACAAAGAAGGTTGATCAGGCAGCCTTAGAAAGGCCGAAAGGGCAGAAAGGTAGCCCTTGATAGTGCCCAGAGCAGAGCCCTGCTGGGCAAGAGAGAGAAGAAAGAGGAAAACCTCGGAGAGAGGGGCAGAAAGAGGGTCCACAGCCTTTGCTGTGCACCATGCCACAAATCTGTTCCACTGGCAGGCGTATACCGACTTTGTGGAGGGACGCCTGGCTGCCAGAATCACATCACAAACTTCAGGAGGCAAGTCAAATGGCCTCAACTGTCGCTGCTCAATCTCCACGCATGGAGGTGGAGACTGGACAGGTTCGGGTGGAGGACCGTCCCCTGCTGCTGCGACAGAAGGTCCTCCCGAAGGGGCAGGCGGATCGAGGGACCGACTGACATGCTGAGTAGCTCGGGATACCAGTACCTTCGAGCCCAGTCCGGAGCCACAAGGATAACTTGGGCCCGGTCGCGCCCGATTCTTCTTCAGCACTCTGGGCAGAAGTGGTATAGGCGGAAAGGCGTACAACAGACCGCAACTCCACGCGCGCCGAAAGGCGTCGCCGTGCGAGTGCCGTCTTGGAAACTCCAACGCGCAGAACTGATGCCATTGCGCGTTCTCTTCTGTGGCGAATAGATCTAACCAAGGCTCTCCCCATTTCAGAAAGAGGCCTTGCGCCACGTCCGAGTTCAGACGCCATTCGTGATCCACCGAGCACCGACGGCTGAGTTCGTCCGCCCTGGCGTTCAGAGAACCTGCCAGGTGTTGAACCGTCAGAGTCACGCCCTGACGTTCCAGCCATTGCCAGAGACGCAGAGCCTCCTGGCAAAGGGTCCACGACCCCACTCCGCCCTGCTTGTTGCAGTACCACATGGCGGTGGTGTTGTCCGTGAACACCTGCACCACACTCCCGTTGACAAAAGGGAGGAATGCCTTCAGTGCTAGACGGATCGCCCGCAGCTCCAACAGGTTTATATGGAGCCGGGACTCCGCCGGAGACCAGATGCCTCTGATCTCCGCCTCTCCCAAGTGGCCTCCCCAGCCCTGGAGGGACGCGTCCGTCACAACGACGTGCTCCGGTTGGGGAAGGGAGAGGGATCTGCCTCTGACCCAATCGCGGTCCGTAAGCCACCACTGCAGTTGTCTCGCAGTGCCCTCCGAGATCAAGAGATGGTCGGACAAGTTGCCCTGATGCTGGGCCCACTGAAACTTCAGGTCCCACTGCAGAGCCCGCATCCGCCACCGGGCGTGATGCACCAGAAGGATGCAGGAAGCCATCAGCCCCAGCAGCCGCAGCGTCAACCTGACCGAAACCCAGGATAACGGCTGAAAGATGGGAATCAAAGCCTGTATATCCCGGACTCGCCGTTCCGGAGGATAAACCCGAAACTGCGCCGAGTCGAGAACCGCTCCGATGAAAAGGAGCTTTTGAGAGGGACACAGGTGTGATTTCGGCACATTGATGGAAAACCCCAGCTCGTGCAAGAGGTCTGCCGTCATCTGAAGGTGGTGGACGACTGTCTGGGGCGAGCCCGCCTTCAACAACCAGTCGTCCAGGTAGGGGAAGACTGAGACCCCCAACCGGCGCAGATGGGCTGCGACCACCGCCAACACCTTTGTGAACACCCGTGGGGCGCTGGTAAGGCCGAATGGGAGCACGATAAACTGAAAGTGCTCGTGGCCTACCGTGAACCGCAGGTAACGCCGGTGGGCCGGCAGGACGGGGATGTGAAAATACGCATCCTGCAAGTCCAACGCTACCATCCAGTCTAGCGGGTCTAGAGCAGCCAAGACCTGAGCCAAAGTCAACATCTTGAACTTCTCCATCCGGAGGAAGCCATTGACGTTCCGTAGATCCAAGATAGGACGTAGGCCCCCTTTGTCCTTCTTGGGCACCAGAGAGTAGTGGGAATAGCAACCACATCCTACTTCTGGCCCAGGAACGCGCTCGATGGCCCCCTTGGCCAAGAGGGCCGTAACTTCCTCCTGCAGAAGTGTCAAGTGGTCCCCCGACACACGGTGGTTCTGCGGTGGCATGGCTGGAGGAGTGGTCTCGAAGGGGAGGGAGTAGCCCCTTCGGACGAGCTGCAGCACCCACCTGTCCGATGTTATCGTGCGCCAGTGGGAGAGGTGATGGCGAACCCTGCCGCCCACCGGCGTCACATGGGCCTGAAAGCACGGACTTGGAGGATTTAGAGGCGGATGCTGCGGGGGGAGGTGCGGTCTGACCTCGCCGCTGTCCCCGACCGCCACCACGGCGGTTCCCACGGCCGCCGATGCGTTGAGAAGTCTGTTGCGGCGCGTGGCTGGCAGCACGTGTGGGACCGCCCCTTCCGTGGCCACGAAAGGAGCGAAACAAACCCGTTTGCTGGGTCGCGAGACCCAAGGACTTGGCCGTGACCCTGGAGTCCTTGAAGCGTTCCAGCGCGTGGTCCGCTTTGTCGCCAAACAGGCGACTGCCATCAAACGGCATGTCCATCAATGCAGACTGGACATCTGCCGAGAAATTGGTGGATCTCAGCCAGGCGTGGCGACGAATCGCCACCGTCGTGGACATCGCCCTGCCCAGTGAGTCGGTCGTATCAAGACCACACCGTATGAAGTATCTCGCTGCGTCTCGGCCTTCAATCATAGCCTTGACGAGCTTAGCCCGTACCTCCTGCGGGCATTCAGGCAGCAGTTCCGCGACCGTATCCCACAGAGAGTGGGTGTAGCGGCCTAAGAGGCACGCGGTGTTGCAAGACCGCAGTCCCAGACTCAGGGACGAAAAGACCTTCTTACCATACTGGTCGTACCTCTTAGATTCCCGGTCGGGCGGGGCCGACGGGAATGCGGTCTGGGAAGTCGAGGCCTGGATCACCAGGCTCTCAGGGGTGGGATGGGTGGACAAGAACTTTGGGTCATCCGTACACGGACGGTGGCGTCTGGCCACGTTCCTATCAACAGGCGAACCTGAAGCGGGCCTGGACCACGTGCCCAAAAGAACGTCAGTTAAGGCCTCATTGAACGGCAGCAGTGGCTCCTGTGGGCATGACTGCGGTTTGAGTACCTCAGTGAGGATGTTAGTCCTCACGGCCGCGACGGGGAGCTCAAGGTGTAAGGCCTTGGCAGCCCTCATCAACACCACTGAATAAGCTGCCCCCTCCTCCGTAGCCACGGTAGGAGGCGAGACAAAGCCAGGGTTGGGGGAGTCATCCAGACCACTGGCGTCACCCAAGTCACCTGTCCAGTCCACATCGTAATGACACTCGCGGGTCAGAGGGTCCTCAGACCCCTCCCACTCCTCTCCGCAATCTACATCCTCACCATATTCGGAGTCAACAATGTAGACCGGCTCCCCGGGGTCAACAGGCCCCATCGGCGTCGGACTCGGCGTCGGGCGGAGTCGGAGAGGGAATGGGGCGGCGCCGCCCGGAGCCGGCGCAGGAGACCCGGCGCCACGCGGGGGCGGCGCCGTGGGTTGCCCCGATGGAATCGGCGCCGGAGAGGCCGGTTGACCAGCCGGCGTCGACCCTGAAGGTCCCTGCGGCGCCGGGGCCGGAGCCGTCGGCGGCGTCGAGGCAGGAGCACCCGAACCGCTAGGACCCCCGGACGGGACCACCGGGCCCGCAGGCGCCGTAGGCCCCGCCGGAGGAGACAGTGCCCTCATGGCCATGAGGAACGCCTCTATCTCCTCGGCGACGCGCCCTGCCCAGGGACCGCAGGGTATGGAGCAGGCCGCGTCGGCGACTCACGCGGAGCCGCGGGGGTGGGGCCACCCGAACCCCCGGCCGCATCGCGCGAGCGTCGGGGGGAGTCGGGGGTACGATGACGACGCCCCGACTTCTTGTGCTTCCTACCTGAGGAACCAGAGGAATGGTGACGACTCCCGGAGCGCCCGTGACGGCTCCGCGACCGCTCCCTCGATCGCTCCCTAGACCTCCGTCCGGACCGGGACCGCTCTCGATGCGGGGCCGACACCCGGAGCTCGAGTAGCTTGCGGGACCGCTCCCGTCTAGCTTTAGTCGTCAAGGCCCGGCAATCGACACAGTCGTCCACGGCGTGGTCGGGGCCCAGGCACCGGAGGCAGAGTCGGTGATGATCCGTGACCGACATCGAGCGGTCACAGTCGTCACAGTTCTTAAAACCGGGCATCCTACCGGCACCGTAAGAAGAATCAAGGATTCACAAAAAAACTTTGGTGAAAGACCGGAGTACTGCTCTTCGGATCTGCGCTAACTGGCGCGGAAAAAAGAAGAACTGACGTCAGCGCGCGGAGGCGGCGTCTATATACTCCAGCGACGTCATCACGGCGCACGACGCCAACGACGGACGCGGAGCCGCAGGGGACGCCTGCAGACGACGCCTACCGACGCGCAGGGGTACTGCTACGCAAAAGTTTCCGGATCCAGACTGACGCCTGGGGATATTCTAAGGTAAGGAATCTAATACTAACCTGTTTCTTTCAGATGCAGCCTCCGCAGTAAGAAGCAGGCAATGAGGTTCCCCCCTCCCCAGGGCATTGCACGCAAGCAGTGTGTATTGGCCAAATGAGTAAACACCCGCAACTTTCGACTAACTCCACAGGCGGTGGGGCGCAGCCCAGTCTCGTGAGTGGTTAGGCAGGTCACAGGAAGCACCATATTTACCACCCATTCATTTATTTAGAACAAAATGTATTGCGGGAGTTCTGGTTTAGATTAATGTGACTTGAAACAGTAGGACTACATAATTGAGTACGGAAGGGTAAATAAAGCCTGACACCACACAGGGCTTGTCTGCATTTAAAAAATACATAAGATGGGCAAGTGTGGGCCCAAATCGTACAAACTCACTGAACATTTTAACATTATCCCCATACCGGGCAAGAGTTATTGCAAGGGGTAATTTTCTGTCCTTCAGCCACCTACCATGGCTATCGGACTGACTTCCACTCATCAAAATTAACTCTAAGCGGTAGTTGGCCTCCAGTCCAGACTTTATGAATGATAGTGGAACCTGAAACCATGAGAACTTATCCTGGCTCCCCCCGTGACCTCTTAATTGCGTGATCTTAGGCAAATAATTTAGCTGCAACGTGACTATTTCTTATCAGACAAAATCGAGAGCATTTACAAACAACAAAGGTAATGGCAAGCGTTACAAAAATGTGAATTAGATCATAGCAGGGGGATGATACAGCGCCTTTGTGGGGCTTAAAGCGCAGAACTACAACAAACGCACAAGGGAAGAGAGGCGGCAATTTACTGTTAGCTTTTGGGGGTGCTTGGAAGGGGCTTCAGAAATTGGTGGGGACATGGGTCACTCACAAAGCAGGAGACCACTGACGGGCAGAAGGAGGGGGTTGGGGGGTGGACTAAAACGATTATTGGCCAAGGTGATCGCCGAAAGCAGTGATGCTCACAGTGATGCACGTGTAACCAGACATAAGGCCTCTCACCAAACAAGGTAGTCATCAAGCAGTCACAGGTACACTTTGACCTTCTGGCATCCTAGCGTATTATACCATGAGATTGTAGGAAGATTTTAGTAATAAAAGCTGGGTGCTTCGTTAGTGTTCTGCTAATGCACCTTGAGCTATGAACTTTTTAAAATAACATTATACAATGTTCGGCAGACTCTGCTATGGGGAGAGCACACATCTAAGGTGTGGAGCTTTGCTAGTCTGTCATTAAGTTAATTGCTGATGAAGTGTCGAAGCCCCGCTGCTTAAAATCAGCGACCTTCAAAGTGGATGGCTATTGAGTGGAAGGCCGCCATGTTGGATTTTTGTTTGTTTGCTTCGTCCCTGTTTATGCTTCGCTGTTACTCCTGGTGTTGCACATTCAGTCTATGGTCCGGGTGTGTCTTTTTGAACCGGTATTGACACGTGTTCTCGGGGATGCGACTCATTTTCATCATCAAAGCAAGAAAGAGAAAGGCAGAAACTGGAGAATGATTGGGAAGTAGTAAGATAGGAAACCAGTGTCAGAGGGTGAAAGGAGGGGCCAACAAATGACCTGCATGAGTAAAAAGACTGCGAGTGGAAGGTATGCACTGCAAATAAACAAAAAAATTACGTGGGGGCATGCACTTTATAAAACAAGCACCTACCTCCCAGTGCCCTCACTGCGTTGCGAAACTTCTGGATGTCGGCCAGGAAGAGAGCAGTGATCGGCACGCGGCGGGGACGCTGGCGCCGTGAGCGTGCGCGCGACTGAATCAGCGCGTGGCCAGCACTTGTCGCTCCCTTTCCCATTAGGATTGCTGGGCGCGTGCCCAGCTCTTGTCTCCTTTTGTCGGCTTTGGCGGCTGACATGATCACAATAGTTCTCTGCCGAGACCTAAAAAGACGTGTATGGTCGATTGCTCTGAACAGTTATCACACGGACAAGGGCCTAAGGTTCGTGTCCAATCATTCATACAAGGAAAACTCACGAGCCTGTGATAGATGTTACATCTAAAACGAGTTAGTAGTAGTCTGTCATAGCCACCAGGTACAAACAGTAAATACGACTTAATATTAAAAGAAGTTAAAATCAATTGGTTATACTGAACAGAGGCTTTTGTACTCTCTGTAACCAATCTTATAGTGTCTAAAAAGATCAGTCCCTGTTTTTTTAGTTCCTTTCTTGAGATCGATTGCATCGTACCCGGAGACTTATAGTACTCCGGGTGGCCAGGATCAAACATAACATTTTTAATATATCTCAGCCATGGGATCAGCAGCGCTCCTTCAAGTTTCATGCTGTCAGTTAGAATATCCTGGTTTAGCTTAGTCTCTGGTTTAGACCATAGTCTGTGCCACAGCAGGATAGGCTCCATTTTTATCAGATCTGAGATAAATGGGAGGCCCAGCTCTGCGTGGCAGACATATGCCGATGTGCCGCTAGGGATGGCTAAAATATATCTCATGAAAATATTTTCCACTGTCTGGAGTGACTGTGTATCCACAAAACCCCATACAGCTGCTCCATACATGGCTGCAAAAAGACACTTCGCTTTCTAGATCTGCAGTAACTCCCGTGGTGGTCTCCTTCCCAATTTCTTTGCAAAACCGGCAAGTGCCATTGTTGATCTTGCAAAAGTAATTTTTTTTGCCACAATTGCGCGAGACCAGCGATCACAGCGGTCAAACAGTATTCCCAGGTATGCAAACCTGGGGGTATGTTCTATTTTCTGACCCTCCAGGAACATGTCCCTGCATTTTTGGCTCCCAGATCCACATCTCATAATGTTTTTGCGGTATTGACCTTAAGATTCAACTGGCCCATAAACTTAGTGAAACTATTTAAAACCTTGTGCAAAACTATTTGTGTGCGTGATATTAAAACTGCATCATCTGCATAAAGAAGTGCAGGTAAGGGACGTGAGGCTATTTGTGTGAAATCATAATTATTCTTGATTAATGCAGCACAGAGGCCATTAGTATAAAGATTAAAAAGAAAAGGGTCCAGGACACAACTTTGCCTGACCCCCTTTCTAATGGGGAATGGATCCGTTCGATCTCCTCCAATCCCAAAACGTGCCTGCGCCCTAGCTCTGCCATATAGGCGTCTGAGGAAGAGAATGATTTGTGCATCTACCCCTAGATGTTCGAGTATCTCCAACAATTCCTCATGCCTTACAGAGTTGAAAGCAGCTGTTAAATCGACAAAGGCTAGAAAAAGTCTGCCTTTTTTTACTCGCATGTATTTCCCAATCAGGATAGATAGGTTTAGGCTCTGCTCCACTGTACCTAAACCTGCCCTAAAACCATATTGTATGTCAGACAGAATGTTATTGTCCTCAGCCCAGTCATTCAATTGTTCTAACAATATACAAACAGCCACTTTTGTCAGGGCATCTAGTAGAGAAATGGGCCTGTAACACTTTGGGTCCTGATGATCCCCTTTTTAAAAATTGGAATAATAGTTGATTCCACCCATGTTTCTGGGAAAGGGGCAACACAGCTAGCTGTGAAGACCTGTGTAATGATTGGTCCCCATAGATCAACGTTAGATTTAAAAAGGTCTATGGGGACACCATCAGGGCCCGTCCCCCTCGAGCTTGCAAAAAGTGCGCAATTCACCTCCTCCAGTGTGAATCTAAGGTCAGCCTACACGGCCTTAGAGTTACTAATAGTTTCTCTCTGAGCACCCGCAGGGTTTCTGGCAGGGGTTTCATCTGTATTATAAACCCTCGAGAATTTCTCAATCCATTCATTTTCAGAAATGGCAATCTCTACCGATGGACCCTCCCCCGCACTCAGGAAGGTTGCTTTTACCACCTTCCAGAACGCCAGAAAGCTATCACCCCTCAGAGATGCTTCAAGGAGCGATTCCCAGGTCTCATTTCTAACTGTAGCTTTACATTCCCTAAGGGCGGTTCGATATTCCCTTCTAACAATCCTTATATTGTCAGCATTTTTAGGAATCTTATGTAGTTCCCTTTTCAATTTGGAGTAAGCCTTGGAGCACTTTTTATCAAACCATCCCCGACAATTCTTTTTCTTCTTCAGCGAGACAGATAACAAGTCTCTAACAGCCTCAGAAATTGACACAAAGGAGGAAATAATACCATGGGGAAGCGTACTCATCCAGGCAGATGCTAATAGCTGGTCTATACTTGCCTATCACTTTGCTAGTGATGGCTACAGGGTCCACTTTTGACCATCGTAGACTATAACCATTAGTCTTATGAAGTGAGATTTCTGAGAAGATCTGATCTGATTGAACATGCCTGCTAGATTTCTTCGATGGTGATAGGATTGAGAGGCACAACGGGAAATGGTCACTCAAAGAGTTGTCATCCACATAAAACTTATTCACTCTGTGGGCATGGCTATTTGATATTAAGATGAAATCTATAGTAGAGTGTGCTCCCCTCCTGTTGAATGTGGTAGGCATAGGTATAGGTTTGTTAGTTAAATCATTTGCAAAGCCCATATTCATGCTGAAAATCAAATTATTATACAGATTGCCCAGCGGTGAGTGACAAAAATGCGTGTTGCACATACCCTCCTCTAATGCAACACCGCAAATTTTGTCTCCTTCGTTTGAGCATAACACTCAGCTAAAATCCCCTACCAAAATCATCATCATGTCTCTATAATTCTTTCCATGTACGGATTGCAAATTATTACATAGTTGTGTTAAAACATCTTTCACCAGAGGAAGCGGAATGTTATTATAGAGGGTCACAAGCAGTATACACTGAGTGTTATCAACATAAAGTAAAATTACTTGATAGTGGTGTTCCTCAGTCTGAAATACTATCTTTTTCGGTTCCAGCCTATTTGAGATATATGTTCCTAGACCCCCTTTCGCTCTGCCCATGAGCCCTGCTGCGGCTGGGGTATGCAATGTCTTAAAACAATTAATATGGATTGGTTATTTTGCCCAGGTTTCTTGCAGGCATATAATAGAATAGGTACTAATAAACTCCCCAAACAGTGGGTTCGAGTATTTAGATGACAAGCCAGCAATGTTCCATGACACTATTTCCCAACATGCTTTCTCTACCGGGATCTGATGGGCAAAGATGTTTGATTGGCTCACAACTCCACTATCCCCATTATCTTCATTTAATGGAGGCGGATCTGGTGTAATAATCATTCTAGATTCACTAATGGTCTTATTAGCTAAATTCTTAGGGACCATATCCTGTGCCTCCGTGATAGAAGGGGGTGATCTACCTCAATTATGGGGTTTATGCCGTTATGCATATTAACATGACAGCAATTATTTCCTCTGGTTACGCTTAGTAAATGATCAAGTCAATCTTGTTCGTCTAACGTACCCAAAACACCATAGCGATTAAAAACAGAGATTGCTGATATTTTACCCCTGAGGTGTGAGCCGGGCGGTTGACACTTTTTATCTGTTTTAATACCTTTGATATTCCCCTTGTGTCCTTTCCCTCCCCCCGGCACCAGCGCTTCTCGCTGCTCACCATCGCGGCGCTTTGAATCACGCACCGATTTTGGGGTGCAGGATTCCACGCCCTTTAAAATCATTCTTTTAAATAAGCACTTGGCAGATCACTTGCCTCCCCCCTCACCTACCGGCCGATTTAGGGCCGTCATCTTCGAGGGACTGAGCCGAGAGGTTAGTGGCGGCCATCTTGGAGAGGGCTTTCCTCTTCTGCCACTCAGGCGCCTCTATAAAAACAGAAGATTCACTCCAATCGGGAGATTGCTGATATTTTACCCCTGAGGCGTGAGCCGGGCGGTTGAAACTTGTTATCTGTTTTAATACCTTTGATATTCCCCTTGTGTCCTTTCCCTCCCCCCGGCACCAGCGCTTCTCGCTGCTCACCATCGCGGCGCTTTGAATCACGCACCGATTTTGGGGTGCAGGATTCCACGCCCTTTAAAATCATTCTTTTAAATCAGCACTTGGCAGATCACTTGCCTCCCCCCTCACCTACCGGCCGATTTAGGGCCGTCATCTTCGAGGGACTGAGCCGAGAGGTTAGTGGCGGCCATCTTGGAGAGGGCTTTCCTCTTCTGCCACTCAGGCGCCTCTATAAAAACATACGGCTATGGCTCTGCGCAGCGGACGCGTACAGCGGGCGCGCCGGTCGCGCGTCGGAGTCAAGCCAGAGTCCTGCCCGTCTGCGCCCGTCCGCGATCGACCGGGGCGCGGGGCTGCATCCCTTGATCCTTCAGAGCCAGAGGTATTGCAGGACAACTCTAAACACCGACTATGTTACACCAAAATGGATCTGCTATCATTTAGTCAGAAATCGGGCAGTAGCTGCTTCCATACTTTACTAGTGGACTCACTACCCTCCTACTGTAAGACGTGTAATTTAACATTGCCACTGTTTAGGGGGGAGGTAAGCGAAGTAGCCAAGTTAAAGCTGCTAATATTGAACTGCAGGTCTATGAGGAAACATAAAGTCGAGATACATGATTTGTTGCTAAATAGGGAACCGGATGCCTTGTTTCTTACGGAAACATGGCTGGACGAAACATCCTCCCCGGAGGTTCTTGAAGCGATCCCCCCTGGATATAGTCTGTTGAGACTAGACAGACAAAAACAACAAGGTGGGGGACTAGCTTTAATTTATAAATCAGAACTAGAATGTACATTAACTAAAGCCACCATACCTAACACTGAGTGTGGTCTCTTCACCCTAAAAGTAGATCCCAAAAACACGATAAACGGATTACTGATATACCGCCCCCCAGGGAGTGTGGCTCAATTTGGAAACCAACTTTTAGACCTAGTTCACCAACCAGTAATTAGACATAAAAAGTTTCTTGTCTTGGGAGATCTAAATCTCCATTGTGAAGACAAAGATTGTAAAGAGGCACAAACTGTGATAGCAGCACTGAACTCCGCTGGGGTTAGGCTGTTATCCACAGCCCCCACACATCAGCTGGGTCATACCCTGGACCCCATTTTTTCTAATTGGGAAGGTGTTAGGGTCTTACCCCCGGTCCAGTTGATCTGGTCGGACCATAGCATCGTCCCGTTCGAAATACTAGATGCCCCCTGCGTATTAAATTTAAAGGATCTCTACCTCTAAAGCGCAGGGCCTGGAAGAAATTTTCCCCCGAATTATTCGAACGCGCCTTATTAAAACACCCCCTGTCCCCAGGTAACACACTACAGGAAACATGGAGCAGTTATGAGAACTGGATGTCTAAGGCCCTGGATGAGGTAGCACCCTGGGTGACTAAACCACCGACCAGGCAAGCGAAAACTGCTCCGTGGTTCTCTGAAAAACTTAGACTGGCTACAGCCAAATGTAAAACGCTGGAGCGGAGGTGGAGGCAGAACTATGCCCCGGAACTCAAAGTATGCTATAAGGCAGAGATAAAAAAAATACCAGAAATTGGTAAGATTAGAAAAGGGCATTTATCTTAAAAAAAGAATTGAGTCAGCAGGTAACCCCACTAAAGAACTCTTTAGTATTTATAGAGAACTCACGACTCCATCCAGGCTCGAAGCTCAAGATGTCTACTCTACTGAGTTATGCAATCTTGTAGCCGACTTTTTTGTGGATAAGGTGGACAAAATTCATGACACTTTTACAGCTGGTAACAATTTGTTAACCAGCCCGGGGGTTACTGGAGCTATCTCCTCACAAAAATTTCAGCTTACATGCTTTAAAACGCCTGAAAGATCTGAACTACTAGGACTTGTTAAGAGCATACAATCCGGATCTCCGTCTGACGCGTGCCCAGTGGCGCGGTGCAAGGGAGTTATGGAGAGCATGCTACTTGACCATATTAGCCACATGGTCACCTTATCTTTCCAGGAATGTCACGTACCTGAAGCGTGGAAAACTGCTCAGGTTATTCCTCTAAAGAAGAAACCCAACATTCCCATTTCACAGCTTCAAAATCTCCGCCCCATCTCCCTTCTTCCCTTCTGTGCAAAAATTGTGGAAAAGATTGCCAACAGGCAGCTCATGAAACATCTAGAAGAAGAAGCCCTCCTCCACTCATCACAATCGGGATTCAGAGCTGGCTACTCGACTGAGTCGGCCGTTCTGTATTCCACCGAGCGCATTAGGCAGATAGTGGATGAAGGCGAGACAGCAGCATTAGTTTTATTAGATCTGAGTGCAGCTTTTGACACCGTGCTGCACTCAACGCTGCTGTCTCGGCTGATGGAGATGGGGGTGACAGGGTCAGCGCTGGCCTGGCTGCAATCCTTCTTAGCCGACAGAAGCTTCCAGCTGCACTGTCCACCCTTCAGATCTTCCCTACGAAAGGTAAGCCATGGGGTTCCCCAGGGCTCAAGTTTGAGCCCTACCCCGTTTAACATCTATATGGAACCCCTGGCTCGCGTGGTGGAGGTATTTGGGGTGGACATTGTTAGCTACGCTGACGACACACAGCTGGTGTTTAAGCTTACACCCGACCGCCGTGAAGACGCCATTAACTTTTCCAACTGTATGTCAGCAGTGGCAGTATGGATGAATGACAACTGCCTGCGCCTTAATGGCGAAAAAACTGAGTTACTGGTGGTCGGGAGAGCGACATCAACATGGTCGCGGTTATGGTGGCCTACTGAACTCGGGAACCCCCCCATTCCGATGGAGTCAGTAAGAAATCTCGGCGTAATGCTGGACATCGACCTCTCGTATAAAACCCATGTCAACAAGGTCACGGGGAGATGTTTTGGTCTACTTAGGGTTCTCCGTAAGGTCTTAGATCTTCTTCCAGCCGCAGCTAGAAAAACTATTGTTCACGCCCTAGTGACTCCGCACCTTGATTATGGAAACGCCATGCTGATAGGGCTAAGTCAAAAAGCACTTCACCAACTGCAGTGCGTGCAGAATGCTGCCGCACATCTAGTTCTTGGCCTCCCGCGCAGAGCTTCAGGGAAGTCCGCCCTGGCCAAGCTCCATTGGCTTCCTATTAGGGAGCGAATTAAATTTAAAGCCCTTTGCTACGCGCATCGCATTGCCCAGGATAAAGGTCCGGACTATCTAAAGAACCTCCTGACTATACATTGCCCTACTCGGAATTTAAGATCTTCTGGTGCGATGCTGTTTAAAACACCCCGTACTCTCAGGGCCAGAATGGGCGGACGCTCATTTAGGTACTTAGCCTCCAAACACTGGAATGCACTTCCGTTGCACCTTAGGATGGAGCCGTCTGAAATGAGATTCCGGAGGAAACTAAAAACATTCATATTTCCCTCTTTGTAAACCCCCTGCATGTTAACATCGATCCTCTGAATAATTTATCAGTGATTAGTGCGGGGACACACTGTTCTCTGTGTAGCCAGGCGCTTTACAAATGATTTATTATTATTATTATTATTATTACCAGTCTTTACTTGGGTATCGTTCCACCACGGGGCTATTCCTCTGGAATCTTCCAGGGAAACTATATGGTTGGTAAAAGAACCCCAAGGGCAATAAACTAATATTATGTGTGGAAATGAACTGTGTCCCTGCTCTACTGAGAATAGACTGTACTAATCTGGGGGCTCTAAAGGTTAGAACCACGCAGTCTCCTTCCATCATCTTTGGTGATTTACCAACCCAGGATATGCGCCGCACCATCTTAAATTTTGTAAAAAGAATATCTGCCACACCAGTCCTATTAGTTTGTAGATGTAGTGATCTGTTCCTTAAAGTAGACCAGTGTTCCACGCCATTTTGAGGAAGGGGTGGAACATTGCCTAGGACAATCGTGTATGGTGTGGCTTCCGGGGGAAGGTCTAAAGGCATATTAGGGTTAGTTCGAATGCCATAGTTAACCCCGGGAGTGGTGTTCAATGCAAGTGTTCCGGTTCCTTGCCTCAGGGTAGAACCCCCACTCACTATTGAAGGAGCCATAGTGGAGGGCATAGGGCCCTGCTCACTTCCATGGTTTAATCCACCAAAAGGAAACTGGGTAGATAACAACGGTACGGGGGGCTGAGATCTTTGTGTGGTTGGTTGACTCTGCGCCTGGACTCTAGTTGGATCAGTATTTAGTATGGCAGTTAAGCTTAACTGTTGATTACCAGATTGCCAAGAGGCATAATTGCTTAAGGGGAGATTATCTCCTGAAAGTCCCAAAATGGTCCCAGCATCCCCACCTTTAGCTATCTTATTGATATCAGAGATGATATCTGTGATGGGCCCCTCCAATTTTGTGAGCCTGTTCTCAATTAAAGCCAATTTCTGAGCCAAGGGATCCAACAGAACTGATGTCATCGTCTCCATTCTCTTCCAGAAGTCGTCGTCCGGAGTCGGCGGTGATATACTATCTGTTACCCTTGGTGGTTGTTGTTGACTGATGGGGCCAATATTTTTACCCTTACGCCTAGTTATCCTTGGGCTATCTGCCTTTTGAGATGCTCTCTGTGCGCCCCTGCCCTTCCCCTTTCTCTTCTTAGTGGGTGGTTCCTGGCTAGAGTTATGCGCAATATCAGTTTCCTACCCTATAGCTATTGTTGAAGAATTATGACCTGCGTTATGAGGTTCTGACGACGAAGTGTATTCTGTAACAATATCTAACTCAGAGGTTACTTGGGGGACTGTTGTATTATCAGGCTGAGTAGGATTAGTCAAAGGAACGATCTGCATTAACTTCGGTAGGGGTGGCTGGGGTTCTAGCGAAAGCCTGCGTTCCGTCAGCTCGATCTCGTGTATCATAACTGACTCAGCTCTTAAAAGGAACGCGTCTAACGTCCCCACCACCCCTTGCCCAGTAGTGTGCTTCCGTTTAATCATGATCAAGTCAAAAATGCAGACAGAGGAAGGACAAACAGAAATAGGGCTACAAGTCAAGATACAAGCCATATATAAGGTCAGATACCCTAAGACTCAAAACCCAGTTCTTAGGGGTCTGGACCAGCCTCTACCAGTCTCGGACGGGCTCCGACGGGCGTTGCGGGAGTATGCAGGCGTCTTTAAAGCACCCCTGGCGCAATCAGGTGACGTTGCGGCCGTTAAAGTACCCTGGGAGCCGTAGTGTAAGTCCGTTTGCTCGTGATCCGCCCAGCAGCAGCACAAACACCACAGAGCTCCAGAACAATAAAATCAAGGACCCGCATATTCTCTCTCTGTTCCACAGGTGCTGTCTAGGTGCTGTAAAGCTATGAGGCTCCTGGTTACTGCATCGCAATTCTTCTGTCCTTACAATTGAACCACCTCACCTCCTTACTCCATGCAGCAGCAGCATCAGCCGCCGGTCACGGCTCACTCGCTATTAGGCTCAGGAGCACCATGGGGAATCGAGACTCAGCCACGACCGTGGCTGCACCAGCCCAGCCCACAAGAGCAGTTCACCGCCACCCGCCGCCGCCGGCAGAGGTAGAGTCGAAGGCCCAGCGGGTCTGCAGCGGGAACTGGGGCCAGCAGAGAGTCAGCGAAGGAGCAGTGAGAGCGGGAGACGCAAAGCGAGGCAAAGATTCAGCGTCTTCCTCAGACTTCCCAGTCCCGGTGTCGGCGTGAAGACATGGCGTGGACCACACACAAAGCAGAGGTTGACCCCCGATTCCCAAGATGGACAGGATCTGGGACCTGTGTGATCTTCCTAGGTGACCGCATTGCTTCTGGGGAACAGAAATGTGGTTCTAAATAAAAGCTGCTGAATTCAGTGATTGGTCCTGTAAGTCAAAGGTTTCAGGAGACTGATCTTAGCAGGCATGAGACCAGCTATTGAATGCAAGACACGCAATCTGAGCAGTACTACCGCTCCGTGCTAGCTTCCGTGCGCAGGTGCGTGGCGCCACCGGTGATCAGCTCTCCGATTCAGCGGAAGTAAATACCGCACGTGTGTTACGTCCGGCCTGAGGGAAGCAGCGCGCACCCTCCTGCTACAGCACACGCTCAACGGGGAGCGACGCTGCAGCTGCTGCCTGGGAATGCGTAGCAGTAGGGGAGGGCCTTGTCAGAGCAATGATTCAATGAAGCAACTTTTCAACCATGGGTTATTGACTAGCTCTAAGAATCTTGATAAAATAATACATAAATATCATTGATGGGAAATTATTATTTTTTATTTTAGAACTGGAAAATGCATCTGATTACAAAAGATCGTCCCTGCAGGCAAGTATACTCGCCAGTGCTTGAAGACTATTTAAACATACAATTTCAGACCAACCAGTGCTACAATAATGATGCTCTCTTGAATTTGAATTTGTACTTGTAAGGCGCACTGCTGCCCCAGCAACGGGGCGTCCTGGCGCTGTACTCATACCGCTGTGGAACCCTTCCTGGCTTTTCCCTGTGAAATGTCCACTACTGGGCACCCCCAAGGTGAAGCCAGGCATCCCAGCGCTGTTGGGGCCGTTGTGGAGATTAAGCAAGCTATTGCCCAGAGTTGCAGAGTGGGACCCATGATTAGAATAGGCACCAAGGTGAGAATTATCAGGTCCGGGGAAATTAAGCCCAAGACCCGCCGAGGTGGGAATTGAACCCTGGTCCCGGGCCAGACCTCTGCATCAGGGTCTGCTGCTCTAACCATTGAGCCACACTTATCCACTCTCTCTAACCCTAGCTTTGTTATTATTATGCATTTCCAACAGTATGGGTAATGGAAAATGCATTACAGACACCTTGGATTGGGGTCTTGGTACTATGATGCCAGACTATATGCAAATAATACAGCCTTCATTTCATAAACCCCCCAAATCATGAAAAGAAACCTACGTTTGTATGGTCCCTGAGGGTGATTGGATTAATTATTTGACTGCAGTATATGATGGTGCATCAGGGACGTCATCTAGGGAGGTAGTTACGTATGACAATGAATGCTGTTTTACTAATCCTTAAAGACTATTTATTTCAACTGCTCACCTGACAAGGGCAGCCGGCCCAGATAACTCGTAATAATAGCAATTAAATCTAACTCCAAATGGTGTGCAAGCTTTCTAGTTTAGCTTTTAAGGCTTTTATAATGACAGGCAGCTACCCTTGCAGCTGGAGAGGCGCACTTATAAGGCCTATATTCAAAAGGCATGATCTGGCCAATCCCAAAAATGATCGCCTTGAAAGCCTATTGGACGTAGGGGTTAACATTTTTTCAAAGGTTGTTTTAACGTACTTGAAGGGCTGGATAGATGAGCATGTGTTAGTACCCATTGAACAAGAGAGCTTTAAAGCAGGTCATTACAAAAAATGGACCACTGCTTTAGCCTCTGGGCTATAGCCCAGAAAGCAAATGAGACAAGAGGGAATCTTTTTTTTTTTTGTCCTCATTTGCCTTACCCTCTTTCCAAGAAACGCCAACCACCTTACGTGTCCTACCTTGAGAGACAAATAAGATCTTAATCCTCTCCCATCCCAGACATGATTAACATAATGGCGGGAGACGAAACCAGAAGACACAAGGAGGGAGGAAGGGGGTTGGGCACCAGCAATTACTCCATCAAGGTATTTTTCAACCTGTTGGACCAGTTACACTATCCGGGGGAACCAGCAACCCAAGGTCAATGGAGATAGGATTTCCGTTTTTTTTTCCGGGGTCCTATGATTATGCCTACTACACTACATGGACCTTGGGTTGCTGGGAATCTTTTTTGTTGCTTGAAACCTCAAGGCGGCATTCGACCTAGTTGATTGGTCCATTATCAGGGGAAAATTAAGTAAGATTAGCATCCCAGCACCCTACTGTCAGTCTTAAAGGCATTGCATGAAGAGAACTGGGCAAGTGTAGTGTTAGATGAGGATGGCATGCTTTCTCAATAGTATTCCCATTAATAATGGCCTGCGCTAGGGTTGTGCGTACTTTCATTGCTCTTTGCCTCGCTGATCTACTGCATACAAACTATAAAAGCTGGCCCAGAATGCATTAAGGGTTTCCAGAATGGCTGCTCTAAATGTGATTGCAAGGAAGATGCACCTACTGGCGGCTCAGCAGTGGAGGAGGAGGAGGAGACAGGGGAGGAAATTCGAGGCAGGCTCATCATTTTCCAAACAGAGGAGGAGATATATGGCAACTACAGGCTAAAAAGTGCAGGGATGAATGAGGTACTTACCTTTGGTTATGCCTTAAGAGGTAGAGACAGGATTTAGCTGCAGATTTCTTACCTTAGATATTTTCTCAGTCACCAGCCTGGAGGTGGATTTTTAATTTTTTTTACAGCAGTATATCTGCATGTCTGTAAAGGGCGTCAAGCAACTTCGTAGCAATGTCATCCTCCGGATGTGATGTCTACGGAGCCCATATAAGCTCTCCCCTGATGCCAGTTTCTTCTGTGATTATTATCATTATTTTTTTAATTATTTTTATTAACGTTGCAGAGAACAGTGGTGATCGTCACATTTAAACAATACTATACATACAATTGTACCTCCAGAAAGCATGTTGGCAATATACATTTCAGAATACTCATTGCAGGTCCTTATTTAAACATTCTACAATGCGAGCGGTTCGTCAATTGGGGTACTTTGGGGGGGTTCACATATATGGTACCTGTATTCATTCCATGCAGACCATATTGCAGACCATTTTCGGGGGCATCCCCTGGCTACATAGACTGTCGTCTCCTGGAGCATGCACCAATCCATGTCCTTTTTCCATGTGCCCAGTTTCGGAGGCCCCTCTGCCCCCCATAGCCTAGCTATATTTCTCTTTGCGATTGCGAATCCCAGTGTGGCCCAGATCCTCTCATGGGGCGGCAGATCAGTGGGCTCCCAAATGTTCAGGATACACCTCTTTGCCTCAACTCCTAGCTCAACCTCCCACACTTCTTGCATGCACCTATGTATCCGGCGCCAATAAGGCTGGAGCACTGGACAATCCCACAGTATATGGAAAAACGTCCCCCTCCCTCCACATCCCCTCCTGCAGAGCCCGTCCTCAATGCGGCCAATCAATTGCAATCTAGACACAGAGATGTAGACTCGGTGGAGAATTTTAAGCTGAATGAGCCCAAGTCTGGCCGATATGGCCACTTCCCTGGGGGACGCTAGAGCACTCCTCCTTATCTATTTCCAACCCTTCTGTCTCCCACTTCCCTTTAAGCGGTTGCAATATGTCCGGGAAGTTGTTGATAATCTTTTTATATGTGAGTGAAATGGCATGCTCGGATAGGTGGCCGTCCAGCAGTCTGTCCTCCATGGGGGACGAGTCCGGGGGCATAGTTCCTGGCAGAATGTTGGATTGCAGGGAATGCCTGACCTGCAGGTATCTGAACTATTCTGTTTGAACAAGCTCGTATGTATGTTGGAGTGAGGCAAAGGACACAACTCCTTCGGATCCCCATAGGTCTCTGATGTGGGAGATCCCAATTAAGTCCCAATTACGGAACCATTTGATTTGGTTCAAGGTGTCCAAGGGTTGTGAAACCCATAGCGGGGTAGCCATAGTTAGAGTGTCAGCCCATCCCAATTGACGTTGCACTGAGTGTTTGGTTGGTCCAGTTAGCTTGTACCTGCCAGGTTTAGAATACAGGGCCGCTTCAAAGTTCCCGCCCGGCAAGAGCCACCTGTCCATTCCATACCCCGGGTCATTGCCATAACAGTACGTGGCTTGATTTATGGCCGAGAGGTGTGCGGCCTAATAGTATTTCCGAATGTCCGGTAGGGCTATGCCTCCATCAAACCAGCCCAATGTGAGGTTCTGCAGGGAGATACGGGGCGCTCCGGACCAAAGTAGCTCCCTCGGCGCGGTTTCAATAGCCTTGAATTAAGACAGTGGGACCAAGTCTGGATGGTTTTGCAGGGCGTATAAAAATCTCGTCAACGCCATCATTTTAAAAAGTGACGCCCTTCCTAGCAAGGACAGTGCGAGCTTCCTCCAGGAGACAGAATCCCTTTTGAATCGCTGTGGTGGGGGCAGGAGGTTCCTGTCATACCTGGTGGCCCCTTCTTTAGAAACAAAGATATCCAGGTCTATGGCCACCGTAGTTGGGCAGTTCCGGGGAACCGCCGGGGGATCGCCATGGAGGACATACATCACTGAGTTGCCCCAGTTAATACTGTATCCAGAGTTCCTGCCGAAACTAGTGAAGATGTCCATGGCTACCATTAGGGACTTACAAGGCCTTGTGAGATAGAGGAGGACGCCGTCCGCATAAAGCGATATCCTGTCCTCCCAACCGTCGGCCCACCTGATCCCCTTCAAAGAGCGGTCCTGTCTGATCTAGGCGGCGAGTGGCTCCAGAGACAGAGCAAAGAGTAAGGGCAAGAGGGGGCACCCCTGCCGTGTCCCTCTCTCTAGGGTGAAGACCTCGGAGACCTTGTTGTTAACCGTCACCTGTGCCAGGGGCTTAGAGGAGACGCACCCATCTGATGAACTCAGGGCCAAAGCCCAGTTTACGGAGGACAGCTATCATATATGGCCATTCTAGCGTGTCAAATGCCATAGCGGCATCAAGTGATACTACTACTGCATCTTCCCGGAGAGTGTGACTACACCCCAGCACCCCATGGAGACGGCAGAGATTGAGCTCCGTATTGCGATGGGGCATAAAGCCCGACTGGTCCGGGTGGACCAGCGTCGGCAGGACTGGCTTGAGCCTATTGGCCAGTACCTTGGCCAGGATTTTGGGCTTTACTTTCGGTAAGGATATAGGCCTATAAGAGGCACATGAGTCTCTTGGCTTGCCGTCTTTGGGGATGGTGGCTATGCACTGATCACGCGGCAATGTACCCCTCTCCCTGCTTTCCACGAACATTTGTTTCGAAAAAGGGCTGAGGCCGTCCGGTTGGAGCTTATAAAGCTCGATAGGTAGCCCGTTGGGCCCCATGGCTTTCCCTGAATGAAGATCACGAATAGCTCGACCCAGCTCCTCAACTGTGAGTGGCGCCTCAAGAGCATCACGTTCTGCCTCCGTAAGGGTAGGAAGACGGATGTCGGTGAGCAGGTCAACGGAGTCCTCCTCAGGCAGGTCGGACCCCCTACTGTAGACTTTCCAGTAGTGCCGCTCAAACTCCCTAACTATCTCACGGGGCTCTGTGATAGCAGCCCCTGACTCAGTCTTAAGCTCTGCCACCACCTTCTGCAATTGCTGCTTTTTATCCAGCCACGCTATGAGCTTGCCTGCCTTGTCTCCCTGGTCGTAGATTCTACCCTCCCTAACTTTGAGTACGTGTTTAGCAGCATCTGTGGTCAGTGCCCTATATTCTGCCCTCTTAAGTTGCAGCTGGTGAGGTGCTTCTGGAGTGCTCTCGGCGAGGTCCGCAGCTTCCAGCTCCTGGAGATCCTTCTCCAGAGTGACCATTTGTGCCTCCCTTTCTCTGCGGCGGCCCGCAATCACCGAGAGGGCCTCCCCTCTAAGCACTGTCTTGAAAGCCTCCCACAGCACTACTGAGGAGTCGACCGTGCCGTCATTGTCCTCGAAGCAGCGAGCAATCGCCAGAGTTAGTTTCTTTCTTGTGTCTTCATTCCGGAGATACCAGGCGTTAATCGGCGTTGTGATCCCTTCCCTCCTTTCTCCTATCGTGAGATGCACCATTAGTGGGGAGTTGTCCGAAATGCCTCTTGCCAAGTGTGTGGCTGCCTGCACGGTGGTGCCCTGATATATAGGTGCCAACATGTAATCTATGCGGGAGAAGGTACGATGAGGGTCCGAAAAGAAGGTGTACTGGTTGTCTGTTGGGTGTTTGAATCGCCATATGTCAGTGAGGCCAAATGTCTCGGTGAAGTCAACATACCACATATGGCCCGGTGGTATATCCCTGGGGGGGTGTCTGTCGAGGTGCCCTGAGATTACTGCATTGAAATCTCCTCTAACTATAAGCTGCCCTTCCGGAAGGGATAAAAGCAGTTTCCCCAAGTACACATATGATTGAGTTTGAAGCCCAGGTGGGATGTAGCTAGTGACCAGATTAACTCTGTGGCCTTCCCAATTGCCCGAAATAGCAGCATAGCGACCAAGAGGGTCAGAATCTGTGCGGTCTATGACCAGTGGGAAGTTGCGACGTGTCATTATGCCCACCCCTCGGGACCCTGAGGTAAATCCGGCATGGATCACAAGTGAGTACCCCCATCTGTTCAGTGCATGGCATGAATTACCCAGTAGGTGGGTCTCCTGAAGGAGCACCACGTCCGGCAAGTGACGTTTGACGTAATTGCAGCACTATGGTTCTCTTGAGCTTATCCCCCCAAGCCCGTTGATGTTCCAGCTCATAATCTTGAGGCTTTTATCCCACCTCATAGTAGCGCTCACTATTAACTGCAATGAAAGCCCCGAGGTTCCTGGTACAACGCACCCTGATATTAGCAAAAATGACAACACCAAACATTTCCCAATCCCTCCTCCCAACCCCCACCTCTCAATTCCATCCCCCCAACCCCCCCACCCCTGACCCCCCCATTGTGCCCCCAACAATCCCCAAACAGGCAAGACCCCCCCTCCCCAACGACCCCCCCACCCTGCTACCCTACTCCGTAGGCTTTGAACTACCCACATCCCCAATTAGCAGAGCGCTTTTCGCCCAGTCCCCACGCGGGAGTGAGGAAACCTCCCCCTCCCGTTAGAACTCTGAAAGGGAAGAGTGCACTGGCCCCAGCTCCAGCCGCCGCCTACGCCTCTCCCCTTCAGTACCTAATATAGCTGTACCCTAGAGTACACTCATCATGTTAATACCTTCCTTCAACTGTTCGTGCCCCACCTCTAGTGTTACTGCATGTGGGCCCCCCAACAGGGCCACCAACCCTCTCTCTTAGTTCAGGAGTGCCTTAGGTTGCCTCCCCACAGTGTCACATTTAAAGGCCGTTGCTGTACTATATGTGGTGGGGGAACCCCCTCCCCCTCCCCACAGCCAACACCCAATTAGGAGCCGCACAGAGTGTCAATAGTGCCATACAGTATACGTTACAGTTTGTAAGAGCCGCTTACGCCTTCTCCGCCGCTGAGCCAGTGTTAACGTCCGAGGGAGTCCCATTTGGGGCTAGCTGATCTCGACCGCCAGGAGCGTTGACTCTGGACATCATTGTCCGACCTCCCGGCTGGGAATCCCGGCGAGGCAGCCTGACCACCCCTCCAAGTATCGCTCTCCGTCCGTGGCTGTGCCTGAGAGGACTCTCTCTCTAGCCAGTCCTCCACTTCCGATGGCGCCGTGAAGAACAGTGATTTGCCCCCAACAATACCTTTCAGTTTGGCTGGTAAGAACATCATATACTTTAATCCCCTGTCTCGGAGGGCTGCTTTCACGCCCGCAAAGGAGCGCCGTTCCCGCTGAACTTGGAGCGTGAAGTCAGGGAAGAAGCGGATAGTGGCGTTTTCATAATTCAAGTCTCCCATCTGCCTAGCCGCTTGGAGTATTGCATCCCTGTCCCTAAAGTTCAGGATTTTGGCAATTATGGTTCTGGGTGGCGCTCCCGGCTTGGGCTTCGGAACTGGTGCTCGGTGGGCGCGTTCCACCGTGAAGATAGTAGAGAGCCGCTTCGGCTTCAGATGGGTGGTGATGAGGTCCTCCAGAAAAAGCTTCACGCTGAGCCCCTCCGGCACACCCACCACTCGCATGTTGCTCCTGCGGGCCCTTCCTTCCTGGTCCTCGAGCTTAAGGGCCATTTGCCGGTGTTGATGCACCAGATCGCTCACCCGCCGTTCCAGAGTTTTAGCGGAGGTCTGGATCGCCTGTATTGCAGCCTCATTGGCCTTGGCCCTGTCCGTGGTCTTGCCGAGATCTGTCCTGAGGAGGTTCACCTCTATAGAGATCTTGTCCATTTTAGTCTCAAGATTGGTTCCCAACGTTTGAATCGCCGCCATAATGGAGGTCAGAGACGGCTCACTATGACCTGCTTGGACCTTGGCCATGCTTCCCGCTTGGGCCTGACCCACAGGGACCGCGTATTTGTCCAATTTGTTAACCTGTGTGGCGGCATTACCCTTGGGCCTCATGATGGCGGCTCGCCCAGCCCGAGGGCGACAGAGCAGGCCTCACACTGCCATGTCCCCGAAAAGAGCGACGAACGCTAGCGGTCCCCCACTTCAAGGCCACTGCTCCGTCACTGCCCAGCCCGGTAGGACCCTTTGTATAATCCCAGCCACAGTCCCTGGGGGTTCGTTTTGTCAGTTCCCGCTCTCACAACGCGGTGCCCCGCAGTAGATAGAGCCCGTCCCCCTCCTCAGGCCCACCGAAGCCCAGTAAAGGATTGCAGACACATGCCAATGCGGACCGCGTTCTCAATTAGGTGCCACCGCATCCTCAGGGGCGTGGGACCCCCCTCACGACCTCCGGGGGGTACCACAAGGGCCAAACGACACTGCCTTTGTAGATTTATGTGATGCTGTCATTTATTAGCCAGTGTAGCTGTCCTTTAGAATTTTTTCCATAGGTCGTCGTATTTATTAGGTATGGGGCATGCGGTAAGGTCATGACCGGTGAGCACATATTTAAGGTCTGAGGGGGCGGGCATCATCCTATGGAGGTTCCCGCCCAGGGGGAGGGGCCTGCGGGCAACTCCCAGTACTCCAGGGGCAAGGTAATATGCAAAGGAGCGCGGGTAGGAGTAGTTCACGCTTTCCTTAGGCTGGTAGCCACCCCGCGCGCGTGGACTCATGACGCCATCGGCGCAGAGTAAGGGCCCTCCTTTAGTGGGTAAATGGAGTTTGGGGCGTAGACCGGGCAATTCCCGGGGTAACACTGCGCATGCGCACTTCTAAGGGGAAGGCGCAGCTTGTAGGACCTGACACCGGTAGTGACCCTGCCATATGGCCAGAAATGTACAAAAATCAAGATAGGATGTTTAGTTAAGCTAGGAACAACTTGTATTAGAGTTTTGTTAAGGTCAGGCTCTCAAACTTGTTGAAAACGATTGTATAACTGAATGTCCTGCTGATTTTTGTATTTCATTGTTGATGATGCAATTAAAACCCTTTTTAATTTCATACTTTAATAAATACGGCCGGGCGACTAGCGCCCGCCTTCCAAAAAGTAAACACGTCTCGTGTCCACGTTCCTTGGTGTTGGGTGCCGGATTGGGGGGGAGGCGGCAGCTAGTCGCTGACCATGTGTGCAGTGTTCCTTGGATTTAAGAACTGGGTGTACATTGTAAGAATACCGTGTTCTCGTCATGAGGCGTATTAAGTTGGACTAAACGGAATAAGGAGTGTGTTCCACAGAGCCTTTGTCCAAGAAAAAGATGAAAACTTGACTACAAGTTTTAAGGAGCTACAAACTGATTTTGGCGCCTTCAGCGACCAATTATGGCGTCATTTTGTCTTCGAAAGGCCATCATCCTAACTGTAACCAAAAGATGCAGAAGCAGCTATCTCGAATCCTTTGTTTAAACGAGAAGCTTCAATGTAACTCCTGTTTCACCCATCATGACTGTTAAATAACATTTGCGAAGGCTTAAAGCAACAAAGAGCAATTGGGTACCGGTGAGAGGGTGCAGAATGCACCCATATTGGCCGTGCAGATGTCAGCTACTGCTCCAAGATGTTCTGGGCAGCGTCGCAGGCGAACTTTCATTGAGGAAAGAGACAGAATCGCGCGCCAGATCAGAATGTGCCCACTCTCACCTGGCGAGATTTACCAGTCGCCATATTCCCCACTACTACAGACCCGATGTTAAAAACGCACTCAGGTCCGATGTTAAGTGAATATTTCTAAAACAGCTCTGCATGCTTGCAAAAAGTATTGTTTGCGTTCCTATACTTATCACTGGACAGTGTAACCCAGGCAAGCAACAGTCCTTTTCGCAAAGTGTCACGTGTATACTGGAGCTCCTCTGTAACATAAATCATCATGACAACGAGTTTCTTTCCTGCCGTAAGGAAACAATAAGGAATCTGCCGCCCTTGTGCATCCTAATCACTTCTGCGACATCTATACTACTATTATGAAGAGAGAACTTGCACCTTTTGGCCAGGTAAACTCGGGAACCACAGCGCCAATCCACACACCCAATACATTGTTGGAATCCTCAGGGTGTGTAGATGGACATAGGCGACATTAAATCTAAAAAAAACGTAAATTAAAAAATTAAATTTTGTAAACAAAGTAGTCCCCTAAAACAAGCCCCGGCCGCGACGTAGCGCTGACCGCGACCTAGACGTAATGACGATATGCGGGCAGGAGCGGTGACGTGCGGCGAGTAGTGGCGGTGGAGTCCGGAGTGGGCGGCGGCTCAGGTAAGGCACAGAGTGGCGAGGAGTGGCGGTGAAGTCCGTTGCGGGCGGCTCAGGTAAGGCAAAGGCAGGCTGGCGGCGGGAGGTGGGCGGGAGGATCGAGGCGGGAGGCGGGCTGGGCAATGTCGGGGCTGGAGGCGGGAGGCGGGCTGGGCAATGGCGGGGCGGGCGGCGGCGAGGCGGGAGGCGGGAGGGATGCGGTCTGGGCAATGTCAGTGCGGGCGGGAGTGCACAGAGCCTTAAAATGCTGCCCCCAGCCCCCTTCTGCCCCGGGCAACGCCAGGGCGGGCTGCTAGTACTTTATAAATACACATCGATCCGTTGTTTCATAACTTCAGCGCAATTATATTTTCACACCTTTTAATATAACGTAGTAGTCATCTTTAGGTATGAAGCAAATAATAACCAGCCCAGGCCACCTAGCTAAAGGAAAATAAACATGTGCCCTCGGGGAACCAAATCTGACCTTTGATCTCTGTCTTCGCTTGAACAGCAAATGCGACTAGATAACAAGCATGGCCCTGTTTACACAAAAGCTCAGAGGAGTGTGAACACGCCTCCTTGAGATAACAAATTGCTTCAGGACAGCCTTGAAACAGGCGATCCTGTCTGGATGGGCCGGAGTAAAAGGAGAAAGGGCAGCAACAAAAAAAACATTTCCAATGGCAGGCCACCGTTTAGCATAAGCAGTGGCGCAAGCCAATGAAAATGAGGGTTGGGGCTTCGAGCCCACTTCTGAAATATCCTCTCCAACAAAATGTCTCGCTACGCATGCGTGCACCAATGCTAGGCGAGACCTAAAGAAGGGGAAAGACCCACATCTTCCAAAGGAATAAAGGGAGAGAAAAACATTCCTTCAAGTAGAAGGAATCTGCAGATATAAGGTGAAAAGGTATAACAAGCCTTTGAGGGTTAGAATCCTTATCACATCCTATGAGGAGGAAGAAGAACCTACAGGATTAGGATGATAAGACAGACCCAAGCCCCCTTGGAAATCAATTTTCAGAGAGATGGAACCATAATGCCGAAGAGACACATGTTCCAGAAGAAAAACTAAAGAAGAAAATCAGCCATAACACCAAAACAAAAATGGGGTGAGATGGCGACATCTGAAGAACAACCAACACAGTAACTAAATGCAGTGGCTGAGATTGAATTGGCAAATAAATAATGCCTATGGATACAAAGTTACAAGGTATGCCAGAAAGAGACAAGTAATAACACCCTCTCCCGGGATGAAGTAGAGTAAAGGCAACAAGGTCAGTGGCCCAGGGCCAAAGTAAACTTGTAGCATTAGTGGGATATGAACCCTTGCATTAGAGGGACCTTGATACCCAATGCCCCACTGAGCTATAGCCTAATAAGGAACCTGGAAGATCAGAGACAGGAAGCCCTCCTGTCAATGCATCGAGAGAGCAGAACATTAAGATAAGCCAACACACTAATAAAGGTCCTAAGTGGGAATACTGTCTTAGGGGAGAGCAGAAAATCCACCAAGGCCAAAGATTATGCCACTTGTTCCATTGCCTCTGTTGTGGAAAGGAGGACGCCATTAAAGGGAAGAAATGCCCCATGGTGATGAGAGATGACCCTTATGATGGTTGTGTGTGTGGGGATTTATATTGCGCTAGTACTAGGTAAAACGAGCAAGCACTATGTGTTCAGAAGCAGACAAACAGAAGTACCTATAAGGGATACTAAGTGTCGAAACAGATCTCAAAATGCCTATAAGGCATATAGGAATATATCTCTTTACAACAAATGCGCTATATGTACATAGAATATAAAAAATGCATTTACATAAGTGTGTTTTGCGGATATATTCTTTTTATACATATGTAATTAAAGCCTTGAAGTCACTTGTGTGACGAAACGGGTTGGCTGTCTTTTCTGTGGATTGTAATACAAGCTTCATTGAAACATTGTTGACTACTGTTCTGTGACTGTGTTTTTTGGACGTGACTCTATATGGTGACAGCACCATTTATATACTATAAAATGAGTGCTTTGGTACATCAATTTCTCAGCTTCAGAAAGAAGCCTGCTAGAACAGGAGCACATAGGGCCACAAAATAATATATGTCCAAGATCAGGGGTACGATAACCTGTCATTACCAGTATAAGAAGAATTAAAAGTACCTGCAGAAAGCAGGAACACCTCACCGGGTGTCACCCATAGAAAGAAAGGGAATTTTGAAAAGAAAGCCAATGAGTTCTGCCCTGGAATGGCTCATATGTGAATCAAAAAGGGAGTTTCCCCATACAAACCTCGTGCGGGCAAAGTAGGGATACAAACAGTAGAGTTAAGAGTCTGGGGGAGGAGCCAAGCTCGCGTCCGTGATGGCCGCGTTTTAGCTCGGCTCCGTTCGCTTTCCTGCCTGGAACGTCTATCCTGTGTCTTATCCTGCCCCGGGAAGTATTCTTTGGTAGACTATGGAACTACGACATTTCGCTGGCACTTACCGTCTGATCCGCCTGTTCCTAGGTGCCGCGGATCCTGAGCTGCGCCCTTGTTCGCTTCGGGGCCTCCGGAGCGGGCGGGCCTGAAACTCCTCGGCGGCGCCCGGGCGAGGCGGAGCGCTGTAGCCGACCCTTGGTGGCGGTGTGGGCTCGGTCGGAGAGGCCGATGTGCAATTAGACCGGTGACGGCTCTCAGGGCCTGACCGGCGATCCTGCGGCCTGGTGTTGAGGCGCTGCCTTCCATGGACGGGGGTTGACCGTGTATGTGGCTCGTCTCCCCTTTGTTCTCCTGTCCGGCCATTTTGAGTCCCTCCGCCCGGACTCGGAGAACGGAGCCGGTGGCGTGGGGGAGCCGGCGACCCTCCTTATCTTGGTGGCCCGCCTTCCTGCCCTGGGGGTGCCTCTGCTTGTGGTCGGCTGTATCCTGTGTGACCCCGCCTGTGGCCGGACGGAGGTTGGAGATTGCCGCGGCCCCGCCGGGCTTCCAAGATGGCGGCCGGCTCCCTGTCTCTCAGCCGGGCCGAGACAGGCGACGCTGGTCCGCCGCATGGCACGTTTGCTGAATACCGTAAAGGTAAGCCTACGCTTGGCGACATTCTCGCCGCCTTGCGCTCCTGGAGTGCTTCTATGACCGCACCTATCGCTGGACTGGATGATGATCATTTTGCTGGGCCTGCTGGGCCCCCCCCGGTGTGTGCGGCTTCATCGCTGCTGTGTGCTGCTGGGACTTTCCTGGAGGTCGTGGACCCGGCGGCTGCCGCTTGTTTGGGTGTACGGATACCCGCTGCTCTCAATCATCATGTGATTTCCCCTGTGCTGGGGGTCCGCCGGCCGGGTCCCGTCCGGACCGGTCTCGTTGGATCTCCCATTCCTTTTTTGCCTCGAATGGCCGCACGAAGATCCTGTGGTTGCTCCGCCGAGACGGCTTTCCTCCTATTGTCGGCGGAACTGTGCCTGCAATACCTGCGGTGGTTGCCGTCTTTTCCTGTTCATCTGGGTCGAAATCGATATGACTTGTGTGGATCGACGATTGGACTCCCTGCTATTCGCCTCTGGTTCCTCATGATCTGGTTCCTGGTGCGTTGTATGCCTACGGCTTTGGATAGACGAGGACAGGGTTGAGATGAACTTGCCTCGGTGGACTATTAGTTTGCGGTATGGTCGGATGATCCGTTTGTGACTGTATGACTATGTTCGATTCTCCTTCATGTTCCTGGACTTATCCTTGTAATTACTACCTTCCCGTGGGCACCGAGTATGTTCGGACGGGGGGGTGGGAGCTGATGGTTTTGATTATGTGGCTCCTCTCCCGTCGTTGTGTCCCTATTTCCCCTTCTTCTTTTTGTCTTTGTGGTTCTTTCTTTACTTTTAACTCTTCTATATTTCGGGTTTCTGGTTAGGGCGACAGGCACGCTGCTGGGGGGGTAGGCCATAGCCTCCTGCAGGGGTGCAGGGTGGGGTGTGCGGGGTGGGGGGGGGTCTGTCATTTTGTTTTCCCCCCCCTTTTTTTCCTTTTTTGGTTCTATGGCTCTTATGTATCCCCTTTTTTCGAGACGCGGTGTCTGCATGTGGGCCCCCTGGGGTGTTTTTTGCTAGCATGGGCCTTCTGGTCTCCCCGCCGTCGCGGTTTACTATGCATCTATTACTCCTGTTACCACGGGTTCCCTGTGCCGGTCTATTTTTGAGTGCTTTGTTAGCCATGGGGCGCATGCTGTGATGCCGCGTTCTTTCTTCCCCCCCTTTTTTTTCCCGATGTCCTTTCCCTTTCCCCCCCCCCCCTTTTTCTTTTCTTCCCTCCCCTGGGTTGTTGTAGCGGAGGGCTCTTTGTTTTGCAAGCCTATTTTCCGTTCTGTGTATCATTGTGTGTTCTCGTAGTGGTGGGTGGGCGCTGGGCAGCGGTTGCAATTGCTTATTAATGTGGGACTCACGTTCTGCCTTTGCTAAAATGTAACTGTTCTTTTTGAATTTTCCTGTGTTTTGTATTATTGCTTGCTCGCGGCCCGCCACGGCCCTCTGGACCTTAATGATTGCCATTATTCTGCTATACCCCTTCTTCTATTATAAAATCAACCTTCTCTCATCCTGCTCGTGGTGGTTGCTCTGTGGCTTTTCGCCTTTGATTCCCGTTTGGATTATTGTGGTACCCTGCTGGAGCTTCTGTCCTGACCAATGTGCTTCTATAATTGTGGTGGCCGGCCCGATGGGTTGTAGGACCGTATTGTGTGCGCCGAACGGACAGGCGCCATCAAAAGTCATATCAATGAGGGTAGCTTGAACAGCCTTCGCAAAACTGAGCCAGGCGCGAAAACGTAACATCAAAGATAAGGCCATGGTCCAACCCACTCAATCAGTGGCATCTATATCACATAGAATCATCAATTTAGCTTCTCGTTGCCCATATTGGATTAATTAGAAATGTTCATCCCAGGTGTCATCCGGAACCGAAAGCAGCAGACGTGTATATGACTCTTATAATGCATGGGAAAAATGTCAGAGAACGCTAGATGTATTGATGGATTGTTGGGTAGAACTGGTGGATGAGAAAGTATGCCTGCCAGAAATGTCTAGTCTCCTGGACTCTCTGTCATGAGGGACATTTGGAAGAGAGTTGGAATTGTGGGAGGCCGAAGTGACCTGTACCACCCAACTTAGATGAGTAGGGAGCCAGAGTAAACAGACCCAATCATCGCTGGCAGGATGGTGTCTGTGCAAAATAGATCAATCCACAGGGGCTCCTGTATCAGGTTTGGCCCTTGGCCCCCACAAAATGTCACCTAGAGCTTCATTATAAGGAAGCACCTGCTTCACCCCTGTTTGGCCCTGATGAAGGATGCAAATCAGGGGGATTAGTAGTCATTTCCACCTAAGGATGGGTCGAATCCAAAACTACAGAAACACACCTCAGCATGGCCGGGGAAGATTCTAAGACACTAGCTTCAGCCAGCTCAGTCAGCCAACTATCCTGCAGGGGAGGCTGGACAGCATCAGACATAGGATGCAGAAACCCCAACTCTTCTCCATCACCTCCAAAACCGTGTTCCTCAAAATGAAAAACAGGAGGTGGCTTCAAGGAGAGCGGTCAAAGGATGTCCGGGCCAGGCAACAGCACCAGTATCACACCTGGCACCAAAGCGTCGTCGCGAGAGGAAAGTGGTGTGGCGTCGATCCGCGCCGCCAGTGTCGGCAGATCAGTTACGGGCCCCGAACGTAGGAACCCCACAGGGCTGTGCACCGGCACCAAAACAGATTCGACAATGGGATCAGATGGCCTAACTGAAGCCGAGGGCGAACCCTCCGGCAAAGACACAGTCAAGGCACTTCGCACCTCCTTGGAGCCCAAAGGTGGAGACCCAAAGATAGCATGAAGAGAATTATAATATTGTTGCATCTGGGTCAGTCGCCCTGGCTCCATGGAAGGTAGGGAGGCGTACATCTGACCTTCAGTGCAGTTGGACCTGTTTGTGGCTAGATACCTAGATAGATAGACAGACAGACAGACAGACAAACAGACAAGCAGATAGAATGGACCGTGGAGCGAGAAGGAGATCGAGGTCAACGGGAAGTCTTGGGAGTTTGCAATAGCAGAGCCGCAAGGAGTTTCATACGACTTTCCCACAGCGCCTTCGGTCGAAGTTGACAACAGGAATCGCACTCCTTGGAGTCATGGTGCTTCCCCAGGCAGCACATACAAACAGAATAATGTTATGTGGCTGACCTTTGCCATCTAAGGGACCCGCAAGGCTTGAAATTTGAAGACATATAGGCACACTGTTCCATCAATGAAAAAGCAGAGGTAGGCCGAAAAACGAACGGAGAAGCTGCTTTCTGATCTGCATTTACAGCGCGGAAAAGAAAAACTGGCGTCAGGGGAGGGCTTATATGGACTCCGTTGATGTCACATCCAGAGGATGACATCACTATTGTTGTGTAGCATTTTAGAATCCAAGCGTAATTTACTGATTCATGCCCTTATATAGCTATAATTCACATTGCCCATATATAGGCATAGAAATCATACCCATATTTAGACATAACCCATCCAGTCCAAATACAGGCATGGCTACTTCCGCTAGTGCCAAAAAGCCACAACAATTTCTTGTAAAACTCTGCTTCAGCAGTCAGGGACATCCCCTTACTTGAATATTGATTTGTCCTAGAAATCATAGAGATTTCAAAGAACTCAAAAAATAACAACGTTGGGGGAGTGAATAGGTTGATAGGTAGAATCTTCCTCCAAAGTATATATGTTTAAACAAAAGGGTTCTATCTTGTTTGTAAGTTTTTTTAATTGTTATTTGTAATGCATAAGATTACCTTCACTATTGCCTGAGGCTTGAGCCGGGCTGCTAGCTTTTAAGAAACGCTCTGATTCAGATTTTAACTTGTTACTGTGATTATCCTTTGTGTCCTACCCCCCCCTGCAAGCAGTCACGGAATTTCGCGCTGCTCGATCTATTTACCGCTCAGGCGATTTAAAATACTGAGCTTACTCTCTGGAGGGAGCGCTGCACTTTCGCTCACCTGCCTCCTTCCCTGGGTGTACAGCCGATTCAGGGCTGACTCAGGAGGGCCACGCTCGAGCACACGGCGGCGGCCATTTTGGATAGGGACAGTATAAAAACAGTAGAAGGACTTGCTTCGCGAGGAGATTACCTTCACTATTGCCTGAGGCTTGAGCCGGGCTGCTAGCTTTTAAGAAACGCTCTGATTCAGATTTTAACTTGTTACTGTGATTATCCTTTGTGTCCTACCCCCCCCTGCAAGCAGTCACGGAATTTCGCGCTGCTCGATCTATTTACCGCTCAGGCGATTTAAAATACTGAGCTTACTCTCTGGAGGGAGCGCTGCACTTTCGCTCACCTGCCTCCTTCCCTGGGTGTACAGCCGATTCAGGGCTGACTCAGGAGGGCCACGCTCGAGCACACGGCGGCGGCCATTTTGGATAGGGACAGTATAAAAACAGTAGAAGGACTTGCTTCGCGAGGAGATTACCTTCACTATTGCCTGAGGCTTGAGCCGGGCTGCTAGCTTTTAAGAAACGCTCTGATTCAGATTTTAACTTGTTACTGTGATTATCCTTTGTGTCCTACCCCCCCCTGCAAGCAGTCACGGAATTTCGCGCTGCTCGATCTATTTACCGCTCAGGCGATTTAAAATACTGAGCTTACTCTCTGGAGGGAGCGCTGCACTTTCGCTCACCTGCCTCCTTCCCTGGGTGTACAGCCGATTCAGGGCTGACTCAGGAGGGCCACGCTCGAGCACACGGCGGCGGCCATTTTGGATAGGGACAGTATAAAAACAGTAGAAGGACTTGCTTCGCGAGGAGATTACCTTCACTATTGCCTGAGGCTTGAGCCGGGCTGCTAGCTTTTAAGAAACGCTCTGATTCAGATTTTAACTTGTTACTGTGATTATCCTTTGTGTCCTACCCCCCCCTGCAAGCAGTCACGGAATTTCGCGCTGCTCGATCTATTTACCGCTCAGGCGATTTAAAATACTGAGCTTACTCTCTGGAGGGAGCGCTGCACTTTCGCTCACCTGCCTCCTTCCCTGGGTGTACAGCCGATTCAGGGCTGACTCAGGAGGGCCACGCTCGAGCACACGGCGGCGGCCATTTTGGATAGGGACAGTATAAAAACAGTAGAAGGACTTGCTTCGCGAGGAGATTACCTTCACTATTGCCTGAGGCTTGAGCCGGGCTGCTAGCTTTTAAGAAACGCTCTGATTCAGATTTTAACTTGTTACTGTGATTATCCTTTGTGTCCTACCCCCCCCTGCAAGCAGTCACGGAATTTCGCGCTGCTCGATCTATTTACCGCTCAGGCGATTTAAAATACTGAGCTTACTCTCTGGAGGGAGCGCTGCACTTTCGCTCACCTGCCTCCTTCCCTGGGTGTACAGCCGATTCAGGGCTGACTCAGGAGGGCCACGCTCGAGCACACGGCGGCGGCCATTTTGGATAGGGACAGTATAAAAACAGTAGAAGGACTTGCTTCGCGAGGAGATTACCTTCACTATTGCCTGAGGCTTGAGCCGGGCTGCTAGCTTTTAAGAAACGCTCTGATTCAGATTTTAACTTGTTACTGTGATTATCCTTTGTGTCCTACCCCCCCCTGCAAGCAGTCACGGAATTTCGCGCTGCTCGATCTATTTACCGCTCAGGCGATTTAAAATACTGAGCTTACTCTCTGGAGGGAGCGCTGCACTTTCGCTCACCTGCCTCCTTCCCTGGGTGTACAGCCGATTCAGGGCTGACTCAGGAGGGCCACGCTCGAGCACACGGCGGCGGCCATTTTGGATAGGGACAGTATAAAAACAGACGCCCATTGCTTCGCACAGCGAACGCGCACAGCGGGCGCGCCATAGTCGCGCCGGAGTCCAGCCAGAGTCCTGCCCGTCTGCGCTCGTCCGCGCTAGGCTGGGCTCTGGGCTCTGGCATACCCTTTATTGGTGAGTAAAGCCACTATATCCATCATGACTCTTACATACTCCTCCGAAGAGTTATTTGCGCTACGTGGTGCTCCCAAAAATAACTGCTCCACCTACCCTTTTCCGCCTCACAAGTTCAGCTGTCCTCGCTGCAACTTTTCACTAAAAACCCCTACCACATGCAGATCCCTCCAACATCAAGGCAGACGAAAGAGACAGGTATGCTCTAGGACAACTTCCACTCGCCCCCTTTTAAGATTTTGGAGCATAAATTGCCGATCCTTACCACAACACAGATACAATATCCACGATTTTCTAGATCAAAATCAACCTGATGCTATATTCCTGACCGAGACGTGGCTCAGAGACTGCTCGGGCCCGGATGTGGCAGACGCCATTCCCTCTAACTACGCCATTCTTCGTCAGGATAGAGTTTCCGGTAGGGGTGGAGGAATTGCAATTATTTACAAAAATGTATACACTTGTAAATTGGTAGACACCACTCAAAAAGATTGTGAATCAGCCCTTTTTAAATTATCCATTACCCCCCAATTTACGCTGTCAGGGCTACTGGTATACCGTCCCCCTGGGACAGCGAGCCCTTGGATAACATCGTTACCGGACTTTCTAGCCCCAGTACTGCTTAAAGCGCCTAATTTCACAATCTTAGGGGACCTAAACATACATTTAGACGACCATGAGTGCCCTAATAGGAATCAGCTTCTCTCTATTCTGGAAGCTTTTAACCTTCAACTTCTAAACACAGGTCCCACTCATTGTGCCGGTCACTTACTGGACCCGATCCTATCTAACCTGTCCCTAGATTGTTCACGTGAAGCCCTACAAATCACCTGGTCCGACCACTTAGCTGTCCCCTTCTCTTATGACATGGCTGATACAGTAGTAAGACCTGAGGTGGAAACTACGCGGCCAGTTCGGAACTGGGGGAAGATTAACTTGCCAGAACTCAATAAACTACTGATCAAAACACTTCCATGTGTTGAACTACCAACTGCCGCTCTCAATTGCGCCACTGAACTCTGGCTAACCACTGCAGTCAATACAGCGCTTCCAATGACATCAAAGCCCGCATTTTCACACCACCCTCCTGCTCCATGGTATTCGGAACAACTTAAAAGCCTCCGCTCACATTGTAAGACCTTGGAGCGTAAATGGAGACAAGGCTATTCTCCTTCACGTAAAGCCACATATAAAGAAGCCTTAAAAAAATACCACTACAGTTGTAAAACTGCTAAAGCAGACTACACAAGGAAAACTGTGACTGATGCACAAAACTGCCCAAAGGTGCTATTCTCTGTTGTCAAAAAATTGACTGGTGCTAACTCGATCCCTCCTCCCCCGGCACTTGATGGCACTCAGTGTCAGTCCTTAGCGGATTACTTCATAGATAAAGTTGATCTTATCTATGAAAATTTCACTACACCTCCAGGTACTATGTACACTGCCCTTGACATAGTCCAAAAATTGGAAAACAATGACACTGATGCAGTAGTCACTACTTGGCAGCCCTTAGACGCCATTTCTTTCCTCTCCTGTTTAAATAGTGTGAGATCGGGCTCCCCACAGGACGCTCTCCCGGCCAAAATATTAAAACAATTAGACCCCCTCACTCATCCCCCCATCATTAAATTACTCAACGCTTCTCTGAGCGAGGCCCATGTCCCACAACCTTGGAAACACGCCATGGTTGTACCGTTATTAAAAAAACAGGGTGCAGATCCTTCAAATCCTGCTAACTTTCGCCCTATATCCTTGTTGCCAATTTTTTCAAAGATATTGGAGAGACATATAAATTCTCAGCTCTCCAAACTGGTTGAAAACACTGGATTTCTCCATCCTTCTCAGTCGGGCTTTCGGCCTAGGCACTCAACCGAGACAGCCCTCCTGGGGGTGACAGAGAGTCTTAGGCACGGTGTCGATCAGGGAAACACCATGGCGCTCATCCTGCTGGATTTGAGCGCAGCTTTCGACACCGTGTCACATTCCATCCTCATTGACTCTCTGAAATCTCTAGGTGTGGCAGGCCAGGCCTTGGCCTGGCTGGCGTCTTTCCTTAGTGACCGAAGCTTCCAAGTGTTTTCTTCTAAAGCTGCCTCCGCCATTTGTCCTTCCACCCGCGGCGTCCCCCAGGGCTCAATTCTTAGCCCTTTATTATTTAATATTTATGTTAAACCCTTGGCAACCATAGTCGAACAAGCTGGGCTAACCCTGTTTTCCTACGCAGATGACACCCAGATTGTCTTCTCCTTGTCAGGGAGAGACGTAAACAACATCTCCGCACTCAAGTCGGGCCTCACTCTTGTGGCCGACTGGATGCGGAGAAATTGTCTCAAGCTGAATGGGGAGAAGACCGAGGTGGTCATTCTGGGACAGAACAAACATCTTTGGGGTCCTCGCCATTGGCCCATCGAACTGGGAAATGCGCCTATACCATCTACTGCAGTTCGCAACCTGGGCGTCATTATTGACGACAGGCTAACTATGAGACAACAGGCTACTAAGGTCTCAGCCATCTGCTTTTCAACCTTGCGATGGCTTCACAAGATTTTGTGGATGCTCCCCCTCTCCTCTCGCAGAACTGTAGTCCAGGCACTTGTAACATCACGCCTGGACTATGGCAACATTCTCTATTTGGGCGCAGATAAAGCCACTATACATGTGCTGCAGGTGGTGCAAAATGCGGCCGCGCGCCTGCTAAAGAATGTCCCCAGACGCACCTCAGCCACTGCCGCTTTGCGTGACCTCCATTGGTTGAGCATCCCAGAACGCGTTAAATTCAAGGCACTCTGCTATATGTTCAAGGCTAAGCAGGGTAGCGCCCCAGTATATGTTCAGGGGCTGGTAAAACCCTATAGACCCCTGCGCTCATTAAGGTCATCGGACATTGGCAATTTCACAGTACCAAGATGGAAGCTGGCAAAAATGGGAGGCCGCTCCTTTTCCACTCTTGGTCCTAAATACTGGAACTCCCTCCCATTGGCATTAAAATCTGAGACCAACTTACTCCGCTTCCGTAAGGCTTTGAAGACCCTGCTCTTTACTAAGCGTGACCAATAGTCGGCAGAGGCCTTAAGTCAAGGTGACATTCTCTTTTCTTCTACAGTCTATCCCTGGCGCCGGGAAACCCATTGTGGGTAGCTGTGCGCGGTACAAGCTTAAATAAATAAATAAATAAATAAATAAGTGAGTGCGTAACGCTAGTCCCTTGAAATGTCAGGGAGAAGCACTATGTGTTTTTAAAACACCCCTCACACACTACGTTCGTTTTCAAAGAACTACCATTCCCTTGGGGTTCTTTGATGACGTTATTATGTCCGACTTTACGTCAAACTAGGCACCTTCAAGGTATAAATATGCATACACTTGCCCTAGCAAAGACACGGTGGTTTGGAGCAGCTCGACTATCTACTTGCCCGACGCAGCTCGCTACAGCAAGTGCCGAAGGAAGCCAACCCTCCAGCTGACACACTGACAGAGAGGCTGCCTTTCTCTCGCTGAGAATCCAGCTCCAGTGTTTCCAAGCTCCCCTCAAGGGGTGTTGGGAAATCGGGTCCGAGACAGAGATACCAGACCTCCTTCATTCTAAAACCAAGGTACGGAGCTGATTAGACCCTAAGAGAAATCTTGGTTAGATTCTTGGCAAAGAAAAACTAAATCTATGCTACTTAGGTTAGGTACATTGGGGTAGGCGTATTTTAGAAGCACCTGTTGAGTACTTTTAGCCTTTGTTATTTATGTATGTATTTATCTAAGGTTAGGCTTTCCTGTTTTCAATTTCTATTTCTGGTAAATTCTGGTGGGGTTTTTTCAGTGTTTTCAAGTGATTTCAACACCTTAAAAAAACAGTGGTTATCAGTGGTTACACATTTTCGCGCCATAAAAAACAACAGAAACAGTGCTTTTCCAGTGTTTATGGACTGTTTTGCATTAATTATTGCTTGCTTTCAACACTGACAATGCATGGTAGTGTACATACGGTGTATAATAGGTCCAAATACATTTTTACAGATCAAACCAATTGTAGTAGACCATGCAATACTTCTTCAGTGAGTATTTGGTCATGTGCGCTCTCTTTTTCCTTCCCATGTAAACTTTTTTCTGTGAAAAGGCACTCTCTACATTGGCACTTGAGACGGGCAACGCCAAAACAGCCAGTACACTATTTGCTAACTCTGGCCACTGACATAGCTTTCCATGCCAATACTGTGGCACTTGAAGAATGCGATTCTCTGGGCAGGTTCTGCAATATTTGCGTTGAACTGGGCGCTTATACCTTCAGAGTTATTAAAGCGGTCAAAAATGAAGCAGCACTTTTGAAACTACAGAGAAAATTCTATACGTCATTGCAAGCCATTTCTCATACATTGTAAAATAAAAGTTCCTGAATTGCTCTTCAACATTGCTTTGTTTTACAAGGGACAAGCACTCTAACATGGAACATGTTGCAGTGCCAAAGTCACTAAAGGTTTCTCTCAGCCTACTCATAAGGAGATGTTTAACATCCACATCAAATATGCTGAACACTTGGCAGACAAGGGGGGTTTCAGACTCTAGTTTTTTTAATACGTCCACTACAACAGTTATGTTTTCCTGTAAAAATCAAAGAATGCAGTAGAGTGTACTTTTTTCACATCTCTATCAATATGCAACCACAAATTCTCACATTTCTTGCCGTTGGCATCCTCACTCAGCAAACATTCTGTAAACGGTTGCCACATGGGTAACATAGAATTCACAGCCCCTTGGGTTGAAACCCATCAGCTAAGTGACACAGTTGGGATGACTATTTCTTTGATGTCACAGAAAGCACAAAATGAAAAATATTTGTATTTTAGTTCCCGCACATAACAAAACCCGTGCACTAGAATCGACTATAAAGTCAATAGCATTCTTCATTAACTCTGAAAATTGTAAAGATCCTTTCAGCATACCATCTAACAAGTGGCAAGGATCTCTTATAGGGAAGCACTTTATCTCAGGTATCGATGTTGACAGGTGGTCATACAACTTTTTCATATACGTTGCTGAATCCCTGCAAATACAAACAATATCACTCCAATCTTTGTTGAACATGGAAAGAACCTTTTTGCAGCAGCATTCCAAGTGACACTGCTTTCCATGTTCCATCCTGTCATGTTTTTACCACTATCCCAGATGCTTGGTGATAGCACTCTTTTGACATATACTTGTCACTTTACCTTGCATTTAATGTTTAAAGCCGGAGGTGTTGGAAATTCACCTACCATCACTAGAAACTGGGGGCTGATATAACAAGGGTTTTTACCCATTCTCTGTGGGTAAATGTGAAGGCACATACTGGGAAAGTTTCTTCTGAAACCAGCCATTTTACCGCTCAATGAAAGAATCAAACCCAGCCAAAATATCAAACATGATTTTGATATTTCCTGATACTCTACAGTTTATAAAATAATTAAATAAGACTTAAAACAAGCTTCTAAACCCTGCATCTTTAGACCAAAGACCACAAAACTGAAAAAAGCAAAATGAAGAAGAAACAGTATTTTAGTGACATCCCTTAACAACAAAACTCAAGCAGAATAATGTTTGCCCAGTCTTTCTTGCTGCTAGGTTGTATACCACAGTTACATTGTAATGGCCCCTTCAAGAAGAAAAGAAATGACTCTTTCACTCTCCTTTTCCTTTCTTTGAATGGAATTTAGTGTGTGGTTATGCAGGTGTTTTTTCCAGTGTTTATATGTTTACACTAGTGTGCGCTATTTCCCTTTCTGTGGGGTTTTATCAGTTTTTATAGGTTTAAACCTAAAACCGGACAACCTATCTATGGTCTAGGAACCATACAATGCTTTTACAGTATTATTTTATAATACTCTTCTTACTGTACGCATTATACTTTGCAACCAGTATTATGACTATAGCAGTTCACTTTACTTGCTTGAGAAAGAAGACTGTTCAATAAACCCTTTTATTGAAAACGCCCATCTCTCTATTTCTCTGCACCTCTGATGAAACAAGCATGCACGATTGACTGAGTAAAATATCTATCTAATGTTTCCACGACTCCGAAGAACAGTTTTATTCTTGGGGAAACAAAGTTGTAATGTTTATGCGGTTGTCAGAAACGAATCCCTTCTTGTTCATTAGAGTAAGTTTCTAGTGACCTATGAGCTAGCTGGCACTCACAATTAAGTCTAATATATTCGATACAGACCTAGTAGACATAAGTCCTACGTCAAATCTATAGGATATGTTATTCCAATGCGCAGAGACTATTGGGAATAAAGGAACTACACTACAGGGCTCCCAAAGTGTGGTAAGGCACTAATTTAACGCTAGATACTAGAGTAACTCAGTCGTGCTTTTCGCAGAGACCCCATGTTCCCGTAAAATACTCCAATAGACATCTGGAGTGGGTAAAAGGATAAAATATCCGCCATTACTGAATAGGACGAAAATCCTATGTATTAGTTTTTGGTTTGATTCAACGTTGTAGGATACAGTATTCCAAAATATTGTGCACCTTATCTTTGTTTCCTTGAAACTTGTTCTGCAACTTTAATTAAACAATGTTGAATAACGGCGACAATAACGCAACCGGTGGAGCTGCAGCTGCAGCCCAACCAAGCTTACACATTACAGGTTTCCAAGAATATGACCTGGATGCTATAATCATCCCGGAAAACCTAAGGAAAACCATCACTATAAAGCTTATAACAAATGGCCTATCACCTAGAGGTGGTAGGGTAATTTTTGTCATAGAGGCACACGAATATCGACAGACAGAGGTATTCTATTCATGGATAGTCTTCCCTGAAGCAAATGCAGTATCGCATGTGTTTCACTTCTACAAAGTAGAGGATAATCCAATGGAATATGTTCCTTTCGAGGACATTTAAATTCCACTAACTTACTAAGAGCATCAGCTCTGGTTTAAAGGCGCCCTACAACATCAAAATCACATTACCAGGCTCGGTCCACTAGGTAGAGTATGAGCAACATGGCCTGTACTAGCCAGCTATACACCACACCCTGACATTGAAAAAATGTCTGGTGCGGAAACTATTTATTCAACTAAGACAACTAATTAAAATACGTAGACAAGCACATTTTACAAAAAAACAAACACATTTTACAAAAAATACGTAGACAATTGGTTCAATATGACATGCGGACTCTAACAGTCCAACCTCCTATAAGTATTCCACAATAGACCCCTCACCAGGGGAACACAAATAAAATGACACCAAAGACTATATAATCAGTCATTGGTAAATTGCCCGCAAAATGGGAACAAATTCCATTCTGGATAGCTCAAAAAATTACTCAAATCGAGGCAGTATTTCCTGACAGTACACCTCATGAGAAACACAGAATTTTAACAATCTGTTTACCAATGGGGTTCGCACCACACCTGGAGGACTGGGACACTTGGGGTACAGTCTTTGCTGCAATCTACACAAAAACACATGGTGCTCCGTCTATGGCGGTGATACCAGACGTCCTGAAACAGATTCAAAATGATTCCGGGGCAGAGCCACTGAGCAACCATATGAACTGGCCAGAATAATTGAAAAATCCTACGAAGAACTAGGAAGAGATAGTTTGGGTGGGAAACTAGTTAAACCCCAACTAACAGAAAGTCCTGAAAAGGTCTTTATTAAAAACATCCTCACTACTCTTAAAAAGAAGTGGGAAAATACTAAACAAACTTCTAATGAGAAGAGTTCTCAGTCCCGAGGAAGGTCTCCTCAAAAGGAGCCCTCTGAAAAGAGGTATACCCTCAGGAATAGGGATAATTTGAGAAAACCTGATAGATATCAAGCTACTGATACACGTTCCTCTCGTACCTTTCAGACTTCCTCACAGAAATCGGAAAGAAGAGGACGGTCAGAACACAAGGAAGATTGCGTGAAGCCCAAAGACGATCAACACGTTCCAAAAAATAAGAAAACCCAATTCACCAAAAAGAAGGTAGCAGGTCTAAAAATCAGACATGCCGAGGACCTTGAGGACACAACTCAGGAACGGGGAGTGGGCTCAGACAATGCTGGACAGCGCAGCAGAAGTCACCATAGCTCGCAAGATCTTGAAGGATCATCTGGAGACAGTGGACTTGAATGAGTACATTCAAGTTGAAACTGCCGACACCAGGGTTAGTGTACCCCATACGTTATATGAAGTAACGCTCCGGATGGAGGGGGACATAACTAGGAAAATAAGAGCACTCTTTTGGGAGAAGCTCTCTAAGGGTTATGACATATTTCTAGCCGAAAAAGACTGGCCACCAAAATTTGTCAGAGAGGGCCCACACGGCGAAGACATCATTATGCCAGCCTTCTATAATCATATTCCAATTCACTTAAAATACACCAATGCCAGAAAATGGGCTGTAGCCTAGGCTCCAGCACTATATAAAAATCATGTAGGATGGGATGAGGATTCCCCTCACCATAAAATCCACTTAAAAACTCAACCTACTGCACAGAGACAGTATCCAGTTAAGCAAGAAGCTAAAAAACAGGTCAAGGAGATCTTAGATCAACTTGAATACAAAGGGGTGATTGAAACATGCACCTCATCAATGAGCAATCCTTTGTTTCCTGTCTCCAAACCAGACAATACATATCATCTAGTTTTGGACTACAGACATTTAAACTCTTATTGCAAAACCTTTGCAGCGCAGAAGGTGCCCCTCCAGCGTTTTCGCATGCGCTCAAGTTCGACCTTTGTGAGGTGGGTTTCCTGTAACAGGACTATCTGAGCTTTCTGGCGACAGGTGTAGGACTAGACTGCATACCGCTTACGCGCTGTGTGCATTCAGCGGACATTTAGGGATAGTAGACTAACGTCTGCAGTGGTAGCCATGATATGTCGCATCCAGGGGCAAGGGTAGAGGGAGGCACCCTGCACGGCTCCTGATCCTGACCACCCCCCTAATGAAAATAAAACCGTGTGGGGATGTCCGCCCTGCATGGGGTTATACTCACAGTAATGGGAGGCAACTGAGAGGTGGAGGGAGAACTGTTTGGGGACCTGATCCCAACTTTTCAGGCTTATCACACCGGTGATATGTCCAAACGAAGCATGGAGCTTAAATTCTAATGTATTGTGGGGCCTGTGTGCCTTCCTTGCCCTTTGTGGCCTGCATGTCCCAGGAATGCGGCTGGCGAGGCCTGTTGACTCTCAGTAAGGAGGGGAGGGAGAGTAAGGAGAACCGTGGTTAGGTGTCTACGGTATGGACTCCTAGTTATGAGCAAAGTGAAAATTCCGCCAGGGGATAAGCAGGCGGGAGAAGGGGGGTATGGGTGTGAGAGAGGTTTCCTTCAAATTAGCGCGTCCGTTGTCTGAGGGGTCACTAATGGTGGGGTTATGGAGTCTGCTCGGGATACGTTGGTGTCTCTGGAGTCATCCTCGGATGAGAATATGTGTGGGCCCGCCTCTTTTTCCGAGTATGCGGCCATCGGGTGTAGTTCCGCTACCGCTTGGAGGACTCTTTTGCTTTCGGCTTCCTCAAGATTGGGGGGACCTGGACACTGCAGCTCCTTTCCTGAGAGATTAGTTTCCCTCGTTGGCGCCTGCTTTGCGTTTCTTGCGTGTTTCGGAATACTTTCCGGTGTGTGTTGCCCAGCACATTGAGTTCCATCCAATCGATCGCTTCCTTCGGGTCTGAGATAAAGTTTGTGTTGCCGTTGTGTGCTACTCTGAGACGAGCTGGAAAAAGTAGTGAATATTGGATTCCCTTTTGACAGAGCATTCGTTTTACTTCCAGGAAGGACTCTCGTTGTCGTTGGACCACCCTGGAATAATCCGGGAAAATCATCACTTGTTTATTTTCTACATGTAGTGGCCCGTGCTGCCTGGCTGCCCTTAACACTGCATCTCTGTCTCGAAAATGGAGTAGTTTCAGAAGCAGCGGTCATGGAGGAGTTCCTGGTGGGGGCCGCCTGGCAGGAACCCTGTGGGCCCTTTCCACTGAGAAAAATGGTGTGAGTCCTGAGTCCGAGGTGAATGATTTGAGCTATGACTCCATGAACTGCACCGGGTTGGGCACCTCTGCCCCATCCGGTAAGTTGATCACACGAATATTGCTACGTCGGGATCGTCCTTCCAAATCGCCCGCTCTTTCCTCTAATCAGATGATTAGGGCTTTAAGATCTTGTAAGCTTTCTTGCTGCGACTTAGATAACAGTTGAAGAGTGGCTAGGGTTTTCTCTCCATCCCCCACTTTATCTGCAAACTTGCGGTGGCCATCCCGCAAAAGTTTGAGATCCGAGGATAAACCGCCGAACCTATCTTCCATCAAGACTCGCGAATGTTCTATTGCTGCCAAAACCCTGCCAAGTTTGTCAGACATTGCTTTCGAGGCGGCTGTTTCAGGTATTTGGGATTGATCAGAGGTCCAGGGGGCGGGGGATACCGTGCCACTGTTGGCATCTGCGGCCCCATGTTAGTGCGCAAGTGACCCATTGAGTATCTTGTGGCTGGTCGGGGTCCCTTCTTCGAGCTGTGCCGTAGATAGTCAGTCCTACTATAGCCTCCTGTGGCCAGGGGCAGGCTTCTGTTCTCACCTCATGGTGAGCCTCTGAGATTTAGATGCATGTTGGTGTGGTGGATGAGGCCAGTGCTGGGGTATAGCTATGGGAAGAGCGATAGGAGATGTCTAGTTCTGTTTTCTCTTGGATGCCCTCTCGAGTTGCCACACCTACTCTACTGTGACATGGGCCCTGTGGCAGTGCTGCTCAGCTGGTTTCTTTTATCTTTGTGGCCTCCTGGAGCTCTGGGACCTTGCGCTGCCTTTTGCCCGCATGCTCTAACCTGTTACAGTCCACTGACACAGCCTCCCAGCAGGTATTTTCCCTGGGCCTGTCTTTTTTGGCCTCACTGAGGCCCTGACCCATGTGTCGCTTTGCTGCCTTCTCAATTCCTCACCACGGATTGTGGTAGTCTAGTCTAGGAGTAATAGCAGGCTAAGCCGCTGCGTTGTTACTGTTTGGTGCCCCCTGCCTGTCTGGGTGATTCTCTAGGGTCAGCGCTGCGGTACCAGGGGATCTCCGTGCTGCCTTCTACTGTTGGGGCGATCCAATGAATTCCCCCACTCTTGGAGGTGTCTCACTGTGTGTGTGTGCTTCCAGCCTCTCACCTGCGCCCTGAGGCCTGGCACCGCGCAGTGAGATGCGGGTAGCGTGCTGGCTTAACTCTGCCGGGGTTCCGGGCCGGACTCCTCTGCTCCACTTAGGGTTCATCAATGGTGCTCAGGTTTCGTAGTGGCCCTCCGTACTTCCAGTCATCTGGCAACTCCCCCTGGGCGCACAGATCAGGCTCCTGCCCCAGGGGTCGCGCCGTCCTCCAGTGATGACGTTCCTGACTCCGGGTTATGGTTGATGGTCACATCTGGCCAGAACTCTACCCGGCAGGCAGCTGTTTGCTTCTCGCTCCCCCGGGGGGCGCGGCAAGGCAGGTATGCTCGGGTATCTTCTCCTTCCCTCTGAGTCCTCCCCTGATTATAGAAGTTCTCCGCCACCGCGGATCTGGCGCCCGGTGTTATGGAGTGGGGCGCCCCCCGGTGACCCGGCTATGACTGACCTGGCCTGGTTTCCCCTCTCTCCGCCGGCCTCCCCAGCCGGGTTACACCATGCAGCATCTAGGTTCCACTGGCTGGAGCTTCTGGTGTTGGCGCACGTTTATCAGCCTCCCACTTCGCTATTTTCCGGTGACGGCAGGCCTCGAGCTACGTTCCTGAGTAGGAGCACGTCACCTGCCCTCTGCGCTCTTTCGTTTAGTGACTACTCGCTTGTGCTCCGCTTCGCTGCTTTTGTTCGTCAGCTGCAGTGAAGCAGCTCGCTGCTGGAGCCACTGGCCCGATGGCTCTGGTCCGCGGCAGCCGCCATTTTGGGAGCAACCGCAAAGCTGGGATTCTCTGCTTTACTGACAGCGACGTCCTTGCGCCCGTTGTGGCGGTCGCCAGGCACTCACCGGGGTGTCTGCTTATCGGGATACGCTTCCGCTTTCATGCACAGGGCTCTGCCGGCAAGGATATATGTCGATTGATGGGCCAGCATTCGGAGGTCTACCTGAGCACGTCTGCCATCTTGGCTGGCTCGGCCAGGCCCGACTGACTCCTCTCGTTTACAGTTCTGCTGTTATGTGTACTCCAAAATCTTGCACTGACATCAAGAGTGTGTGTGTGTGCATGTGGTGTGTGTTTGTGTGAATGTGGTGTGTGTGTGTGTAAAGTGACCCTGCAAAACAAGAGTGTTTGTAGTACTCTTTGAGTGTGTGTTTACGAGCCTGAGACCTGCAATTAGTGGGATCTATTTGGATGCTTCTGGTTTAGCATGGCACAAGATGGAGGATTTTAATTTTTAAAGTATTTTATTACATGTATTTCATTGATTGATTGTGTCTATTATACAATTAGATATCATGTACATGTATACTATAAGGTACAATGATATGTTTTTAAGGAAGTGGAAATAGTCCAATCAATTAACCTATTACTTTAATCATGTCATTGTTTCTTCAATCTTGTCTTCTTACTTCAGAAATTCAGGCATTCAATTATCAAACACTGAACTAATAAAAAACAATACATCTCTAAGGGGGATATTTGCAAAGGTTAATTTAGACCTTCATGAATTCACTCTTCACTTTGTAGTAAATTTACTACTTTTGGCACTTTGCCACAAAGTGTAGACTTACATGTCCCTACCACCTGAAACGAGGGGTGACGCCAAATTTACGAGAGTCACGTTAGTACTAGTAACTTTTCACATATAGATTGAGGTCTCCCTACGGTAAACTACAGGGAAAAATGTTGATCATGTTAAATTATCATTTTAATGAATTGATACATTTATTTGAAATATGAAAGAAAAACAATTTCAAACACTATTACATTAGTTTTGAAAAAAGTAGTTCATTAATTTAAATATAGTAACCTAAAATTATTTTATAAAAGATTCATTAAAAATATGGCCATCTAAAGGTAAATGTTTACATTTGCTATGTATAAAAAATACTTAACATCTTTTAAAAATAAAACAAAGTTCAATTTCTTTTCAAATAAAAAAGTTAGTAATATATTTTAAAATATTCTTTCTTTTTTACTTTGACACTAAATGGGAATATATTTTTAAAAAGTAGAAATACATTAATTTATTTTAACATTACTTACATGTGGTTCTAATTTCGGTCCCTGATTCTATTATATTCTATGAGTGTGTTGCAGTATCAGTGTTTGGTCAAATGTGGTGCTGAACGAACTCCAACTTTGAGCTGGAGTAATTTAATACTGTTTTGGGTCCTAATTAGGTCTCGCTGGCGTTGCAGCGCTAAGCGCTGCCGCCAACGAGACTTATTGTCGCCTTGCTCCCTCCCAAGGGAGACAGAGCTGGGCATGAGCCGATCCAGACCTGGGCACGAGTCGATTGTGGTCTGTGAACGCTCTTCACAGTGGAACAGCTTGTGCGCGTTAATTCCAGAGTGCTCGTCTCCGGAAGACGTGCTGCGCCCGAGCCCACCTCCAGCTTGTTACTGGTTGCTATGCAGTTGTTCTCCCCTGCGGTTGGTTGCCATGGCTGTTCCCAGCACCGGGATTGGTTAAGGGGAGGGATATTTACTTTCCTGTTATGTGGGCTGATCTCGGTAAACAAAAGTAGGTTTCAGATTTACATTCAGCCGTGCCCCTGCCGCGGAACTGAATGTGCGCCTTGGGAACTTGCGTGTTTGTTGTGGTGCACCACAACTACGACTTGTTGTACGGGGAGGGTCAGAGGAAGAACGACCAGCGGCACAAGGAGGTCTGGCACCGCCTGGTGGAGTCCATCAATGGCCAGGGCGTGGTGGTGCGCACCAAGGACGAGCTGCAGCACAAGTACCGTGACTTGCGGGCCGAGGTGAAGAAGAAGCTGCACGAGATTCAACTGCAGTCGCAGGGTGGTGGAGATGGCGTGCCAGTCTCAGTTTCCCTGACATTGCTGGAGAAGTTGATTGCTGCCAACATCAACCGTGGCTTCCAGCAGCTGCACTGCGCCCTTCCCAGTAAGCGTCATCGGGGGGTTGACGTGCCTCTTGCTGGGAGTAAACTTTACGGCTGATATCGCACGTTTCCTTCCCCTCATTGAGGTTGGAATGAGTTAACGTGGTCTAAAGACGCGTCTAGCTCAAGGCACTAACTTATGTAAGTAAAGTAGGCGTCAGCTGCACCCATTTCATACAGCACAGCTGCGGGCGTTGAGTTTTTGCGAGCTTTTACGAAAATGCACAGTGCACAACCACCACTTCCTGGCAGCCGTGCACATATCCGCACGCACAGACGACTCAGATGAGCAAGATATTTACATAGCAAATGAAGTAAGCATTATGCATCAATTTCTCACTCAAAGAAATGCTTGAATTTAGAATTCAACATTTAAAACATTTTCAATCAAACCCAGTTATCTTGATTAGAACATTAAAATGTGCACTTTTTATTGTCACCGACCCACGGAGTGAATAAAATGTACTTCTTGAAATTATATATATATTTTTAATTAGATTTTTTTGTATTACGACTGAGAGATTTTAAGGATCTTGGCGGTAAATTGTCTAAATAGCCGCCTTTAACCATAATATTTAGTTTGGGAAAGAACCACTCATTGGTTGTCTGGAAGTAAAGTATTTTGCTTTCCCAGCCAAATGTCTGGAACGGCAGTGACCGGTATTAATTAAGTGTCTTTTGACCAGCTGGTTGCTTTGCTTGTCTTTGAGGGCAGATGGCGTTGAAATGTGTACTCCCCACAGAGAAACCCTCACTATAAAACACATCTGGGGCCTCCAGCCAATCAGCTTGCTCGGTTGAATGATGACTTGACTCTTGTTTTTTAAATGCAAACATTGACAAGGTCGGTCTTTTTGTCTTTTGCATAGTAAAACTGTTTTGCAAGCTTCAGTAAGGCACATGTTACTGTGTAGGCTGCAGCAGTCAGACAAACGTGCGTTCTTCTTTTGTCTTTGTTTTCATATCACTTCTACCCAAGCTGTTTGTACTATCTGTAGTAGCTCTTCAGAAGTGCTGGCATATTGGGCAATCCTGTCTCCACCCCCGTGAAGCACGATCAGCTTTTCCGAGACAGTGACCTACTTCTCGTCTATACCATCCTGCAATGAACCCCAAACTCGCCGGCTTTTTAGATACACCAGATTGTCTAGAAATCTACTGACATCTCCAGCATGCTAGAGAAGAAACATGTAGGGGTGCAGAGGTCAGTCGAAAGAGGCAGCCTCTTACCAATCAGTTTAGAGAAGTTGAGGAATCCCCTTTATAGATTATTGCAAACAGCACTTTGAGCAACTGCTTCTGTATATGGCGACTCTTGCTGTTACTCTACCGCCCTCACTCTACTACTCTACCACCCTCACTCTACCTCACACACTCTACTGCCCTCACTCTACCGCCCTCATTCTACAACTCTACCGCCCTTCCTCTACCACTCTACCGCCCTAACTCTACCACTCTAGCGCTCTCACTCTACCGCCCTCACTCTACAACTCTACCGCCCTTCCTCTAACACTCTACCTCCCTCACGCCCTCACTCTACCGCCCTCACTATACCACTCTACCACCGTCACACACTCACTCTACCTCACACACTCTACTGCCCTCACGCCCTCAATCTACCGCCCTCACTCTACAACTCTACCGGCCTTCCTCTACCACTCTACCGCCCTCACTCTACCGCCCTTCCTCTACCACTCTAGCGCTCTCACTCTACCTCCCTCACGCCCTCACTCTACCGCCCTCACTTTACCACTCTACCGCCCTCACTCTACCGCACTCACTATACCGCCCTCACACACTCACTCTACTGCCCTCACTCTACCACTCTACCGCACTCACTCTACCACCCTCACGGCCTTCACTCTACCATCCTCACTCTACCACTCTACCACTAAGCCGCCCTCACTCTACCACTCTACCGCCCTCATTCTACCGCACTCACTCTACCGCCCTCACTCACTCTACCGCCCTCCCTCACTCTACCGCCCTCCCTCACTCTACCGCCCTCCCTCACTCTACCGCCCTCCCTCACTCTACCGCCCTCCCTCACTCTACCGCCCTCCCTCACTCTACCGCCCTCCCTCACTCTACCGCCCTCCCTCACTCTACCGCCCTCCCTCACTCTATCGCCCTCCATCACTATCGCCCTCCATCACTATCGCCCTCCATCACTCTACCGCCCTCCATCACTCTATCGTCCTCCCTCACTATATCGTCCTCCCTCACTATATCGCCCTCCCTCACTCTATCGCCCTCCCTCACTCTATCGCCCTCCCTCACTCTATCGCCCTCCCTCACTCTACCGCCCTCCCTCACTCTACCGCCCTCCCTCACTCTACCGCCCTCCCTCACTCTACCGCCCTCCCTCACTCTACCGCCCTCCCTCACTCTACCGCCCTCCCTCACTCTACCGCCCTCCCTCACTCAACCGCCCTCCCTCACTCAACCGCCCTCCCTCACTCTATCGTCCTCCCTCACTCTATCGTCCTCCCTCACTCTATCGTCCACCCTCACTCTATCGTCCTCCCTCACTCTACCGCCCTCCATCACTCGATCGCCCTCCCTCGATCGCCCTCCCTCGATCGCCCTCCCTCTATCTATCACCCTCCCTCTATCTATCTATCGCACTCACTCTATCTATTGCATCACCATAGCATCACTCAGCACCACCACAGCATCACTCAGTGGCACCACAACATTCAACAACAACTGGTTCAAATATTTTCTGTCAATGTTTCAAGCTTTATAACAAATGTCATAAAAAGATGTTAAATGTTTTCTCTTCTGTTCTTGTTAAAACATTGTGCTTTGTCAGATCAATACATGTAAGACAGGGGAAAACTAAACATGTACCTTTACTAATGCTATAGATGTAACATTTGCTAATTTTATAACTATTGGCATTTCTAATAACAAAATTAATACTTTTATATTTTGAAAAACAAACAAAAATTAACAAATATTTACATTTTCCACACCAAAAAAAAACATTGTTATTTGCAATATCAATACATCTAAGTCACGTAAATACAACACATATTGCATTGCAAATGCAATAGGTGTCATATTTGCGAAAGTTAAAACTATTGGCATTGTAAATGACTAAGCTATTATATAAACTTCTTTATTCGGCTTTTTCACAAAGAAAACCCATAAAAGAGACATAAAAAAGTACAGTTTACATTTTCTACACAAATATACCGTTTTAAAAAAAATAAGTTCAAAGAAGTTCATACAAAAACATTATTTAGAAGAAGATTTTCAATCCATTTCATTTCCTCAAGATAAAATTACAAAATACTTGGTATACATTTTTCCTGTGCTTCATGGTACATTTTAGAAAGTTAAGAACAAAATAGCAGACAGACTCAGATTCAAGCATTTGGAGTCTAAGGAATGCCGGCCCTTGTCTAAGGCCCCAACTCCTCAATGTAGGCAGTAGCCAGATTTTCCTACATGGTGGAATTTGCAGAACATGATAACATGTAAATTAGACTGGATTGATTTCTCATCACAAGGGCAAGGGGGAAAACTTGAATCCCATCCATTTTTCATAGGGAACGCAACCAGTCTAAAAAATGTATCCAACCTAAATCTGGTCATCAGCATTCTATCATATGTTGTCACCTGTAGTGTTAAATAGGGATGAATGCTATGCGTTATTTGGACCATGTTCGCATGAACGACCGAATGTTTTAAAGATTCCGATGCCAATCTCAAAGTCTCTAGATGACAGAGGGCTTGTTGTTTTAATGCTCTCTTCGGGAGGTCAACTATGGTCTCTGGGTGAAGATAGTATTTCTCAAGGCCAAGATCTTTAAAAAAATGTCTAACATAGGAAAGCCATCTTACCTTAGAAGACTTGTCAAGGGCCATTGTGTCAGCTACAATGGACTGGGACAGGGCAATTTTCGCAGATGTCCAAATGCGCCGCCACAGCATCAATGGTTGAATCTTGATCAAGTCCTCCAGGTAAGGAATTCCTAGTTCCAAATGTGAGGCATAGGTTGAAGTGCCTCTTGGAGTAACTAAAAGAAATCTTAGAAAGGCGTTTTCTGCTACTTGAATGGAGCTGGTATCCGTGTGTCCCCAGACCCCAGCTCCATAAAGAGCAATGGCCTGACATTTGGCACTGTAGATTTTCAGTAACTCCACTGGAGCCCTTCTCCCCAATCTCTGAGAGAAACTCATCAGGGCCGCTATTGATCTTTTGAATAGATGACATCTTGTCTCTACTGCTGGCTTCCATGTCAATCGTTCGTCTATCATGATACCAAGATACGGATACTGGGGAGGAACCTCGAGTTTTTGATTATCGAGATAGATCTCTTTTACTCCTTTTTTCTTGGTACCTGATATCATGACGAACGTTTTCTTGACATTTACCTGTAGGTCCAGACCTCCCATGAAAGTCGTGTATCTATTCAGGGAGTTCTGTAGCTCGCGCGGAGTACGCGCGAGAATGACAGCATCATCCGCATAAAGCAGAGCGGGAATCAGGCGCTGTTTTATACGTGGGAGGTCCTGGGCTCCCCTCAACATCCCCCTCTCCAAACCGTTGGTGTAGAGTGAGAAGAGGAAGGGGGCCAGGACGCATCCTTGCCTGACTCCACGCTCCACTCTAAACGGTGCTGTCAGCTCGCCATTCAGGCCAAAACGTACTCTGGCCGAGGCTCCTGAATAGAGCTCCCTCAAAAAATCTAGGAGAGGGGGTTCCACTCCCATTTGGCTTAAGACCATCCACAGTTTTGAGTGCGAAACGCAGTCAAAAGCTGCGGATAGGTCTACATAGACCATATATATCATGTTCTCGTTAGCCTGTGTGTATTTACCCACTATCAGACTAAGATTCAGGGCCTGCTCTACTGTTCCGAACCCCTCCCGGAAACCTAATTGGAGGTCGGAAATAATGCCCCTCTCCTCACCCCATTGCTGAAGTCGCTCTAAAATTACTCTCCCCACGACCTTGCCGAGCGAGTCCAGCAATGAGATGGGGCGATAGCATTTCACGTCTTGGCGGTCCCCTTTATTAAATATGGGGACCATGATGGACCTAGTCCAAGAATTCAGAACTCCCTCGTTAGCGGCGGCTGTGCATACTCTTGTGAGAATGGGTGCCCAGAGGTCCAAGTTGTGTTTAAAAAAGTCCACTGGGACCCCATCCGGGCCTGGGGCTTCCCCGTTTTACTTATTTCCAAGGCCACTAGCAGGTCGGGTATGTCAAAGAGGAGCGGGATAGGGTAATGTACTTTTGGAAGCGTATTATCAGGACCATCTATAATTGAATTATTTTTAGAAATCTTAGTGAAATGAGCCACCCAAGTTTCTTCATCGATGGCTACTTCAATCTTGGGGATATTATTGTCAGTAAGATAAGGAGCTCTAACCGTTCGCCAAAAGGCCTCGCTATTTTTTGAGACAGCACTCTTATGCAAATCTTCCCAAAGTTTCTGTTTCAATTCTTTGGTTCTTGACTTGCGTTCCCCGATATATTGGCGTCTGAGAAGTTGGATCTGTCCCATATCCCTGGGTTTGTTGTGTAGGGCGAGTTTTAGTTTAGTGAGGGCTGTAGTACAATTATGATTGAACCACCCTTTCTTGCCGGAATGCTTGGACGTTAATTTAGACGAAAGTAGTTCCTTAATTTTCTCTAGAATTTGTTTGAAATTGTCTAGGACTTCTTCGTAATTTACCGAGAGGTCCAAGCAGTAAATTATGTTGGGATAAGCCAGCTTAACCAGTTTTTTGGTGATTTCACTGGGGTTAATTTTTCCCATTTTATTGTGTAACCATTCTGTTTACCTAGCTCTAGGTTATTCTGGGCAAGAGTATTTGCTATTTCTATATTTTGGGGCTTATATTTGAGTAGATGAAAATGCATCCTCAGCGCAGAGTGGTCACTCAGAGTTATCAATGACCTGGAAATCTTTGGCTATATCTAACAATCCAGGAGACAGGAAGATGTAATCAACTGTCGTTTGGTGACCTCTGCCCACGTAGGTCGGATTAAGGGAATTTGAATCCGAACTTGGACGATTAGCAATTTGCAAGTCCAAGTCGGAAAGCACATTGTTTAAGGCATTCCCTGCCTTACTATGAGTAAAATGCACTAATGGGACCTCAAATTCATCCACAATCCCACAGCAGTGTGAATTCGCCAGTGGGCACGGGTGAAGGTTAAAATCCCCTCCCCATAGTAAGTGAATTGCCCCATGTCTACCTTTCCACTGATAGAGTTGACTTAGTCTCTCATATACGTCTCTAAGAAGAGTCGTAAATTGATCTTCCTCTAGGTTATTATAAAAGTTAGTCAAAAGAATTGTCTCCTTATTCACGAAGGAAAGTGAAAGAATTTGGCAATTAGGATCAGAATGGACAATGGTCACTTTTAGGTGGTTCAAGGTATTCGCGATGTACGTTATTAGCCCTCCTTTGGGCCTACCTATTATACTACGCACCGCTGGGATGAAAAATGTTTTAAATCCTAATAAATGGAGCTCTATAGTAGACCATGACTCCTGAAGACAAATTATTTTATAATATTCTAAGAAGTTTTGGGCCGTCCCATCCCCAATCTTGGTGCGCAGACCCGCTACGTTCCAAAAGAGGATGGGTATGGGCAATATGTCAGCTTTTAATACTACTGATTCTATGGATGCCGGGGGAGAATTTATTTTAGAGCTGAAGTGGGGTGAGCTGGGGTTAACAGGTTCTATATCAGTTGGTGGTCAATCGACCATTTCGAGTCCGCTGAATCTATTAGTCAGCGGGATGTTCTACCACGGTTCCCAACGGGGCGGTTCTCTATGTGTCGTCCTCTGCATAAGAGGCCTCCATTCTTCCCAACCTCCACCCTGGTGGCGAGATCCCACTAGATGCCATGAATTATCTTGGTCACGATATCTGGGGCCCCCATGATATACAGTATTGAAAAAATCAACCTGTCGGGGGGCTGGAACAGCCCATGGAGGATCGTAATCCTGGAAGAAACCCTTCAATTGTCTTAAAGGGTAGAAAAAAGAGAGTGGTTTTACACTGATACCTCCATTTACGTTCGTATCTTCCCAGGAGCAGATGTAATCTGCTATACGAAGATCCTCAAAGGTAATCACAATACAATCCCCAGGAATCGATTTTCTGGCTTTACCCACCCATGGTGTCCTGCGGACTGACAGAATCCTTCCATTCCAGGTTGGAGGGATGGGACGATTGTTCTGTAACCAATGTTGTGCCTTGTTTTTCAGGGACCAGCCAGGTTCCGCATTGTGGTCCGCTAGCTCTGGGACGCCAGTCATGACCGCTACATACGGTGAGGCCTCAGGTGGCAAATCAACTGGAAGTCTGCCCTCCCCGGAACCTCTGGGAATATTTCTATTAGCTTTAGGGACCGGGGGATTAGGGGGCAAGGGTTGAAGGGCCGGTGTTTTAGATGTTGCTTTGTTTATAGCCTTGTTAGTTGCCACTAAGTTTGGAGCAGGTGTAATTGGTGGCTGGGAGTTTCCCTGTGGCAAAGTAGTAGGTACCTTAGTAAATGTATTCGGTGTACTCTTGGTAGTTTGCAAAGTAGGTGTTACAGCTTGGGTTACATTCTTTTGGGCGGTTGCAGATTTCGAAGGGGCGTTAACGGGCTTTGTGGGAGGTTGTTTTTTGTAATTATTTCCCCCTGTTTTTTGGGCCCCTGCTAATTGGTTATGTTGTTGGAATTTAACGAACTTGGATATCTGAATCTCCAGCTGTATTAACCTTTGTTCTATTGGTAGCAAAGATAGTTTAAATAGGTCAGCGATCTTCTTTAACAGCTGTGGATTTTCACCATCACGTAGTCCCTTATTAGTAGGTAATAGGGTAGGGGATTCCAGATCAATAGGGGTGGGGGTTTCATGCTCACTGTGATGAATTAGCGCAGTAACTACTAGGTGTTCTGCTCTGGGTTGTGGATCCTGTGGGGCACTTGGAGTGTAATCCAACGTATTAGAGGTAGGGTTTTTTTTTATCATTCTTTCTCTTGCTTATCGCACCCTCCCTCTTTCCCCTTGCGTGGATTCTTTCCAGAGAAGTCAATTGTGTGGGGGTTTGGGGTAATAATTCAGGGGTTCTTTCTAAGTCTGTGCTTAGCTGTGAATCTGCGAGCTGGGACACAGATAGATCCACATTATTTGGCAAACTACGTCTCCCACGACTCTCCCTCACCCCTTCATTGATGTTCCCTACAACTGGTGTTCTAGCATCAGCCAAGATACCCAAGGAGGATCTCTTGGCGAATGCTAGATCTAGGGATACCCTTTCCTCTATCAATGATATGCTTTGGTCTATGAATGTATTCGCTTTCGTTATAAAATCATCCATAGGACCAAGCAGTTTACCCACGCCACCCGGGGGCTTGGTTTTATTCCCTCTGGTTACCACCATTTTACCCAGAAAGTAGCAAAAGAAAACAGAAGGAAAAATATAAATGGAAAGGGAATAGCCCAGTCCAGTCTCGCCAGTCCTCGAACGGCCTCAAACGGCCCGCCCTTTGTCCGGGCTTCGTCCGGGTGTCGTCCCGCGCGCGTCCCGCTGCGCGGAGAGCGCAGACTGCTCTTATAACCCTCAGCAAATAAGGGGGCGTGGCCGCTGCGGGAAGAGGCTACAGCTGGTTCCTAAGCCTCGCAGTCCCGCAGCGGTAAGGCAGGAGTCAGCGGCACTCTGGGAAAGCGAGTGCAGCGCTTATGGCGTCCTTTCAATACCCCAGGCACAGCAAAGCCAGCAGGGCTCCTGGTCCTCCGTGTATCACCGCAGCAGATTCCAAAGAGCAGAAGGGTAAGTGAGTGGCACCCGCGAAGCGGGTGCCGCGAAAAGTTATTTGCTCGGCAGATAGGGGGGCGTGGCCGCTGCGGGAAGAGGCTACAGCTGGTTCCTAAGCCTCGCAGTCCCGCAGCGGTAAGGCAGGAGTCAGCGGCACTCTGGGAAAGCAGGTGCAGCGCTTATGGCGTCCTTTCAATACCCCAGGCACAGCAAAGCCAGCAGGGCTCCTGGTCCTCCATGTATCACCTAAGCTATTAATTTCTCTATTTTCAAAAGCAACACATAAATACAATAATTGTCATTTACAATACCAATAGATCAAACTTTCCTAATGTGAGACCTATTGCATTGCAAATGCTAGTTGGCTATAGTACCTTTGGAAATGCAGTTTGAGAATAAAATGGGCTTTACTCTTTTGTAAGTGTGCGAGTGCATGTCCCTCCCTAAGCCCCTACCTTAAACTCTGCTTAATCCTTCCTAAACCCTTCTCATTTAGTCATAAGTATTTCCAATATCCAGCCACTCCCCCTTTCATATTTACTGCAAAAACGTATGTGTGCATGTGTGGGGACTCTGGGCAGAGAGATCCGCACAGAAAAGATATGACAGTTGGGGGATGGAGGGTCTCTTCACATAGGTCTGTAACTAGCATTTTGCAAATCATAAGTAGTCCTATAGTAGAATTATTAAAAGTTCTACAAAATGTAGTTTGTGAATAGGCCCCAAAGCTGTGTGTCTTGCTTTCTTGAGCCATATGTATGTTAAGATAAACATCTGAGCTACCTGGTTTTGTCAGATACTGCTATCTCTTATTGTTCTTTTTAGTTCTCACCTTTGACAGCGCATACCCTGAATGGCTCTCGCTTGTGAGAGATATTGTATACAACAAGGGGCTTGCAGCTCATCCACTGATTAACATTTGTTGGCTTCATTGTCACTTTTGTTTGCTGACTTCTAATTGACCTTGCATGCCGACTTCACTTACGCTTCTTTCGATGGATCATGGATCAAGTACTGATTGCTTCAGCTTGACTGCTGACTTTTCACTGATCATGCTGTGATTGAGGTACACATTTTTTTTACTGCTTTACTTTTGTCCTTTGCGAAGCTTTTGTCATTTGTAGCTATGTTTTACTAAGTCACACACTTCAAAGAAGCTCTTCCCTGCTTTGAAATTGATGCCAACAGATTTTTTTTTTAAACTGATTTTATTGAAGGATTTGTTAACAGTACATGGTACGTCCATTTGTATCAACATCACCCAGCAGGTCATTTGACAGTTCGAACATCTCCTCAAATTCGAACATAAACATCTACTAAAGTTCCCCCACTCCCCTCTTCATGAGTCAAACTTGCCTTTGTGACAACAGATGTTATCTGCTTTTAGTGTGACAACAGGTGTTATGTGCTTCTAAATGTAATTTCACTAAGACATGACATGGATGCAATTGCTTTCTTCATGTGATAGGACTTGTTTGCCAAACGTCATATGCCTTTAGTTTTTCACACAAGGGGAGATGAATTTTATTTGCTGAGAATTACAGGGGTTTTGTATCAAGACCGAACAAGGTTTGGAAAGTCAATAGTTCTCGCCGTCAAGACTATTGGCAGTGCCAATGATTTTTGGTCGTGCTGTACAACATGGGCATTGCCAACTTGGCAGTATGGCAGTCACCAGCTGCCCACAAAAGACAAACAATAATCTGTGCACCATGGTTAAAAATATTCATTAAAAAAAGGTCTGTGGTGCATTCAGCAATAATGCACTGTTTCTAAACACAAAAAGAGCCCTGGCAGCATCACAGTACTTTATTTCACATTAGCTTTAGCCACACTGCAAAGCATCCTCACTGCTGTACAGCATGGCTACATATCATTGCCAATAGTTCTCATAGGCAAGCTATATTGGATTTACCAATGTTTATATAAATAGACCATGTCAATGACAAACAAGATGGAGGATGAGGGCAGCTTCCCCAGACAGTGGAAGAGTACAGACTGCAGTCCCTGTAGCTAAACAAAAGTGATTCAGATAATAGAAGTGATCAGATTGGACACAGTGCTACCTTTCGAAATGTAATAAAGGCTTTGTTAGCAAGGGGCTGCTGGTTAATTCTTCCTACGCACTACCATTACGTGGATAGTAAGGGTGAAGGGTGGGACTGCAGTTTCTGTTGTTCAATCTGACGATGTTTCTAGATCAGACCTCCCTTCGGTCTGCACCTGGCTACTAGTTTTGAGAGGCTGGTGACAGCCAGGTGCAGAAATCTACCACTTATTATGACCATGTAATAGGTTCCCCTGTTTGGCAACAGTGTTACCTGCTGAGAGATGCATTACTTTACAGAAAGGCGGTCTCTGGAGACAGAAGACCACTCGAAAGAGAACCACCTCAAACTGGCTGTGAAGTTTGGGATTGGGGATCTACATCTCCACCTTGAAAATTAGTATAAAAGTAGGAGTCAAACTACCACACTTTGTTCCTGTTCAAAGTTCTACTTGATCAAGGAAGGGAGTGCTTTATAGAGTACCCAAAGAGATTCTGTATATGCAGCGATGACGTTTGCTGATGCGGAGGGGACATCACCTGAAATCTGAGCTTTTATGCTGGAGAAATACGGAAGTTCTGCCTCATAACGAGAAGGCCACCTGCCTGCTGAGACAGGAAAGAAGTCTGGCTGACGCTGCAGGAGGAGAGACTATCAAGGAGGAGAAGCCCATCATGTTACTCGTGTGTGGAGCACTCAAAGAAAGCAGATACTATCAGAGATCGAAGCCTAGAATGGTCTGCATTCTGAGGGGGGTCCACATGTTTTTGTGTGCAACTACTGATACCTGTCCCAAATACTGCATTAACCAAGTGTAGCAGTCTCCACTGTAAACTGCTGTCATGGCCCAATGTGGCTGTCACTGCACATTGCTGCTGTGACCATTACAGGCTAAAGAGGCAGCATCCACTGGTGAGGCTCAGCCATGCAATCCAAACCTGAACAGCATCCACCCAGCGACGTCTATATCAGGAAGCAACTGCATAATCCCCTAACCTGCACAGACTGGAATACAGGCATCCCAAGGCTTTCCCCTTAACCACCACACATGTGCAGAGATGTGCTTGAAGGCAGAAGAGTGCACAGACTCAAGACTTTCTAGTTTCTACCTGAAGTAAAGCAAGGGTAAGATCTGGTCGCTGAGCTTCACTTCTAAACCCCACCAGATAACTGTGATAATCTGCAACTGTGCCTAATGTGTACCTCAGACACTAAATCCGTGGAATTAGAGCACCTATGTATCACCCAGGTGGGGAGGAGACATAAGAGCGGCAGGGCATAAGGATATATGAAGAACCAGGATTTCAAGCCTATTTTATTTAGCATCATTGCATTATTAAGTATTTAGTTCTGTTGCTTTTACTAAACACAAGCACTGGGCTATGTGTTTGCTGGTTGATTGCTGAATTCTGAGCTCTTGTACCTCATACTACTTATCTGAAAAGTCTTAAACTCGTCACTCTCTCTGCTATGAAAGTCCAGTACAGAAAGGGGTGTACTTAGCTCAATTTGCAGAGCCACTTCAGGAGAGATCCCAGGACACCAGATGCAAACTTTTCCCTGTCAAAAGTGAACTGAAAGGCCAGGAAGCATATGACTTTACCTGGCCATGGAGAAGCACACCCAGAAGGAGGTCAACCATAGCTGAGCCCAGTAACCTGTGTCTGTCCTGTGGCACATTAAACGGTCTGAACACTGCAGGACTTTGCAAGGGTTTCCGGCCTGCGCGTCACATTATTCCTACCTGCCTAACTCGTACTCTGGCTCCGAGGCCCCGGTCCAACACGGCTTGTGCCGATTGCTTGGAGGGCTTACCGGAAGGCACAGAAAGTACACCACTTCCGGCGGATGCCGAATGTAGCGCTCCAGTCTCTCGACTGCCCCAGTCTACAAAGGGCGGAGAGACCGGAGCAGGCAAGTGAATGAGAGCAGCCTGATTGTACAAGGCGCCGCTCTTCTGCTATACCTGAACCTTTTAAAAACGTTGTCTGCACTAGATTGCATATCCTGCGCATTTTGCACCTTGATTGAATGAGAGCAGCCTGATTCCACTAGGCGCCGCTCTTCTGTGATTTTTAACCGTTTTTTAAAAACTTTGATTGTACTAAATTGAATGTCCTGCGCATCTTGCACTTTATTCCTACCTGCCTAACTCGTACTCTGGCTCCGAGGCCCCGGTCCAACACGGCTTGTGCCGATTGCTTGGAGGGCTTACCGGAAGGCACAAAAAGTACACCACTTCCGGCGGATGCCGAATGTAGCGCTCCAGTCTCTCGACTGCCCCAGTCTACAAAGGGCGGAGGGCAAGCGCAAGCGCAGCGGACGCGCCGGCGGCGCGCCAAAGGCAAGCCCGTCTGCGCCCGTCCGCGCCTGGACCACGCCGAGGGCCACAAACCCTGGCCCATCGACCACAGCTCTATCTTATACCTACCACCATCAGGCCCTCCTAGATCTACGCCCTACCATGACATGTCCAGACTGTACATACAATCTACTTGAACCCCTCTATCACCTTAAACCCTGTACTCACTGCGGTTTTAAACTAGAGGCCCCTCAACCAACGCAAGCTTATACTCCGTCTCTTAAAATAAGTCCCAAGCATATTAAAGCTTCACTTATCAATGTGAGAGCGTTGAGTAAGCACAAAGAGGAAATTGCTGATCTCATTCGTAGTGAACATTGGATCTATTGTTTCTAACAGAAACTTGGACCAACCCGGCATCTGATCCAGATCTCCTAGTGGCCGTCCCAGAAGGCTACAATATTCTTAGGCAAGACAGACAAATAAAAACTGGAGGGGGAATTGCCATTATTTACCGTAGCCAGTTTAAAACCACGGTTAACCCCCTGCCACTCCCCACTTGTGAGGCCATGCAATTCTCTATTGTTCTAGGTCCCTCAAACCGTTTTAAAGGTGTCCTTTTATATCGCCCTCCAGGCAGCAGAAGTAAATGTTTGACCTCCTTCGCCTATATGATGGAATCTCTTGCATTAGAACACACTGTGATCATCTTAGGAGACTTCAACTTTCCATTAGAAATAGAGACTAATAACGACACCAAAGCTCTCACCACTGACCTAGAATCTCTTGGTCTCATCCAACGTATCACAAATTGTACACACGAAGCCGGTCATACCTTGGATGGGCTATTTACAAATGACACCAACCTATCCATCACGGAGATCATCCCACTGGGATGGACAGACCATCACGCTGTCATTTTTACTATCACATCCGAGATCTATCAAGAAACACCATAACCGACCACTTAAAACTTTTATACCCTGGAAACACATTGACCATCTCCAACTCCGCGATATGCTCTCTGCCACCGTTCCAATCCTACCTCAAGACCCTAACAAAGCAGCCAGCGAATACACAGAATGGCTTACTCTGACCCTAAACAAATTAGTTCCTATTAAAACCACCTATAAAAACTGTAGCACTCCATCGGCACCTTGGTACTCCGAGGATCTTAGGTTACAGAAACAACTCTGTCGCAATAAAGAAAGACATTGGAGAAAGACCTACTCCACTGAAAATAAGGAAATCTATAAGAAAGAAATGTCACTATACAAGTCCCTCATCCAAAATGCCAAAAGTACATTCTACTCTTCTCAAATCGAGCAAGCAAAGAACTCCAACAAAGAACTTTATCAAGTGGTATCCAAACTATCTCATCTGCCTCCTCAATCGACCCCTAATTCTTCCCAAGCACTTTGCAATAATCTGGCTACCTTTTTCTTCAATAATGTTAATAACATCTACACTAATTTCACACAGGAAACCCACACAGACACTGGTCCAAATGCCGTCCCCATCAATCACCCAATTTTCTCACAGTTTTCCGACACGAATCCTACCCAAGTTATCGAGGCCATGAATTCCATCAAATCAGGATCAGCCAAAGATCCCTGTCCTGCCTCAACTCTCCTTCCCATCTCGGACATTATTGCACCTCAACTTGCAAACATTTTTAACACCATGTTTAGCTCGGGTATCTACCCCACAATCTGGAAGGACACGCTTCTCAAACCCCTACTCAAAAAGCCCCATCTTGATGCAGAAGACACAAACAATTATCGTCCTATAGCTAGTTTGCCATATCCAGCAAAAATAGTCGAAAAACTCATGAACTCTCAAATCTCTCAATACTTAGAACAATATTCTTTATTAGATGACAGTCGGTTTGGCTTCCGCAAATCACACAGCACGGAGACCGCGCTCATCAAATCCACCGATGAAATAAGAAAAGCCCTTGACCAGGGAGGTGCGGCAGTACTCATTCTTCTTGACCTCACAGCGGCCTTTGACACGGTCGATCATAACATCCTGATCGACGTGTCAATGCCATAGGCATTCAGACCAAAGCAAAAGACCTCTTGAGATCTTTTTTAGCTGGCCGCACCCAGACAGTCCAGCTAGACACTTTCCTATCAGAACAACTGGCCCTACCCTGTGGTGTCCCTCAAGGCTCATCCCTCAGTCCAACCCTATTTAATATCTATGTCACTGATTTGGCAAGGGTAATCAAAGATTGGGGGATGAGCCTAACATCCTATGCTGATGACACCCAGTTAGTTCTTACCATCAAGGAGAATGGAGAGAAAATAGCAGCCAACTTTCAGCAAGGTATGATGGCCATCAGTAATTGGATGTTGGAAAACTGCCTCAAATTAAACTCCAATAAAACTGAGGTAATGACCTTTGGCAAGCTCACTCCCACTTGGTCCGATACATGGTGGCCCACGATCCTAGGTCCCCCCCCTTCCATCTACTAAGGTAAAGAACCTAGGAGTTCTCTTAGATAATAAACTCAATTTCTCGTCCCACGTTAATTCCATTGCTTCCTCATCATTTTTTAAATTGAAAGCAATTAAAAAGATCCTCCCTTTCCTTCCCCCCAACTCTGGTAAAACACTGGTCACCTCATTCATTATGTCCTCAGTGGACTATTGCAACGGACTCCTGGTCAATGCCCAAGAAAAGGTCATCAAAAAACTGCAGTATATACAGAACGCCGCGGCCAGACTGCTTTCGAACACCCCTAAATTCAAACCTATTGCCGACACCATAAAAAAATACCATTGGCTCTCAGTCAAAAATAGGATAAAGTTTAAGGCGCTCTGTATTGCCTATAAAGCCACGCACAAACAAGGCCCACGTTTTCTCATTGACCATTTCAAATTCCATGTTCCTAATCGATCACTCCGATCAATGAACAATCTCATCATGACGGTTCCCCGCACCAGGACGGTGGCCTGGGGTGATCGCAGGTTTTACGTTTCGACGGCAAAACTCTGGAACTCCCTTGATTTAGACACTCGGTCTGCTCCCACTCTGACTGCATTTAGGAGGAAAATAAAAACATGGCTTTTTAACCAGTAACTCACATTCCCTTTCATCCTGCCCTCATTCATAGCGCCGAGACGCCGTTGGGCAATTGTTCGCGCTTAACAAATCACATAAATAAATCAAATAAATAAACTCGGATAAATCGACGATTTATCCACGGAGTCCCCACTAGGCCCCACTGGATCTCTCCATTGGAGATCAGCAGCTTACCTGGAGCACTGCGGCGCCCAGATATCTGGGGGTAAGACTATACCACACCCCGGAGGACATATACGAGGGGAACCACCGCGGAACACTAGCGGGGTTAAGAGCAGGGGTAAGCTTCTGGAGAACATTGCCCCTAACCCCCATAGGCCGGGTAGTGCGTTTGCGAAAACAATTATGGTCCCCAGACTACTCTACCACTTTGCCAACCTCCCAGTAATACCACTGCACCCTTTCTTTCGGGAACTGAACACACTCCTCACCTCCCTGATATGGGGCAGAGGGAGACATAGGGTTGCCCTGACCACCCTGTACTTACCGACAGACCAAGGGGGACTGTGAGCCCCGGCTTTTGTAGTGTATTTCCAGCTACAGTAGTTATCACACTGGACAGCGGAGCGTCACGATGGGGAGACAATACCATGTGAAGGACGAATACCCCTCCTGGCTATTCGGCGATTACTAATGCCAGGTACCAAGCCCGCACAAACCTATCTGTTACAGGTAACTATTGCCAGACAGTGTATGAAAAAGGTACACCTATATACTCTCCCCTGTTACCGTTGGTGGGATTACCCAGACAAGAAAAATATTTCACTTCCAGCACTGTGCAGGTATGGACGGAACACTCAATTATAGAGGTGGAATCCCTATTCATAGATGGCCAACTAAGAACATATGACCAATTAGCAGACGAGTATGACCTCCCGCTGGGACAGTTCCTGCTTCCCCGACAACTATTAGATTGTGGCCGCCAATACTGGGCCTAGACGAAGGAGAACCCCCGACACACTCAGTACTGCACGCAATTCTACTCATGGGAGCAGGTAGACATTTAGTCATCTGGCTCTACAAAACGGTCAGGACACTACTTCTGCAACCGCTGCACACATTACGTCAAACATGGGAAGAAGACGTGGGACGGGTATTTCACGACAAGGAATGGGAGAGGGTGCTTGAATACACGAAAAAGGTGTCTAGGAACGCCCGGTTCAAGAACATTCAATGTAATATTCTCCATAGAGCATACCTCACACCGCAACGTCTCTGTCGTTTTTATCCCGACACGCACTTCGCATGTCCCCGCTGTCAAACCCCAGAGGCAGATTTTAGGCACATGTTTTGGGATTGCCCCACGACACAACATTACTGGCATACAATTCACAGGGCACTTCGAGCAACGACAAATCTTACGGGCATATCCACCCGGGAGGCATGTGCCCTCGGTTTATTCCGCAGGCGGAAAACTGAGAAGGTACAGTGCCGCTTTGAATCATTAGCCCTCCTTTAAGCGAAGTGGGGATTGGCAATGTATTGGCGAGACCCGTCAGGGCCTCCCGAGGCATCCTGGGTAGGGGCAGTTAAAAAGTCGGGCAAGGCAGAAGAAGAGGTACTGAGGGAAGAGGAGGTCAAAGGAACACAAAACCATCCCATATCATTGGAATGGGCACAACTGCTACACCAATATACCCACGAAACAATACAAGCGAATTTGCCTAGGACCTCCCATGCACAATCCCCACGCTCACCTCCCTGGGGTCAAATGGTCTCGTAGCTTCTATGCCAGCTGACTTTTCGGCGCTATGCTACAATAGAACGGAAGCTAGGAGAGGGGGTGGTGTGGCCCTTCTGTATAGCTCTCGCCTACGGGGCGAAAGGATCCTGGCCAAAAGTATGGGTGGTGCGGAGGTGCTAGGTGTTAAGCCGAAGCTGGGGACAGACTGCATGATAATTCTCCTAGTATATCGCCCCCCGTGGGCTTCGCCGGACTTCCCAGATTTGTTCCTGAGACTGGTCCAGGATATACGCTCTAGGTATGATAAAATAGTCATCATGGGTGATTTTAACTACCATTGGGAAAAAGTCCCGAAAGAAGGACAAGCTTTCCAGATTGAGGAGGCATTGACATCACTGGATTTTGTCCAACAAGTGAAGGGCCCGACACATGTCAAGGGCCACGCCCTTGACCTGGTTTGGATGACAGTCCCAGCGCAAGGCTCTGTAATTGTCCAACCGTGCGTATGGTCCAATCACCATTTGGTGAGGGGTGAGATTCTAGTGGACGAACAAAAAATGACGTCCAGTGGAGGGCGGAAGGCTGTCAGAAAGTGGAAAAACATCGATGGAGATAAAATGGTAGACTTTCTCCGAACATATCCACTACCTAATATTCGGACAGATAATCCAGCTGTCCTTTGTAAGGAACTTATGGATAAACTCAGGAAGGCCACGGATTGGGTGGCACCAATCCGTAGGATAAACTTAGTGGACAGAGGACATGGGGCCCCGTGGTATAATGAACCACTCAGGGAGATGAAACGGGGGCTACGGAAACTGGAAAGAGCCTGGCGGAAGGATTACAACTCCTACTCCTGGAGTCGATATACACAGGCACTCGCTAGTTATAAGCAGGAGATCATAGCTAGGAAATCCGAGTTTTTTGAGGAGAGGATTGTAACTGCCACGAACCCCCAGAAAGAAATCTTCCGAGTCATCACGGAGCTTAGGAAAAATAAGGAACAGAATACGGAGTTCATGCAGGAGGACTGCCAAAAATGTCAAGACTTCTTTACTAACAAGATTACTGATCTTGTTTCTGAAATTATGGCGACCCCCAAGATTGACTGCCCGTCGCAGGTCATGCCAGCTAGAATGCCAGTGTCAACCCCATTAATTGCCTTACCCTTGATTACAAAGGAGAGGTTGTCTTTTCTTATGAGGCGGGTCAAGTCGGGCTCCCAGGCTGATCCGTGCCCACCTGAAGTGTTTAAACTGGCACTCCCTGGTATAGAGGAAGACGTGCTGAGCCTCCTGAATTCATCTTTACAGATAGGACAAGTTCCTTCCTCTTTCAAGGAGGCCCGGCTGATTCCCCTGCTGAAAAAAACGGGGGCGGACGTGAAATGTCTGAAAAATTTCAGGCCAATTTCCCAGTTACTGTTCCTGGCGAAGGTGGTGGAGCAACACGTACTCACCACTCTGTCGGAACACCTGGAAAGTAACGTCCTGCTAGAGCCGAATCAGGCGGTATTCCGTGCGAATCACAGCACGGAGCTCGTCATGCTGTCGATTGTGGATGAACTGAGGAACAGAGCAGATAAGAAAACTCCGGGTGCCCTGGTGCTGTTGGACCTTTCCGCGGCATTTGACACCGTTTGTCATAAACAACTGTTGTCGCGGATGAGGGAGTTCGGCATTCAGGGCACAGCACTTGCATGGTTCACCTCTTTCCTCCAAGGGAGGATGCAGAGAGTGCAACTTGGTGACCTGTTTTCCACCACTACATCGATCACCTGCGGAGTACCGCAAGGGTCTGCACTGTCACCCCTTTTGTTCAACATCTATTTACAGCCTTTGATTCTGATGCTCAATCAAATGGAATGCCAGGTGTACAACTACGCGGACGACACCCAAATTATCATCCAATTGGATGATGGCCAGGATGCCTTCGCAAGATTGCAAAATATCTTGAGATGTACAGCCAACTGGATGTCCAGGAATTCTTTAAAGATCAACCCGGATAAGACCGAGGTGTTGCCAATCACCATCGCTGGCAACCCATGGAAGGATCAATTCTGGCCAAGGGAGCTAGGTACACCTCCGGAATCGGCGGTTGTTGTAAAAAGCCTGGGCATCCATGTGGATGGTAAGCTGTCCATGAAAAAACACGTTATGGCTGTGGTGGGCACTTGTGTCGGCCTCCTTCGACAACTTAGGAAAGTTTCCTCGTTGCTGTCTTTTTCCACCTTGAGGAGTGCGGTCTCTGCTATGATCCTAGCCAGGGAGGACTACGGCAACTCGCTGTACATAGGGCTGCCGCAAAAACTTCTGAACAAGATGCAGGTCGTCATGAATGACGCTGCTAGACTCATTTTTAATAAGCCGAGGAACACGCATGCATCCCCCTCCTGCGAGAATTGCATAGGCTGCCAGTCAAGCAGAGGATAATGTTCAAAGGGTTGTGCATTGTCCACAAAGCCCTATATGGTAGGGCACCAAGCTATATGAAATCACGCCTGATCCTCTACAGGCCGGGTAGGGCGCTAAGATCTGCAGAAGCTACCCTCCTTACCCAACCACGTTGCAGACTGGCTACCGTGGGAGGTCGTGCCTTTTCCCATACCCTCCCAGCTCTCTGGAACAAACTACCAATGGAACTGCGGAAAGAAACCAAGCTACTGTCCTTTCGAAAGAGATTAAAAACAGTGCTCTTTCAGCAAGTGTGGGGTTGCCTCTAATTTTTGACCAGCTGTATCCTTTTTTAATCGCCTAAGTGGATCCTGACAAAGCGCTTAGAGACCCCTGGGTTATAATGCGCTATATAAATCAAATAAATAAATAAATGGCCCACTCGCCGGATCAAATGTAAGCATGTAAAGCTGACACTACGGGAAGGTTATACCTAGAAGCCCCGAACACAAAACTACATCGTAGGAATATGTCAAGAACAAAACCCCCCTGGCCCCTCGCCAGCCCGTATACATCAACACATCATGTAATGACAGTATAGCTGGCATGCTAGGGGACATGCCGGAGACCAGCGTAGCTGCTCCCTACCCGCTTTCCCAGTTTTACCCCCACATGTTCAGACCACCAAGAATACATCAGAAGTTTAAGAACCAACACTAACACACGCAAACATAGGCACCTTACATTAAACGTCATTATACAGCAGTGCTGCTGTGGGAGCGAAGTAGCAACTCCCGGGTAGTGGCCATCCATCAGGTCACGCCCCAATTTGAGAGCCACTGCAAATGGGACATCGGACCAGTATGATGCATATAATAAACGTTGTTGTATTGTATACACTGTGCCCAACCCGCAAGGCCTCTGAATGCTTAGCGGTGCATTGTAAGATGTAATATTACTGTGTGTGTACATCGATATACATGACTTGTATCACTCTATATTTTCTGAAATATGCAAATTCAATAAAAGAAATTAAACTAAACAAAAAAAACGGTCTGACAAAGATCAACCCAACTTCTTTCTAATTCGTAAACTCAAATAGAAATTGACGAATTGTAGAGATTTTACCAGACACAATGGGCAATCCAGAGAAGGCGTGACTATGATTCACAATTTAAGCATATGTCTCAAACCTTTTAAAAGTCACAAAATCTTACCTGATCTGAATCCAGAAGGCAATAGTTAACTCGAAGCTGTACCAACTGTGCTAGAAGGTCTAAAACTTGTCTCTGAAGCTGCACAGATGTCGTTGTGGTGTATTGCTTTAAAGCTTTAATAACAAGTGGTTCAAATAACCGAATGTGATTGTGAATGGCATTCTGTAATAAAAAGTAACATTTATGTCTGTCCTTTCATAACATCAGCACATATAGAATTATCAAGATATACATATAAACCCAAACCCAATTTGGATAACCATAACTTGAGATATTAAATATAGGCAATATTAGCCATTATCACCCACAGGGAAGCACATTTTTTTTAACTGCATGCCTAATTTATGTTGAAGAAATTGGTTTCTTTCAAGTAAGAAAGAATCTTACTTATGCTAATATTTAAATAACCTACACTCATCTTTACTCTTATTAGAAAAAGATAACATTTTCTAAAACCTTTTTTTTTATTTGCCTTTGTGGGCTTTTTTCCAAAAGTACTTTATTGATATTTCCAAATGTGCACAAATGTACATACAACAATTACATCCCCGATTGCCAACCCTCTCGACCCCTTGCAAACAATGGGTGAAACACTTGACATTGAGTATACCACCCAAACTTTAACTTCTTACTCTTAATAAAGCTTCTAACTTGCATCATATTTACTTCCCATCTCAGCCCGCTCCCACGTTAATTTTTCCATTGCTAACATTATCCAAAATTCACTCCACTCTTTAACTGTCTGAATGTTTGTTGATTTCCATTAGAGGGCAATAAGTTGTTTGGAGGCCAATGTCATATGATCTGTTATAACCAGTCTGTTATAACGATGGTCTTAACATCAGTGGGCCGAAACCCCAGTATCACTACCGAAGGGTCAGCTCAGATCCCCTAGCCCAATAACTCCTTAATATGACAGGTCTTCTTTCCAAAACACCTAAAACCAGGGACATGACCATCGTATATATATAAATCATCAACTTCCATACTACTATTTCTCCAACAAAGACCCAATGTACCATTATGCATATGCTTCACTTTCACTGGGGTGATATGCCATAACATCATATTCTTATACATGGATTCTCTGTTCTGAACACTTTAACATCACCTTTTTCAATAACAAACGATACCATTGATGTTTTTGTGATAGAGGGGTCAACGCTCGCTGCCATTGTTTCATATAAATATATAGATATTCAATCAGTATATTCAATGTATACTTTGGTGTGTCGCCCAATGTTGGAAGGGTATGCCCAAATGTGGGTCCAGTGTACACTGTCACTGGAAGCAAGCTGTACCCAGCTGGTGAGCCCATAACTAGGGTGAAATTGGGTTGCTTGAGTTCTGGTTCAGGGAGGACCTGGCTTGGCAGTTTGGACTGGATCGTTCGTCTCGAGAAGGGCCAAGACGGACTTGCATATAGCAGGGTCCAAACTAGAGTGGCGTGGTGTGAAAAATACCAATGGATTGGGATGCGGCCCGAGTTATTACCACTGCCCGATATTAATACAAGCTTTCCATCCACCACTTTTTTTTATACTTTATAGTTTCATTTAAAACATTGCATCTGGAGAGCAGGGTGAATATTAGAAATGAGTAGCATAGGTGACAAAGAGCATTTCTAATTGAGTGAGAGATCTACATGCTGCCTCCCTGTACCCAGGTTGCAAAACCGAGTGTCATTGTTGAAAACATTGCATAATGTTAGTTTCTGGTAGATGGAAATCCTTTATAGAAGGGACAATCGATCATTGTGGAGTTTTCTCGTAACCAGGGATAATGAAGAATAGTCTAAAATGCAGGGAAACAGATGAAAGCTATGCAGTTCGACATAACTATAAGATATACTGTATCAACCAAGATAAAGTTTAGAATACTTTTTTTACAACAAATTATGGGCCAGATGTAAAACGGGAAATCACCCCGTTTACGACTGCAAAATTGGTCTTCCCGATGTACAAACCCTATTTTGCGAGTCGGTAAGCTATTACCAATTCTCAAAATAGGGTTTGCGACTCTCTAAAAAAGCAGTCACAGACATGGTGGTCTGCTGACCCCAGCAGGCCACCATCCCTGTGAGGGTTATCCATTCCTAAAGACGTTGCAAATAGTACCTGCCTCATGAATATTAATATGGCAGGCAATTTGCAACCCCATTAGGAATCGCTAACAGTGTCTGAGACACTGTTGTAAATTGTATTTTGCGATTCGCAAATGTAAGGGTTGAACATCTGGCTCTAAATGACTAATTCTCTGAAATTGACAGTCTCTTTAAATACCTTATCTGCACGATTTTTTGTTGCACTTGTAATACTGGTTTTCAGTTGAGAAGAAACTTTCTGCAATACATCAAACCACCTGGAAAAAACAAAGATAGCTGTAATAAAATATGTTTAAAGAATACAAACAAGGTCATAAAATACTTACAAAATTAATAAGAAATTAGATGATGCGGGCTACATGGGGGGCGGAGGGGCAAATAGCATCTTAACCGCATCATATCTCACCCGAAAAGATGCTTTCAACTGCAGAGAAGCAGGGTGGAGTGGGAAGCTGAAAAGTTCTCGGAGTATTTAGGAATACAAGCATAAGCATGTTGCAAGTTACTAAGTCATCTGGAAGCCATTTCTGTGGACAGAAAGCTAAAGCCATGAAAAATAAATAGAGATTTCATGTGGAACCATTCATAGAGGAGAAGGCCATGGCACCTACTGGATGATTACGGGACTCCAGGGAATGAATACAATAATAGAGGCATGGGAAACGGAGTGTTTAGAAACAGCTTCAAAGGAAGGAGGACACTTGATAAATCATCCTTGGAGAGGAACTCTATGAGAAATATTAGCTACAGCCTCCCTGTAAGGCCAGGTGGGGGCAAAGGGCAGGTGAAATAGAACTCCTTCTGGCAGCAATAGAGACTTGGATACAGATTTCAAGGAAAGCTCATGGACTACTGTGAGGAGACCCGTTGACCCCCCCCCCCCAATAATAATATAAGAATAATAAAAGAAATCAGTAATTTCCCTTAAACTGTAGCTCTGCAATGTTGGTATCTTTCGTAAATTCACATGCTTGAATAATTTCCCATATTTAGGCTAAGAATACCTACGTGTTTTTAAGCGTAACAACCAGGAGGAACAGTCGCATAGGAAAAACATTAGTGTTCGTTTATTGACATACCAATAAATGAGGAGGGAACTACCCTTTTGTCAGGAAAAGGATTGGGTAAACAATCAAACCAAAACTCCTTCTCCTGATTTTGACAACAAGACTTGTAATGCTATCCAATCCTAGGCAGAGATTGCACAAAGCGGGAAATCAGTCTAGGCGTGGGTTACCAAATTTACAACTTAATCAATTGCAGATCAGTATTGACATGAACAAATATTGCAAACACAAAGTTAAAAATTTCATTCATTTATTAAATTTTTTTTTTGTTAAAAACACGAATACATTATATCATATGTATTCTGCAGACAATTCTATGTATATTACTATAAAATGTTTTTCAACTCTATTAAAAACCAATTCCTAAATACTGCTACTAAGCGTTGTTGCATAAATCTCAATATACATCAAATTTCTCAAACATACAGAGCTAACTATCTCATTCCATCACTGTACAACTTGTTTATTACACATAGAGAACAAACTGCCGACGCGGCGTTTCGGTGCCTCACACAATCTTGCACCTTCTTCAGGACTTGTTCATTAACATGTTATCTACAAAAAACATGTCACAATATATTCCAATTAGGTCCAATATTAGATCTGACAATTGCACATCGATTCATTTACATTCTACCTCTAATTCCCTACTATTTGGTAACCCCGCCTCAATCATCTGTATCTCGTCTTTGAGTGTCATGTTTTACTAAGATTCCCCATTTGCAGGGTTCAATTTTGAACTTTCTTATTACACCGCTTTTTCTCATTTTTTATTTTTATATACGAGGTATTTTGACATACATCGGTTTGCTCTCTCAAATTTTAGATCTGGTTTTGTTCGCGGCCCATGTTCTGCCATGCAATAAGTCCCCTTATTCCTACAGTATCAGGGTAACAATTTTAAACGAAATATCAGGGTAACCATGTTAAACGAAACAGAGGGAGGAATTTTCACACACTTTGCATATACTCTTGATCTAATATTACAGTCACTCTGTGCTTATTACCTGTTAATGTTGACGTATAACATTCTCTACCATTCCTCTTTGTTATTAAGACCTGTTTTATATGTACTGAACCTCGACATATAATATTGTTCTCTCCTTTTCTGTTTTTTGGTTAAATCTCCTCCCCTCTTGTTTAGACTTATAACCTCCAGAACACACCATGAGATGGTCTTAATAAGGGGACTTACTGCATGGCAGAACACGGGCCGCGAACAAAACCAGATCTAAAATTTGAGAGAGCAAACCGATGTATGTCAAAATACCTCGTATATAAAAATAAAAAATGAGAAAAAGCGGTGTAATAAGAAAGTTCAAAATTGAACCCTGCAGATTGTCTATGAGAGGCCAGGCATTAATAGGGAAATATTGGTCCTTTTAAGATAATCTACAGTGTATGCAATGAGATAGTTGTATACATCTAGATACATACTGAAGAAAATACAACTGTAATTAACCAGTCAAAGATGGCGGCCGTTTTAGAACTTGAAAAATGCCGACCTGCATACACTACCGGTATACACTGGATGTATTGAGGACTAACTCAATGATGCAGAAAGAGTTAAATTTGCAAAGAAAGAGTTTCGTATAATAAGAAAAAAGTCGCCCGTATTTTAACACGTAAAATAGGGACTACTTGAGTAATCGACAACGGGTGCTCTTATACCCCATTAATGAATTAACAGCTCAACATTAATAATAATAATTAGAATGCCTACAGACACGCACATAATAACAGTGCGATACAGGAGGATTTAAATATAAAAAGTGATCGAGCGGTATTCTAATTGAAAATTAAACACACTACAAGATGGCGGCCGTGCTAGGGATCACAAACACCCGGCATACAGTGGGCGGCCCACACTAAGCGACCAGATGAAAGTAATTATCCAATTAGGGAGTATATTTAAACTGGCGTACTGAGAGAAGAAATCACTCTCAGAAGACACGTGGAGCAGGAAGACGCCGTGCAGTTCAGCTACTTTAAACAAGTAAGGTTGGGGTAGTTAGATTAATTGGAGAAAGGGTGGTGTTAGGCATAGGACACTGCACTAACAGCATTTTAGACATTGTTTTATGTCTTTCCACAGTTGGCAGGCAATCCACAAAAACTGCAATATAGTGGCCCTTGTTTCCATATTTAACATAAATAAGAAGGTGGAATTCAAGTTTAAAAGCAGGTTCTTGCACTAACCAAAGGTAAGATCACCTAGACAGAGTAAATTGACTCATAAAAAGAAAAAAACCTTAAAATTAAAATTTATAGTATCTTAAACTGCAAATTAATTTGTAGATTTAATTGTGTGAGAAGAGCAGTGAACAGTAAGCTCCCAGAGGCGTCATCCTATCATCACAAGTTATCAAGAGATAGGACCGGCAAGGCCCCGAGTTAAAAGATGTGGTAAGAAAGAACTGACATTGAGTGGAGGGAAACCATATAAATAAAAATTCTTAAATTAAAAATAGATTTTTATGTCTCAACAGGATTGAAGTTGGTCCCTCTCTTTTTTAATCAACCTGGATGTGTATTAAACATAGCTACTTTAAAGGTAATAACAGTAGCACACCACAGATAAATGACTGAGGAAACATGTCAAAGACCTAGGGTATTAAAAACAAGACCCACTTGTGTTTTTCTCCTAGAATAAACAAGATGACACATCATCAACACTGTTTCATAGCATAATAGCTGAAGACAACCCACTCCGAAAAGTGACAAGGGAGTGCCAGGAAGGAAATATATACCTGGGTAAGAATATATAGTGTTCTAGGGTTGGTACTTTGATGATTAAGATAGGACAAAGATTAAAGTACCCACAACTAAATTTGTTAACAACTATGTCCCATGAAGTAATTTGAGGACACGTTATCTTGGCATTAATGGTATATATATATATGCCAGGTAGTCTTGTTTTTCATGAAGACTAAGAAATGGGGAATCTTAGTAAAACATGAGACTCAAAGACGAGATACAGATCACATTGAGGCGGGGTTACCAAATAGTAGGGCATTAGAGGTAGAATGTAAATGAATCAATGTGCAATTGTCAGATCTAATATTGGACCTAATTGTAATATATTGTGACATGTTTTTTGTGGATACCATGTTAATGAACAAGTCCTGAAGAAGGTGCAAGATTGTGTGAGGCACTGAAACGCCGCGTCGACAGTTTGTTCTCTATGTGTAATAAACAAGTTGTACAGTGATGGAATGAGATAGTTAGCTCTGTATGTTTGAGAAATTTGATGTATATTGAGATTTATGCAACAACGCTTAGTAGCAGTATTTAGGAATTGGTTTTTAATAGAGTTGAAAAACATTTTATAGTAATATGCATAGAATTGTCTGCAGAATACATATGATATAATGTATTAGTGTTTTTAACAAAAAAATTTAATAAATGAATGAAATTTTTAACTTTGTGTTTGCAATATTTGTTCATGTCAATACTGATCTGCAATTGATTAAGTTGTAAATTTGGTAACCCACGCCTAGACTGATTTCCCGACTTGTGCAATCTCTGCCTAGGATAGGATAGCATTATAAGTCTTGTTGTCAAAATCAGGAGATGGAGTTTTTGTTTATGAAGGACGTTTATTGACATATTCAGCTGCTTTGAAACTATTCAACATTAGTCAATGAGGATATTGTGTTTAGCTCTCCACAAAAGCTAGAGGCCACTATCAGGGGTGAGGAAATACTCTGGCCTGCTGCAAATACAATGGCCTGCTGCCTGTGACATATGAATTGGCATACAGGGACAAGAAGTTTTAATGTTTAGTTGTTCACAGGAAAAACATGTCAGTCATTGAGGCACAGGAAAACATGTACTCCTTACCTCCTAAGATTGGCCGCGAGCATAGGCATCATTTCTGTGAATACTCGAGAGACTGAGGCAAGGCCGAAAGAGAGAATAGTTAATTAAATGTGTACCTGGCCCAGGTAGCGCTTGTGATAATGGAGGACGGGTACATGGAAGTATGTATCCTGCAAGTCCAGGGACACCATCGAGTTTCCTGGGTCTATGGAGGACCGAATTTGAGCCGGGTGATCATTTTGAATTTGTCCTTACACAGAAAGAAACTCAACAGGTAAGTGTCCAGGATAAGCCTGAGGACACCCATCCACCTTTGGTAGGAGAAAGTAGAACGAATAACATATTCACCTTTCTCTTAGTCCAGTACACCTTCAATAGCACACTAGGTTTGCCTTTTGCGGCAGTACTCTCCGAGTCTGCTTTGTCATCTGGTATGGAAGGAAGACAGGGTGGAGAGGACATAATAGAGGGTAAAGAGTAGCCCCTTTGGAGGACTGGTAGGATCAATCTGTCTGACATGATGAATCTCCAGCTGAGGAGGGTCAATGCTGTATCCTTTCCATCAAAGGCCTGATATGAATTGTGAAGGATAAACTAAAAAAGCTAGGTGGCTACTGCAGCAGGGGTGGAGGAAATGGAGGACCCGAACCCTGTTACCCTGTGCAGTGTCTGCCGGTGCCACATGGGTGGCCCTGAAGGGCAGGGGAGCCTGATGCACCACTAGTTAGGAAGGCAGACGAGGTATATAGGCCAGACGCCTGGAATCGCCTCCAAATCTCCTAAATTAATGAGAAATTGTCTAAAGCCCCAAAGAGCTGTGGCTCGGGTTTCTTCAAGTCTCTCAAGCGGCAAGTCCGCTTTTTTTCACAAAGAGCCTGGATACATAGAAGGGCATATTCATTACAGATGCCTGTGTATCACCAGAAAGCCCATCCATGTGTGCCTCATAAGCACAACACTGGTGCCAGCCACCTTTGCCAAGGCAGTCAGGGTCCAGTCCTGCACGAATTACTGCATCTTGACCATTATTTATTACCTGCACCAGAAAAGCTCTGAGGCCTCAGGGACTGGCGTCACAGAGTATGTGCGTACCTAACCAATAAGCAACTTGCATTCATGAACCCAAGGGACAGGTTTGTGTATGAAAACATCCTCTTACCACAAGCATCAATCCTTTTGTATTCTCAATCTGCGGAAGTTGGGAGGATTACATTAAGCAATTCCAAAATACCGAATTTTACCGATTCGGTATTTCAGAATCGGTAAATGGTATGTAGGTATTGATTCGGTAAATTTTACAGAATCGGTAAAATTCGGTAATTGGAGGCCCATAGGAATGAATGAGAATTACCAGGGGAAGACTTACAAGGGTGGCAGGGTGTCACATTGACACCCTGTTGCATCCCTGAATAGTGCATGGGTGCACATATGGCAGACATACATGCCCTTAGGGCATGTATGTCTGCCACATGGCACTTTTGTAAAAGCACAAGTTTGCTTTTTCAAAGGTTTTCGATATTTACCACCAACTTTTAGTTGGTGGTAAATACCGAATCCTTTACTCAGAAATGCACTCACTTGAGTGCTCCCTACATTAAGGATTCGGTAATTTACCGAATCGGTATTTTAAGAAATCGGTAATTTACCGATTCCTTAAATTACCGATTCGGTAAATTACTGAATCCTTAAATTTGGCCCCTACATCTCAAATGCCCAATAACGGTCGGAAACGGCCGAAATTCGGTCATTTCGGCCGTTACCGACCGGTATTGGGCTACCTACATCGGGCCCTAAGACGGAAGTTATGAGCAGAGGCCTGCACAATTAGACTCGGTGTAGAATGCTAGTTAGGCAGTCCAAATCACTGGGCGCATGCCTGTGATGAAGAGCAATAGGTAAGCTGACAAGATGGCAAGAACAAGGCTTGGACCAAGTAGTCATCAAGGTGTCAGTGAAGGCATCATTAAATGGTAGCAAGCCTCAGATGACATTGGCACTGGCCAGAGGATTTTTGTTATAACCTTTTTGTGTTTGTTTTAATGAAAGGGCAACTGCAGATTTAGCACCCCATCTGCCCTAAAGCCCACAGCTGCAAACAATGCAGTTTATTTTGTTTGTGGTGTATGTGGCGAGTCAAGCGCTGTTTCATGGGGGTGATTAGACTGCTAGTATTTTGTAAATCCAAGTATGGCAAAGTGAAGGCGTAGTAAACCTTGACACTCCTTCTCATGGTCAGTATCCTTGGGAATCCTGTGTGTTTCTTATTCAAAGTCAGCATCCGAGCCTAAATGCTGCATCGCAGCAGAGGCATCAGGCTAGATTCAGGCTGCAGAATAACGGGTTGCCCTTTTGTAATCTTGGAGCATGCGAGGGCTGGCATCAGTTCATGGTCCAACATGGGTGTTGACACTTGGGTAACTGGCATGGATAATGAGGCTGGTGTGGAAGTCTGTACCAGAGTCTGTATGGGCCTGGTTACAGGTTCCTAAGGCACAGACGATATGAGGAAAGGACCATCCGGTGATAAAAGTGACTGGAGGTCTCCTAATGCTCCACACCAAAGGGAGTTGGAATCGCCCTAAAGATATGCACCATGGCCTCTTTGAAGGTCACTATCTGCGCTAGAAAAATCTGGGGGAAATAGGAGAGCATCAGGACTAGCTGTAGAATCTGCTTTGAAATCAGGGGCTTCGACGGAGCGCAATGTTTATCTTGAAGCCCTTACACCTTCTCTTTGGAGCTAGAGTAGCAGGGAAAGGCCTTGCGACAGGGAAGGAGGCTGGGTCAGATCATTTGAGTGGGAAAGAGACCTGAGCTTCAATTGTGACTTCTTCTGTTAGTCAATGCAAAGCTTTACCTCTCGAACCCCTGAATCGGCCTTGGATGATTAGGGGTGCACATGTTGCACAACTTAGAGTCATGACCGGAGGCCAGGCATAAATAGTATAGGTCCGTGAATGACATAGGCCTCTTGCAGTCTTGCACAGTTTGAAGCCCAAAGTTTTTGCAGGGAGATGTAGGACATGATTTACTAGCATACTGTCTGACAATTTCGGAGCTGTCCTAAGAACAGCAACAAGTTGGGAGCAATGCTGCGGATCTGCATCATAAGGCTGGTAATGAACTGACTTTAAAGCGCAGGGGCAGCGCTTATATGCAGCTCTGCCATGGCCGGTACGAAGCCAATGTGGAGCAGCATAATGCCATCTGTCGGCGGGCAGGAGCACTTCTGCTAAAGTTCTCTGGATCAGGTATTACCTGGGGATATTCAAAAGGAGAGGAATAGGTAGTTAGAAGTATCCACAAGAAATGTTTTATACTGACATGGGCACATGATTTTTAGGTTTCGCCCTGGGCGTTGCAACTGCGTAGCAGTTGCTCCACCCACGGCGAAACCTCATGATCCTAGATATGGACTTTGGTTCCGCCTCTGTCTCCCATTGGCTAGCTCCATAAATGGAGGCTAGCCATTGGGAGACAGAGGCTGTCAATCACGCTTTCTCGTGAAAACGCGATTCGGGGGCGTTTCTCTGTCTTTTTTTAAGTCCCGCCCCTTTGTCCTGGGCCGCGCTGCCATTGGCTGCCGGCCCGGGACACCCCCATGTCGTCATTCCCGGGCCGCGCTGTGATTGGCTGGCCGGCCCGGGACCTGACTTGAGCTTGCCTCTGCGTGCTCAACCTCGTTTCTGTAACCGTACAGAATTACAGTTTGCAGGTTTCTATTGCTTCCCCGCATACCACTGTGTACAATTCTAATTACGTTTTTAATTTGTATGCCGCTGAAGAGCAGGATTTTGTTGTGTTTAAATATGGATTAGTAGGTGACTCCCTTGATATGGTCTCCCTGCTCTGGGTCAAATCGTGGTTAGGTGTTAGCTCGCCGGAGGTGCACCGTGACTTCAACCCCCAACAATCTAATATATTTGAGATTTCGGGTAAAGTCCGCGCTATATAAAAACGCATTAAATACATAATAAATTGTGGTAACCTTTTGTCCCGGGCCGCGCTGTTATTAAATAAATAATAAATTGTGGTAACCTTTTGTCCCGGGCCGCGCTGTGATTGGCTGCTGGCCCGGCGTGTGAGTTATATTGAGAGCTTGCCTCTGCGTGCGCAACCTCGTTTCTGTAACCGTACAGAATTACCGTTTGCAGGTTTCTATTGCTTCCCCGCATACCACTGTGTACAATTCTAATTATGTTTTTTATTTGTATGCCGCTGAAGAGCAGGATTTTGTTGGGTTTAAATATGGATTAGTAGGTGACTCCCTTGATATGGTCTCCCTGCTCTGGGTCAAATCGTGTTTAGGTGTTAGCTCGCCGGTGGTGCACCGTGACTTCAACCCCCAACAATCTAATATATTTGAGATTTCGGGTAAAGTCTGCGCTATATAAAAACGCATTAAATAAATAATAAATTGTGGTAACCTTTTTCAATATTTCGTTACAGTATCTGACTGGAAAAACGATTTCGAGGAGATCAACATGCAAGTGTCTCCTCTAACATATTGATTAGAGCTGCGCGAACCCATGAAACATCGAGCTTGTCTCTGGCTCCATAACGAGCCGAGCTTTCGTGTACATTCTGCCTGCCTCCCTCTATCCAGGACGTGTGGCCTTAAGATCAGAGCCGCCGGTTGGCTCGATGTCCACAATTTAAGCCTCTCCTCGCCTATAAATAATGCACGTGACCTTGTTTAACATAACAGTTGCTCATGTAAAGCGCTAGGTTGAGTTTGCGCTATATTTAACATGCATTGGTAAAGCCAGTAGGTGTCGCCTATGCGAAATTCATTGGCTTTGTCAATGTTTTTCGGCATGTCGGTATTTTTTGGTCTGGGCTACACAGAATAACGGGTCTTGTTACATTCGCGTTGCACAGGGTGCTAATGTGTGCTGTCATCAATGCGGCCCTCTGCATGGCATGAACTGATGCAGGATGTAAGCGAACCACTCCATTCCGATTTCTGACGAGCTCCTTGCACTTCATTGATGCAGCTTGTAGTAAAAAAAAACAGCAATTGTGAGCCAATGTAAACTGCTTAATATAGGGCTGATAAGCTCCCACCCACCTGCATCCATTACCAGTCTTGCAGCAGTGTGGAAAGTTTGGGAGTCTTCTGAAGACTTTCTTAATAGGTCAAAATAACAAGAGCAGCAGTAATACAGTCCAAGTCAGAGCTTCGCAGATGCTTTCAGACGGATATAGTTAAAGTTAGGATACGAGAAGATAAAAGCCATAACATTTTGTAAGATAGCTGACATGGTCTTTTTTGAAGACCACAGTTTGCGCAATCCTTATCGGCATCACTTTATGGGTAACCAGCAGTTCCTTTGGTTCGGACCTTGAAAGCACTGGTTACAGCTGGGATTTGTTGGTGTTAAACGCCAGCTAACTCTCCTTAATTCAATTAGAAATGTACTCAAATAGCTTAGTCAGATGCTTAACACCAGCCTGGTAATCTCCAGGTCAAAGAAAGCACGAGCTGCATATCACCAGAGTATATGTCAAAGCCAATCCTCCAGTAAGCTAACCACCCATTGCTGACAGTCTTTGATGGACTATCACATCACTTATAGTAGCTCGGGATACAATGCCAATAGCTCTAACTTTGGCAAAGGCGAAACCGTTGCATTGTAAATGCTTGTTTGTTGTTGTAAGTGTTCTGAATGTATTTACTAAGTTTAGTTACGAGTGTTGTAGTTAATAGTTTGTGAAATCAACCTGTAATAATGAAATCTGATTTTCTGAGGAAGTTTGTTTTGGTATGCAACTGAAGTAGGAGCATTTATTTTGTTAAATAGGTTTCAGTGACAGTGAATAGAATTGTGCACAATATATACAAGGTATGTAAAGAGGGAGGCCTGGAAACGTATTTTGAAACACAAGTAAAGTTTTAAACCCTTCCCTGGCTAGGCCTTCCGACCCAACCCCCGTGCCAAGCCTTTTTTTGGGGCTATTTAGGGTAGTTCGCCCCGTAACCTTTTGTCCGCATAAGGTATCCAGGCCAAATTTGCTTCCTTCTTTTCCAACATCCTGAGAATTCTAAAGGTACCCAGGGTTTGTCAATTTCCCTGGAAGGGGTGAGAAATATGGCAAAATACAGGTAAGGTTTTTTATTTGGGGAGATGTGGGGGGAGGACTGCAGAAGAAAGTGTCTGTTTCTTTCCCTGTAAATAGTATCAACGAAGATTTTGCGGTGCTAATATCACCGTCTTTCCTGCTTTAAGAAACAGGCAGACTCTTCTATGAAAACCAAATTCTTTTACACAGTTTTGGCATTTTACCAGGCCATAGCCTATTTTTGGGGATAATAATAGATCCCGGGAGGCTATACATTTCTAGAAAGTAGACAAAAATCAGAATTCAGCAATGGGTTATTTGTGTAGATCTTTCAAGGTTTTCCTATAGAAAGTAACAGTTTAATTTTTTTTTTTAAATTGAATTGAAAAAACAGCGATTTGTGCCAAAGTTTTAACCTGTAAATTCATTCTACCTGTAGCAGATTTTTGAAAGCAATATATCATTACGTCCGCTGGACCCTTCTGGCTGTGGGGCTATATAGGGCTTGTAGGTTCATCAAGAATCCGAGGTACCCAGGGCCAATAACAGAGCTGAACCTTGCAATGGGTTTTCATTGTGTACCGGGTATACATCAATTAATTTGGTAAAATATAAATAGTGGAAATAGGTATCAAGAAAACCTTTGTATTGCCAAAAAGGGAACAAGAAATGGAGTTTAGAAGCAGTGGTAATTTGCACATCTATGAATTTGTGGGTACCCATATTAGCATGTGAATTAAAGGGCATTTTTCAAAATGACTTTTTTTACGCACTGTCTTACATTTTGGAAAACAGAAATACATAGAAAGACAATTGATAATAAGACTTGTTCTACTATTCTGTATTTCCCCAAAGTCTACAGATAAAAATAGTACCTCACTTGTGTTGGTACCTTTAGTACCTGCAACAGGAAACTGCCCAAAATGCAACGTGGACACATCAAATATTTCCACTGTTATCCAACCCTTTTTTTTTTTTGCAATGTGCCTATCTGTGAATTTTGGGCCCCAGTTCACCCAACGCCCAGGGAAACATAGCAAACCTGTACATTTGTGAAAATTAGACACCAAGGGAAATCTAAGAGGGGGTGACTTTAATGGCTCTCACCAGGTTCTGTTATCCAGAATCCCTTGCAAACCTCAACATTTGTCGATAAAAACACATTTTCCCTCCATTTCTGTGATGGAAATCTCAGGAATCTGAGGGGAGCAACAAACTTCCTTCCACCTAGCATTTCCCCAAGTCTCTCAATAAAAATGGTACCTCACTGGTGTTGGCAGGCTAAGTGCCGGCGAGAGGACATGCCCCAAAACACAAAGTGGTCACATCACATTTTTCCACTGAAAATTGACCCTCTTTTTTGCAATATACCTAAAGCACAAGTTACTACTTGTGTAACGATATATCTGTAAGAGACTTTAGTTAGTATTAGATTCCTTACCTTAGAATATCCCCAGGCGTCAGACTGGATCCGCAAATTTTTTGAGTAGCAGTACCCTTGCGCGTCGGTAGGCGTCGTCTGCTGCTCCGCGTCCGTCGTCGGCGCCGTGATGATGTCGTCGGAGTACTTAGACGCCACCTCCGCGTGCTGATGTCAGTTGTTAGATACAGCTTTTCCGCGCCAGAAGCGCTGAGCCATGTTAAAAACCAACACTGGTGCCATTGAAACTAGGGCCCTGAAAGGGGGTAACCCTAACCCTAGATATCGGTCCGCAGAACGGGGAGGATGGGTGGGTCGGTAAGGAATCTAATACTAACTAATGTCTCTTACAGATATATCGTTACACAAGTAGTAACTTGTGCATCTGAAAGAGACACGTTAGTATTAGATTCCTTACCTTAGAATAGATACCCCAACAATACCAACCCCGGTGGTAGGTCTGCGAACCAATAATGACACCAGAAAGTCCTGGAGGACAGAACGGCCAAAGAAGCCATCCCTCCGGACTTGGCTGTCCAGGCAGTAGTGCCTTGCAAACGTGTGCAGCGATGTCCACATAGCTGCCTGACAGATTCTTGTAAGGGCACTCCCCGGCCCAGGGCAGTTGTAGTCGCCATGGCTCGGGTGGAATGAGCCCACAATCCAACAGGGGGCTCCTTTTTAGCCAAGGAGTAACATGCCTGGATACACAAGATGATCCACCGGGAGATGGTCCTCTTGTGCACCGCTTTCCCCTTCTTAGCGCCCACGTAACCAACAAAGAGTTGGTCATCCACCCGGAACTGGCATGTGCGATCCAAGTAGAATGAGAGCGCACGTTTTGGGTCCAGACGGTGGATCGCTCTTCCTCTTTAGAGGGATGCGGTGGCGGGAAGAAGGTTGGCAAGGTGATAGACTGCCCGATGTGGAAGGCCGTGACAACCTTGGGCAGGAAAGATGGCTTAGTACGCAACACCACTTTGTCCGGATGGACAGAAAGGAAAGGTGGAGTACAAGAAAGGGCCTGGAGCTCACTCACTCTCCTGGCAGAGGTGATGGCAACCAGGAAAGCAGTCTTCAGAGTAAGAAGGCGGAGAGGACAGTTGTGAAGTGGCTCAAAGGGAGCACACATCAGAAACGTAAGAACCAGGTTCAAGTCCCACTGAGGCATCACAAACGGAACAGGAGGGAACGTGTGTGTGATGCCCTTAAGAAATCTATTTACAATGGGGGACTTGAACAAAGAAGGTTGATCAGGCAGCCTCAGAAATGCTGAAAGGGAGCCCTTGAGAGTGCCCAGAGCAGAGCCCTGCTGGGCAAGAGAAAGAAGGAAGAGAAGGACCTCAGAGAGGGGCAGCAAAAGTATCCACAGCCTTTGCTGTGCACCATGCCACAAATCTGTTCCACCTGCAGGCGTATACCGACTTCGTGGAGGGACGTCTGGCTGCCAGAATGACATTACAGACTTCAGGAGGCAAGTCAAATGGCCTCAACTGTCGCCGCTCAATCTCCAAGCATGGAGGTGGAGACTGGACAGGTTCGGGTGGAGGACCGTCCTCTGCTGCTGCGACAGAAGGTCCTCCCGAAGAGGCAGACGAACCGGGGGATCCACTGACATACTCAGTAGCTCTGGATACCAGTACCTTCATGCCCAGTCCGGAGCCACAAGGATGACTTGGGCCCGGTCGTGTTTGATCTTCTTCAGCACTCTGGGCAGAAGTGGTATAGGCGGAAAGGCGTACAATAGACTGCAACTCCACTCGCGACGAAAAGCGTCTCCGAGCGAGTGCCGCCTTGGAAATTCTAGGGCGCAGAACTGATGACATTGCGCGTTCTCTTCGGTGGCGAATAGATCTAACCAAGGCTCTCCCCATTGCTGAAAGAGGCCTTGCGCCACGTCCGAGTTCAGACGCCATTCGTGATCCATCATGCACCGACGGCTGAGCTCGTCCGCCCTGGCGTTCAGAGATCCTGCCAGGTGTTGAGCCACCAAGGTCACGCCCTGGTGTTCCAGCCATTGCCAGAGGCGCAGCCTCCTGGCAAAGGGTCCACCACCCCACCCCGCCCTGTTTGTTGCAGTACCACATGGCGGTGGTGTTGTCCGTGAACACCTGCACTACACTCCCCCCGGACAGAGGGGAGGAATGCCTTCAGTGCTAAACGAATCAACCGTAACTCCAACAGGTTGATGTGGAGCCGGGCCTCCGCCGGAGACCAGAGGCCTCTGATCTCCGCCTCTCCCATGTGGCCTCCCCAGCACTGGAGGGACGCGTCCGTCACAACTACGTGCTCCGGTTGGGGAAGGGAGAGGGATCTGCCGCTGACCCAATCGCGGTCCGTGAGCCACCACTGCAGCTGTCTCGCAGTGCCCTCCGAGATCAGGACGTGGTCGGACAGGTTACCCTGATTCTGGGCCCACTGAAACTTCAGGTCCCACTACAGAGCCCGCATCCGCCACCTGGCGTGATGCACCAGTAGGATGCAGGAGGCCATCCGCCCCAGAAGCCGCAGCGTCAACCTGACCGAGACCCGGGATAACGGCTGAAAGATGGGAATCAGAGCCTGAATATCCAGGACCCGCTGTTCAGGTGGATAAACCCGAAACCGCGCCGAGTCGAGAACTGCTCCGATGAAGAGGAGCTTCTGAGAGGGGCACAGGTGTGACTTCGGCACATTGATGGAGAACCCCAGCTGGTGCAGGAGATCTGCCGTAGTCTGGAGTTGGCTGACGACTGTCTGGGGCGAGCCCGCCTTCAACAACCAGTCGTCGAGGTAGGGGAAGACTGAAACCCCTAACCTGCGCAGATGAGCTGCGACCACCGCCATCACCTTTGTGAACACCCGTGGGGCGCTGGTAAGGCCGAAGGGGAGCACGGTGTACTGAAAGTGCTCGTGGCCAACCGTGAACCGCAGGTAGCGCCAGTGGGCCGGCAGGACGGGGATGTGGAAATAAGCGTCCTGCAAGTCCAACGCTACCATCCAGTCTCCTGGGTCCAGGGCAGCTAAGACCTGAGCCAGTGTCAGCATTTTGAACTTCTCCTTCCGGAGGAAGCCGTTGACGTTCCGTAGGTCCAAGATAGGGCGTAGGCCCCCTTTGCCCTTCTTGGGTACCAGAAAGTAGTGGGAGTAGCAACCACACCCTACTTCTGGCCCAGTAACGCGCTCAATGGCCCCCTTGGCCAAGAGGGCCGTAACTTCCTCCTGCAGAAGTCGCAAATGATACCCCGATACACGGTGCTTCTGCGGTGGCATAGCTGGAGGAGTCGCCTCGAAGGGGAGGGAGTAGCCCCTTCGGACGATCTGCAGCACCCACCTGTCCGATGTGACGGTGCGCCAGTGGAGGAGGTGATGGCGAACCCTGCCCCCCACTGGCATCACATGGGCCTGAAAGCACAGACTAGGAGGGTTTTGAGGTGGATGCTGCGGGGGAAGGTGTGGACTGACCTCGCCGTTGTCCCCGACCGCCACCACAGCGGTTTCCACGGCCGCCACCGCGTTGGGTATTTACCCTGCGGAGCGTGGCTGGCAGCACGTGTGGGTACACCCCTTCCGTGGCCACGAAAGGAATGAAAGGCAGCCGATTGCTGGCACGGGGCCGAGAGGCCCAAGGAATTGGCCGTAGCCCTGGAGTCCTTAAAGCGCTCAAGCGCATGGTCTGCCTTGTCGCCAAAAAGGGGACGGCCATCAAACGGCATGTCCATCAGTGTGTTTTGGACATCGGCTGAAAAGTTGGCGGACCTCAACCAGGCATGGCGTCTGACCGCCACCGTCGTTGCCATCGCTCTACCTAGTGAGTCGGTGGTATCCAGCCCACACCGGATAGAATATTTGTCTGCAACCCGGCCCTCCACAAGGGCTTGGCAGAGTTTGGCCCGTACCTCCATCGGACACTCTGGCAGCACTTCCGCAACCGTATCCCACAGAGAGTGGGTGTAGCGGCCCAAGAGGCATGCGGTGTTGGAAGACCGCAGTCCCAGACTAAGGGATGAGAAGATCTTTTTACCATACTGCTCATACCTCTTGGATTCCCTGTCTGGCGGAGCCGACGGGAACGCGGTCGGGGAATTGGAGGCCTGGATAACCAGGCTCTCGGGGGTGGTGTGGGTGGACAGGAAACATGGGTCGCCCGGGGCCGGGCGGTGGCGTCTGGCCACGTTCCTATCTACGGGCGAACCCGTAGCGGGCTTTGACCAAGTGCCCAAAAGAACGTCGGTTAAGGCCTCATTAAACGGCAGCAGAGGCTCGGCTGAGCATGACTGCGGCTTAAGGACCTCGGTGAGGAGGTTAGTCCTCACGGCCGCGACGGGGAGCTCAAGGCCCAAGGCCTTGGCAGCCCTCATCAACACCACACTATAGGTTGCCCCCTCCTCCGTAGCCACGGTAGGAGGCGAGACAAAGCCAGTGTCAGGCGAAGTGTCTATACCACTGGCCTCCCCAAGTTCATCTGCCCAGTCCTCTTGAGACTGGCATTCACGTGCCAGAGGGTCCTCAGACCCTTCCCAATCCTCCACATCACCCATCTCCTGGTACTCAGGGTTAGGAAAATATGGGGCCGGTTCATGGAAAATTAATTCTCCGAGCGGCGCCGCACCGGCGCCGGAACCGAGTCGAGACGGGGACGGCGCCGCCCGAGGACAGCGCCGGAGGTGACACCTGAGGGCTCAGCGCCGGGGAGGTCGTCAAATCCACCGGTGACGACCCGGATCCGGAACCGGATCCAGCGGGGCTCTGCGGCGCCGGGCCCGAAGGCGCCGGCGGCGTCGGAGCCGAAGCACCCGACGGCGTCGGGACCGAAGTCCCCGACCCGCTAGGACCCCCAGACGGGACCGCTGGGCCCGAAGGCGCCGCGGAGCCCGTCGGAGGAGAGAGGGACCTCATGGCCTTGAGGAACCGCTCGATCTCCTCCGGCATCGCGTTAGGCCCAGGGACCGTAGGGTATGAAGCCGGACGCGGCGCCTGCGACTCCGACGGAGCCGCGGGGGCGGTGCCACCTGAACCCCCGGCCACGTCGCGCGAGCGTCGGGGAGTCGGAAGAGCGATGACGTCTCTTCGACTTCTTGTGCTTACCTGACGACTTCGACCCTGAGGAGTGATGTCGACTCCCGGAGCTATGATGGCTCCGCTCCTGCGACCAGTCCCTCGACCTCCGTCCGGACCGGGACCTCTCTTGGCGCGGGGCCGACTGCCGGAGTCGGAACAGGTCTTGTCGTCGTGGTCGACGCAGAGACAGTGGAGACACCGACGGTGAGGGTCCGTGACCGACATCCGCCGGTCGCAATCCTCACAGGGCTTAAAACCAGGCATCCCTACCGGCACCGTTTCGGAGTCGAAGACTCGAAAAAGGAGATCAAAAAGATCAAAAAGATTTAGTCAAAAAGTGCCTAAGGTACCACTTTTTCCGGATCTGCGCTGCTGGCGCGGAAAAAAGAATAACTGACGTCAGCACACGGAGGCGGCATCTAAGTACTCCGACGACATCATCACGGCGCCCACGATGCAGACGACGGACGCGGAGCCGCAGACCACGCCTACCGACTCGCAAGGGTACTGCTACGCAAAAAAATTCTGGATCCAGTCTGACGCCTGGGGATATTCTAAGGTAAGGAATCTAATACTAACGTGTCTCTTTTAGATTGTGGATTTGAGCAATTGCTCAGCCAACAGGTATGGAATCCTAGCAAACCTGTGCATTTTTTTAAACTAGTCACCCAGGGTAATCCAGGATGGGGTGACTTGTGTGGCACTCACCAGGTTCTGTTATCCAGAATCCCTTGCAAACCTCAAACTTTGTAATGAAAAAAAACCCTTTTTCCTCAAATTTCTGTAATGGAAAGTTTTGGGATCCGCAAGGAACCACAAAAGTCCACCTACCGAGAACTCACAACAGTCTCTCAATAAAAATGATACCCCACTTATCTGGCCGATCGGCTCATTTCAGTTTCACTTTCAATGTCGTGACGTCAGCACGCCATGCGCTCAATTGTCGTTACATTGAAGAAGAAAAAATCCTCGGGCAGCTGGGGAAGCTTTTCCACAGCTCCTGGGGCGGAAAAATAAAAAAGGAAACCCCTCTGCTGTAAACAACAGAGGGATTTCCTGGTTATGTGCCGAGGAAGGAATGATTCTTTCCTCAGCACACAACCACCGTGGCTGAGGACAGAAACGGTTCAAAGTTTTGTCAGTAGAGCTGCAGCTTGTGCATTTTTTGTACTGCATAATTATTACTGACACTGGTTAGTTAACTTGTGTACACTGTTTGCAGTTTATTGTTTTATATACAAATATATATTTTTTAAACTTTTATTTTTCAGTTTTAGAAAATACCATACCGCAGTTGGAGAAGTACAGAGTAGAAGATATGGCTGGTGTACATGAAATGGTATTCCTTTGACAATTCAACACTCATGCGTCTCTTCATTGGGCCCATGCTTTGTGACCCACCCCTCGCTAGAAGCTTCATCTAACGTTTTCCTCAGCGCCTTTGGTCGAAGTCATTGACATGAGTCTCACTGCTCAGAGTCATACTGTTCACCGCATGCAAATAGAGTGAGGGTCCGTGGCCAATATTTGTCGTCCATAGGATCCACAAGGTTTGAACCCCCAGGACATATGAAAGGCACACTGTTCCGTTTGATGAAATCGCTGAGGTAGGCCTAAAAATGGCTTAAGGAACCGTTGATCGGATCCACGTTGTAGTTTCGGTAAAGGAGAAAAACTGACATCAGCGAATCAGTGGAGGGCTTCTATGGATGCAGTCAATGTCAAATCCAAAGTACGACATTGCCACGAAGTCGCTGAACGCCCTCTACTCATGCGTGGAAGTTCTGCTGTACAAAAATGTACTGATCCAGTCTGGTGCCTGGGGATAATTCTAAGATAAGGAAGATGGGGCTAGATGTCTCTATCAGATATGATGTGTGTGGCCTTCTTGTTGTTTATGAATGTTTTTAAATTAAATAAAAGAAAAATGTATATAGCGCAAACATACCCAAGGGTGTTTAGGCGCTGACTCAAGGTGAGAACCGCAGAAGCCAATCCAAGAGGTCAGAGATTAAAAAGCAAGGTTTTTAATGCTTTCCTAAATACCAGCAATTGGGTTTCATTTTTTAGCTCCAAAGTGGGAGAGTGGAAGAATCTGCTGGTTCCCTCAAGAAAACCTCTGCCATCCCATACAGCTTTTTTTAATTTGGGCACAACAAGGTTGTCGGTTGAGGTAGATCTCAGCGTCTGAGCTGCAGAATACCATTGAAAATTACGTTTAAAAAAGATCAATTGAAACAGTGCACTGCTTTAAAAGCGATGCAGAGAGCCTTAAAATCAATGTGTTATTTCCCTAGAATCCAATTAAGGTGTCTGAGCGCAGAAGCAGCAGACTTGTGCTTGGAAATGCCAGACGACAAACAAGAGGCAGCATTTTGTACGATCTGGATTTTAGTGAGGCAATTTTTCCTGATATTAACAAAAAGACCATTGCAATAGTCAACCCTGGACACCACCAGGTCTGTGGGGACCAGTTTTTGAAGACTGTGAGGGATTAACTGAAGAACTTTCCTGAGAATATTCAATGTGTAAAACGAGGCTGAAGTAATAGTACTGACATGACCCTTGAAAGTAAACTTGGAGTCAAAGGTTACTCCCAAGTTCTTCACCTTGCTTAGTGGTGCAGGGAAAGAACCAAACTCTAGTAGCCAGTAGGAAGGTGACCAGAAAGACACATCGTTCCCAAAAATGAGGACCCTAGTTTTATTGGCATTAAGCTTCAAACAGCTAAAACCATCCAATGACCGACTTGAAGCAGACAATTGTGGAACTGTGTCGGAAGGATTGCTTGCCACTAATAGTATAATTTGGGCTTCACTGGCATAGGAAATAGCAGAGAATCCCAGAGACTGAATACTTTAGGCCAGAGGGGCGACGTTAATATTAAAAATGGACGGGCTCTACAAAGAGCTCTGGGGAAAGCCACAGGGGAGTGTGAAAGTGGGTAACTTAAAGTCAGCTAGGGCAACAAATTGTTTGCGATCAGTGTAGAATGATTCAAGCAATGTCGGTGCTCTCCCCTTAATGCCTATTGAGTCTAGACGATCTAGCAGTTGTTTATGATCTACAGTATCAAACGCTGTGGAGAGATCCAACAGCACCAATGCCAAATTCTGCCCTGCTTTAACTGTCTGCCTGACCTGTTCAGGGTGTTGTTAATGGCAAGAGCTGTACTGAAATACTGCTTTGTTAATACTGACCTCAGGATTCCCAGCATGACATTTAGGATGTGATATTTTTAAAAAGCAAATGATGGATATCGGATTGTGTGGGTGTGCGAGGAAACCTGAAGAGGGAAATCCATCCTTATAGTTCTGTCTACATCAAGGATATATTCTAACATCAGCACTCAAGATGGATCCCAAAACATCAGACACCACCCAAGTCAGTCCCACAAGAACAGCTTTCTGTAGGGTTTGTTGTGACCATAGCTGCATCAAGCAAACTCTCTAGCACCTTAAGGGTGAAGGATGATTGTAGCTGTTTTGGATTCAGAGTGACCTCTAGTTAATTGGATGTGGTCCTATGCTGAGGAGCAAATACAAATGTCTCCTGTCCACACTGGAGCAATAAGAGGAAGGTACATGCACCCAAATGGTATTGGCATAGTTTTAAGGACAGAAAAGGCTCACCCTTCGAACTGAACTGCTCCTTGACCAGTGTGTAGTTTTAGTTTCTCTGCAGAATGGTGACTGTTTTACTGCTGGGCAGACTTTTCTTAGACCAGTTGGAACAACTGTCCTCACTCAGTAGGGCCTTGTTTTCCCTTACCAAAACAAAATACTTCCAGCAGGCAAAAGGTAGGCATGCATGCATGCATGACTGCCTTCTTTTTACTCCAGCTCAAGCAGAATCCACAGCCTAGCCAGAGCTTGGCCCAGTCTTAAGAGATCACGGCATCTACACATTCCACTCCTAGTTCAACAAAATTCCTTTCTTGTAAGGGTGTGCAGCCTTCTCAATGCCAACACGATGAGCCAATTACTAGCTGAGGCAGCCAAATCTTCCAAAGGAAAAAATGCAAAACCTCCAATTCAACCCACACCACCCCTCCCATGACTGTTGTTGGCCAAACTCTAGGGCTTCCATCCAGCGACCACACAGATTACAATTATATAGTTGTTTCTATATTGCCTATGTATAATATCAAGAGTTCTCTTTCAGAGGTCAAGCCCACTCTAGAAGGATATTACCAGAGTGGGAATAATCTTATTTTGAAGCATTCCCCAAAATGTGGGTGAGGGTCCTTTTATCCTAAGAAACGGATTCCTTCTCCTTTTGAGACCCAACATTTGGATCGCATTAGGGTTTGCTAGAAATGTCATGTGTTGTTATAACTAGAGAGTATGTTGTAGCAGAATACTCTTTTCTCTCTCATTCCTTAGCATGAGTGAAAAATAAGATGAAAACCAGCCTTTTCCTAGCAGATGAAGGGATAAAAAAGTATTATTTCATAAGGTACAGCACTCTGAATGAAGAGCTGAAGCAGAACTCAGTTCTGAAATTCCCTTTTGCTTTCAAAGCGGACACATTCGAGCCTTATTTGACAGACTGCTAAGGGAGTTGATGACTCAACAGATCCACCTCTTTGGGTTAGGTTTAAGCAGTTTGAAATGTAATCACGTGCTGCTAAAGAAACACTACTGTTCTGCCTACAGACATTTTAATATTGTTCACCACTGTGTCAAAATACTAGGAATTCCCAGCATCAGGAAGGGGAATGATTCAAGCATATGTATTTGTGAGTGATTCAATACTGGATAGTTAAAGAAATCTAGTATCATTTTTTAACATTCATGACTTGGAAAAATATGTGAAGTTAAACAATGGTAAATTGGAAATGTCCAAAAAGTTACCAAAGGCTCGTTTTAATTCCATAGCTGTTTTCTTTGCATTGCTAACGTGTTGACTGGCCTACATCGTATGTCTCTAATGTCATCAAGCAAATATGAATTAAACTTTCGATGGGCAGATCATTCAATGTCAGTAATCATTTAGTCTCAGGGATAAATGAGCAATATACATTGTGTACCGATTCTCAGTTTCTGGTGGTACACACTGTAGCAATGCCAATCTCTATAATTATTATTAATGCTCTATTAATTAAGACCAAAGTGAGGAACCTGACAGAATTGCTAGCTTCAAATATGTCGAAGTGTGCTTACACGGTAGTGAGCGTGGAAACCTGTGGGTGACAATTAAAATGTAGTGACCATACCAAAGAGGTTGAGACTAATTCTGCAGCAGAATGCAGCCAAAGCCTGCCATCCACCTGCGCGGCAGAGAACCAGCAGCTGAAGGGGTAATTATACTGTGAAACGGACTACCCAACAACGTGCAGCCAAAGCCAGACATCAACCTGAGCAACAGAGAATAATTAGCAATTGATGTCATGCAGCTCTATTGGAACTCCAATAAAGTATGACCATGAAGAAAAACCACTAAGCCGGTACCCCCTGCTCAACGTGCATGCTTGTTGATGTCGTTGTTCAAGTGATTTAATATAAAAGTTTGACTTAGTACAAAAAAAGCAGAAAAAAAGCACTGTGCTCCAGTTGACAAAAAAGTGTAGATACACATTAGAACAGTCAATTAATATTAGTTCATTAGTTACCCAGAAGCATCTTGCTCCGGCTCAGCCTGTACCATGTTCCTCAGAGTAGCATCAGCCAGGGCCTGTGTGAAGTGTGTATAAGGTGCCATGAAGCAGTAATGGTAAAGACCAGGTCTCAGATTAGAAGAGCCCAGACGCTGAACTTTGCCTTGGGTTTTATTGGGGTTTGAAGAAATTCCGTCAAACTGGGATGACAAATTTGTTCCAAAGAGAGTCTTCAGCAACTAGGAAAACATAGGAAAACACAGTAACATATTTGACATTTATGTAATTTTATTTCAAACAGGATAAGATAATCAATACAAAAAATTGATTCTTCAGTACTATGGTGAGAATGAGGAAAAGCGGATGTATAGTGCGCATCAAATGGCGCTCTGTATATAGTTCAGGTCTATCAAGCTATTTAATACCAGTGGTAGATGTCCCACAGAAGGTGTGGTCCTTCTCATTTTATTGGTATGAAGGGATGAAGTTCAAACTTCAGATGACTCTTAGCATATTCTTCCTGTAACAGCATCTGGCTCTCACACAGGAATACCAGAACAGTAATAGAACACGTAGATTCTGGTCAAGCAAAGGCAGTGTACTGAAACCATAGGACATGTCTCACCACTGTCTAGGGCTGGAAAGACAGGCAGGATAGCCTTGAGTCAATTAAACGTTTATGCTACTGCTGCCCCCCAAGCCAGGAAGATATCTGGTATAAGAATGCTTAGGCAGCATAACAATTCATTTCGCATGGTTCAAGGATAGCTGCAGCATGAAGTAATGTAAGGAGTATACATACGAGCATGCCTACCTTTTTTGTCTATGTTATAGTCGCAGGTGATCCATTATTTGCATAATGTACCCACATTTAAAATGTGTCAAGAACACTAACAGATTTTTAATTTGAAAAAAAACAATATATTATCACATGCATTCTTCAGGACAAAAACAACACTGGAAAAAAATACAAATGATGTCCATGAGTACATCAGAAATGCTGAATTTTTTTTTAAAATCCTGTTTAGAAACCTTCCGGTAAGTTCTACATTTTGAGAAAAACAAATTATGGATTTGGCTGTGAACTCAATTCCAGATAGTTCTAGTGCTTGTAGATGATTTGAATAAGAATTTGTATATACCTTCCGGCATCCTGGAGGGGATGAGCGTCGAAGGCTCGGGGAAACATGGCGGCCGCTTATAACGCGGTCGTGGAGGTTCCCATGAAGGAGGAGTGAGAACAGTGGCAGCTTTGGGAAAAGATGCCGAAAAAAGGGTGTTAAGGTTATTAATGGTCGACTAATAAGAATCAGGAGCACTCTGGGACTCTGGAGATCGCTTAGTCTGAGGAAAATCGGGAAAATCTTAAAGCGACCTGTGAACCGCGAGCCTGGCTCCTGTGCCTAACTGAGGATCAGACGCTGTGCGAGCAGTGAGCCGAGAACGCCGCGAGTGTTAGCGCATCGAGTGTGCAGTCTCGCTGTACCTCGGTAGTTTGAGTTCCAGGCACTGCTAGGTCTTGGTCGCCGGTGGACGTGGGGCTGTTCCTACCACGAAGAGGCAGCACGGCTGGAGAGTCGGTATTGAGAATGTGCGGAGGCCACAAGGAAGACGAAAGTGGATACCGCAAAATCTCAGATACAGGACCCCTGCTGGGCCCGTGTGGCGCGAGCACTTGACAGGGGCCGGAGGGCACTAGCGCGGAGAGCAAGCCAGGGAGGGCTACAAAAAGAGAGACTAGAAGTGAGTAGACGCATTACAGATACAGGGGGGACAGAGGAGGCGAGGGAGAAGAAGGGTACAGCATACGAAGAGAGCAGGCCTAGAGAGGGGGAGGCAGGGACGAATTAAGAGGTCAGAAAATAGATCTAAGCTCCTCGGCAAAAAGTGTGTCTGGACTCCAAGTGAAGAGAGGTGCAGGGGGGATGTCCAGTCAGTGGTCGGCTCTCTGACTGTACGGGAGGTAGGAGTGGTAAAAACCCTGCAGAAAAGATATCACCTGAGAAGTGGTAAAGGGGTTGGTCGTATGAGGGGCGGGCAACTCTTATCACGCAACCTAAGCGAAATAGGAAAGGCAACTACCTCACATACAGGGAGGGCGGTAATGATCCCGGAGAATGGGTAACCCCCAAAACAAGACCCCTAAAAAGAAAAATCTTAAGGTATAGAAAGGAGAGTTTCAAGCCTCCAACCTCAAGATAACCCTGTCTCTGAGAACCTTTTTAGGTCTCCTGGCGTTGAACCGCGCGAAAGCGCGGTCTCGCCAGAGACCTATTGTGAGTGACTCTGCTTACCAGGAGAGGGGACAGGAGCTGGCCACGCGCAGGGAATGGAGCGGGCCACGCGCACGCGAACGCGCTCGCTGTGGCCAGCTCCTGTCTCCTCTCCTGGAAAGCTGCCACACAGCCACACCTCCCCCGGCACGCATGCGCAGAAACAGAGACACACACACACACACGAGCGCACCTATACACACCCACGCACACACATACAGACCCCCCCGCCCGCCGCTGCACAACACACACACACACACACATAGAAGCGCACCCTCCCCCCTCCAACTAAGCCCCACTTACCGGCTTTGTTGAGTTCTGCAGACTCCGCGGGGCTCTCCCTCGGGCATGGGAGCCCCGCGTCACCAGCACTGCTTCTCTGGCCATCCGTGGACGCGTGCGCGGGCTTCCGGAGTGCGAACTACAAACGTCTACGCTATGAAGTCATTTTGTAGTTCATCACACGGCAGGACATTGCCTCCCCACTCAGAGAGAGCGCGGGTGTATAATAACTACTCTTCCCAGATTGGCTGCTCTTACAACCAATGACAGAGCAGATTAACCCAGCAACGAGCATTGTTCGCCTCCTACTTGAGAGCCACACCTTCCCGCTGACGTAAACTGTCAATCAGACGCATTGCGCGAAGTGGCCAAGCTTTGGAGATTCCCAAAGTTCATATTTATTTCTTTATTGCGTTCATTGTTATTTGTTTTGATAGCCACAACCCTTTAGCCAAAGGCGAGTCACTTGGCAGGATTCAAACAAAGCCTTTTGGCTTGGACGATCGCTCGTTGCTCTTGGGAAGGCGAGGAGGTGTGTGTCCATATTAAGCTGTATGCTATTTTAGGCGAGGGAGTGCTACGTTTGGATGTTTGCATTTTCCTCAAATAGAAACTGGAATTTTTGCCCTCCAAATGGGACAGTTCTGACCTGACGGCTTCCTATCAAAACACCCTGAGCTACAAAGAATATAAGACGCCAAAGCTGCAGGAAAAGCTTGCCAAAACGTTCATGTTTACATTGCCGACAAAATGTTTTGTGGTCCTAGGTTTTGATGGTAATTTGCATTATGAACCTATGCGAACCTTTATGTTCATTGTGCCTATGTCAGTTTTGTCTTGAGGGAGTAATACGATTCGGAAATGCAAAGTTATTATTTTGGCCTAAACTTTAGCCTTAATTTGAACAAAATTTGAGTTTTGTGGTTCGAAGGGAGCAAATGCCTAATGGCCTTCAGGTTTCAGTTTCTATCCTATGTGCCATGGAGGGTTTTTGGGACAGCAGGAATCTAATTTACTATTCCGGGTCCAGATCTAGAATATTTGGGGGACGTTTAACTTTCCACTAGCCTGTCCAAGAAGACTAATTATTACTTTTACTCCAGTCCTGAAATATTTTTGGGGTAGTTAAAAGTAAAAAAAAATCCCAGATGTTAATAAAAAGGAGAAAAAGTGGGGGGGTTGAAATGTGCATTATTTAGCATTGACAAGTGCTGTGCTGAGAGCATCATTGCGGGCCAAAACAAGGAATACTTTCCGTGACTCACTGAAGCAATTTGTATTTCGTGAAACCAAACTGGTGTCAGTCTATTTAACATTTCATGTGTTTCTTGTTTACAAATGGGCATCCATGTAAAAAACCAAATTCAACTTCACCGGCTTGTGTTTCCTACCACAACTACATTTACTGCTACTTGCCGCCTCAGTTCTTATGTCAGGATTTGTGTTCCAAATATCAGTGTGTACATACCAAATAAAATAAAGAGATATAAGGAATTCGTGAATGGCAAAATACCTTCAACTGTAAAATGAGTTTATTGCTTATGTTAGGTCTGTTAAACAATAGACTATGGAAACTCATTCGGCCACATTTAGAGCATTTCTAAAGAAGATTGTATTATAATAACAGTAACTGCCCATGTGTATTAGATTCTGCACGAGTGGCAGTTAATTTGAAAGCTTTACATCTTCAAATATCCACATTATTACCCTACATGCCCTTATCTTGCAGTCGCACGAACCACTGATTGTGTTGCTCTCGTGATCTGCACAAGATGAAGAAAACTTGTACGGTGCATGCACCTGCTTCCTCTGTAGTTTTGCATATGGGGTGGGAATACTCTAATCAAACAGGAGCACGGTGTTTGTAGCTTACAGTGTCAGTCTAGAATAGGTTTTGCATTAAGTTGTGTAACTTTCAGTAGACTAGAATGCACAACATCATGGTTAGTCTAAATGAGCTAGAAATCCATTTCCTCTGTGGGCACTGCACACTTGTCATAGCTGTCTGTTTTCGAAAACCCATTCGTTGACCGCACCAAAACCTTGCAATGAACCTGGTGCCTTCCTATTGCTTACTATTCGTCGGTTTTGTTGTCAGTCATTTGCTTGCTGTTTAGGTCTCCTGGCGTTGAACCGCGCGAAAGCGCGGTCTCGTCAGAGACCAATTGTGAGTGACTCTGCTTCCCAGGAGAGGGGACAGGAGCTGGCCAAGCACAGGGAATGGAGCGGGCCATGGGCACGTGAACGCGCTCGCTGTGGCCAGCTCCTGTCCCCTCTCCTAGAAAGCTGCCACACCTCCCCCTGCACGCATGTGCAGAAACAGAGACACACACACGAGCGCACCTACACACACGCACGCACACACATACAGACCCCCCGCCCGCCGCTGCACACACACACAGAGAAGCGCACCCTCCCTCCCTCCTCCAACTAAGCCCCACTTACCCGCTTTGTTGAGTTCTGCAGACTCCGCGGGGCTCTCCCTCGGGAATGGGAGCCCCGCGTCACCAGCACTGCTTCTCTGGCCATCCGTGGGCACGTGCGCGGGCTTCCGGAGTGCGAACTACAAACGTCTACGCTATGACGTCATTTTGTAGTTCATCACACGGCAGGACATTGCGGCGCATCTGGGGAGCATTCGGATTTTAAATGGTGATGCTGCAGCACTTCTCACATCCCTAGTCCCAGGGCCAGAGCAGTTGGCAGCTTCCTATGGGACCTGCTGTTCCCCAGAGTTAGCGGCTAATGGATCCTTAAATAGAAAATAATACGTGTATGATTTTAAAAGTACATCCTGGGACAACACCAAGACAGTGCATGCATTACTGCTAAATTACAGGAATGAGCACGAGATCGATAGACAGACCTTGGCACCATCACTGGACCAAGAGCGATCTCTTCTGCAGACGCAGTTCATCATTTCTTGACAGACATGAACTTCCAGTCAGGGCGAGGAGGTGCCCCTTTAATTCGTGCGGCGGAGGCGCCCTGCTCGGCTCGTCTCTTGGCAGCACAGACATGGGCGGGGAGGGAGGGTCGGGGACTCAGAGCTCCCACTTTTCTGCACAGTTGGCAGCCGAACAAGAACGCATCGAGGCGGAGCAGCCCGTTCCAGTGTGCAGAGGCAGGCGGAGAGGAAAACGCTGCTTCACCCCGGGATCCAGCAAAGCCCTTCGGCGACCCCTCAGAGACGGCCTTACGACCACCACCAACCCAGTCAAAATGTTCCTCGTGAAACAGGCACTCGGGGGAATATCAAAAGGTGGCCAGGCAGGTGGCATCATGAACCTAATTGGAGGGTTGATACCCGGCCAGGGTGGCAGCAGTGGTGGTGGCGGCGGTGGCGGCAGCAGTGCTGGTGGGAGAGGTGGAGGTGGTGGAGTGGGTTTTGGTGGTGCCGGTGGCATTCTCGGAGGAATTATTAACATCATCAGTGAAGCAGCAGCAAGCTACAACCCGAAGCCCCCACCTCCTCCCCGCAGCAATTTTACCAATGTGGAAGCCAATGAAAGCCCAGAAGTCCGCCAATTCCGCCGCCTCTTCCTGCAGCTGGCCGGGGAGGACATGGAGGTTTGCCCAACGGAGCTGATGAACATCCTGAACAAGGTGGTTACTCGACACCAAGACCTGAGGACCGAAGGCTTTAGCCTGGACTCATGCCGTAGCATGGTGGCTGTCATGGACAGTGATGGCACGGGGAAGCTGGGCTTTGACCAGTTCAAGTACCTATGGAAAAACATCAAGAAGTGGCAGTGCGTGTTCAAAAGTTTCGACCGCAATCAGGAAGGCTTCATCAGGAGTTCCAAAATACCAGCAGCCCTGCAGGCTGCTGGGTTTCAGCTCAATGAGCAGCTGCAACAAATGCTGGTAATTTAGCAATGCCAAAAGCTCAAACTTAATTACTGGGAGACCTATTGTATTGCAAATGCTTGTTTTAAGGTAGTTCCAAAAACAGTGCTGTTAAAAAATCCAACTTTAGTGCCTGCCAGAGTAGCCTCAGAAGAGGAAAATATTTTAAGTACTAATAAATATCAGATTTTGGCAGAGATTTCGGAATCTCAAGAAAGGGTGGTCATAAAAAGAGATCGGGGCAAGCAGGGCTAGTAGAGGGGGGACTGCCTGAAACAATGGACCCACAATCAAGCCAGTGTCAGGCCCCACTACAGCAGGGAACACCGCCACACCAGGTTGTGTCGCTTCAGATTTGAAACCAAACAGGGGTAGAAACAGCAGAAAAACAGATGGTGATTTCAAGTATTGGAGGGGGAGATAAACCAATCTCAATCACTACCTCAGACACAACCCCATCTGGCACAGCAGCCTCAGCCACAGCTGCAGACGCTGGCACAGCCTCTGCCGCCTCAGTCGCATCCGTAGCCTCACTCTCAGTTTTCACTACAGTCTCAGTCTGTGACACCGTCTGTATTACAAGACAATACACAATCAGCAGTGGAGCTAATTCAGTTATTAACGACTGAAGTACGGAGTAGATTTGAAATATCCAAGCAAAATCAGAAGGTGATCAGGTCGGTCTGTGATAATTTGGGAAAGAAGTTGGATGAGGTGACTGCCAGGACCGCACAGCTGGAAGTGGAAGTGAGAGAACTAACTGCTCAAAGAAAAGTTAATACAAGTGAAATTACTGACCTTAGAGGGAGTGAGAGGCAATTGAAAGAAAGAAAAAATTGAATTGTTAGAAAACAACCAACGGCGGTGTAATCTGCGGATTTTAAAGATCACAGAGGGAGCAGAGGGAGAGGACATTAAATCTTTTGTGGTGCATCTGCTTAAAGAAGGACTGCAAGGGAAATGAACGGAAGAAGAATTAATGAAAGATATACAGAGGGTGCATAGAGACCCTTACAGGAGGAATTTGAATAAAAGCAAACCAAGGAAAATATCGGATGATTTTTCATATATATAATCTGAAAGAGGAAATTCTTCTGAAAGCATTAAAATTAAGACTTTTGACAGTGGATGGAAATGATTTTGAGATCAGATCAGATATCTCACAAATTACGGCAAACAGACAATGGGAACTAGGAAAACTGATTGAGCCATTTAAGAGTCTGGGAGTGACAGTACAGTTAAAGTTTCCCGCCAGCCTGCGTGTTATGTATGACAATAAAATGCAGAATTTCCGCAGAGTTGAAGATGCAGAGTTTTTTAGAATCAATCTCAGAGGCAGCCGCCAGGTAGACTACGGGATGGGGAATAATCTTCAGATCCGACTGCTCCGCGAGCATAAACAATGCATAAAGCATAGATAATATAATATAGAAAATGATATCCTTTTGGAAGTACATTTTAGATAATAAGGGCACGATATTTAATAGAAGTAAATCTCCTGAATGGGGGCCTTCTAAGGCTTTGAGCCATTAAGGAAGAAGAGGAGGGTTTCCCGAGGGAAGGGGGGTAGGGGTCATGGGTTGTGGTTAGTGCACGGGTGTGGGAGCATGGGGAAAAAAAGTTTTTAAAAAGCTTGTCCTCTATATATATATTGTAACTCAGGATGCAATGGAGCCAGAGAGAACAAAAAAGAAATTGCAGATAGTCAGAAGCCGCGTATAGAATTTTTGTCATGGAATGTAAATGGCTTGAGAGGATCTCATAGGCGGGAGAGGCTCTTGCAGTACTTAAAGGATGCGCCAGCTCAAATTATCTTGCTACAAGAGACGCACTTAACCTGTAATGAGATGAAAGAGCTATTCGAGAAAAGAATGGGTGCAAAGTTTGATATGAACGGAACAGCAACTCACAATAAGAGCGGTGGCGATATTGATAAAAGCTAACGCCCACGTTGAGGTAATGGAAAGCAGAGTGGACAGGACAGGCAGATGGGTAATTGCGAAGATAAAATGCCACAATCAGCTATACACAGTGGTTGGGTATTATGGGCACAACATTGATGGCCCTCTTCCGTTTGGTCAAAAGTTTCGACCTCTTCCGTTTGGTCAGCTGATCTCAGAATTATTGGATTTTCCCGATCCAGTCATAATGGCAGGAGACTTTAATGTGGTCTTAGATGGAAATTTAGATCAATCCACTAAAAGTAGGAGCAAGACGCATAATAAGTCGAGGTAATTGATAATTAATTCAATCAAAACCTTAGGGTGGTGTGACATCTGGAGAGAAAAGAAGGGGTCGTTAAAAAGTTTTACATTTAATAACAAAAAATATGGCCATCAGTCTAGAATAGACTTCTTTCTAGTGAACCAAAGTATAAAATATCAAGTTGGAGATGTAAACCATGTTGGTGCGCATATGTCAGACCACTCTGCTATAACGTTAACTCTGTTTCCACAAGATACGGGGCTACAACAGCGGTGGATAATGGATTGCACCATACTGGTGGATGATGCTTTAATGGAAAGATTGGGTCTGGAATCCCAGGAGTTTTTTGATAACAACTTGAGAAGTGCTCCTATAGGAATAGTGTGGGACACTTATAAAGCCTTTATAAGAGGGAAAATCACATCAGCTCAGGTATACAAAAATAGGCAGAAGAAGGCGGAAATTCAAGACCTAGAAAAAAAGATCCAAAGCCTGGAATATAAGATACATAACAATGAAATAGGATGTGAGGAGGGTCAAGCACTTATTCAGATCCATAAAACAAATCTCGTAGCAGTTCTAGAAAAGAGGTTACAAGATAGATGGTGTGCTGGTAAACTGGCACATTTTAACTATGGGGAGGGGTGTGGCAAGCTTCTAGCTTGGAAGACAAAAAGCGACCAGGCGAAAAGCTACATAAAAGAGCTAAATTACGAGACAGCAGGAGGCCCAATAAAATTGGGGGATAGTACGGAGGACACCATACTAAAATATTTTAAGCAAGTAAGTCAAGTCAAAACCACTTTATTCGATTAAATAAAAATCATAAAAGTATACTATACAAAATCATTTCCTGGTAGTACATATAATAACAATAAAAACATTTTAAAAACAGATTAACCTTTAAAAACAATTTCATGATTTCAAAGGAAATTATTGCATCAGATAATGTAGGCGGGCATTCAATCCTTCATTCTGAGTTTCCTTCCCCGAATAGCTGCAACAAAGAAATTTGCAACACTAAACATAATCAGAGGACATTCCATTAATTGCAAAAACAGGAATGCTGGTTTAGCCTGGGTAAACCCCTTTTCTTTTAACAGCGGTACAATAAACCTTTTCCCAATTCCTTTATAAAAGGAGCAAAAAAAGGTAATATGCATTGTATCTTGGATTGAATAGCCGTCACAATTACAGGAGGCTGCATTCTCTGGCCTACACCACCCTACAGTTTCACTAAAGATAAGGTGGATCTGGTTGAATCGGAATTTTGTTAATATCCAACGATGAAATGGTTTTGTTACAATACTAAGGTAGGGTTGGATGGAAAGACAAGTAATTAACAAATAATGAGCCCTTACCATTGGCTTTCTTAGCTGCACCGATTCCCGCTCTTGCTCTCTAAACCTGAGGAAGTTGGTTTTTACCTAGTTAAGGTCAGCTTTCACCAAACCTTCTGGATTTGTAAAAATCTCCGGGCGCCCCAGCTTCCCAGAAATTACTTTTATAAAAGACAGCCACTGAATTTCCTTTGCTTTCTCAAGTTTCATACAGTCCCTTAAAATCTTGAGATTAAGAGTAAGCTCTGGATTCAGCCATGTTTTAATCCACAATAAGATAGGGGCCATACTGGTTATATCCGAGATATAACCCATACCTAGTTCAAGGTGGACCGCAAAGGTGGCCGTCGTCTGGGGAAGGGCAAGGACGGCACAGAGAAATTTGTTTTCCTCTATTTGGATACGCTCTGTTTGTTTATAGCCCCATATTGATAAGATTGCTTCACAAGGTTTCCCCCCTAGCCGCTTTGCAAAACCAAGTATCGCAGCAGAAGATCTTCTAATGGCGTTTACTTTAGTGGTAAGTTGGGGAGCTCAAGTGCATTTGTCATCAAACACGACCCCCAAATATGTGAAAACTTTCACTTTAGATATCTCAGAGTCATTACAATAAAAAGACCTAGTATTGTTCTTATTCGAACCCAGAGACATGACGTGCGATTTTCCGTTATTTACCACTAGGTCCAACGACTTCATATAATCCCCAAAGGAGTTTAATAGTCTTTGGAGCCCTATAGGGGTCCGAGCCAGTAACACAGCATCATCCGGGTATAGGAGTACTGGGATGGAGATTTCTCCCACACGCGGGATGTCAAGCGTTGCATTTGCCAGTGTTTTATCCAGGGAATTTATGTATAGGGTAAATAACAAGGGGGCAAGTATGCACCCTTGACGCACCCCCCTGCCTGATTTAAACCCTGTGGTGCATTTACCCTCCTGTGTCATCCTAATTGATGCCTGCAAATCCCTATGCAAGTCAGCCAAGAAGTACACCAGTGCGGGATCAACACCTAGGTCCAAAAGGATAGTCCACAGCCTAGACCTGTTAACTAGGTCAAAGGCCGTGGACGGATCCATGAATCCCAGGTAAATTGAGCCCTTCGCAGCAATAGTATACTTGTTTATTATTAAATAAAGGTTAAGGCACTGGTCCTCCGTGCCTCTGCCAGATCTAAAGCCATACTGGGCGTTCGAAAAAATTTCTTTCTCGGAGACCCAATCTGAGATTTTGGCTAAAATAACTTTGCCTAGAATTTTAACAGAGGAATCCAGTAACAATATGGGCCTATAGCACCTTGGATCCCCTCTTTGACCCTTTTAAAACACAGGGATAATAATGGAACGTTTCCAAGATGCCGGGAACCCAGTATCTGAAGAGGAGTTAAAAACATTGGATAAGATGTTGGCCCAAAATTTAGGCTTGGCCTTGTATAGGTCAGACGGGACTCCATCGGGGCCCGGGGTCTTCTGTCCGGCCGTACCCAATATTGCCTTCTCCATCTCTTCCTTCGGGAATTTAAGTATCAGTAACATGGGCCAGGAAAGATTCATACTCTTCATGGCTACCGTAAATAATTTCAAAATGACCTGATGATGATGATGATGATTATAGCCTTGTATAGCGCAACTTTACCCGAGGGCGTCAAGGCGCTCGTGATGGAAGAAAGCTGAATGTGAGGAAGAGAAACATGGCAATTAAAGATAGGCTTCCCTGAAAAGCCAGGTCTTCAAGGCCTTCCGGAACAGAGAATGAGAGGGCTGATCCCTACGTTCCGCAGGAAGGGTGTTCCACATCCTCGGGGCAAGGGAGGAGAAAGCGCGCCCGCTCCATCTTGCCTTAAGAATTCTGGGAACTGCAAGCAGGTTTTTGTTTGCTGAGCGGAGGACCCTACTAGGGACATAGTAAGACACAAGAGGCCTAATGTCTTCTGCCCCAAGCCCATGAAGGGCACCCTAGCCTAGACCTAGCCAGTCCTTCTCTGATATATTAACCTCTAACATACAGTTCTCGGTTCCGCTAAACAGCAGATTATTAACAATGGTCCAGAACTTAGAACTATCCCTTAGAGTTACCTTATTCATAAGTGCTTCCCATGCATCCCTTTTTATTTCATTTTTACGGGTCTGCACTATACATTTATACTCTTTCCGAAGCGTCTGAACTTGCATTTTATCCCTAGGTTTCTTTTTAAGGGCTTTTAGGAGTAAATTATGAGCTCTGGAACATTTACGATCAAACCTACCCTTTTCGCTATTTACTTTAGACCTGGCATTAATTGTAAGCTCTGTTGCCACTTGCTGGCATATCACTTCAAAAGATGCAATCACATCCAGACCAGGATTAGAAGGGTCAGCACATATATAAATCATCAGCAACCTTCTTATTTAGGGACTCAAAAAAGTCTTCCTGGGTGACTCGACTCCATTTTAGCCTTCTGCCTTGGTCTTTTGTTTTTAGCCCAGTTATAGCTGCTGTGGGGACCGTCTTATAAAAAAAAACAGGACTGTTGTCCAGTTCTAATACGACAGGATTATGGTCGCTAAAAATCGAAAATACTGCATTATAAAAGTTTACACAACTTAGAAATGCCGGGGATATAAATATATAATCAATTATGGTTTCACTGTCCCTTGCTCTATATGTAGCTACTCGATCACGCCTATCAAAAAACCCTGGTTCATAAAGATCAATGTTTGAGAGAAGATCCTCTAAGGCTTCCCCCTTCGAGCTAATTTCAAAGTGTGAGGGAGATGAGTTTTCGGGACCGAAGCTTTCTCCCAAATGGCAATTTAAATTACAAAGATGGATATTAAAATCACCCATCAGGATAAAATAAACAAAAGTGGTTTGCTTCTCCTTATAAGAAATTAAAAATTTAGATAAAGAGACAAGGTGCTCATTTGGACACTCACTTTGCATAGAGTTATAAAAATTTCTGAGTAGAATTTTAATATTATTAGTCATAGTCATTTACACTATTAAGTAATTGGGGGAAGGTGAGTCTACCGCTATGGCTGTACCCACAATTTTCACCGAGATGAGAAGCATAAGACCTCCTCTATCTCTACCTGCCATAGAAATGCGCGCTGGCACAAAGTAGGATGTAAAGTCATCTACCCAAAAATTACACTCTCTATCCCAGGTCTCCTGCAGGGCAACAATGTCATACACTTTAACTAGTTTTAACCAGGCATTGTCATCCCTTTTTGTACGTAGCCCTGCGATATTCCAGCTTATCAGCCTAACCTTTTCACCACTTCGTTTACTCTTATTATTTCTGGTGCTACATTTAAAGGAATAGTGGCAAAGCCATCCAGTCAATCTATCTCACCCAAATTTGACAAAGGAGTGAAACGATTAGATACAGGCAATACCCCCATATTCTGAAATTGATGCGGGATACCTGGCTTTGGAAGCAATCCCAATTTCTGGGTAGCCCAATTGGCCTGATTCTCTCTCACTGGAGGGGATTTTTTTTTTTTGTGTGGGCCATACTGGATCCTTGCCCGTCAGCGCCGATCATACTTTCCCCTCTGGGATTCGAGCTCTAGCATAGGGGTAAAAAAAAAACAAGCGGGATAGCTCTAATAGCCCCCTCCTCACTGTTTATTTCTGAGGCATCCCAAAAGAGACGGGTCACCACATCAGGTTTATTAAAATTTACTATGAGGCAATCTCCTTTCAGATGTTTTATTGTGTGGCCTATCCAACCCACCCGTCTACCCATGATTATACTGGAAGAGATCTCCTTACCCTGTACAGTTTGTATCACACCAGTTCTTTATATTTGATAACAAACTTTCTTTAGGTTCTTGCTCACCCACTTCCAGGGGGTGGACATTAACTAATATTGCAACAAAAGACGTAGCTTCCGGGGAAAGATTAATTGTTGGTTGAGGTACACGATCTTTAGCATTCATAAACTCCATACAAGTCTTGGGGCCGTTCTATAAAATAATCGCACTCTTGTGTGCCGGGCCCTGGGAGGGACGCCTATCACCATTTCCTCTCCCAGAAGATTTAACACTTGTGTAAGGAGCTACTGTAGGAGACAAGCTAGTTGGGAAGGGTAATATGGCTTTACCCCCCCCCCCCCCAGATAAAGAGGACGAGTGGGCTTTATGCTTTGTCGAGAGAATGCCTTCAGTCTGGTTAGGGGGTTGCTCCCTGGCGAGCAGGAAAGTGTTCAACCGCTCACATTTATCTAAAATCCCCGCTACACATTCATTCAAAGTATCGATGATGTCCTTAGCAATAACTGATGAGGCAGATTCAAGTTTCTCCGACAAGATGTCCGCTACCATATCCCTTATGGTTTCCTCTGTGCATTTCGGGGTTTTGGGCAATTTTTTCCCCTCAGTGTCATTTGCCAGTTTGCGTTTTTTGTTCTGCCTCTTTACTGTTTTCTTCGAGACATTTTGCCCCTCGCCTGTTTCCAGACTCACATCCACGACAGGTCCAAGATTTCCCATGTGTGGGCCGTCAGTGATGGTAGAAACAGAACACAAAGGTGTCGTAGGTGGACCAACTATAATCCGCGGTTCCAGAGGGACATGCCTACTTAATGGGTTTCCCCTTTCCAGGCCCAGTTCGGTGTTAGCAATTTCAGTATTTAATGCCCCAACAGCGGAGGTCAAATAGGAAATTATGCTCCCAGCTTTTCTCAGGACCTTCGCCTTTGCTCCCCCTCCATTTGCAGAAGATTGTAGTTTCTGCTTACCCATGATGTTTGATGCTAGTCAGGAGGGAGGCCCGACCCGACCCTCTCCGAATGGCCCTAGACGGCCCGCCCTCTGCCCGGGCTCAGCCCGGCGCCGCCCGCGCGCGTCCCGCGTTGAGATAGGGGGTCGCTGTGGTGGTGTCAGTGACCCGCGCCTCGCGGTGACTGCTGAGGGGTGAAGTTCGTTGTGGCCGTTTTCCTCACTGCCTCCGTGCCCCTTTCTCCGGTCGGGAGGCTGCAGCAGGGAGGCTGCACGTTTCCCTCGCTGCAGTCCCTGAAGCCTCAGCAGCTGACAACCCAACCCCCAGATAAGTGCGTCCCGCGTTGCGATAGGTGGGCGCGCTTATGTTGGTGCAGGGGGTCGCTATGGTGGTGTCAGTGACCCGCGCCTCGCGGTGACTGCTGGGGGGTGAAGTTTGTTGTGGCCATTTTCCTCACGGCCTCCGTGCCCCTTACTCCGGTCAGGATACAGTAGGGAGGCTGCCCGTTTCCCTCGCAGCAGTCCCTGAAGCCTCAGCAGCTGACAACCAAACCCCCAGATAAGTGCGTCCCGCGTTGCGATAGGCGGGTGCGCTTATGTTGGTGCAGGGGGTTGCTGTGGTGGCGTCAGTGACCCGCGCCTCGCGGTTACTGCTGGGGGGTGAAGTTCGTTGTGGTTGTTTTCCTCACGGCCTCCGTGCCCCTTCCTCCGGTCAGGATACAGTAGGGAGGGTGCAGCAGGGAGGCTGCCCGTTTCCCTCGCGGCAGTCTCGGAAGCCTCAGCAGCTGACAACCAAACCCCCAGATAAGTGCGTTAAGTAAGTATATACGGAAGACTTGAGTACAACAGGGGCTGAGATACTCGAATGGCTACAGCAGGAGGTCCCACATGAAATATCAGAGTTTCAGAAGGAGGGCATCAATGAGGAGTTAACGGAGGAAGAAACTGAGAAGGCCATTAAACTAGGGAAGTCGAATAAAGCAGCAGGCCCGGATGGTCTCCCCACGGAATTATATAAAAAATTAGAGAACGTTTTAGCTCCGGTTTTAAAGAATTTGTTTGCTGCAAAATTTGAAAAGGGTGAAGAGATCCCTCCCTCATGGAATGAAGCCACTGTCACGCTCATACTAAAACCAGACAAACCACCAGATTGCTGCGACTCTTACAGGCCCATTTCGCTCTTAAATTCTGATTATAAGATCTACTCGAAAATATTAGCGGATAGGTTAAATGGGGTGGTGGGAGCACTCCTACATGAGGATCAAAAAGGGTTTGTGAGAGGGAGAAGTATTAAAGATCTTACATATAATCTTATAGGCGCTATTGATCTAGCCTCGGTAGATAAAGTACCATTAGCAGTTATTACTGTTGATGCAGCCAAGGCTTTTGATCGCGTTAACTGGTACTATTTGGAGAAAGTCTTGAGGTTATCTAACTTAGGAGGAAAATTCTGCAGGGCCATAATGCAATTGTATAAAGCCCCATCTGTAAAAATATTAATAAATGGAAGATTATCAAAGAAATGTAATATTTGTAGGGGGGACTACTTTTTAATTTATATATTGAGCCCCTAGCGGAAAAGATTAGAAAACATGCTAAAATAATTCCTTTTAAAGCAAAAAGTTGGGAAAAGAAAGTGAGTCTATACGCCGATGACCTGGTGGTGTATACATGGAACTTGGATTCGGCCTTACCAGTGGTGTATGTGCTAGCTGCCGGTGTCTGCAAGATTTCAGTATACGAAATAAACCAGCGTAAAACGGTTATTATGGTCTGGAACATCGATACACGGGTAGAATGTGTAAAAAAGGAAATTAGATACTTGGGTATAAGAATAGTGCAGAATATTGAACAAATTCCTGAAACCAATTTCCATAAAATCAATAAAGAAATTGGGAAACTGCTGCTGGGATGGTCCCATTATCAATTTATGGAAGAATAAATATCATTAAAATGACCATCCCTCCAAAAATTACTTTTCTATTCCAACATATCCCAATGGCCGTTAAGGAAGAATGGCTTAAAAAGGCTCAGTCCAAAATCACCAGCTTCATATGGGCCTCCAAAGGAGTGTGTATCTCCTGGAAGAAACTAAGAAGACAATATGAGAAAGGAGGACTTAAGCAGCCGGACCTATCTTTCTATGCGTGGGTGTTTCTGCTAAAAGGAGGGAAAGGTCTGTTTAAAGTTCCAGAGGAGTCGGATACAGGTAAAATGTATAAAGCGATGCTAAAAAACGTAAAAGGAGGAGACATTGACTTTATACATAAATATGGGGACCCTCGCTACTTAAAAGATTCGACTAAAAACTCTGCAGGGATTAGCTATAACGTGGTATAAAGTCAGGAGGGAACTAAAGATCAAGTACTAGAACTGTTGGGCGACAATTTTTAACTCACCAGGATCCCCGGAATGGACTAAGGACAGTCTGGCACAGCCACTAAAAGAAGCTTGAATACTGCTCTGGGGCTCGGTGATGAAAAATGATGCTCTAATATCATGGGAAGAGGCCCAAATACTGACGAATGGACGATTATCAAGATTTAAATACCTCCAAATGTTGAGTTGGAGTCGTATTGAGGATCTTGGAGCAGGACAGTATAATAAACTGGAATCATCTCTGGCGGTTGGAGTAAACCAGAAAAAAAGAGGTGGCACAAGGATATTGGCTGTTAGTGGAGCTGAGTGATGGTGATTTTAATCTGCCGAAATAACTGAGAGAGAAGAGCTTGCAAGGGGAGCAGTTTGAAGAATTATGGCAAGTATCCTGTAATATTTTATACTCCACAGTACGGCCCGCAAATTTAAGGCGGAACCACCTCTTCTGTCTCCACAGGGTCTATTGGACGCCATACAAATTATCAAAATTGGGGAACGGAGCAGTGCCAAAATGTCCTAAGTGTGGTAAAGTGAAAGGCGACGATATCCATATGTTTTATGATTGTCCAATGATCCAGGACTTTTGGTTGGAAGGGAGTAATACAATCTCTGTTATACTTGGAGAGACGCTCCAGGTAAGCATAATTTTGATCTTTTTTGGGGTTCCTGCTAACTATGCATCACAGATAAAAAATACGAACAAACTGATTGTCCTCCTCATATTACTTGCCCGCAGGGAAATATGTACAAGTTGTGTGAAAGTGGCACCGCACAGCAAAATAGAATGGCTGGCCTTATACAACATATAAATGTATTAGGCAGATTTTCGAAAAGTAAGAGAAACAACTTCTGGATTCCATATGAGAAATGGGTTGAATCTATAAAAGTTTGATGATTAGGCCTCTATACCATAGTGCCTAATACTCTGACGGTGGCACACAGGGGCCGTAACGAAACAGCTACCGATGGGTGAATAAGGAGGGCACGGTGTAGTGTGATCCGTCCCGATATACAGATGATTGGGCGGTTTCCATCCTTTCCTGATAGGGATCTGAGACCCTAAGTTCTGGTTTACTTGGGCAATGAGGACAAAAAAAAAATACCTTCTGGCATCCTGATCCATACTGGACAGTGACCATATGTTTCCCACGGTCCTGCTGCTCCCCCACTGAAGGTGTATGGTCTTGGTGGCACCCTCTTACCTTCTGGCACCACTGAAAATGAACTCTCACCTCGATTATCTCTGCATTCCTATATCCTCCTATTACTACTGCACCACCCCACAGATAGTTTGTTAAATCCCAGAACCTCAGCAGAACGTAAACTAAACTACCACATCCCTGTTTTCACAGGGTGACGGTAGTGGTGATGTCATAAGTAACATCTGTAGACTTGGACGATACTACTGGACAACACAGAAGGAATATAGTATATGCAGAAAAACAGTACTTTTAACTGGTATTGTCCTATTGAGAAAGGCATGGATATTTCATGTTGCCCAGTGTGGCATAAATTAAATGAGAATAAATAAAAATTGAAAAAACGAAAATAAATAGTATTCGCTGACATTCATGTATTAACCACCATTCACAGACAGGTATCAGGAATGAAGGTAAATATCAATCCAGTGGCATCTGTATCTTCGAACCCTTCTTCATAGGAATACTAAGCCTCCCCCGCCAAGAAAACTTGATACTATCTATTAAAAACAATTTTTAGTGAATGAAAATACCTAAGAAACACCTATTTACGGTGCTTTCTTCACAGGATCAGTTGGGGCTCTGAAACCAAGAATTCGATGTTTAATGTGCAGCGACTCCTAAAACTCTGTAAAAATTCTTCCCATTCATTTTGATGTTTAATTGCAAACCCCTTTTCTGAACCAAAGTCTTTTCAACTCTCTAAAGCAGGTATGGTGTAGAGTAAGCCACGCACATTGCCCAAATGCAATTAACTATTCTGTAAATATGGTATCAACTCGCTACACAGTAGTTTACCTGTTGAACACAAACCGTAGACATCATCGGTTCCCTGTTAAAGCAGGATTTCAGATAACTGAGAACTTCTTCAACACACTGTTTAAAATAAAAATAAGCACATTTAATATAAAATGAATGTAAGAGTTCATATAATACTTGATTCACACAAATTTAATTGGGTAGACAGTCTCTAATATACTTAAAAGTATCAACATTTCACAGTGTGGGAAAACTCAAATTATTATAACTAATGATAAAAAGAAAATGCTATTTACCCAGTAAGCATTTGTTTGTGGCATGTAGTGCTATAGATTCACATGCTTAGCATAGGGTTGCCACCTGGTGTTGGGCTCAGAAGTATGCAATTTGTTCATCTTCAGAGAAGTCTTTGAAGCCACACGGTGTAGTGACTCCTCATTTTGCTTGCAATGCGCATGGTCATCGACTCCATTGTTAGATTGTTTGCCGCTTGTCGGGTGAGGATGGAGTGTAAAGGATGATGAATCATATTGACAACAATGCAAAAGTAATGTAATGTTTAATGTAAAGTGCAGATAAGTGCAACTAACAGGAGTCCTGGGAGGTGGGAGGGTGTCATGTGAATCTACAGCACTACATGCCACAAACAGATGCTTACTGGTAAAGTAACAATTCCCGTTTGTTGGCATGTGCGGCTGTAGATACACATTTAGCATAGACTGTAAAGCGGTTTTCCTCTGTAAGCAGTGGCTAGCCCGTGAGGATTGTATTTTCTTGAAACAATATGCATAAAACTTATTGACCAACATTGACTTGTAGCAGGGCCATAACATCAACACAGTTGTGGTTGGCAAATATGTGCAGTGTAGTCCATGTAGCTGCCTTACATATGTCCGCCATGAGAATATTTCCCAAGAAAGCCATGGAAGCTCCCTTTTTGCAAGTAGAGCGTGCTTTGGGAGGGATAGGGAGTGGTCTTTTAGCTTTGGTATAACAGGTCTGTATACATTTTACAATCCAGCATGATATGCCCGATCTAGAAATCTCTCTTTCCTTATGTGGCTTTGAGAATGCAACAAAGAGTTGCTGAGCTTTTCAAAATGAAAGAGTTCTATCAACATAATACATAAGAGTTCTTTTAGCATCTAATGTGTTTAAAGCGCTTTCCGCAACTGAATTTGGTTCGGTAAAGAACAATGGCAACTCAATGGATTGGTTTAAGTGGAACTGGGAGACCACTTTGGGAAGGAAATTAGGGTTGGTACATAGTACCCCCTTGTCTTCATGGAGTTGAACGATGGTTCCTCTACAGTTAATGCCTGATGCTCAATACATGAGTGGTTGCAATGAGAAATGTAATTTTCCATGAGAGAAATTGGAGAGGGCATGCGCGAAGAGGTTAAAATGGGGGTCCCATTAAACTTGTAAACACAATGTTGAGATTCCAAGTAGGAGTTGGAGGGACCCTAGTCAGGATAACTCTTTTGAGGCACTCTAAAAAGCTTTACTTATAGGAATTCTGACTATGGTTTTTTCTTATCTATTGTGTAGGTATGCTGCTACTACCACTAGCCTTATGGAAGTGAAAGCTAACCCAGATGTTTGTAAATGTAGAAGGTAGCAAGCAGCACAAGTTACTACTTGTGTAACAATATATCTGTAAGCAACATTTGTTAGAGTTAGATGCCTTACCTTAGAATATGCCCAGGCGTCAGACTAGATCTGGAAAGTTTTGCTAGAGGTACTCCAGCGCGCCAGTAGGTGGCATTGTGCGGCTCCGCGTCCGTCACTGGCATCGTATGCACCGAGATGACGTCACGGAGACTACTTAGGTGCCACCCATGCGCGCGGACGTCAGTTCTGTGCACGACTTTCCGCACCAGGAACGCAGAGCCATGAAAGAAAACGATTACTGGTGCCATGAAACTAGGGCCCTGAAAGGGATGCCCTTAACTCTAGTAATCAGTTCGCAGAATGGGAAGGATGGGTGGGGCAGTAAGGAATCTATCACTAACTAATGTCTCTTACAGATATATCATTACACAAGTAGTAATTTGTGCATCTGAAAGAGACACGTTAGTGATAGATTCCTTACCTTAGAATAGATACCCTAGCAGGCGGAAAGAAGGTGGGCAAAGTGATGGTCTGCCCGATGTGAAAGGGAGTGACAACCTTTGGCAAAAAAGAAGGACGGCTCCTCAGAACCACCTTGTTCGGATGAACAGAAAGGAAAGGAGGTTTAGAAGAAAGAGCCTGGAGCTCACTCACTCTTCCGGCAGAGGTGATAGTCACCAGGAAAGCAGTTTTTAAGGTGAGAAGACGCAAAGGACAGTTATGAAGGGGCTCGAAGGGAGCGCACATCAGAAACGTCAGACAAGGTTCAAGTCCCATTGAGGCATGATGAACAGCACATGAGGGAATGTGAGCGTAATGCCTTTCAGAAAACGATTAACAACCAGGGAAGAGAAGACTGATCAGGAAGCCGCAGAAAGGCAGAGACTGGCGAAAGATAACATTTGATAGTGCCCAGAGCAGAGTCCTGCTCGGCCAAAGAAAGAAGGAACAGAAGGACTTCAGAAAGAGGGGCAGAAAGGGGATCCAAAGCCTTCGCTGTGCACCATGCCACAAACTTGTTCCACCTGCAGGCGTATACCGTTTTAGTGGAGGGATGCCTGGCTTCCAGAATGACATCACAGACTTCAGGGGGGAGATCAAAAGCAGTCAACTCTCACCACTCAATATCCACGCATGGAGGTGGAGGCTGGACAGGTTTGGGTGGAGGACCGTCCCCTGCTGCTGCGAAAGAAGATCCCCCGAAGAGGCAGACGGATCGGGGGATCGATCGACATGCTGAGTAGCTCGGGATACCAGTATCTTCGTGCCCAAACCAGAGTGACAAGGATGACTTGGGCCTGGTCGCACCGAATTTTCTTCAGCATTCTGGGCAGAAGTGGTATAGGAGGACAGGCATACAACAGACCGCAACTCCACTCGCATCGAAAAGCGTCGCCGAGTGATTGCCGCCTAGGAAATTCCAATGCGCAGAACTGATGACATTGCGCGTTCTCTTTGGTGACGAATACATCTAAGCAAGGCTCTCCCCACTGCAGAAAGAGACCTTGCACCACATCCGAGTTCAGACACCATTCGCCCTGGCGTCCAGAGAACCTGCCAGGTGTTGAACCACCAAGGTAATGCTTTGATGTTCCAGCCATGTCCAGAGGCGCAGAGCCTCCTGACATAGGGTCCAGGACTCCACCCCTGTTTCTTGCAATACCACATGGCAGTGGTGTTGTCCGTGAACACCTGCACCACACTTCCCCGGACAGCGGGAAGGAATGCCTTCAGTGCAAGACGGATCGACCAATGCTCCAAAAGGTTGATATGGAGCTGGGACTTCGCCGGAGACCAGAGGTCTCTGATCTCCGCCTCTCCCAAGTGGCCTTCCCATCCCAGGAGGGGCGCATCCGTCACCACTGTGTGCTCCGGTTGGGGAAGGGAGAGGGATCTGCCATTGACCCAATCGCGATTCGTGAGCCAACACTGCAATTGCTGTGCAGTGCCCTCCGAGATCTGGACATGATCGGACAGGCTAACCTGATGCTGTGCCCACTAGAACTTCAAGTCCCACTAGAGAGCCCGCATATGCCACCTGGCATGTATCACCAGCAGGATGGAGGAGGCCATCAGGCCCAGGAGCTGGAGGGTCATCCTGACTGAAACCTGGGATAGAGGCTGAAAGATCACAATCATAGCCTGAATATCCCAGACTCGCTGCTCGGGCGGATAAACCTGAAATCGCATCGAATCCAGAACCGCTCCGTTGAAGGGGAGCTTCTGAGAAGGACTCAGGTGTGACTTCAGCACGTTGATGGAGAACCCCAGCAAATGCAGGAGGTCGGCCGTAGTCTGTAGGTGGGAGACGACTGCCTGGGGCGAGCCCGCCATCAACAACCTGTCGTCAAGGTAGGTGAAGACTGACACCCCTGACCTGCGCAGGTGAGCTGCGACCACCGCCATCACCTTCATGAACACCCTATGGGTGCTGGAAAGGCCGAAGGGGAGCACAGCAACCTGAAACTGCTCCTGGCCTACCGTGAACCGCAGGTAACGCCGGTGGGCCGGCAGCACGGGGATGTGAAAATATGCGTCCTGCAAGTCCAACGCTACCATCCAGTCTCCAGGGTCGAGGGCAGCCAGGACCTGAGCCAGAGTCCGCATTTTGAATTTCTCCTTCCGGAGGAAGTGATTGACGTTCCGGAGGTCCAAGATGGAGCACAGGCCCCCCTTGTCCTTCTTGGGGACCAGAAAGTAGTGGGAATAACAACCACTCCCTAATTCCGGCCCAGGAATGCACTTGATTGCCCCCTTGGCCAAAGGGGCCGTGACTTCCTGTTGGATAAGCACCAAGTGATCCCCGACATGCTATGGCACCGAGGTGGCATGGCTGGAGGAAAGGACTGAAAGGGAAGGGAGTAACCCCACAGATGATCTGCAACACCCACTTGTCCGATGTGATATCGCGCCAGCGGTGGAGGTGGTGGCGGATCCTGCCACCCACCGGCGTGGGGTGCTCCACAAAGCTCGGATTAGGAAGGTTTGGAGGTAGAAGCAGCGGTGGCGAAGGTGGACTTACCCCCAGGCTGATTCCCAGACCCGCCCCAGCGGAAGCCGCGTCCGCAGGTCGCGCTGAGGCTGGTTCTGCACAGGCTTGCTATGGGAACGTGCCTGGGCGTCCCTGCCATGGCCACGAAAGGAACGAAAACCAGGAGTGCCTAGGTTCTTTGCAGAAAGGCCCAAGGACTTGGCCGTGGCCCGCGAGTCCTTAAAACGCTCCAGTGCACTGTCGTTCTCATCCCCAAACAGGTGAGTGCCATCAAAGGGCATGTCCATGAGCGAGTTCTGGACATCGGGCGTGGACCCAGTAAAACGCAGCCAGGCGTGCCAACGCAGCACCACAGTCGTAGAAATCGCCCTCCCCAACGAGTCAGCGGTGTCCAAACCACACCGAATGGTGAACTTAGCCACATCCTACCCTCAGCAACCGCATGGGAAAGAACAGTCTGAACCTCTTCAGAACACTGTGGTAACACCTGAGCAACGGTATCCCACAACGCATGGGAATAGCGGCCCAATAAGCAGGCGGTGTTCACCGATCGCAGCCCCAAGCTGGCCGAAGAGAACAACCGCTTGCCGAACTGCTCCAGCTTCTTAGAGTCCTTATCCGGCAGAGCCGTGGTGAAGGCACTCTGCGACGTCGAGGCTTGGATGACCAGGATCTCAGGCGTCGGATGAGTGGTGAGAAAGGTGGGGTCACCAGTAGCCGGGCTTTGACCCCAGGCGACATTCTTATCCACAGGGGCCACCGTGGCCGGCCGCGACCAAGTGCCCAACAGGACGTCGGTGAGGGCGTCACTGAAAGAAAGCAGCGCTCCGACGAAGCAGATGCTGTCTGGAGCACCTCGGTGAGGAGGTTAGTTTTGACTGCCACCATAGGAAGGTCGAGGTTGAGGACCTCAGCAGCCAGACGGAGCACCATCCTGTAGGAAGCGCCCTCCTCCATCGAAGGCGTAGAGGCAAACCCTGGGTCAGAAGAGACGTCGAGGTCGCCCATGTCCTCCAGATCTGTAGCGATCACCCGCCTTAAGACAGGAAGACAGTCCATGTATAGTGAAAGATACATATCAGCTCCAGGGTTTAAACAGAGACAAGGCATTAGGTACTACAAGTCCCAGCAAGCAACGGGGGGTGTTCATGCTAGCAGAAGGCAGGCCGTACTTAAGCCCCTCCTCCGCCTTAGACCGGTGCTTGACAATCCTTCCAGGAGAAGCTGTCATGGCGGATGGTAATCCCCGATGGATCCCAGCGTGAAGAACGTGCAGCGTTCCTGCATTCCCAGGAGGACCAGCTTTCTTTGCGAATACGGAACCGCTAATTGGAGCTCCTTCGTTTTTTAGATTTAGGTACAGGTAAAAACGGGCTGAAGCGGATGCTTCATACCCGTGTCTCCCTGCCTTCCTTGAGAGCCTGTTATCCGTTCCATTCTGTGCCGTCTGTCTCGGAAAAGAAACGCGCTCGCGTTCTCTTTTCCTGCGGCATTTGTGTTTTCATTTTCCTTAACTTTGCCATCAGAAATTCCTCACTTTTGTGATTCCGAACACTCGTGTATTTCGGAAGTTGCTCCTGGGGCCCCGAGGATTATCGGAGCTTGTTCTATGTAAATATTGACTTGCCGCCTGGATATTGTTGTGGAAGTGGGCGTACCCGCATTCTTGTCAGCATTACCGGCTGGTGGTGCTACGTCCGCATTTGTACAATTGCTGTTTTGCTCTGCCTACAATTCTTTTTGGTTATTCTGACGCTGACTGATCTTATCATAGCTAAGGAGAGACTGTGGGTTAACAGTTTTCGAAAGCATTCTCCTGAAGATTATACCTTCTTTTATGTTTTGCCTGTTCTGGACCTCATGATATTATTCACTGCTATCAATAACAAGTTGTGGTGAATTCTCGCATTTATTCTGCTTCTACGCTTCTGGTGAGTGGGGATCTAGCGACAGTTGAGAGTGCGTATTTAGAGCCCAATACTGTTACATCTGTTGTGTTTTCTCCTCCTGTCCTGCAGGGTTACTTCAACACACTTGCCAAACCATCTCCCAGAGTAGGCCTTGACGAGACCAGAGCAGTAGAAGCAAGTTTATTATTTTATCCCTATTCCCCTTTTCCCCTGGGCTCGATTCCACACAGCAGGATTCCAGTTCCTCTGTTGGGGGTTGCGTTCGGAGGAGTGGGGCAATTATTGGTCATCCATCGTCTCTGCTGGTGTCTAGAGAAAGGTTAGTTGCGTATTTATACTTGTGCTGCTGACAGCCTGACAAGATTGTCCACCCAGTCCTGCTCGGAGTCACACTGACGGGCAAGAGGGTCCTCGGACCCCTCCCAATCATCCTCCACCTCATTTGCAGGAGGAGCCAGCTGCAGCGGCGGAGACGGGACACACGGCGCCGTGAATGACACCGGTCGGGCCGGCGCCGCGTCCCAATGCGGACCCCAGGCAGAAACAAAATGGTCCTGGAACCGGGACAAGGGAGGAACAAACTGCACCCACTACGGCGCCGGTGCCGGAGCCGAGGGCGGCGCTGGGGTTGGAGCCGGCAGCGCCGGACACCAGGGTCAGAGCCAATGGCGTAGGATCCTGTGGCGCCGAAGCTGGCTCCGCCGGTGGCGCCGGCAGACCAACAGGATCTGGACGCGGGACCACGGGGCCTGAAGCCGCGCCGGCGGGAGCCCAAGGCCTAAAAAGGCGGTCCATGGTGGCAAGAAACTCTTGCACCTGCTCGGGAGTCACCAACAGACCCGGATAAGGTGGATAGACTGCGGGACTCCCAGGCTCCAAGGGAGCTGCTGGGGCAGAACCCCTGTCCCCCTCGTCTGCATCCGAGGACCGACGGGGGATGTCGGAAAGCGAACACGCTTCTTTGACTTCTTTTTATGTCGTCGCTTACCGGAATCCGAAGGCGAAGACTTGGAGCCTGAGGAACGACGACTGCGGCCCCGCGAGCGGTCCCTGGACCCAGAGCGGCGCCTGGACCAGTGCCGGGCCTCCAGCAGTTTCCTGCGCCGCTCCCTCAAAGCCTTTGGGCCATCGCTCAACAGTCCCGGCAGTCCCGGGATTCGTCGTCAGTCTCCAGGCTTTAGAGGCAAACATCATGGGGGTCCGCCACCGACATATTACGACGGCAGTCCCCACAGGACTTAAAACCAGGCATCCCTACGGGCACCAGGAGAAGAAGAGGGAGAAAAAAGTCTTAAAAGAGTAGTCAAAAAGTGACTAAGGCACGTGCTTTATCCGGATCTGCGTTTGCTGGCGCGGAAAAAGAAAGAACTGACGTCAGGGTGCATGGGTGGCGCCTAAGTAGTCTCCGTGACGTCATCTCGGCACGTACGACGCCAGTGACGGATGCGGAGCCACAAGAAACCACCAACTGATGCGCAGGAGTACTGCTAGCAAAACTTTCCGGATCCAGTCTGACGCCTGGGGAATATTCTAAGGTAAGGAATCTATAACCAACGTGTCTCTTTCAGATATGTATTTTGCCTTTGGTGTAAATGGGTTAATATGCACTGAATGACAGTGTACAAAGTGTTTCCAGAGATGGGGTAGGGAGCACACTGCCTCACATCCCAGCGCTGTTCGCCCCTTTGCATTATGGTACATGCAGTATTCAATTAGCACTTACTTTAAAATGAACTTTAGTATTTCACCAGCATTGGAGTATAGTGCTGTACATCTCTAGACACGTGTGTTTCTGCGCTGGGATGTAAGGTAGTATGCCCCAAACCCCTCCTGTTTAAAAGGGTCTCTTGAGACAGCAAGCTGACGAGCTTTGGAGACGCACCTGTGTGCCTGTGAGAGGTACTTAGATCTGTGAAGACTTTGACAACATTTCCAGCAACCCCAAATGAAATAGTTTTTTGTTCTCTACTGATGAAGGGGGAATCCAAGAACAAGTGTCTAGAGATGTACAACACTATATGCACCAACTTTGCTGAAAAACCTACAGTTAATATTGAAGTAAGTGCTAATTGTGTACTGCATTTAAAGCAATAAAAAGGGGCAAGCTGTGCTGGGATGTGAGGCGACCTATGAGTGATGCGTCCGTTGTTATGCTCCTCTGCAGTGCAGAGCCTAGGCAAGGCCGTCCCTTTAGATATTATTGGAATTCCACCACTGCAGAGAGTGGCAAGCTTGAAGGCAGATTAACACTAGCTCTTCCAGCTGACTATCTGCTTGAGACCACTGACGAGCGAAGCATTCCTTTAATAGGAGCATATTGAGTCTGGCATGAGGTATTACGGCTATGCATGATGCCATGGTCCCTAGGAGATTCTCACTGGTATAAGCTGGGGAGGCTAAGACTGTGGGATAAGTGTTTTAAAGCACTGAATCCTTGCTGTGATTGAGTAAGCTATCCGAGTTGAGGATGGCTCCCTGGTAAGGCTGTATGTGAAGGTGTTGTGATCGGGAGAACATTGGGAAAGTCAAGGTTTTGTGGCAATAACAAGTGGTTTTGAGAAACCCAGGCCCCAGCCTCTGCCCCTTCAGTTGTTGCCCCTGTATGAGCCTTTATACAACCCCCTAGGCGATGTAGTTTGCGACTGGGGACACTGATAAGAGGTGGAAGTGTCAGAAGATGTGGGTTTGGCTGTTCCACGATATGGGGAGCGATGAAAAGTACCTCGTTGTGCGTGTACCTCGTTAAGCCCCCATCGCTTTAGCGGTCTTATTGTCTTTTCAAATTTTTTCAAGTACAGAGGTGTTCCTATTAAAAGTAAGTGTAAGAATCTTTTGATGCACTTCAGGCTCGAAGCCTGAAACTTTAAGCTAGGCATGCCGGCGAATGAGAACACTGGTGTTAATGCTTCATGCGGCTGTATCGGCTGTATCTAGAGCATAGCGAAAAGAGTGTGGCAATCAGTTTGCCCTCAGAGGCAATTTGAGAGATGATGGAGCAGCCCCTTCATTTCATCCCAGTGTGTCCGATCATAACTTGAGAGGAGACAAAAGGAGTTCGCAATTCTCTAGTCATTAGCCAATTGTGCTGCCATTTTCCTCCCTGCAGCTTTTATTTTTCTAGCTTCCTTGTCTGGTGGTAGTTGACCCTTTATGTAAGTTGGGTCGGCAGGGAAGGGTTTGTATTTCTTATCTACCCTCAGTGTAATGACTCTTGTCTTAACTGTTTTTTGGTTTTTGTAAATGACTGACGTATGTCTTAGCTTACCCTTGAGCATCAGCAGGTATTGGGCTAAGCGTTTAGAGGATGAAAGTATCTCATACCTTATGACAACTGGCTGCCGTACCTAAAATATCATGGTAGGTAGTAGTATCGTCTGGATACAAGTCTGAACTCGTATGTGAGTCAGTGTCATATGTGTCTCACAAGTAATGCTGTGGAAGAATGGATTATTGGTCTCCATCATCCCCTTGGTCTCCATCCTTTCCATGTTCCCCCCAAAAAATTAATGGATTCTTGTGGCGAATGATGTGTCTGCATAAGGTGAAAGAGGTGGAGAGTGTGCCCTTGGTATCAAAGGTGGTGGATGACTGATGGGCGGTGGACTGGTGGCCTTGTAAACTCTTTTCCTGTGTTTTGGTTGGAAGGGGGCCTCCAAAACTTCTTCAAGCTTAATTGTTGATTAGCTGGTCTTTCGTTTGTCCTAGGACATGTAGCTAGTATTCAACTAGTGTCTGGGTGAATATGTATCAGTTTTTGCCTTGAATTGATGTGTCCCGGCAGCCGCTGAAGCACAGGTTCTACAGTTTCAGAAATGTCCCTTTGTTTGGAGTTGGCGTGAGATTTTGTCTCCGAAGTGGCTTTCGACACCAAATATTTTGATGCTGAGGCACATATTTTCGACGTCGAAGATGGTCGAGGTTTCGGTGATGTGGCTCACAACTATGTGTCAGGGCTCGAGGCCGGAGACTGGTGACTGTGGCCTTTGTGCTGCTCTTTCGGCACAGAGCGTTTCTGATATGGCTGTTCAGTAAAGACCATGGCCAGAGGGTGCTGGTGGACCGTGTACATATTTTGGTCGATCCGAAGTGGATGGTTGACCCTCTGGGATAGTTTGCTGATGCGGTGGCCGGGTAAGGGGGGGCACAGTATTCACAGTTTGTCCTGGTGGAAGGTCCTGGTCTTAAGCTCGGATTCCAAACTGCTGCCATGTGAAAGAATACCCTCATCCGCTGCCGATACTTGAGCCTGGGCTTCGTGGTGGTTGTCTTTGGACCTGAATATATCTGGAGTGTCTTCGACTGTGCATCGGGACATCTTGAGCCTTCTTGTGTGCCGATCACGCAGCCTCTTCTTCCATCGGAATGACTGGCAAGGCTTACAAGTGGATTCTTGGTGCTCTGGAAAAAGGCACAATTTACACACTAGATGTTAGTTGGTGTGTGGGAACTTGGGAGTGGCAGCGTGGGCAAAATCTAAAGGGCGCCTGTTCCATCACCAGATAGATATTGCATGGACAAAACATTGAAAATGCATTCTAGTTGACCGAGGCCCGCAAGGCCTCGGTCGACTAGAATGCATCGCCGAGCAACCCATGTAGATATCTAAGTAACAGCGATTGACTGATAACAATACTGACATTCAAAGCTTAACTAGTATGAACTGACGATACCAAGATGGAGCAGAAGAGCAAACTTCCGAACCTGATGGTGGAAAAATACAACCTAACAATTGAGTCAATGACCATGTGCATTGCTAGCAAGAGGCAGAGTCTCTGCATCTTTTGACTCACAAAACTTCTCCGAAGAAAAAACAACTTGCACACTTCCAAGCCCAACAGTAGATGGCAGACGTATGCTAAGCATGTGTATCTACAGTCACACTATTTTACAGAGTGCCTCAGTATGAACAAATCTGATACGCCATTCAAATTTACCACAATCGCCATTAGAATCAAATTATTCTCCCCAGAAAAATAATTACCCTTGTACCCCTAATTAGGCTTAACCTTATAACAGTAGGGGATAAATATGGGCTGCAGTAGCATACAGCGAGAGGGGATTTAAGTCTGTGAGTACCACTAAAATGAATATATGATGAACCACTATCAGCTATTAGTTCAAGATTTCCAACTACAAGAATGTTATTATTCATGAAAGAAATGTGACAAAAATCAACAGGCCAGCTATACATAAAGGCGTACACCCCGTGTTTTGACTGCTAAACCCAGGTAAGGAGGTTCGTTAGGGAGATAGACGCTGGCTGCCTGTGTCCTTTGACGCCGGCGGTCTGCACCCTAAGGGGTGGTGCTGCTTGTAATTGTGGTCACCTTAAAGCTACTCTTCAGAAATAGTGGTTGACGGTTGGGTGATCGGAGAGCTTTATGATTCCCCGTAGGATGTTAAGTCATTGATTTTTAATTCATATACTGGGGTAGACTATTAGGAATATACTGTGTTTTACACCTTGGCAGAGATTAAGGGACCACGCATTATCTAACTGGGAGCCCTTACCTGTATTTGCACACATTAGGGGATGCATATTGGGAAGATGAGCTAAACTTCAATCAATCAATCAATGCATTTATATAGCGCACTACTCACCCGGAGGGTCTCAAGGCGCTGGGGGGAGGGGGTCCGCTACTGCTCGAACAGCCAGGTCTTGAGCTGCTTCCTGAAGGCGAGGTGGTCCTGGGTCAGGCGGATGTGGGTAGGAAGGGAGTTCCAAGTCTTGGCGGCGAGGTAGGAGAAGGACCTTCCTCCTGTGGTGGTTCTTCGGATGCGGGGGACGGCGGCGAGGGCGTGGCTGGTCGATCGAAGCTGGCGTTTGGGAGCGTAGAAGTTGAGGCGGCTGTTGAGGTATCCTGGTCCTTGGTTGTGTAGGGCTTTGTGTGCGTGGGTGAGGAGCCGGAAGGTGATTCTCTTGTTGACCGGGAGCCAGTGCAGGTCTCTCAGGTGTCTGGAGATGTGGCTGCGGCGGGGGATGTCCAGGATGAGTCGTGCTGAGGTGTTCTGGATCCGCTGGAGTCTCTTCTGGAGTTTGGCGGTGGTTCCGGCGTAGAGGGAGTTACCATAGTCCAGACGGCTGGTGACGAGGGCCTGGGTGACCGTCTTCCTGGTCTCGGTGGGGATCCATCGGAAGATCTTACGTAGCATGCGCAGGATGTTGAAGCACGACGAGGAGACGGCGTTGACTTGTCTGGTCATGGAGAGGGAGGAGTCCAGGATGAAGCCCAGGTTGCGTGCGTGGTCTGTTGGTTTGGGTGCGCTGCCCAGGGCGGGGGGCCACCAGGAGTCGTCCCAGGCGGAGGGTGAGGATCCCAGGATGAGGACTTCCGTCTTGTCCGAGTTCAGTTTCAGGCGGCTGTTGGACATCCATGTGGCTACGTCTGTCATCCCTTCGTGCAGGTTGGCTCTGGCGGTGGCGGGGTCGTTAGTGAGGGAGAGGATCAGCTGGGTGTCGTCGGCGTAGGAGATGATGTTCAGGTTGTGCTGGCGTGCGATGGCTGCGAGGGGGCTCATGTATACGTTGAAGAGTGTTGGGCTGAGCGAGGAGCCTTGAGGAACGCCGCAGATGACTTCAGTGGCCTCCGATCTGAACGGGGGGAGGCGGACTCTCTGTGTCCTTCCGGCGAGGAAGGAGGTGATCCACTCCAGTGCCTTCTCCTGGATTCCGACGTTGCTGAGGCGCTGTACTACGGTACGGTGGCAGACAGTGTCGAAGGCCGCGGAGAGGTCTAGGAGGATGAGGGCCGCTGTTTCTCCGTTGTCAAGCAGGGCTCGGATGTCATCGGTAGCTGCGATCAGGGCGGTCTCGGTGCTGTGGTTGGCCCGGAAGCCAGACTGCGAGAGGTCGAGGGAGCCGTTCGTCTCGAGGAAGGCGCCAGTTGCTTGTTGACGGTCTTCTCGATTACTTTTGCCGGAAACGGGAGCAGCGAGATGGGGCGGTAGTTCTTGAGGTCGGTTGGGTCTGCTGATGGTTTCTTGAGTAGAGCGCTGAGTTCGGCGTGCTTCCAGCTCTCCGGGAAGGTGGCGATGTCGAAGGAGGTGTTGATGATGTCCCGCAGGTAGGGTGCGATGACAGCGTCGGCCTTGTTGAAGACGTGGTGAGGGCAGGGGTCTGTCGGGGATCCGGAGTGGATGGAGTTCATCGTGCGGATGGTGTCTTCGGTGCTGATCGGGGTCCAGGCGCGGAGGGTGGTGGTGGGGGGCAGTGGTTCGGTCGTGGCGTGCGTCGGTTGAGTGCTGAAGCTGTTGTGTATGTCCGCGATCTTGTTGTGGAAGTAGGAGGCGAGGGAGTTGCAGAGGTCTTGCGAAGGGGTGATGTCGTTGTTTCCGGCGTTGGGGTTAATGTGCTCACAGAGTTATTCTATACTTCTCTGTATCGCTTTTTTGTATCTCTACTTCTAGATAACCAATAAGGATCGCTATACAAGTTACATACGACTTTTCCAGTAGGAGGAAGGAGCTGATAGTAATATTAGTCTCTACAATTACCCTATATTCTTCACTGGAGTGTAGAAGGTAATTGAGGGTTTTGTGGAGTTATGATTTCCTTGTATAGTATGAATAGTGACTATGATTATTGAAAAATACAAAAAGAGTAAGGAGTGTTCTCTTCCTCTTCTATATACAGGGACTTTATACATCTATAGTTTCCTATTCCTATCGGGTTTCTACCTACGAAGTCGTTGGAGGTAAACTGTTTTAGATTTTTCATTGAAATTAAAATAACTACTTATACATATGTTTGTGTAACGGAGGATACTAGCACATAGTGCTGTGTAATTTCAGAGCCTGTGATACTCATGTGACAGGGAGGTAGAGATACACAAGGAATAACCCAATCGAGGAGTATAAAATACTTCTGGAGGATTTTAAGGTACTTCCACTACGATACCATAGTGCTTACTAGGTATTGTGAGATTGAGTTGGTGTGAAAATGATATGGTTGGCTGTTCTATCACCAGGATATAAATAATGTTTGTAGATCCATTAACTATGGGGTAATTGTTTTTATGCTTTTATAATATAGTGCAGACAAAGTTGAATTTGGGGAGATATCGTGTTTTTTCCTGATGAAGGTGGAGGTCGAATAATAGTACCGAAACGAGTCGATGCTTTGATGAAAAAGCCCACTTTAGATCTTTGGGGACAATTGTTATACGGAACCAATGAGAAAAGAACAAGTTATCTCTTTGTATAACAAGTGATTTGAGTCAGATTGATGTGGTGCTTTTTTGACTAGAAACAACTTTCTTGCTTGTTCTCCCATCTTGTATTGTTTGGTTTCTGCATATATTTTTTTTTATTATGTGTTTTCCTCTTTGTAAATTTGAACAATGTATTGGTATTAGTATGAACTTTTAAATGGTCTTTTTTAAACTGTTGAATTAACACTATTTTACAAATGTATGTGTTACAATGTGTTTTTTAATGGATGGAGAATAAAATATACAGTGTTCAATTGACCCATATTTAGTTTTTGGAATTTGTGGGATTAACTTTGTTTATGTTTTGGTGACAAATAATTTTTGTTTGAGCATGAATGTGATGTGATTGAAGCTACCCAAAGGGGACTGTATTTTTTACTTTGATTTCAGCTATACATAAAGTCAATAACATACAGAGAAAGGACTATGGGAGGGTGTGTGCGTTTGTGTGTATTTCTTTTTTAACTGAAAACAAGGTTAAAGTCAATTAGGGTTAGCTTTAGTTTTAACACACCAGCGAATGTTAAAAATCAAACCTAAGAAGGGGGACAGGCGTGGGGGAGGGGGGGCGCTGCTACTGCTTGAACAACCAGGTCTTGAGGAGTCTCCTGAAGGTCAGTAGGTCCTGGGTCTGCCGTACGCTGATGGGGAGGGTGTTCCAGGTCTTGGTGGTGAGGTGGGAGAATGATCTGCCACCGGCGGTCGTTCTTTGGATTCGTAGGACGGTGGCGAGGTCGGCGGAGCGGAGCTGGCGGTACGGATTGTAGAAGGTGAGTCGTGTGTTTGGGTATGCTGGTCCGGTGTTGTGGAGAGCCTTGTGAGCGTGGGTGCGGAGCTTGAAGGTGATCCTCTTGTTGATGGGGAGCAAGTGCAGGTCTCTCAGGTGTTCTGTGATGTGGCTGTGATGAGGGGAAGTCGAGGGTGAGGCGTGCGGAGGCGTTCTGTATGTGTTGGAGTCGCTGCTGGAGTTTGGCCTTGGTTCCAGCGTAGAGGGCGTTGCAGTAGTCCAGTCTGCTGCTGACGAGGGCCTGGGTGACCGACCTTCTGGTTTCAGTGGGGATCCAACTGTAGATCTTACGGAGCATGCGGAGGGTGATGCAGCAACAGGATGAGACAACGTTGACTTGCTGGGTCATTGATAGCGATGAGTCTAGGATGAATCCCAGGTTGCGTTGCTAATTTGCATGCAGCAGGTTGTAAGCTGAGGTGGAATGGTGAGCAAAATATTGATGAACTGGGTTATGGCTGAATAATTAATAAAAAAATGGCAATAATCAATTCAAGCACTCCATCCATCACTGCTTTGTTTACTTCAGTGTGAAGACCTAAGTGCAACAGGTGTACCCAGGTGTGGGTCCCATGTTCATACAGCCACTGGCACCAAGCTGCACCTGTTGACAAGCTCCAATAAGGGTAAAAGAGGTCTTGGGTTACTAGTGTTCTGTTTCAAAGAGAGCCTGACGCACAAGTTACTTACCTTCGGTAACGATATATCTGTAAGAAACAGTAGTTAGTATTAGATTCCTTACCTTAGAATACCCCCAGGCGTCAGACTGGATCCGGAAACTTTTGAGTAGCAGTACCCTTGCGCGTCGGTAGGCGTCGTTTGCGGCTCCGCGTCCGTCGTCGTTGGCGCCGGGATGACGTCACCCTCGCGCGCTGACGTCAGTTCTTATAAACAGCTTTTCCGTGCCAGAAAACGCAGAGCCATGATAAAAACCAACACCGGTGCCATCAAAACTAGGGCCCTGAAAGGGGATGACCTTAACCCTAGATGCACAAGTAACTACTTGTGTAACGATATATCTGTAAGAGACATTAGTTAGTATTAGATTCCTTACCTTAGAATATCCCCAGGCGTCAGACTGGATCCGGAAATTTTTGCGTAGCAGTACCCTTGCGCGTCGGTAGGCGTCGTCTGCGGCTCCGCGTCCGTCGTCGGCGTCGTGGGCGCCGTGATGAAGTCGTCGGAGTACTTAGACGCCGCCTCCGCGTGCTGACGTCAGTTGTTAGACACAGCTTTTCCACGCCAGAAACGCAGAGCCATGTTAAAAACCAACACTGGTGCCATTGAAACTAGGGTCCTGAAAGGGGGTAACCCTAACCCTAGATATTGGTTCGCAGAACGGGGAGGATGGGTGGGTCGGTAAGGAATCTAATACTAACTAATGTCTCTTACAGATATATCGTTACACAAGTAGTAACTTGTGCATCTGAAAGAGACACGTTAGTATTAGATTCCTTACCTTAGAATAGATACCCCAGCAATACCAACCCCGGTGGTGGGTCTGCAAACCAATAATCACACCAGAAAGTCCTGGAGGACGGAACGGCCAAAGAAGCCATCCCTCCGGACTTGGCTGTCCAGGCAGTAGTGTCTTGCAAACGTGTGCAGCGATGCCCACGTAGCTGCCTGACAGATGTCTTGGAAGGGCACTCCCCTGCCCAAGGCAGTGGTAGTCGCCGTGGCTCGGGTGGAATGAGCCCGCAATCCAGCAGGGGGCTCCTTCTTAGCCAAGGAGTAACATGCCTGGATGCACAAGATGATCCACCGGGAGATGGTCCTCTTGTGTACCGCTTTCCCCTTCTTAGCGCCCACGTAACCAACAAAGAGTTGGTCATCCACCCGGAACTGGCGTGTGCGATCCAAGTAGAACAAGAGCGCACGTTTTGGGTCCAGACGGTGGAGCCGCTCTTCCTCTTTAGAGGGGTGCGGTGGCGGAAAGAAGGTTGGCAAGGTGATAGACTGCCCAATGTGGAAGGCCGTGACAACCTTGGGCAGGAAAGAAGGCTTAGTACGCAACACCACTTTGTCCGGATGGACAGAAAGGAAAGGTGGAGTACAAGAAAGGGCCTGGAGCTCACTCACTCTCCTGGCAGAGGTGATGGCAACCAGGAAAGCAGTCTTCAAAGTAAGAAGGCGAAGAGGACAGTTGTGAAGTGGCTCAAAGGGAGCGCACATCAGAAACGTAAGAACCAGGTTCAAGTCCAACTGAGGCATCACAAACGGAACAGGAGGGAATGTGTGAGTGATGCCTTTTAGAAATCTATTTACAATAGGGGACTTGAACAAAGAAGGTTGATCAGGCAGCCTCAGAAAGGCTGAAAGGGCAGAAAGGTAGCCCTTGATAGTGCCCAGAGCAGAGCCCTGCTGGGCAAGAGAAAGAAGGAAGAGAAGAACCTCAGAAAGAGGGGCAGCAAGAGGATCCACAGCCTTTGCTGTGCACCATGCCACAAATCTGTTCCACCTGCAGGAGTATACCGACTTTGTGGAGGGACGCCTGGCTGCCAGAACGACGTTACAGACTTCACGAGGCAAGTCAAATGGCCTCAACTGTCGCCGCTCAATCTCCAAGCATGAAGGTGGAGACTGGACAGGTTCGGGTGGAGGACCGTCCCCTGCTGCTGCGACAGAAGGTCCTCCTGAAGAGGCAGACGAATCGGGGGATCGACAGACATGCTGAGGAGCTCAGAATACCAGAACCTCCGTGCCCAATCCGGAGCCATAAGGATGACTTGGGCCCGGTCGCGCCTGATCTTCTTCAGCACTCTGGGCAGAAGTGGTATAGGCGGAAAGGTGTACAATAGACCGCAACTCCACTCGCGACGAAAAGCGTCTCTGAGTGAGTGCCGCCTTGGAATTTCCAACGCGCAGAACTGATGACATTGCGCGTTCTCTTCTGTGGCGAATAGATCTAACCAAGGCTCTCCCCACTGCTGAAAGAGGCCTTGGGCCACGTCCGAGTTCAGACGCCATTTGTGATCCATTGTAGGAAGGTAGATCCCTGACTATGGTTGCCCCCAACTTTTTGCCTGGTGTTTTGCTGGTTTTCTGACTTAGTTGACCTGAGGCCCTGCTATTCAGGACCTCAGGCCCACTGCTCTCTCTGTAAAATGGATTCCATGTACCTTAGGTACATATCTAAATTGGATACTGAGCCACCTTATCAGTCCCTGTACAGTGTACCTTAGGTACCCAGGGCATAGGTGTACCCAGGGCCTACCAGGGGCTGCAGCATGTATTATGCCACCCCTGGCTGGCCATCCAAATCTGACACAACTGGCTGCACGACAGCTGGGGCAAGGTGGTGTAATCACCCTTTGCTTTAGATATAGTATACCTATATCTAACCCTAAAATGGACACACAGATCTCCTATCAGTCACTCCTATGGCAGGCCTTAACAATCCTGGAGGCAGAGTGCTTGGAATCGTGTGAGATGGTGCTCTGGCATGAGCTGAGCCTGTCTGCGGCTTTCGGGATCCATCCCTTAGCCGTTTCCATGATATCGCATACCATATACTCTTAAGTGCATTATAATCCTCGCGGTTATATGCCAACTCTGGTATCGCTTTATCAAAACATGTCGAGTAAGGTGTCATACGAATTGGAATACTAACCCCTCGCCAATTCTGGCGACGGGGTTAGCATTCCACCCTTCTAGAGGGACACGACATGTATGTAACCCCTAACCCCGGTTAAAGTCAAACAGAGCCTCAGCTCCACAAAATGGATGCTGCCACCGAGACACAAGTCTGCCCTCCTGCTGCTGGGAGTCCTCCCAGAGCAGGAGATAAGGACAAAGGGTTTCCTGCCAGGGGCGGTGCCAGCACCGTCCCAGACAGGGTTTTGTGTATTGTAGGTAGGCAGGGCTTTAGAGGAAGGTGACTGCACGTGGCACCCCGGTGCTCACTGTGCATAGGCTGGCTGGAACCAGTTCCAGGGTCACTCCAGACCCTGTGCTGGGGAAAAGCCCGCCAAGGAAGTGGGTGTAACCACCCCCCTCCTAGTCCCACCCCTAGGGCAGGACTTAGTCGCGTGCCAGCCCCTTTTTACAGGATAAAGGTAGGAACTGGCCCCCTTCCAAATCAGATCATCTTTGAATCCTGAAACTACTTTCCACGAAAGGAACTCAAGACTTCTTCCTAAGATTTCTCCCTTGTGACTAAGGAGTAGTCACCCTGCATCCGCAGGCACCATCTTAAGAACACTGCGGTCTGCTGCAAGTCTCTCCTCCGGATCAAGACTGCCCAGCTCGACGAGAACCGGCTTCCCTGGCACCTCTGACCTCTACCTGCATCATCAGTCACGCTGAGATTCGTGGGTGTGACGAGACCTCGAGGGACCGGCCATCTTCAAGACTGCACGACTTCTGCACAGCAAGCCCGCCGAGTAATTTCCTGGTGAGTGCTTTGGGGTCCGAGAAGCCCCGACCCTGAGCAGCTCCAGCACCGAAGTGCAGCCTCCCAGCATCTCCACGATCTGCGTGGGGCCCTTCTGCTTTTTGCTGCTCACCGCGTTGTTTGGCTACTAGCCCGCTGGCTTGTGGCCTTCTGAACGACGCCCGACGACATTTCTGCTGCTGGTCTGGTTGCTCCAGGCTGGCCCTTGCTCCCTTCCAAAAGAGGAGCACCCCGGACCCTCCTGGTCCACTCAAGACGCCATTTTGAGTCCACCGCGTGGGCTTGAATTAGCCAAGGCTTGTTGCCCAATCCTGGGTAACTTCGACGCCGACAGCTTCATCCATCGTGGGACAGCTCGCCTCTCCGTCCTGGTCGCCGACAACGCCTCCTGGTCCGTGAGATCTGCAGAGCCAGCGTCGCCCACTCACCTAGTCGAGGTGACTTCGCCCGGTGCCATCCTGGTGCCCACTTAATCACTGGCTAGTGATTCAAGAACTTGGTCCCCTCTGCTTTCAGGTTTTCTTCTTCCTTGATCCAGGCTTGGATCCATCGAACTTTTCTTCCCTGGTCGCCTGCCAGCAACTTCCTTCTTCCAGGCTCCTGGTCCGGCAACGAGATCCCCGACGTCTTTTCAGACCTATGCAGCTGCAGCCCCTGGGCTAGGTAACTTCGGCACTTCGGTGTCCCAGCATAGCCTCACTATCCTAGGGTCAGGATCCACTGTCGTTTTCTTCCTACCAGGTCGGGTTCGCCCGTGAACACTAACTTTGCCTTTACTAGCCTCCATAGACTTTGTCCCGCATCCCGCGTGAGAGTGCACACTCTGCACCCGAGTCCCCTAGGTCTCCTAGAAGTAATCTAACGATTCCCTAGTTAAGTCCTAGCGATTCCAAAGCCTATTAGTACTGTACTTACCTGCTAGTAATTTCGCATTCCACTTTTTAAGTATATGGTTTTTCGTGCCCCTCGGGCATTTGTGTATAACGTGCTAACTTAAGTATTTTCGTAAGAGTTTTGTTGTGTGCCTAGCACCCTGTCCTCATAAAGAGTACAGGGTTGTTGTGATTCTAATAAATACATTGTTTATTTTCATAACACTTGTGTGGTGTCCTTTCACTGGGTGTTCAAGGGGTAATGTGATGGTAAAACAGCTGGCTTAACACGCCCTCTAGAGTCTTAGCCTTAGACTGCTCGTATCCATGCTACTAGGATAGCTGGTCTATAAGGTTGACTTACAACCAATCATCAATAAGGGTTGTTTGGACTGATATATAGTGATCACTAGAATAGTGAACACTGCACATCAGGCCAACTTCTCACATTGGTGAGCAGCGGTTGGGATTTGAGCTTGCTGTTGTTTTACCACACATGCCCTAAGAATATCTTGTGAAAGATCACATAAGTACTAAAGGTACATATAACTTAGCTTAGAATACTCTGAGTTCTACTGAACCAGCTGTTGTAGCTCCTAGGGCCTAGCACACCCTAAACTACAACTCTAGCAAGGGATCAGTAGGCAAACATATAGTGTAGGTAAGTGCACCACTTACACCTCACTAGAAGAGCATGTCTACCCAGGGAGAATCTACTGAGACTCCCCTGGTCAGTGTTGACCCTCCACAGGTCACTTCAAGATATGCAGCTCTCAGTTTCCAGGAGATGAGACAAATCTGTGTCTCCAGAAAACTGAAGCAGGGGTCTAACCCCACCATTCCCTTTCTGATAGGTCTCTTAGAGACATATGATGCCAGAAAGCTTTCTCAGTTACATGAGAACATGCCAGCCTTAGAGGGAACCTCTGGGGATCCAGATCTCCCCAACATTGCTACTGCAGTTGAGGAGGAGGATCAAGAGGAACTCTCTGGGGATGAGGTAGACAAAGGTCTTGAGGTAGTCAGAAGGCTAACCAGGGCCAACTTAGACTTACTTGGGCTAGGATCTGGGGGACCCCCAGTACTAACCCGAAGTGGGCCTAACCTTGGAGTTAGGAGAGATAGATCTCTTTCTAGGGACTCCAATAGATCTCTGCACTCTAATGCCTCTTCTCAGGGGAGAAGGAATCCTCCACAGAGGAGATTTACTTCCCCTCAGAGAAGGGAGCATGAAGCTAGGGTGAGACAAGCTGAACTGAGGATTGAAAGGGAAGAAATTGCCCTAGCCAAAGAGAAGCTTGCCCTGGCAAGAGAGCAGCAGATGAGTGGGTTAGCTCCCACTGGTGGCAGCAATCTCCCAAGAGATAGAGAGAAGGGTTTAGATACTAAACACCTGACTAAGATAGTGCCCCCCTTTAAGCAAGGGGATGACATCCAGAAATGGATGGCTGCTTTGGAGAGGGCCTGCACTGTGCAGTGCATTCCCCAAAGTCAGTGGGCAGCTATACTGTGGCTCTCCTTTGATGGCAAAGGTAGAGATAAGCTCCTCACTACAAGAGTGGAGGATGCTAACAATTACCAGGTCCTGAAAAATGCACTGGTTGATGGGTTTGGTTTAACCACTGAGCAGTACAGGTTGCTGTTCAGAGATACCCAGAAAACTCAGTCTCAGGACTGGTCTGACTTTGTTGATTGTGCCACTAAGGCTTTGGAAGGCTGGCTACTGGGTAGCAAGGTTACTGACTTCAAAGGATTATATAATCTTATTATGAGAGAGCAAGTCTTAAATAATTGTCAGAACCAGTTATTACACCAGCACCTGGTAGACTCTGATCTGACCTCTCCACAAGAATTGGGTAAGAGGGCAGACAAATGGGTCAGAACCAGGATTAGGCCCAAGAACCAAGGTGGTGACCAGAAAAAGGAATCAACCAAGCCTCAAGAGAAGGGTGGGAATAAATCTCCAGATCAAACCACATCAGGGCCCCAAAAATCCTCTGAGGGGGGTGGGTCCCAGAATCCTTCCAACAACCAGAAGAAACCTTATTGTTATCCCTGTAAACAGGTGGGACATTTGAAAACTGACAGCAGTTGCCCAAAGAATAACAATAAGGAGAACATACCCCCAAGTAACATTCCCAAACCTCCTGTTACTACTAGTAGTAATCCCCCAGGTGGTGGGAGTGCCCCCAAGAATTTGGGTGCATTTACTTTGGGAGTTCCTGGGGACTCTGGCCTAACCAGGTCCCCAAACTTAGATACTCTTGTCTGTGAGACTGGCATGGGGTTTGCCAACTTCACAACTTGTCCCAACACTTTGGGCAAGTACAGACAGGAGCCCCTCATCAATGGTATAAAAGTTGAGGCCTATAGAGATACAGGGGCTAGCATCACTATGGTGACTGAGAGTCTAGTCCCCTCAAGGCAACTTTTACCTGGTGCCACATACCAGGTGGTAAACATTGATGGAGTGAAGAAAACTCATCCCATGGCAGTAGTAAATCTCAGCTGGGGAAGTGTCACTGGCCCCAAGAGAGTGGCAGTGACATCCAACTTGCCTGTAGATTGCCTACTGGGGAATGATTTAGAGACCTCAGCCTGGGCTGAGGTAGAGCAAGAAACCCATTCTAGAATGGTAAACCCCCATGGTAAGGTTAGTGGGGCAGTGTTAGCCACAGCCCCAGTCCAAGATGTCCTCCCTGAACAGGTCAGGAGGGTTGTGCCAGTCACAACCCAATCTCAGACAACTTCCTTCCCAGAACAGGTTGTCAAGGCTGTCATGGTAACAGCCCACACCCAAACTGAGCCCCCTCCTGAAAAGGTTGGGAGAGTTGTGATGGCCACAGCTCAAACTCAGACAGAAGATAGTGTTGTGAAGCCTGAAACCATGGATCACTCCACTCAGACAGAGAGCATTGAGGAGGAAGAGAAATCTCCCTCCCACCAGACTTTAGGAACAGATCAGCCTCCTCAGGGAACTGATCTGACCCCTTGTGAAGCAACTGCCACAGAGGTAGTCAGGCCTAGCCTGGCAGAACCCCTGATGTCAGTGGACCCTTCCAAGGTGGGACCCAGTCTGGAGCAGGTAACCTGCCCCTCTCTACCCTGCCTCAGTCAGCCCAGGGCTGTAGAGGTCAGGGAGGCCAGTGTTGGACCCCAAGGGGCCCCCTGTCCAAAAGAATTTCCCAATCAGCAGATTAAGGGCACTGAAGCTAGTAGACCTAGCCAAGTGAAAATAAGACACACTCCTGAGGGATCCCCCTTAAAATTAGTTAGGGACCTCCCACAGATGGACACTGTTGGGCACAGCCAAACTTGGGACCTGAGGGCCCCAGACCTGAACTGTCCCTCCAGTAAGCCAAACAGAGGGACCCAACCTCCAGCTGTAGGTAGCCAGAGGTTGACCCTGAGAGCCCAAAACAACTCAGTCTTGGAAAGAAAGGCCTCTATGGTGGATAATGATTGGAGGAAGCTGAGCCCAAAGTTAGTGGAGCCTCACTTCAGTACTCCATTTCAGCACCAGCCTTTTTCTTTGACAAAACACACCACAGGTAGAGATTCCCTATGGTGGAGACCCTCAGACACCCTTAGGGTGAGGGATTGCTTAGTGGACCATGACATAGGGGGTAACCATGCCAGTGCTGGTACTTCCTTAAATGGCCACTTAGGCAATATAGGCTTACCTGGACAAGGATAGCCTTATCTCCTTTCGTTTGGGGGGGGGTTATGTAGGAAGGTAGATCCCTGACTATGGTTGCCCCCAACTTTTTGCCTGGTGTTTTGCTGGTTTTCTGACTTAGTTGACCTGAGGCCCTGCTATTCAGGACCTCAGGCCCACTGCTCTCTCTGTAAAATGGATTCCATGTACCTTAGGTACATATCTAAATTGGATACTGAGCCACCTTATCAGTCCCTGTACAGTGTACCTTAGGTACCCAGGGCATAGGTGTACCCAGGGCCTACCAGGGGCTGCAGCATGTATTATGCCACCCCTGGCTGGCCATCCAAATCTGACACAACTGGCTGCACGACAGCTGGGGCAAGGTGGTGTAATCACCCTTTGCTTTAGATATAGTATACCTATATCTAACCCTAAAATGGACACACAGATCTCCTATCAGTCACTCCTATGGCAGGCCTTAACAATCCTGGAGGCAGAGTGCTTGGAATCGTGTGAGATGGTGCTCTGGCATGAGCTGAGCCTGTCTGCGGCTTTCGGGATCCATCCCTTAGCCGTTTCCATGATATCGCATACCATATACTCTTAAGTGCATTATAATCCTCGCGGTTATATGCCAACTCTGGTATCGCTTTATCAAAACATGTCGAGTAAGGTGTCATACGAATTGGAATACTAACCCCTCGCCAATTCTGGCGACGGGGTTAGCATTCCACCCTTCTAGAGGGACACGACATGTATGTAACCCCTAACCCCGGTTAAAGTCAAACAGAGCCTCAGCTCCACAAAATGGATGCTGCCACCGAGACACAAGTCTGCCCTCCTGCTGCTGGGAGTCCTCCCAGAGCAGGAGATAAGGACAAAGGGTTTCCTGCCAGGGGCGGTGCCAGCACCGTCCCAGACAGGGTTTTGTGTATTGTAGGTAGGCAGGGCTTTAGAGGAAGGTGACTGCACGTGGCACCCCGGTGCTCACTGTGCATAGGCTGGCTGGAACCAGTTCCAGGGTCACTCCAGACCCTGTGCTGGGGAAAAGCCCGCCAAGGAAGTGGGTGTAACCACCCCCCTCCTAGTCCCACCCCTAGGGCAGGACTTAGTCGCGTGCCAGCCCCTTTTTACAGGATAAAGGTAGGAACTGGCCCCCTTCCAAATCAGATCATCTTTGAATCCTGAAACTACTTTCCACGAAAGGAACTCAAGACTTCTTCCTAAGATTTCTCCCTTGTGACTAAGGAGTAGTCACCCTGCATCCGCAGGCACCATCTTAAGAACACTGCGGTCTGCTGCAAGTCTCTCCTCCGGATCAAGACTGCCCAGCTCGACGAGAACCGGCTTCCCTGGCACCTCTGACCTCTACCTGCATCATCAGTCACGCTGAGATTCGTGGGTGTGACGAGACCTCGAGGGACCGGCCATCTTCAAGACTGCACGACTTCTGCACAGCAAGCCCGCCGAGTAATTTCCTGGTGAGTGCTTTGGGGTCCGAGAAGCCCCGACCCTGAGCAGCTCCAGCACCGAAGTGCAGCCTCCCAGCATCTCCACGATCTGCGTGGGGCCCTTCTGCTTTTTGCTGCTCACCGCGTTGTTTGGCTACTAGCCCGCTGGCTTGTGGCCTTCTGAACGACGCCCGACGACATTTCTGCTGCTGGTCTGGTTGCTCCAGGCTGGCCCTTGCTCCCTTCCAAAAGAGGAGCACCCCGGACCCTCCTGGTCCACTCAAGACGCCATTTTGAGTCCACCGCGTGGGCTTGAATTAGCCAAGGCTTGTTGCCCAATCCTGGGTAACTTCGACGCCGACAGCTTCATCCATCGTGGGACAGCTCGCCTCTCCGTCCTGGTCGCCGACAACGCCTCCTGGTCCGTGAGATCTGCAGAGCCAGCGTCGCCCACTCACCTAGTCGAGGTGACTTCGCCCGGTGCCATCCTGGTGCCCACTTAATCACTGGCTAGTGATTCAAGAACTTGGTCCCCTCTGCTTTCAGGTTTTCTTCTTCCTTGATCCAGGCTTGGATCCATCGAACTTTTCTTCCCTGGTCGCCTGCCAGCAACTTCCTTCTTCCAGGCTCCTGGTCCGGCAACGAGATCCCCGACGTCTTTTCAGACCTATGCAGCTGCAGCCCCTGGGCTAGGTAACTTCGGCACTTCGGTGTCCCAGCATAGCCTCACTATCCTAGGGTCAGGATCCACTGTCGTTTTCTTCCTACCAGGTCGGGTTCGCCCGTGAACACTAACTTTGCCTTTACTAGCCTCCATAGACTTTGTCCCGCATCCCGCGTGAGAGTGCACACTCTGCACCCGAGTCCCCTAGGTCTCCTAGAAGTAATCTAACGATTCCCTAGTTAAGTCCTAGCGATTCCAAAGCCTATTAGTACTGTACTTACCTGCTAGTAATTTCGCATTCCACTTTTTAAGTATATGGTTTTTCGTGCCCCTCGGGCATTTGTGTATAACGTGCTAACTTAAGTATTTTCGTAAGAGTTTTGTTGTGTGCCTAGCACCCTGTCCTCATAAAGAGTACAGGGTTGTTGTGATTCTAATAAATACATTGTTTATTTTCATAACACTTGTGTGGTGTCCTTTCACTGGGTGTTCAAGGGGTAATGTGATGGTAAAACCGCTGGCTTAACACGCCCTCTAGAGTCTTAGCCTTAGACTGCTCGTATCCATGCTACTAGGATAGCTGGTCTATAAGGTTGACTTACAACCAATCATCAATAAGGGTTGTTTGGACTGATATATAGTGATCACTAGAATAGTGAACACTGCACATCAGGCCAACTTCTCACATTGGTGAGCAGCGGTTGGGATTTGAGCTTGCTGTTGTTTTACCACACATGCCCTAAGAATATCTTGTGAAAGATCACATAAGTACTAAAGGTACATATAACTTAGCTTAGAATACTCTGAGTTCTACTGAACCAGCTGTTGTAGCTCCTAGGGCCTAGCACACCCTAAACTACAACTCTAGCAAGGGATCAGTAGGCAAACATATAGTGTAGGTAAGTGCACCACTTACACCTCACTAGAAAAGCATGTCTACCCAGGGAGAATCTACTGAGACTCCCCTGGTCAGTGTTGACCCTCCACAGGTCACTTCAAGATATGCAGCTCTCAGTTTCCAGGAGATGAGACAAATCTGTGTCTCCAGAAAACTGAAGCAGGGGTCTAACCCCACCATTCCCTTTCTGATAGGTCTCTTAGAGACATATGATGCCAGAAAGCTTTCTCAGTTACATGAGAACATGCCAGCCTTAGAGGGAACCTCTGGGGATCCAGATCTCCCCAACATTGCTACTGCAGTTGAGGAGGAGGATCAAGAGGAACTCTCTGGGGATGAGGTAGACAAAGGTCTTGAGGTAGTCAGAAGGCTAACCAGGGCCAACTTAGACTTACTTGGGCTAGGATCTGGGGGACCCCCAGTACTAACCCGAAGTGGGCCTAACCTTGGAGTTAGGAGAGATAGATCTCTTTCTAGGGACTCCAATAGATCTCTGCACTCTAATGCCTCTTCTCAGGGGAGAAGGAATCCTCCACAGAGGAGATTTACTTCCCCTCAGAGAAGGGAGCATGAAGCTAGGGTGAGACAAGCTGAACTGAGGATTGAAAGGGAAGAAATTGCCCTAGCCAAAGAGAAGCTTGCCCTGGCAAGAGAGCAGCAGATGAGTGGGTTAGCTCCCACTGGTGGCAGCAATCTCCCAAGAGATAGAGAGAAGGGTTTAGATACTAAACACCTGACTAAGATAGTGCCCCCCTTTAAGCAAGGGGATGACATCCAGAAATGGATGGCTGCTTTGGAGAGGGCCTGCACTGTGCAGTGCATTCCCCAAAGTCAGTGGGCAGCTATACTGTGGCTCTCCTTTGATGGCAAAGGTAGAGATAAGCTCCTCACTACAAGAGTGGAGGATGCTAACAATTACCAGGTCCTGAAAAATGCACTGGTTGATGGGTTTGGTTTAACCACTGAGCAGTACAGGTTGCTGTTCAGAGATACCCAGAAAACTCAGTCTCAGGACTGGTCTGACTTTGTTGATTGTGCCACTAAGGCTTTGGAAGGCTGGCTACTGGGTAGCAAGGTTACTGACTTCAAAGGATTATATAATCTTATTATGAGAGAGCAAGTCTTAAATAATTGTCAGAACCAGTTATTACACCAGCACCTGGTAGACTCTGATCTGACCTCTCCACAAGAATTGGGTAAGAGGGCAGACAAATGGGTCAGAACCAGGATTAGGCCCAAGAACCAAGGTGGTGACCAGAAAAAGGAATCAACCAAGCCTCAAGAGAAGGGTGGGAATAAATCTCCAGATCAAACCACATCAGGGCCCCAAAAATCCTCTGAGGGGGGTGGGTCCCAGAATCCTTCCAACAACCAGAAGAAACCTTATTGTTATCCCTGTAAACAGGTGGGACATTTGAAAACTGACAGCAGTTGCCCAAAGAATAACAATAAGGAGAACATACCCCCAAGTAACATTCCCAAACCTCCTGTTACTACTAGTAGTAATCCCCCAGGTGGTGGGAGTGCCCCCAAGAATTTGGGTGCATTTACTTTGGGAGTTCCTGGGGACTCTGGCCTAACCAGGTCCCCAAACTTAGATACTCTTGTCTGTGAGACTGGCATGGGGTTTGCCAACTTCACAACTTGTCCCAACACTTTGGGCAAGTACAGACAGGAGCCCCTCATCAATGGTATAAAAGTTGAGGACTATAGAGATACAGGGGCTAGCATCACTATGGTGACTGAGAGTCTAGTCCCCTCAAGGCAACTTTTACCTGGTGCCACATACCAGGTGGTAAACATTGATGGAGTGAAGAAAACTCATCCCATGGCAGTAGTAAATCTCAGCTGGGGAAGTGTCACTGGCCCCAAGAGAGTGGCAGTGACATCCAACTTGCCTGTAGATTGCCTACTGGGGAATGATTTAGAGACCTCAGCCTGGGCTGAGGTAGAGCAAGAAACCCATTCTAGAATGGTAAACCCCCATGGTAAGGTTAGTGGGGCAGTGTTAGCCACAGCCCCAGTCCAAGATGTCCTCCCTGAACAGGTCAGGAGGGTTGTGCCAGTCACAACCCAATCTCAGACAACTTCCTTCCCAGAACAGGTTGTCAAGGCTGTCATGGTAACAGCCCACACCCAAACTGAGCCCCCTCCTGAAAAGGTTGGGAGAGTTGTGATGGCCACAGCTCAAACTCAGACAGAAGATAGTGTTGTGAAGCCTGAAACCATGGATCACTCCACTCAGACAGAGAGCATTGAGGAGGAAGAGAAATCTCCCTCCCACCAGACTTTAGGAACAGATCAGCCTCCTCAGGGAACTGATCTGACCCCTTGTGAAGCAACTGCCACAGAGGTAGTCAGGCCTAGCCTGGCAGAACCCCTGATGTCAGTGGACCCTTCCAAGGTGGGACCCAGTCTGGAGCAGGTAACCTGCCCCTCTCTACCCTGCCTCAGTCAGCCCAGGGCTGTAGAGGTCAGGGAGGCCAGTGTTGGACCCCAAGGGGCCCCCTGTCCAAAAGAATTTCCCAATCAGCAGATTAAGGGCACTGAAGCTAGTAGACCTAGCCAAGTGAAAATAAGACACACTCCTGAGGGATCCCCCTTAAAATTAGTTAGGGACCTCCCACAGATGGACACTGTTGGGCACAGCCAAACTTGGGACCTGAGGGCCCCAGACCTGAACTGTCCCTCCAGTAAGCCAAACAGAGGGACCCAACCTCCAGCTGTAGGTAGCCAGAGGTTGACCCTGAGAGCCCAAAACAACTCAGTCTTGGAAAGAAAGGCCTCTATGGTGGATAATGATTGGAGGAAGCTGAGCCCAAAGTTAGTGGAGCCTCACTTCAGTACTCCATTTCAGCACCAGCCTTTTTCTTTGACAAAACACACCACAGGTAGAGATTCCCTATGGTGGAGACCCTCAGACACCCTTAGGGTGAGGGATTGCTTAGTGGACCATGACATAGGGGGTAACCATGCCAGTGCTGGTACTTCCTTAAATGGCCACTTAGGCAATATAGGCTTACCTGGACAAGGATAGCCTTATCTCCTTTCGTTTGGGGGGGGGTTATGTAGGAAGGTAGATCCCTGACTATGGTTGCCCCCAACTTTTTGCCTGGTGTTTTGCTGGTTTTCTGACTTAGTTGACCTGAGGCCCTGCTATTCAGGACCTCAGGCCCACTGCTCTCTCTGTAAAATGGATTCCATGTACCTTAGGTACATATCTAAATTGGATACTGAGCCACCTTATCAGTCCCTGTACAGTGTACCTTAGGTACCCAGGGCATAGGTGTACCCAGGGCCTACCAGGGGCTGCAGCATGTATTATGCCACCCCTGGCTGGCCATCCAAATCTGACACAACTGGCTGCACGACAGCTGGGGCAAGGTGGTGTAATCACCCTTTGCTTTAGATATAGTATACCTATATCTAACCCTAAAATGGACACACAGATCTCCTATCAGTCACTCCTATGGCAGGCCTTAACAATCCTGGAGGCAGAGTGCTTGGAATCGTGTGAGATGGTGCTCTGGCATGAGCTGAGCCTGTCTGCGGCTTTCGGGATCCATCCCTTAGCCGTTTCCATGATATCGCATACCATATACTCTTAAGTGCATTATAATCCTCGCGGTTATATGCCAACTCTGGTATCGCTTTATCAAAACATGTCGAGTAAGGTGTCATACGAATTGGAATACTAACCCCTCGCCAATTCTGGCGACGGGGTTAGCATTCCACCCTTCTAGAGGGACACGACATGTATGTAACCCCTAACCCCGGTTAAAGTCAAACAGAGCCTCAGCTCCACAAAATGGATGCTGCCACCGAGACACAAGTCTGCCCTCCTGCTGCTGGGAGTCCTCCCAGAGCAGGAGATAAGGACAAAGGGTTTCCTGCCAGGGGCGGTGCCAGCACCGTCCCAGACAGGGTTTTGTGTATTGTAGGTAGGCAGGGCTTTAGAGGAAGGTGACTGCACGTGGCACCCCGGTGCTCACTGTGCATAGGCTGGCTGGAACCAGTTCCAGGGTCACTCCAGACCCTGTGCTGGGGAAAAGCCCGCCAAGGAAGTGGGTGTAACCACCCCCCTCCTAGTCCCACCCCTAGGGCAGGACTTAGTCGCGTGCCAGCCCCTTTTTACAGGATAAAGGTAGGAACTGGCCCCCTTCCAAATCAGATCATCTTTGAATCCTGAAACTACTTTCCACGAAAGGAACTCAAGACTTCTTCCTAAGATTTCTCCCTTGTGACTAAGGAGTAGTCACCCTGCATCCGCAGGCACCATCTTAAGAACACTGCGGTCTGCTGCAAGTCTCTCCTCCGGATCAAGACTGCCCAGCTCGACGAGAACCGGCTTCCCTGGCACCTCTGACCTCTACCTGCATCATCAGTCACGCTGAGATTCGTGGGTGTGACGAGACCTCGAGGGACCGGCCATCTTCAAGACTGCACGACTTCTGCACAGCAAGCCCGCCGAGTAATTTCCTGGTGAGTGCTTTGGGGTCCGAGAAGCCCCGACCCTGAGCAGCTCCAGCACCGAAGTGCAGCCTCCCAGCATCTCCACGATCTGCGTGGGGCCCTTCTGCTTTTTGCTGCTCACCGCGTTGTTTGGCTACTAGCCCGCTGGCTTGTGGCCTTCTGAACGACGCCCGACGACATTTCTGCTGCTGGTCTGGTTGCTCCAGGCTGGCCCTTGCTCCCTTCCAAAAGAGGAGCACCCCGGACCCTCCTGGTCCACTCAAGACGCCATTTTGAGTCCACCGCGTGGGCTTGAATTAGCCAAGGCTTGTTGCCCAATCCTGGGTAACTTCGACGCCGACAGCTTCATCCATCGTGGGACAGCTCGCCTCTCCGTCCTGGTCGCCGACAACGCCTCCTGGTCCGTGAGATCTGCAGAGCCAGCGTCGCCCACTCACCTAGTCGAGGTGACTTCGCCCGGTGCCATCCTGGTGCCCACTTAATCACTGGCTAGTGATTCAAGAACTTGGTCCCCTCTGCTTTCAGGTTTTCTTCTTCCTTGATCCAGGCTTGGATCCATCGAACTTTTCTTCCCTGGTCGCCTGCCAGCAACTTCCTTCTTCCAGGCTCCTGGTCCGGCAACGAGATCCCCGACGTCTTTTCAGACCTATGCAGCTGCAGCCCCTGGGCTAGGTAACTTCGGCACTTCGGTGTCCCAGCATAGCCTCACTATCCTAGGGTCAGGATCCACTGTCGTTTTCTTCCTACCAGGTCGGGTTCGCCCGTGAACACTAACTTTGCCTTTACTAGCCTCCATAGACTTTGTCCCGCATCCCGCGTGAGAGTGCACACTCTGCACCCGAGTCCCCTAGGTCTCCTAGAAGTAATCTAACGATTCCCTAGTTAAGTCCTAGCGATTCCAAAGCCTATTAGTACTGTACTTACCTGCTAGTAATTTCGCATTCCACTTTTTAAGTATATGGTTTTTCGTGCCCCTCGGGCATTTGTGTATAACGTGCTAACTTAAGTATTTTCGTAAGAGTTTTGTTGTGTGCCTAGCACCCTGTCCTCATAAAGAGTACAGGGTTGTTGTGATTCTAATAAATACATTGTTTATTTTCATAACACTTGTGTGGTGTCCTTTCACTGGGTGTTCAAGGGGTAATGTGATGGTAAAACAGCTGGCTTAACACGCCCTCTAGAGTCTTAGCCTTAGACTGCTCGTATCCATGCTACTAGGATAGCTGGTCTATAAGGTTGACTTACAACCAATCATCAATAAGGGTTGTTTGGACTGATATATAGTGATCACTAGAATAGTGAACACTGCACATCAGGCCAACTTCTCACATCCATCATGCACCAACGGCTGAGTTCGTCCGCCCTGGTGTTCAGGGAACCTGCCAGGTGTTGAACCACCAGGGTCACGCCCTGATGTTCCAGCCACTGCCAGAGGCGCAGAGCCTCCTTGCATAGGGTCCACGACCCCACCCCGCCCTGTTTGTTGCAGTACCACATGGCGGTGGTGTTGTCCGTGAACACCTGCACTACACTCCCCCGGACAGAGGGGAGGAATGCCTTCAGTGCAAGTCGGATCGCCCGCAGCTCCAGAAGGTTGATATGGAGCTGGGACTCCGCCGGAGACCAGAGGCCTCTGATCTCCGCCTCTCCCATGTGGCCTCCCCAGCCCTGGAGGGACGCGTCTGTCACAACTACGTGCTCCGGTTGGGGTAGGGAGAGGGATCAGCCGCTGACCCAATTGCGGTCCATGAGCCACCAGTGAAACTGTCTTGCAGTGCCCTCCGAGATCAAGACATGGTCGGACAAGTTGCCCTGATGCTGGGCCCACTGAAACTTGAGGTCCCACTGCAGAGCCCGCATCCGCCACCTGGCGTGATGCACCAGAAGGATGCAGGAGGCCATCAGCTCCAGAAGCCGCAGCGTCAACCTGACCGAGACTCGGGATAAAGGCTGAAAGATCGGAATCAGAGCCTGAATATCCCGAACCTACTGTTCGGGAGGATAAAACCGAAACTGCGCCGAGTCTAGAACCTCTCCGATGAAGAGGAGCTTCTGAGAGGGACACAGGTGCGACTTCGGCACATTGATGGAGAACCCCAGCAGGTGCAGTAGGCCGGCCGTAGTCTGGAGGTGGATGACGACTGTCTGGGGCGAGCCCGCCTTCAACAACCAGTCGTCGAGGTAGGGGAAGACTGAAACCCCTAACCTGTGCAGATAAGCTGCGACCACCGCCATTACTTTCGTGAACACCCGTGGGGGCGCTGGTAAGGCCGAAGGGGACCACGGTAAACTGAAAGTGCTCGTGGCCTACAGTGAACCGCAGGTATCGCCGGTGGGCCAGCAGGACGGGGATGTGGAAATAAGCGTCATGTAAGTCCAGCTCTACTATCCAGTCTCAAGGGTCCAGGGCAGTTAAGACCTGAGCCAGTGTCAGCATCTTGAATCTCTCCTTCCTGAGGAAGCCGTTGACGTTCGGCAGGTCCAAGATAGGGCGTAGGCCCCCTTTGCCCTTCTTGGGAACCAGAAAGTAGAGGAGTAACAACCACACCCTACTTCTGGCCTAGGAACGCGCTTGATGGCCCCCTTGGCCAAGAGGGCAGCAACTTCCTCTCGCAGAAGATTCAAGTGATTCCCCGACACGCGGTGGTACTGAGGTGGCATGGCTGGAGGGGTCGCCTCGAAGGGGAGGGAGTAGCCCCTTCGGACGATTTGTAGCACCCACCTGTCCGATGTGATGTGGCACCAGTGGAGGAGGTGATGGCGAACCCTGCCCCCCACTGGCGTCTTGTGGGCCTGAAAGCTAGGACTAGGAAGGCTCTGAGGCGGATGATGCAGGGGTGGATGTGGACTAGCCGCACTGTTGTCCCCGGGCACCGCCACGGCGGTTACCACTTCCGCCACCACGCTGGATGTTAGTCTGCGGCCCGTGGCTGGCAGGACGTGTGGGTGCACCCCTTCCTTGGCCACGAAAGGTGCGAAAGGCAGCAGATTGCTGGCGCGGGGCCGACAGGCCAAGTACTTGGCCGTAGCCCTGGAGTCCTTAAAGCGCTCAAGCGCACTGTCTGCCTTGTCGCCAAAGAGGCGACGGCCATCAAACGGCATGTCCATAAGGGTGTTTTGGACATCAGCTGAAAAGTTGGCGGACCTCAGCCAGGCGTGGCGACGAATCACCACCGTCGTTGCCATCGCTCTACCCAGCGAGTCCGTGGTATCCAGTCCACATCTGATGAAGTACCATGCCGCATCACGACCCTCCACAAGGGCTTGGGAGAGTTTAGTCTGGGCCTCCTCCGAACATTGTGGCAGCACGTCCGCGACCGTGTCCCACAGAGAGTGGCTATAACGGCCCAAGAGGCACGCGGTGTTGACTGACCGCAACCCCAAACTCAGAGAAGAGAACATCTTTTTGCCATATTGTTCGTACCTCTTGGATTCCCGATCGGGGGGAGCCGTCGGGAATGCGGTCTGGGAGTTAGGGGCCTGTATGACCAGGCTCTCGGGGGTGGGGTGGGTGGACAGGAAGGAAGGGTCAGCCGGTGGCATCTGGCCACGTTCCTATTTACAGGAGGACCTGTAGCGGGCCTGGACCACGTGCCCAGAAGAAAGTCAGACAAGGCTTCATTAAACGGCAACAGAGGCTCCGAAGAACTTGCTTGCGGTTTAAGGACCTTAGTGAGGAGGTTAGTCCTCACAGCCGCGACAGGGAGCTCAAGGGATAAGGCCTTGGCCGCCCGCGTCAACACCACACTATAGGCTGCCCCCTCCTCCGTAGCCACGGTAGGAGGGGAGACAAAACCAGTGTCTGGCGAAGTGTCCAGACCACTGGCGTCCCCAAGCTCACATGGCCAGTCCAGGGGGTCCTCAGACGTCTCTCAATCCGCCTCGCCACCCATCTCCTGGTATTCAGGGTCAAATGATGGGGCCGGATCATAGAAGTAAAAATCTCCCATCGCCGTCGAATGCGCCGTCGAGCGACGCCGCTCCGGAATCGGAACCGGACGGAGGGGGGGGGGACTGGGGACGGCGTTGACCGTGGTCGGCGCCGGGGGTGACACCCTAGGAGCTGACGCCAGTGAGGTCGTAAGGTCGACGGCGCAGAAACACCCAGCCCACTTGGGCTCCCAGTCGGGGCCGCCGGGCCCGAAGGCGCCGCGGATCCCGACGGAGGAGTGTGCGACCTCATGACCGAGAGGAAGGCATCAATCTCCTCCGGCGCCCCGTTCTGCCCAGGGACCGGCGGGCATGGAGCAGGCCGTGACGCCTGCGGCTCCGACGGAGCCGCGTGGGCGGTGTCACCCGAACCCCCGGCCGCGTCGCGCGAGTGTCGGGTGGAGTCGGAAGAACGATGTCATCTCTTCGACTTCTTGTGCCTCTTACCTGAGGACTTGGAGCTCGAGGAGTGGTGTCGATCCTCCGAGCCGTGATGACTCAGGCCCCGCGACCGGTCCCTTGACCTCCTTCCGGACCAGGACCTCGAATTGTGCGGGGCCGACTGCCGGAGCTCGAGGCGCTAGCGGGACCGCTCCTGCCTAGCCTTCGACGTCAAGGCCCGGCAGTCGGGGCACGACTTGTCATCGTGGTCGGTCCCAGGCAATTAAGACACTGGCGATGGGGGTCGGTAACCGTCATCAGTCGGTTGCAGTCGAGGCCGGGTTTAAACCCGGGCATCCCTACCGGCACCGTCGGAGTCGTTCGACTTCGAAAAAATATGATCAAAAAGATCAAAAAGTTTAGTCAAAAAATGACTAAAGGGTACCACTGTTCCCGGATCGGCGCTTGCTGGCGCGGAAAAAATAGGAAACAACGTCAGCGCGCGAGGGCGGCGTCTAAGTACTCCGGCGACGTCTTCCCGGCACCAACGACGCTGACAACAGACACGGAGCCGCAGATGACACCTACCGACGCGCAAGGGTACTGCTACGCAAAAGTTTCCGGATCCAGTCTGACGCCTGGGGGTATTCTAAGGTAAGGAATCTAATACTAACCTGTTTCTTTCAGATTTGGCAGTTCGGGATGAACTGTTCCTATGGAAGCAGGTTGAAGGCTAATTTGCATATAGCTGGGTCTAATCTGCGGTGGCATGGTAGGAACAAAAATGAGGGACTGGCATGCACTCCAGAGTTATTTTCACTGAGATTTATTCAAGCATTCCATGCATCACTTTTTTGTATATTTAATGTGAAGTCTTGAGCGCGACACAGACATGAGTCGCGAGTTCATTGTGCCACTGGAACCAAGCTGCACCCCACTGGAAAGGGTCAAGGCCTTGGATTGCTTGTGTTTTGGATCAGAAAGGACCTAGCTTGGAAGTTTAGGCTAGACTGTTCCTATTGGAGCAAGATCAATGCTGAGCTGCGTAAATCTGTGTCTAATCTGAGGTAGCACATTGGGCAAAAAAAATGATGGACTGGAATGCACCAGGAGTAATTATAAACAGCCAAAATTAATTCAAGCATTACATCAATCACAGTTTTGTTTACTTGTAACCCCTAATGTGTCAGACCTTCGCAGACTTGCGATTCGAATACCTCAAACCCTGCCAAAAATGTTTTTAAATACCTACTAAAAGAATTACACCAAACCGAGCAATAGTACTTCCTTGAGAACAGTTCTGGTTTCACGTCAAGTTTGGTGTAATTCAATGAATCTTTTTTTCCTGTGTCAGAGCAATTTTTCTTAAAAAATATTCTTAAAAAGTTAAGATGCCCTATTTTAAATACCTCCTTATTCTTGCATGCTCCACCCCTCTTTTTAACAAATCTTCATGAATCCTGTCATGATGAACTCGAATAGAATGACAATTTCTTTGGGAAATTATTCAACAGATTCATAGAATAGTGTCAAAATTATGAAGAAAACAAAACCGTCTTTTAGGAAAATCTGAGCTGAGCAGAGACATTGCACAAATTACACAATTCCCTCCTCGTTTGGACACCAATTCTACCACTCCAATGCACCTCAAAAACATCAATACCAAATCACTTCTAGTACCTTTCCAATATCCTGAAGTGTTGCAAGTTCTAAAAGCTGAGAAAAGACATCCAAGGATGATCGTAGAAAACCTCCAAACTTTTCATTACTGTTGTGAAGATCTAATGTAACCTTGTAGGAAACAAAATAGAAAGATTATGTGCAATTGTTTCAGAAGCTGGCTCATGCATATTGACAATTTTACAATGTACATGTAGTTCAACACAAATCAGTCTTCCATCTGTGTAGATTTTTCGGTTAACATAAACACTGCAGTGCATGTATTAAAGATAAAACAGTAAAAATACCATCCAGTGATGCATATCATTCTGGAAAGGGGGTGTTAGATGAGGTGATTTTAGGCAGGACACAATTGCAATTCCACAGAAGTAGACCCCCCATTTAAAGCATCTGCCACTACTGAAAATTGGTTTTAGAATACTTGCCTGTTACAAAGTAGCAAACTTAGGTCCACTAGTGGATGTTCAGGCAAAATGTGCACTTTCACCAGCACATTTAAAGTTACTGGGCAATTTCACTGTTGGAATTTCTGCCTCTACGGTAGGCACTTACAAAGAATCTCTAATTAGGAGACACACTGCTAGTACATCAGCATATTTAGTGGTTCTCTTTCATGCTAGGGGTCCCATACTTACCAATTCTTACCTTATAATATGAACTTTTCATCACTCATATTTATATAAGTGTAAGCAGCAAGACTTATGAAGAGAACGAGAGCTATAAAACTGCTGTGGCTAAATTTCTTGGTGAAGACCTGGTAGCCAGTGGAAGATATGCAGTGTCTACTAGGTCGTTCATGGGGACTAGATTGGGAAAGCCCGCAAAGGCAAGGAACAGAATGAGATGGACAGCAAATTAATCCCACGATTTCTGGAGCAATGTCTTGAGAAGGAAGAAAGCTTCAGCAGATGAGAGCAGGTTTCCCATAGACTGAGATGAAGTAGTTACCATGAAGTAAGCCAGAGTAAAGATAGTAGTGAAAGTAGGGAGGGGCTGTAGAGAAAAGAACATTCTTATATGTCTTCAAATTGACCAATGAGACGACAATTCACTAGAATCCACCCACAAAAGAGTTTTGACCAAATAGACACTAGGGACCTTTGGGAAAGCCGTATATGGTAGAGACATGATCTAGCCGCAGATTTCTTATCTTTGAACTTCCAGGAGTCAGGATGGATCTGGAAGATTTTTCTTATTAGTACCCCTGCTCGCCGGTAGGTGGCGTTGGTCGACTCCACTTGACATTGTCAGCATCGTATTCGTTATTGTTATGATGTCCGCGTTATCAATATAACCGCCACTCCGGCGCACTGATGTCAGTAAGTTTCATGATTTTCCAAACCACAAACACAGAGCCATGAAATGACTGACCATGGTGTGTTAAAAAAGAACCACTGGGGCCCTAAAGGGGAACATCCTTGACACTAAAAACTATTTCTCAGTGCAGGGATGATGGGTGAGTGGGTAAGGAATCTGCGGCTAGATCATGTCTCTACCAGATAAGGCGTTACCGAAGGTAAGTAACTTGTCCATCTGATAGAGACATCTAGCTGCAGATTCCTTATCTTTGAACAGATACCCAAGCAATACATTCTGGGAGGAGGGACTGCAGAGAAGTTTTAGACCGTAAAATCCTGCTGAACAGATCAGCCAAACAGGCCTTCCCTGCGAACCTGAAAATCCAGGCAATAGTGTCTGGCAAACGTGTGTAGAGACGCCCACGTGGTAGCTTGACAGATATCAGCAATCAGAACGCCATGCTGGAGGGCTATGGAGACTGCTTTCGCCCGGGTGGAATGGGCTCTAAGGCCTTCATTGGGCAGCTTCTTTGCAAAGGAGTAACAGATTTTTATGTTATGTTATGGCCACTTTTATAGCGCACAAATCACCCGGGGCATCTCGGCGCTGTAGAGGCACATATGAGCAGGGAAATCACCAAAGTAATTAAAACAAAGCTTTCAGTTGTTTCTTAAAAATATTATAGTTGGGGATCTCACGAAGAGTGATGGGTACTTTATTCCAGTATCCTGGGGCCAGGTAAGAGAAAGCATTGCCCCGGCGCGCTTTTGGCGTATACGAGGCACACACAGAAGTGCCTGCGAGCTGGATCTGAAATTTCGGGATGGTCTGTAAACTGTAAGTTTTTTTTTTAAGGTAGAGTGGACCTTTGCCTCTCAGGGCATTATACGAGAGCCAACAGATTTTGAAAAAGGACCGTTTCTTCACCGGTAGCCAGTGCAGTTCCTTCAACAATGGGGCAGAGGGAGTACTTGCGGGACGGTTCAGAGTGAGTCTGGCTGCGGTGTTCTGGACCACCTGTAACTTGGAGATCAATGTCTCACCTACTTCCGCCAGCAGTGCATTCCCGTAGTCCAGTCTACTAATCACCATGGCCTGCACAAGGGTCCTGCATGAATTCTTGGGCAGAAAGGGAAAAATTCTGAGTAGAAGGCAAAGATTATAGTAGCATGAACTGGTAGTGGTGGCAATATGATCTTTCATGGTTAGGGCCTGGTCCAGTTTTATCCCCAAGTTTTTGACACTTTGTTTGGCACAGGAGCTGTACCAAGTTGATGGGGCCACCATTCCTCCGACCAAAGGGGGGGGGGGAATTCCCAATTAGCATGATCTCTGTCTTTCCCGGGTTTAGCTAGAGGCAATTCTCAGTCATCCAATTTGATATTGCCACCATTCCTGCCGCAAAATGCATTTTCTCTAGTTCAAGATTGGGGCCAACAGTGAACATAAGCTGAGTGTCATCAGTGTATGAAATTATCTCGAAGCCAAACCGCTCAGCGATCTTTGCTAGTGGAGTCATATATATATTAAAGAGCGTCAGACTTAAACAGGACCCCTGGGGTACACCCTTGTCCAACTGCATTTTGGTTGTAAGGCCCGAGTATAATCGTTTGTTGCCTGTCAGAAAATGTTGCAGCCACTTTAAAGCAGTGTCCTCGATACCACAAGTCTGCAATCTTTCAAACAGCTTTGTGTGTGAGATGGTATCAAAGGCTGCAGAGAGGTCCAATAGTATTAATACAATTGCACCTCCAGCGTCCATCACTTGTCTAAGCTAGTCAGTCACTGCCAGGATCGCAGTCTCTGTGCTAAAACCAGATCGGAATCCTGATTGTGAAGGATCTAAGATTTGATTTGTTTCAAGATACAACCCCAACTGCCTATTTATTAGATTTTCTAGTAGCTTGCCCAACAGCGGTAGTAGAGATATTGGGCGGTAGTTACTGAATAATCGTGGTTCAGATGCAGAGGATGACCCAACGAGAGATGGCTCTCTTTAGAACAGCATGCCTATTCTTTGCTCCCACGTATCCTATAATGAGTTGGTCATCCACCCGGAACTCTTTAGTGCAATCAAGATAGAATGATAACGCTCTTTTTGGGTCCTTACGGTGGAGACGCTCCTCCTCCTTGGAAAGATACGGAGGTGCATAGAAAGTGAGCAGAGTAACGGACTGTCCCAGATGAATGGGAGTTACAAATTTGGGCAAAAAGGACACTCTAGTTCTTAGCACCACTTCTGGAAAAACTGTCAGGTAAGGAGACTGTGATGATAGGGCCTGCAGTTCTCTCAGTCTCCTAGCAGAGGTAATTGCCACTAAGAATGCTGTTTTGATGGTGAGCAACCTTAAAGGGCAGTTATTCATCGGCTTAAACATTGCGCACATCAAAAAGGTGAGCAGCATAATAAGTTCCCATTGTGGCAAAAGAAAAGGAAAAGAGGGTGGGTTACACCGTTCAAAAAACTCTGCACCAGAGGGGACTTGAAAAGTGAAGGCTGATCTGTTAGTCGAAGAAAAGCTGAAAGGGCTGAAAGATAACCATTCAAAGTGCCCAAGGCAGAGCCCTGCTGTGCCACGGAGACAAGGCGTCAATGGACCTTTCTGTACAATATTTACAAAATGTGTTCCATCAGCAGCCGTATACTGATTTCACAGAGGGACGCCTGGCTGCCAGAATAACCTCACAGATTTCGGCCGGGAGGTCAAAAGGTGTCATCTGTCGCTGCTCAATTTCCAGACAAGGAAGCTGAGAGTGGACAGGTTTGGTGGAGAACCCTCGACTGCTGCTGCAACAGAAGATCCTCCCATGGGGCAACCTGATCGGAGGATCGATGCTCATGTCTAGAAGCTCGGGATACCAAACTCCCCGTGCCCAGTCCGGAGTCACAGGAATAACTTGTGCATGATCGCTCAGGATTTTCTTGAGCACTCTAGGCAGGAGTGGTATGTGCGGAAAAGCATATAGGAGGCCTGAACTCCACTCGTGGCAAAAAGTGTCGCCGAGCGAGGGCCACCTTGGAAACTCCATCGCGCAAAACTGCTGACATTGCGTGTTCTCTTCAGAGTCAAACAGATCTGACCAAGGCTCCCCACCACAGAAAGAGACCCTGTGCCACCTCCGAATGGAAACGCCACTCATGATCCGCAATGCACCTTCAGCTGAGTTTGTCCACCCTAGCATTCAGAGAACCGGGCAGGTGTTGAACCACCAGGTAAATGTCCTGTTGTTCCAGCCAAGTCCAGAGACGCAGGACCTCTTGACAGAGAGTCCAAGACCCCACTCCACCCTGTTTGTCGCAGTACCACATGGCAGTAGTGTTGTCTGTGAACACCTGTATCAGCCTTCCCTTTATGGATGGTAAAAAGGCTTTCAGTGCCAGTCAGATCGCCTGAAGCTCAAACAGATTGATATGGAGCCTGCCTTCCACCGGAGACCAGAGTCCTCTGATCTCCACCTCTCCCAGATTGCCACCCCTTCCCAGAAGGGACGCATCTGTTACTTTTGTGAGATCTGGTGTGTGAAAGGGGGTGGGGTCTGCCCTTGATCCAGTCGCGGTCTGTTAGCCACCACTGTATGTCTTACGCAGTGCCCTCCAAAATATGAACCAGGTTGGTGAGAGCTCCTCAATGCTGTTACCATTGGAACTTCAGGTCCCATTGCAGAGCCTGCATGTGCCACCGTGCATGGTTCACCCGCAGGATGCAGGAGGCCATGAGGCCCAACAGTCTCAGAGTAATTTTTACCGAAATCCAGGATAGAGGTTGAAACATCGGTATCATAGCCTGAATATACTGGATTTGCCATTCGGGAGTAAAAGCCCGAATCTGCAGTGTGTCCAGCACCGCCCCGATGAAAGGGAGCATCTGAGAGGAGGTCAGGTGCGACTTTGGCACATTGATAGTGAACCCCAGCAAATGCATGAGGTTCCCCGTAGTCTGGAGAAGACAACTGTTTGGGATGAGCCTGCCTTCAACAGCCAGTTGTCAAGATAGGAGAAGACTGAAATCCCCGATCTGTGCTGATGGGCTGCGGCCACCACCATCACCTATGTGAACACCCAAGGGGGGCTGGTGAGGCAGAAGGGGAGAACTGCAAATTGAAAGTGCTTGTGGCCCACCGTAAACTGCAGGTAGCGACGATGGGCAGGCAGGATGGGGATATGAAAATAGGCATCCTGCAAGTCCATCGCTACCATCCAGTCTCCTGGGTCCAGGGCAGACAGGACTTGAGCTAGAGTGAGCACATTCAACTTCTCCATTTTGAGGAAGTAGTTGAGGGTTCTGAGATCTAGGATAGGACGAAGGCCTTCGTCTTTCTTTGAGACCAGAAAATAGCGGGAATAACAACCACAGCCTATTTCTGGCCCAGGAGCCCTCTCTATAGCTGCCTTGGTAAAGAGACTCTTGACTTCCTCACGGAGCAGAGCAAGGTGATCATCTGTTAGGCGATCGTACACTGGAGACATAGATGGAGGGGTCGTCTTGAAGGGGAGGGAGTAGCCCATTCAGACTATTTGCAACACCCATCTGTCTGATGTGATGTTCCACATGTGGTGGCGCTGATGGCGTACTCTTCCACCAACTGGCGGTGAATGTTCTTGGGGTATCGGACTAGGAAGGTTTTGCCGTAGAGGAGTGGATCGTGACTTGGCTCGGCTTCTTGCTTCCCGACCCATGGGTCGGGGTGAACGGCTTCCACGGCCTGCAGAGGTTGCTGAACATGCGGGCCCGCTGGCCAGCATAGGCTTGGTGCGGTTGGTAGCCCCTTCCGTAGACACGAAAGAAACGAAAAGCAGTTGTGGGCCGGGAAGTTGTGGTGAGGCCCAAAGACTTGGCCGTGGCCTGTGAGTCCTTGAAACACATAAGGGCAGCATCTACTTTTTCTCAAAGAGTATGTTCATTAGGTTAGCTTGGACATCCCCCGAAAAAACAGATATTTTTAGCCCGGTGTGGTGACGTACGGCCACCATCATGGAAATAGCTCTGCCCAGCGAGTCTATCGTGTCCAAGCCACATCTGATGGCAAACTTTTCTGCATCTCTCACATCTTTACCCTTTGAGAGTGCACAGAGCAGAGCCCTGCTGAGCAAGGGCCCAAATAAAGAGAAGGACTTAGGAAAGGGAAGCAGAAAGAGGATCAATAGATCTTTCTGTCTAAGATTTTATAAATTTGTTCCACCGGCAGGCGTACACGGTCTTGGAAGAGTGACGCCTGGCTGCCAAAATAACATTACAGACTTTAGGAGGAAGGTTGAATGCCATCAACTGGCACCGCTCAATCTCCACGCAAGTAGGCGCAGAGTTGACAGTTTCGGGTGGGGGACCCTCCCCTGCTGCTGCGACAGAAGATCCTCCCAAAGGGTCAGCCTGATCTGAGGATCGAAGACCAGCTGGAGAAGCTCGGGACACCAGACTCTCCATATCCAGTCTGTAGCCACAAGAATTTCTTGGACCTGGTCGCTCCTGATCTTCTTGAACACTCTGGATGGGTGGTATTGGTGGAAGGCGTGCAGAAGGCCCAAGCTCCATTCCAGATGAACAGAGCTGCAGAGCGAGTGATGCCTTCGAAACGTTTGCTGACACTGCAGGTTCTCGGAAGAGGCAGACAGATCGAACCAAGGCTCTCCATACTGCTGAAAAAGATTTATTTATTTAGTGTTTTATAGAGCACGAACCAGACCTGTGAGGGTATCAGAGCGCTTTACAGTAGTAACAGGTGGGATACAAGGACATAGGGGGGAAGAGACCCAAAGGGATAGGGACAGGTAGATACAATATATGGTAAAACAAACAATCATAATACCCGGATACATTTTGGGGTAAGAACAAATCTATTCATTAAGCTAGAAAAGCAGTCTAAACACCCTGGAGGTTTGTTCGGTAGTGCCGGGTGGGTATCATAAGGAGAAAAGGGCAAGGGCTAATGCCGGAGCGATAGGTGAAGCCAGGTTACGGAGGTGATTGTAACGTGAGCGTTAGGAGAAGAATTTGCCAACTAGGAAAGTTTTGGCCTCCTGTTTGAAGTGAGCTAGAGATGGTATTCTTCTGATGGCGGGTGGGAGTGAGATCCATATTCTTGGGGCAGCCCCAGAGAAGGCTCGATTGTACGTTCTTTTTTTCCTGAAGCATGTGGGTTGGAGCAAAAGGTCTCTGGCGGACCGGGAGTTTCTGGCTCCTCCAGATATCACGAGTTTCTGGGCGAGAAAAGCAGGGGACTTGGAGTAAAGAGCCTTGTGGGCGATGCAAGCCAGCTTAAATTGGATTCTGGCCTCAAGAGGAAGCCAGTTCAGAGCTTTAAGATGGGGCGAGATACGGTAGAACTTTTTATAGCCAGTTAAAAGTCTGGCAGCGGCTTTGAGGCAGGCTTTCAAGGGTGCCAGAGAGATCTTGGGTAGGCCTGCGAGGGTGGAGCAACCATATTCTAGCCTAGAGATGACTAGAGCCTGAATTGCCGATTTTAGATCTGGGGTGTCGAGGAATAGTTTCAGGTTTCTTAGGTAGTTCAAATGAAATCTGGAAGTTTTGGCCATCGAGTTGATATGGCCACGCATGTTCAGGTTGTCGTCTAAGGTAATTCCAAGGGATTTAGCAGATCTTGCGCCATTTCTGGCTGGAGATGCCATTTGCGATCCACTAGGCATCAATGGCTGATTTTATCCACTCTGGCGTTCAGAGAACTTGCTAGGTGAAGAACAACAAGGGGAATGCCCTGCTGTTCCAGCTAGGTCCGGAGATGCAGGGTCTCTTGACAAAGGGACCACAACCCCACCCTGCCCCGTTTGTTGCAATACCAAATGGTGGAGATCTGTGAACACTTGAACCGTCTTTCCCTTTATTGAATGAAGGAAGGCTTTTAATGCCAAGCGAATTGTTTGGAGCTCCAGCAAGTTGATGTGGAGTCCGGATTCCGTTGGAGACCAGAGTCCTCTGCTCTCCACTTCTGCCGGGGGGCCACTCCATTACAGGAATGACGCATCTCTCACTACTGTGTGGTCTGGCTGGGGAAGGGAGAGAGGTTTTCCTCTGGCCCAGTTAACAGTTGCTCTGTTAACAACCACTACCGGTCCTGTGCAGTTCCCTCCGAGATCTGGACCATGGCAGAGATTCCCCTAATGCTGCCACTAGAACTCAAGTCCAGCTACAGAGCCTGCATATGCCATTTGGCATGTGTCTCTAGCAGGATGCTGGAGGCCATGAGGCCCAGTACACTCAGTCACTGTAGGAAAGTAGAATCTGCTTTCATGGTTACTCCCACTTTTTGCCTGGTGTTATGCAGTTTCTGACTAGTCTGACTGGGTTCCTCCTAATCTAGATCCCAGTCTCTGCTTTCTCCCCTAAACTGGATATGGTGAGTACTTGGGTAGAACTCAGATTAGCTACTGGTGTACCGTTTTAAGTCCCAAGTATATGGTACTGAGGTACCCAGGGCATAGGTACACCAGGGGTCCGCCATGGGCTGAAGCATGTATTATGCCAACCATGGGACATCACTCAAATTGTGACTACAGGCCTGCCATTGCGGCCTCTGTAAGCTGGTGCTAGAACCACTTACGACAGATATAGGTTTCCCGATATCGGAGGTCACTGCACTTAAAACCTATAAGTCACCCCTAAGGCAGACCTTTCAATCCTGAAGGCAGGATGCTTGGTTCTAAGTGTGAGGGTGCCCCTGCATGAGCAGGACACACCTACAACCTTCGGCGTCCATTCTCCCAGGTTGCAAGTGCATCAGCCATAAATAAAGTGCCCATGCGTCATTATAAGGCTCAGCAACACAGGTGGTGGTTCTTCAACACCCTCGAGGCCTGCACTATCTTCTCATCAAGTTTGAGGCTAGTATCCCAGATCGGAAGCCCAGGAACCGAACCGCTGTGCATCACGTTGACTTACCGTTACCAAGGCCTGTTGGCTTTCTTCACCAGAGATCTTCGGGCTCCAAGAAGCTCCAGCCTCGAGCATCTCACTCGACAAAGATCTTCGTCTTCACTGCATCTCTTGCACCGTGGACCTGATCTTTGGTGAGCTGCTAAAGGTCCTCTTGCGACTTTTGTGCCTCCGGCCTGTGGGTCCTCTTGAGGGTCTTCCTGGACTCTGGTGGGCTCCCCTGATTTCTTGGGGCCTACCCCAACTGCCCTGCTCGTGGTGAGCCACTTGGACCTTGCTGATCCAAACTTTGCACCTTTTTCGCTTGTGACGCTGTTTACAGTTGCCAAGGCTTGTTGGTATTGCAGACGGACACCGACCCCTCAGCTCTCGACATCTGACATGGGACAGTTTGTGAACGACTCCTGGTCCACACAGCTGCAGTGTCAAGGTCATCATCAACTCTCCTGCATCACTTGACATCGGTAGGCATTGGTCTTCCGTGCCTCCTAGTCACTCCTGAGTGGCATAGACTCTCCCCACTGCTTGCAGGTACTTCACATCCTGAATGCACCTTTGGGTTTTACCTGACACTCACCTTCTTCGCCAGCGGCACCTTCCTGAAGTCCTCCATTATGTTCGACAGCGGTTTCCAACGCCACATCGTACTTTTGCACCCGGCTTCTCTGGTGTAGGTATCCTGGTTCCTAGGGTATGCAAGGGTGGGGTGGCTCTATAACCTTCTGTCTTCCACTGGGTTTCTTCAGAGTCCACTGTGAAGGGTCCTTCTTCTTTAAAATTACAACAGTGACTTACACATTGACTTGAATTGAGCACACAGTTGTGTTCCACACACGGCCTCTGTGGGGTTCCTGGGTACTTACCTTGGGTGGTTCCATGGGTTCCCAGCACGTCTAGGTCTCCTGGGTACAGTCCTGACTTGGATTGTGGTTCACATCCCACTACTTTAGTATGTGGTTGGGTCTTCCCCGGAGACTAGTGTATTTTTGTGCTACTTACCTGTTTAATTTGCAAAGTATTGTGTGCATGGTGTTATATCTTCAGGTAGGAGATATTGTTATGTGTTAGTGAGCATCTTATAATAAGGGAGGGATAGTCTTGAAGGGCGGGGAGTAGACCCTTCGGACTATCTGAAGAACCCACCTGTTCGATGTGATAGTTTGCCAGGAGTGGAGGTGATGGCTGATTCTGCCACCAACTGACCGCCCATGATCTCAAAGGGCCGGAGTAGGAAGGTTTGGAGGCTGTATGGAGGAGGGGACTGACCCGACCTCTGGCCGCCCAATCCACAGGGTCGAAATAACCACAACCATGACTGCACAGAGGTTGCTGAACTTGCACAGTCTTGTGGCTGGGATATGGTTGACTCAGCTGAAAGCTCCTTCCGTGGCCATCAAAAGGCTGAAAGTCAGGCGGAGGACGGGTGGCTTGTCTCCGAAGAAACAGGTGCCGTCATGCATGTCCAAAAGGGAAGCATCGACATCTCTAGAAAAGAAAATGTTCTCAGCCAGGCGTGGCATCAAACAGCCACTGTCGATGACATCGCTCTGCCCAGCGAGGCGGTCGTGTCAAGCCCACACTGAATGGCGAACTTTGCTGCATCCCTTCCATCTGATACTGCATGGGAATGAAGGGCCCAGGCCTCCTCCAGGACCTGTGGCAGCACTGGCGCAACTGCTTCTCACAAAGAGTGGGAGTAACGGCCCAATAGGCATGCAATGTTCATCGACCGAAATGCAAAGCTGGTGTAAGAAAAAACTGTTCTAGCTCCAGCTATCCAGCCTTTTGGAGTCTCTTTCCGGTGGTGCAGAAGGGAAAGCACCTTGTGAGGTATAGGCTTAGACCACCAAGCTCTTTGGGTAAGGTGGTTGGTGAGAAATTGTGCATTTCCCAGTGCAAGACGCTGACAGCAGGTGATTGCCCTATTCATAGGAGCTCATGAGCTGGGCTTGGACGAGGATCCCAGAAGGACATCGGTCAAGGCCTCGCTAAAAGGCAGGAGGGGTTCCGAGGAGGAGATACCCAGTGGCAGGACCTCTGTCAAGGTGCTCGTCTTGACTCCCACCGAAGGGAGCTGCAGGTTCAGCACCTCAACTGCCCTTCTCACCATCACAGCATATGAATCAAGCCTCCTTCGTAGCCATGGTAGAGGAATCGAGCAGAATCTGGAGAGGTATCAAGTGCACTGGCCTCACCAACATGGCAGGGTGGCAGGTGCTACACAGTTTCAATTCAATAGTCTTCTTTGACATATTGGAAAAACCTACACACCAAAAACATTTCAACAAAATGTCAACAAAACCCTGTCAGAAAGTTACAGAGGGTAGCTCTCTTCAGCCATCTGAGCTGGCTGGCACACAGAAAGAAAAGAATGGACGTCAGTGGCACCAATATAAGTGTTGCAGATGTGAGTTCCGGGACAGACTATGCCGACAGGGTCACACAGAGCTGCCCGCTACCACCTATCGGCACCCATGGGTATTGCTCGAGCAAAAACCTTCCAATCCAGCTGATGCTTGGTAAATTCTAAGGTAAGAAATCTACGCCTATATGTCTCTATCAGATATAAAGCAGCAATAAACAAACAATAGAAATAGGACAGCGAAATATACACTGAGTGCCCCTCACAGTACAGGCAGTTAAACATACTGAAATAAGCATTAGTATAAACACCAAAACAATTGGTTTACACTCAATTTATCAAGCGCTTTGTAAATTCATTGAAAGGAGATGATCATGAAGACAGGTAATCAAAGAAACTCAAAGTGGTTATAAGTGCTCCCACGTGATATATGTGTTAGGTGATCAGTCAAAAACGTTTATTCGGGAATTCCATAAAAAGATCTACACATCATTAATAAGACACAGCAAAATACAAAAAAGTATAACACAACAAATGTAAAATGTTCAATGCTATGCAATGTAATCGCTTCATTCTAAAATGGTAATAAATATCCACGATTAAAAACATGTACAATAGCAGTACCACCAAATCCAGGTAATCTAGTTTAAGACAATCCTCGAGTACCAGTCGGAAGAATTTAGTCTCAGCAGGAGGAAAGCCAAATGTTTATTGAAAGGAGCAGGGGTGCTATCTTCACAATATCTCCCAAATAAAAGACGCCTTGCTAACAGCCCGCATAAAAATGTATTTTCTAAAATTTGCCGGTTCCTGGGGTTGATGTATCCCCAACACTCCCACCCCATATGTGGCAACTGAAAGGCATTTGCTTTTGTACAGTAAAATTATTTCTTTGAAGGGTTTGTGACCAGGTTTACAAATTTTAAAATTGCTTCTACAGCCCCTGAGAATTTTTGTGATCTTTGGGTTAGAAGCTTTACCCATTTTAAATTTGCGTCTAAAATAGCATTGAGCTAGTTAAAAAATTAAACCTTGACAATTGCATTCCCTACAATTATGAACTTTCGAACGAGTTTTTTTTTAGGTCCACAAGTCATAATATAAGATTTCTGAGGATTAACTTTAAATTTAAGATTACCCATAAAATCATTGAGAGAATCAAGTAAAATCTGCAGGCCATTTGCGGTATGGGCAATTGAAACTGTATCATCGACATGTAGTAGGACAGGAACTGGGAAGCACCCAAGCTTAGATAAAACCTTTTATTTTGGCGCTAGCACTGTCTCTAAGGAGTTAATATAAAATTTAAATAAAAAAGGAGCTAAAATACAACCCTGCCATACACCTCGGTTGGAGCTAAAAACTAAAAAAAAAGGGTACAGTTGCCATCTTGACCAAATTAAACTTGGTCAGTAGTGCCCCAGTGAAGATGCTAGAGGAGGTTACGTTAGTTAGTAATGGTGCCCAGATCCTAGGGTTCTGTCTGAAGACACAAATAGGGTGCAGGGGACCTTAAGATGGCCCTGGACACTTCATTTACGTTGAAAAAGTCACTTAGGATGGATGCGCTATTCAAATAAAAATTTGGAGGGTCTTGGGGGCTATCCAGGACAAAGAGGTATTCTCTTGGTCAAAGATCTTGGAAAAGTGGGACACCCAGTCTTTAGCGGTTATATGGCATTCTACTCTAGAATGGTTTTGCTTGTAGAAATAGGGAGATTGATAACTTCCCAAAAGCTCTGTTTTTCCCGGAATTCTGAAGCAGATTTCAAATCTTCACATGCTTCCTCATTTCCATGCTTCTATCCTCCTGGGTGGTTTTGTATACATGTCTGGAAAGTCTAATGTCTTCAATATTAGAAGGCAACGATTTGGAAAGCAATTAAAAAAAGCAATTCCAATCAGCTTGCTAGAGGTCATTTTACATAGGTTGTCAAAATGTTCTACGACTTCCTGGGAATTGGGTTCTTCTGACGATCAGCACCTTACTAATCCCTGGCTTCCTACTAGCAAGTCCTTGAAAAATTTGGTGAGGTCAATAATGTCCCATTTCATACAGATTCCTTTGTTAGGGCAGTACCGAAGCTTAGAGGCACATCCAGGCTTTTTATTTTTGAAAAACAAGCAATTTATCTAAACTAAAACAGTATTATTGTCCCTGATAATGTAAGGGAAGATATCAGAATCCAACATTAGGGGTGCATAATCTGAAGATAATATTAGAAAATCAATAGTACTTCCTTTGCCCTTGCCTGTAAATGTTGGCAGAAATACATCACCCTCTTGGAGGAAGTCTGAAGAAAACAAACCATTGTATTTGATGATGATCTGGCTTAGTGCATCCGCATAAGGAGTATGTACAAAATTTGTTAGATTCACCCGCACAAACACGGTCTTCCCTAGAACAGCATCTAGAAAAGTTAAAATCCCCCATCTTAATAATAACTACCTGATCTCAGCTTCTTTGTACATATCATGAAATACAAAAGTCCAAATCTTCTATTCAATTTACAGGTTGGTTGGCAAAAAAAAAAAAAATAACAATTGCTTAACTAAACATCAGAAAAACCCCGGGCAAGACGCATACAAAATTTGGCATCAAGGAGTACACAGTAATTCTTTGGTGTTAATGTTTCTACAATTGAGGGAAATCAAGACCGCCAGGCCACACTTTGGTCTGCCTGATGATGGTGTGGCTGCTAACAGAATGATTGAAAGCCATCTACATAACATTTCCTAAGGCCAAGGTCTTGACAATATACTAGATCAAAGTTGTTCAATATTTGTAACCAATCCTCATTTAGCAATTTCTATCAAATGCCAGCAATGTTCTATGAGAGGAGGCAGAGACTAGTTGCTCCTGCAACGGTCATATAAGTCAGACATCTCTCCCCTGGTATGAACAATTTCGGAAGTAGGGGAAGATGGAAAAGATAAAGATGAAATTTGGTGGCAGCCTGCAGCAGGAACTAGTTATTCAATGTCAGGAAGACTGGACAGTAGTGCAAACAGATGCCTAAGGGCAAACAGAACAGGAGACAATTCAGCCGATTGAGGGCCTGGTCTGGGCATGTTAGTTTCAATGGCTATCTGAGTGGGCGGTCAATAAAAATAGCTCCATGGAAGAGCACACACCCTGCCTTTTTGGTTCACTGAATGGTCTAGATGATACAGCAAGGAATTCACCAGTTGTAGATTTCTAAAATTTAGCACAACACTGATTCACTTTCAGGTTTCTATATTGCCTAGCCATCCAACTCTGCAGACCATTAAGATGTCATCAATAAGATCCAACGGTCAAACTGAATTTTTCTTGCACCAATAGGCAACTTTGAATTTTAGGCCCATCCCATCTTCATGCACATCTTCGTCCAGAGATGGGACACCTTCCAAGAGTAGAACATACAGGGTGCATTTGGGTGATAATTGTAGATGTTCTGAATGGCCAATATACATGGACACATTCCTCTGATTAATGTAAGGATGACGTGATCGAGCAATGCCAATAACCCTACAATAATTGGAATTGTTTTGGGCTGTAGTTGGAGTGGTTGTAGACTTACTTGGGTATGAGGAAATTACTAGAGGATTCTCAGGCTAGTGGGGGCTTAATCATAACATTGGTTTCATTCGGTCTCTAGGAATGTGGACTAGAGAAATTTACTTTAGGTTTCCAATAGAGCTTGGACTATCGCCCAGTTTTTTAATCTGCTTAACAACATCCCATCGAAAATCCCTCAAAAGGACCTTCGTGTTAGTAAAGAAAAGGTTTACAAAAATCATACATGCCTTAAGATCAAAACTATCATAGAATGTAGGATTTTTTTACCAAGATATCAAACATTAGCCTTCTACAGCCCTCAGCCAAACTTTATGGTTCCATGGCTGGCAACTTCACTGTCCTCTGGAGTTTCCCATCCCCCTCACCTCTGTTTGGAAGGAGGCGGTTTATTCACACTATGCTGGGTGCTGTTAGACCTTGCAACAGAAATGTCTGGAAGTGGCTCCAGCATAATTCAGGAGTGTAGTGATTTTGCTGTAACTGGTGGATGAGATTTAAAATTATACAGTGAGAGGACCCTTCAGTCCGTGTCAATGGCTTTGTTAAACTTTTGGGAGTCAGAGATTTAGGCTGGACTATAGGATCTTTGATCAGTCTTTGGATTGCATCTATGCGGTCCTCCACAAGCTCCAGTTCAGTAGTGATAGCTCCTATGGCTGATGACAAGTAAGATGTGATCAAAGAAGTGGAAGAGTTCTCCTTATTTCCTCCTTTTTTTCGAAAGAGTAAGATTCTATTTTTACATCACTGAGTATGTAAGATAAAGGGGCTGAACCAGGCATGGGGAAATAAGAACCAGTCAGTCCTACCTTGTCCTGTTGTTCTCAAAAGATCACGTAGTCCAGGAACCAAGGATGGAGGCCCAGCTCAGCCTTGTCCGGCCACAGGCGGACGAAGACGGCCCACTCCTGGACCAGTCTTCGCCTGGGCACATCCTGCGCTGCCGGTTTGTAGAGTGCTTAAGAGAGTAAAGTGAAGGCTTTCCTCTCCTCCTGCACTGAAAGAGGGTTGCTGGGTGTTGCAGTCCCAAGCCAGCAGTCTGAGTGTGTAACCTGCACTGCGGGTCTGTAGAGTGCTTAAAAGCGCGAAGTAGAAGCTTTGCCTCCGGGGCTGAAACAAGGCTACTGGGGGATGTAGTCACACCGCAGCAGCACTGATGGCCTCTGACATTGTAACCTGTGCTGCGAGTCTGTAGAGTGCTTAAAAGCATAAAGTGGAGGTTTCCCCTCCTCCTGGGCTGAAAGGTGGCTGCTGGAGGATGTAGTCCCACCCCAGTAGCAGCGAGTGGTTATAAGTTGACTATCAGCCAAAACATTCCTTCTTTCTTGGAAAGTACAAAAAGAACAAATTACTTACCTTCGGTAACGCTTTTTCTGGTGGCTACAGTAACCACCTGTGGATTCCTCACCTTTTGAAATACCCTTTGCGCCAGCATTCCAGATAAACTTTTTCCTAGCTGTCCCACACCAATCAGGACGTCATAATGGCACAGCTCCACTCGCAACTCCGTATGACGTCACTAGAGCCATAAGAAGACCTCGTCGGCATGCTGACGTCAGTTCCACCCATTTTTCCTAGGCCTTCGGTGGGGAACCGGTGGACCGACAACATAATTAGAGTATACAATATATACACAAATAAACCCATAGCCAAAGTCAAAGAGGAAAAGCTAAAAACAGAAAGCATTTCCTAAAAACAGTATGGAAAGCAAAAGACGTTGTTTCAAACAATGACCATTCTTTCGGTACACAAAGGTGGGCAAAGGGGTGGAGGGTGGGTCAGTGAGGAATTCACACGCCGATACTGTATCCACCAGAAAAAGCGTTACCGAAGGCAATTAACTTGTTCTTCTGACGGATACATATGGCTGTGGATTTCTCACCTTTTGAATTGAATCCCACAGCAGTCCTGCTCTCATTGAAGGGTGTCCACCTACTCATACCAAAAAGTCCTGCAGCACAGAACGAGCAAAATGGCCATCCCTCCTCACCTCAGAATCCAAGCAATAATGCTTTGTGAAAATGTGGAGGGAGGCCCATGTTGCGGCCTTACAAATGTACAATACAGGAACACCTCTAGTCAAAGCAGATGTGGAAGGCTTAGCTCTAGTAGAATGAGCTCTGATACCTTCAGGAAGCTCCTTCTTGGCCAGGGCATAGCATATCTTGATACACAAGATGATCCACCTGGATAGCATTCTCTTGTGGATGGCTTTACCCTTCATATTCCTCACAAAGCCAACAAAAAGCTGGTCGTCCAACCTTGAGTCTTTTGTTCTGTCCAGATATGAGCTGAGGGGGAGGATAGAAGGTAGGCAATGTAATAGACTGTCACAGGTGGAAAGCAGAAACCACCTTAGGCAGGAAAGCAGCCCTGGTCCTAAGAACCATCTTATCTGCATGAATGGTAGTGAAAGGAGGCTAAGAACTAAGAGCCTGCAGCTCACTTTCCCACCTGGTCGAGGTAATAGCCACCAGAGGAATAGTCTTAAAAGAAATCAGATTCAAAGGGCATCTATAAATGGACTCAAAAGGAGACCCCAACACAAGCGTAAGAAGTACATTCAAATCCCAGTGAGGCATTATGAAGGGAGTGGGAGGAAACCGATTGGTGAGGCCCTTAATGAACCTCATTACAATGGGAGACTAAGACGCTGGTCTGGCAAACAAAGGAAAGCCTACAAGACCGACAAGTAACCCTTAACCGTCGCCACAGCACAACCTTGCTTGGGCAAAGAAAGTGAAAAACTAAGTACATCCGATATATGGGCCTCTCTCCACACCACTTCACAAACCTGGCCCATCTAAAAGAATAGACAGACTTAGTGGAGTGTCGCCAGGACGATAAAATAACATCCACCACATCAGGTGGGAGAGAGAAAGAACCCAGATTGCCCCTTTCATCTCCAGGCATAAAGGTTCAGGCTCTGGAGGTGGGGTTGCAGAACTCGTCCCTGTGACTGCGATATGAGGTCTGCCCAGAGAAGGAGATGGAGTGGCGGGTGCGATGAGAGGTTAAGAAGATCTGTGTACAACACTCTTCTTGGCCAGTCCGGGCGATCAATATGACTTGGGCCCAGTCCAGGCCAATCTATCTAAGAACCCGAGGAATCAAGGGAATGGGAGGAAACGCATAAAGGAATTGCAAGCTCCAATAGAGTTGGAATATGTCCCCCAATGCTCCCTGCATTGGATACTGAAGACTGCAGAATAACAGGCAGTGCACGTTCTCGCGAGTGGCAAATAGGTTCACCTGAGGAGATCCCCAGAACCTGAAGACGCGGCCAATCACCTCCGGGTGAAGCCTCCACTCGTTGTCGGCGGAGTACTGCCGACTGAGACTGTCCGCACACACGTTCAACTCTCCGGCCAGATGATTTGCAACTACGCAAATCTGGTGACACTGAACCCAGGACCAGAGCCGCAGAGCCTCTCTGCAGAGAAGATACAACCCTACCCCTCCCTATTTGTTGATATATCACATCGCAAGCAGTGTAGTCCGATAGGACCTGAACCGACTGACCGCTAAAGGAGGGAACGAATGCCTTGAGAGCCAAACTTATTGCCTGCAATTCCAGAAGGTTGATGTGAAGCAACTTTTCCTCTGGAGACAAAGGCCTTTGACCTCCAGATCCCCCAGATGAGCAGCTCACCTTAGGGTGGAGGCATCCGTGATCACTGTGGCCACCAGTGGAGGAAGCTGAAAAGACCTCCCTTGAGACAGGTTGTCCAACACACTCCACCAAGTCAGCTCCCCAGAGGTGTCTCTGGAGATTCTGATCTTCTCCCCGAGATCTCTGTTGTGTTGAAACCACTGCCTGCGGAGGCACCACTGAAGTGCCCTCATGTGCCAGCGTGCATGGTTGACCAACAGTATGCAGCAAGCAAACAGACCTAGCAGGCGTAGGACCTTCAGGACTGAAACAACCGCTCCATCGTGAAACAAAGGAATCATTCCCTGAATGTTGAGAATCCTGTGTGGAGGCGGAAAAGCTCGACACCCAGTAGTGTCCAGTACTGCTGCTATAAACAGGATGTGCTGAGAAGGCACCAGGTGAGATTTGGGTACATTCATCGTGAAACCCAAGCGGAAACAGGTATGATGTTACTTGCAAATGATGCAGCACCATCTCTTGCGACTTTGCTTTTAGCAGCCAGTCGTCTAGATTGGGGAAAACTGGAATCCCTGACCTTCTGAGATGGGCTGCAACCACCGCCATCACCTTCGTGAACACCCGTGCTGCCGACGTAAGCCCAAAAGGAAGGACCGCAAACTGATAGTGTTGTGATTCCACTGTAAACCAAAGATACTTCCGATGCGACTTCAGGTACGATGAAAATATGCATCCTGCAAATCGATCGACACCATCCAGTCTTCCTGTTGCAGTGCCAGAAGAACCTTGAACTTTTCCTGTATGAGATAAAAGTTCAAAATCCTGAGGTCCATGATTGGCCTCAAATGACCGTCCTTCTTGGGGATCAGGAAATACCAGGAGTAGCAACCCTGACCCCGCTCCTGCTCTGGAACCACCTCTATTGCACCTTTCTGTAACAAAGCCAGAACCTCCTACTGCAGGAGCAGCAGATGTTTCTCCGAACACCAGCCTTGATGAGGAGGGTAAGGCGGTGGAAAATCCAGGAAGGGGAGGGCGTACCTATTTTCTACAAGATTCAAAACCCAAAGATCTGATGTAACAGATTTCCAATTTTGTAGAAAATGGGACATCCAGCCTCCAACGGGACCAACATGCTATAAGATGGGGGATATAGAGCTGCTCTCCTGTATTACCAGTGGTGGGGGCAGGGGAAGAAGAGGAGAAGGAAGACTGTTTTCAGGAGGCTCCCCGTAGACGGCCTCTACCCTTCCCTCTGTACGACTTGTACAAAGGGGTTTGCTGCTGAGGCTGTTGACGACCCCGAAAGGAAGCCCCTTTTCCAAAAACTCAAATCCTCCTGAAACCAGAACCTCTAGGCTGAGATTGTAACCCCAAGGATCTCACAGTAGCCCTACTGTCCTTGAAACGTTGAAAAGCTGAATCCGCCTGTATTTCAAAAAGCCTGGATCAATGAAAAGGCAAATCAAGAAGAGTGGCCTTACATCATCGGTAGAGAACCCTGAAGACTTGGGAAAGCATGCCTTCTAGTGGCCACAGAGGAGCCCATCGCTCTGGCAACAGAGTCTGCAGTATCTAAACCAGATTGGATCACTTGACGGGCCGCTGCTTTCGTAACTGCCAACACCTCCAAGAAATGACCACAATAATCCTCCAGCAATTTAGGAGCTACCTGTTTAGCCGAATCCATTAAGGCATGAACATATCTCCCCAACAGGCACTTGGCGTTCGTAGATTTTACGGCCATGCCCGCAGACTAGAAACCCTTTTTGGTCGATTGCTCCAACTTTTTTGAATCTCTATCCCCGGAGTGGTGGGGAAAGAACCAGCCGACTGCTTTCTCAAACAAGAAGCCTGAACGACCAGGCTCTCCAGCAAAGGGTGAGAAGTCAAAAAGGCCAGATCACCAGGAGCAGCTTTATACCACCTCGCCACTGTCCTCGATACTGCAGGGGCAGATAAGGGATTCTGCCACACCTCCATAATTGGATAAGTCAACGTCTCGTTAAAAGGCAACAATGGCTTGACCATAGAAGACAGAGAATGCAACACCTCGGTCAATAAATTTGACTTGACTTCAGCTGTAGGCAATTGCAAGTCCAACAGATCAGCTTCCTTTCTTATTACTGAATGATAAGGAGAAACATCCTGTGAAGGCAAATCTTTTGGAGAAGAAATTTCCCGGTCAAGGGAAGTGTCCAAACACTGGCCTCCTGAAGGCCCTCAAAGTCATCCACTGAGTCGATGATTTCCCCTTCTTTAGCCTGATCCTGCTGGTACTCTTCTTCCTCCAACAGCCTTTGGGCCTCCCTTCTGGAGCACATCCTTGGTATCGGTGTCGGCGGCGCCAGGTGTGGCGAATTCAGAGTTCGATGGAGGCCCATCAGAAAAAAGCAACGTCGCCAGGCGAATACGGGAAGGTGCCGACCCAACGGAACCGGTGACTGAGGAATCGGCGTCAAAACCCTTGGCAAAGGGAACTGTCAAGATGGAGCCACTGGCATGAAAGGCACGAACGGCGCCTAGGCATATTGTTGGGGGAACGCCCAAATTAAAAGCAAGCAGACTCACGGGCCCCGAAGGTGCGCCAGTGAGGTAAGCTGTTTTGACAAAAACGCCAAACAGCTCATTCAGGAAATGTGTGGGATCCGCTCCTGGACCCAGAAAAGGTGGATACGGATTTGAAGCCCCAGATTCCGGATCAGACTGAGGTCGTGCAGCAGGCTGAGGCTGCGGCACCGGGGACACTGGATCCAGCACAGGCAACGCCACAGGAACCGGAGAAGAGTATATCGGAGCTGATTTATACCAGGGCGCCGGAGAACCTCTTGGCATCGTAGAGTAAGCTGGAGATGCCTGCGGAGAAGGAGAGGGCGAAGGCACGATGAAATCTTTAGAGCGACGCAGCTGAACAGGAGAAGCCGACCTTGAAGCCTTGCCCTTCGAAGATCGACGACAATGAGACCTATGTCGGCGCTTTTGCCCATGCCATGAAGAGCTTCGCCTCTCGCTCCTTCAGCGCCTTCGGATTCATCTTTCGAAAAGACGAACACTCTCCGACGACGTGATCTGAGGACAAACACCGGAGACAATCGTCTAGGGGGTCCATGATGGATATATGTTCCCCACATTCCCTGCAAGGCTTGAATCCTGATCTCTTTGTTGTAGCCATAGTACTGCTACTCCAAGGGAAACAGTCGAAACAAAGTATACATGAAGAAAATGGAGAGTCACAGAAAAAACGTTGCACGTCGATGGTGCGGAAAAAAGGAAACTGACGTCAGCACTCCGACGAGGTCTTCCTATGGCTCCTGTGACATCATACAGAGTCGCGAGCTGTGCCGTGCCATTATGACATCTTTGTCGACGTGGGAGAGCCAGGAAAACATTTCTGTAGAATGGGGGCGCAAGGGGTAATTCAAAAGGTGAGGAATTCACAGGCAGATGTCCATCAGAACAGATGATATTTCAACGCTGTTGTTGAGCCACTAGTTAAATAGCTCAGCTTTTAGACAAACAACTGGATTTCCTTTAGCATCAGCCACTAGTAGTCTTGACTGATACTGTGAAGGAATGGGGCTAAGTTGGTGGTGTGGTATGGAATTGCAGGTAGCACCTATAGGAGACTAAGAAATGCACCCACTGGGCCAAACAAACACCTTTATACAGGGGAAGATATAACCTAGTGCACCCTCCAACAGGAGTTATGTGGTCTGGGGCTAATGTACAGAAGGTCATTGTTGTGAGACTCAGAAACCAGTTTTCTAGGCACCTAAGGTCTTTCCCTGGCTATTTCTGGAGCATCCACATATAGGAATATGTTATGGTGATCTGTATTTCATGTAAGGACTGCGGAGGAGCTACGCCAGGAACCAAGATGGCTGCTCAGGCTTCCGACTCCGGAGACCTCCGTCTCCTGCCAGATGATCCTGTACTAAATCCTGTGTTTGCGCCCTCCCTCCCTGTGGATGAACCAGAGAGCTGTCTGACGGTGCAGTCCCGGAAACTTTACCGTCTTGGTAGACGGAGTTACGTCGCACTTAAGTTTGAGGCCTTACTCAGCTTGGGAACCGGGGCCTCGAGTGCGGGCTTAGCCGGGTTCGAATTGAACAACATAGCCCGTGAGAGTTCGATAGGGTCCGGTCCACCGCTGTGGAGGTTGGTTTTTGCCCGATTTGGACGGCGGTCCCCTAAGCTTGTAACATCGAAGGAGTGGCGATGAGGCACGACTGAATCTATGGGCGCTGTCTGTCCCCCTCCGGTGTTCGCTGGGTTGGGGTCTTCGCTCGCGATAGCGGAGAGCAGATAGCTGCAGTGACACATGATCAGTCGCCCTCCACGGACGTCCGTACCGCTCGTGCCTGAGCCCCTGGAGAGACCAGGCTCTCTAGGGGAAGTAAAAATGGTCGACACCGAGCGAGGAGAGATGGGACGGGCCAAATGTGAACCATCGCTGGGAACTGTAATGGCGGCCATCGGGGCACTTCAATCGTATGTGGAGGCCCTCGTGCACAAAATGACTGCTGTCTCTTCTGAGACAGGGCGAGTTGGATCGGACTCTGCTCCACTGAAAGAACTAATGCGTGCTGTACCACCCGCACTGGCCATGTTATCGAAGGAGGAAGGTCCCGTGCAGCGAGAGGTGTCGCAGCCACTATGCAGTGTGGCTGCCAAGAACTGCGAACTTGGTGCTTAGACTGGATCGGTGTACCTATCATAACCTTCTATTGTGGACAGATCGATCGGTGCTTCCTTCCCGGAAACCCCTGTCTGGGATAATCTTGGGCTTGAGACAGTGTCTCTCCCCACCGGCAGTTTTATCACGATTGCGATGGAAACAACGTTTGGAGTTGAGGTCGGTGAGGGGTGTCCTTACTGGAGATGGGGTTCTTATTGACTTAACATCTTTGATTCGTCTCTGGAGGTACTTTGTGGAACTCTATACACACTTTGACTCTCCTGCAGGGGCGGCTGTTCGACCGAAGGGTTTCGCACGACTGATCGTAAGGGCCAAGGCTGAAACTGATGGACTGGACTCTGGATTGTGGCGCCGGTGAAAGTGGGATTTGCTACTGTTGTGCCTACGGGAGGGTGGGCGGTGTTTTTGAGCTTCCCCTGTGTTGATGTGTACAATCTGTTCGTAAAATGAAGGGACCGTTATACGGGTTGCTCGGCTCTGGTGGGGGGAGGGGGGACAGGGGGCCCATATGAAGACGATCCTCCTCCATTTTTTACGTTAAGTAACTTAGTTTAGATGGGGCGACAGGCACACTGCTGGTTGGGAATAGGCGAAAGCTACATGCAGGGGTGCAGGGTGGGGGGAAGGGGTTTTTGTATTGTGTGTGTTTTTGTATGTTCTCAAAATCCTATCAGAATCCTGAAGTTGGGTGCCTTACCGAAAAATACTTCTGTATTGTGGGTAGACGGGTTCTGAGTACCGTACTGATTGAACTGCCTCTAGCACTGAGTTGAGTTTTATATTGTTGCGATTTGGTTTCAGTCGTTGCCGAGTTCCGTTGAATTGCTGCACTTCATATCTCCCCCCACTCGAAATATCTCCCTACGATAATCCTGTTTTTCTTGGGGGGTGGAGTTAGTGGGCTTTATTGGTTGAATTGGGCTTTGGAGAATGTTTGTATATTACACAGTCGCACACTTTTTGAAATTCATGGCAGTTCTAGTCTTGGTGATCATCCGTTTATCCTGCATTATATGTTCGTATAGTATCCTGTCGTTTCCTGATGTATGGCACCTGATGTTGATCCTTGCTTTTATGTTTTTCTCTTTAATAAAAAGAAATATAAAAAAAAAAAGAAAGGAGTGCGGTGCCAGTTATCCCAGTCTTTGGGCGGTAACTACCATTTTCTCTGCTGTCAGTGTTCTCTATCAGTGAAAGCCAAACCTCTAGGACTGGTTTTGTATTACCCCCCATGCCTTTTGTGGTTCGTGTCCTTTTTAATCTTTCTCAGCATGGAATCCACCTGTGAGTTGAAGTGTTGTTCTCCATCAAAAAGCAGCCAATGAGGTCCTGCTGAACTTCTAGCTAGAAAGGCAGACATTCATAGCCAAGCGGCAGAGTAGGACACAGGTAATTGTCTCTCATGAGGCTATATCTGCACGATCAAGTGTGAAATTGTCTTTCCCTCCTGGGCAATTTCTTTTGTCCCTCTTGAAGGTGCTTGATGCGTTCCTCTTTCTTCTCCTACTGGTGTCAAATATGGAGAGCTGGCGATACGCCGTTATGTAGCAGCTTTCACTGCCACCTGCTGCATCAATTTTCTTGCTCTCAACGCCAAGTGTATGACAAGGGTGTCAGGTAGGACATACTCACAAACAAAGAATTCTTGCAGGGCTGCCTTTTATTCTCTACCCTGGGCCCACAGCATGTTTTAACCGGGTCTTGGACGTTTTCTGCTAAACAATTCAACATGCTTTTATGCATGGCCAGGAAATTCACAGACAGCTTGGTATCTAAGAGGGTTTAGTGAAGCAATACTCTTCCTCTACATAAAGTTTAACTTCATGATGGTCTTTGTTGGATGACCTTCTGATATAAGCAATTGTGTCGTCGGATAGGGTTGGCGATATAGATCCAAGGATGGATTATACGGAGAGTGTGTGTTATGAACGTACCAAAGGTTGTCCCCGTCATTCGTAGGCACAGGATCATCAGAAGGTATGATTATTCTTCAGGGGACTTCTCATTTCAATTTGCATGGATACATCTGAAATGGGGATTGGGAAGATGCAGGTAATGATGATGGATGCTGGGGTGGGTTTTCTAGGCTTCTTCTTTAAAACTGGACGACCAGAGTTCCTCTAAAATTGTCTTCACAAAGGTAGCATGGTGTTTTTTGGCATAGGGCTAATATGATGAAAGAGTATATTCCAGGATGTGACCAGGGCAAGATTAATATAAATCCTACTTTGCCATACATCAAGTTGATCCCCTTAGTCTTCAGTACAAGTAGGATGGAAGTCAGTCAAGCTCGATGCAGGATTTAAGGGTAGCTTAGAAGGTGATCTTGGTTTGAGATGAGCTGAGCAAACTCCTGCGGAGGCTAAGTATCTTGGCATATAGACTCGGCGTTTCCGGTGCCGAAGTTGCCTTTCAGAGACCAGGTATCTTTGGAACAGCGGGAGTGCTGTCAGGGCCTTTTTGGAGGCAGTTCAGGGCTTAAGTCATGGCTCTTTAGGTGCTGTTCCTTGCACTGGAGTGGAGGCTTTGAGGTTGAACCACAGAAAGAAGATCCCCTTGGGTTGGAGTATGTGAAACCCTACGTATAATTCTTGTTCTAGATGTGGGTTTCCTGGAAGGCCTGGGGAGAACATTGTTCTCTGAAGTCGGAGACGTAAGAAGACACGTTTTGCAGATTCCATTCCCCATGGATCCAATTACTAACAAAGGCACCCTTTTGCCGTCTGGGTAAGTCCATGCAACTTCCTCAAGGCCCTGTCCGGACAGTGGCTCAGGAGATCCGCAGCACTACATCCAATAATGTCCCCACCTTTGATTCCTTCAATACTTTTTGCACCAAACAGCTTTACAAGTCAAATAGGCAAACTTGTCTTGGTCTCTCAGGAGACAAATGTCACAGAAGGAACTTACTATTGCTGCTGGGCAAAATCTGAATACCATGTCATCCATAACTTTAACCACACCAGTCATTCTCATATGATCTAGCCACAGACTTTTTGATGCAATTCGGCTGTGAAAGGGATGGCGGTTGCACAGGATCTGCTGAAGTGGTCAGAGGAAGCATGAATAGCTTGCCTGTGGTAGTTATCTGTCCTTTATGTTGATGTCGAAGCGCTTCAGTTTCTTAGCTTCTGTAAACCGACAGTCCTGGGGCATTCGAATATACGTCCAAATCCGAAGGCCTCTAAAGTGGAGTCTATGTCTGGGTGCACTGCGGGTTCAAGGGCAGTATCAAGAGTCATCTCAAAACATTTTCTTCTTCGAACAAAAAAGAAACTTGCAGTATCTGCGCCCAACACTAGCTGGCTAGAGCGTGCGCTGCATGTGATCAACAGCATTACATGCGGCAAGTTTGAATATACTTATACTAAAAAAACACAGTTTTGCATATATCGAATCTTTATCAGCTTAACTCGTATATTGGCTGTTAGCTTTCTAAACCACATATGGACCCTGCTAAGGAAGGTAGCAGACAATGGTCTAAGAACAAACTTTTAAAGAGTTGAAATCTAGCAATTAACACTATTGGCAAGTCTAATACAAGTATCATCACATTTTGAACTTCCACTCAGGCAGTTAAAACACCCCAGCTTACCAATACCGATCGCTCCTTTGACCTGAATTCAATTCATTATTGACTTCATGACTGAGCAGAAAACCAGCACAGTTGCATTCACAGTCTGCTATGTTATCTCTAAAAGAGTCTACACCCATTCTTACAACAATCCCTACATCTCTTAACTTTTTGCAGATTTAAACTTTTCATGCTTGAAGAAATGTGTTCCAAGGTATGACTTGCTGCAAAATGTATTTGCAATATTGGTATATTACTTGTGTGTAAATACTGAGTGCATTATTTGAATTTGCTCTGGCACATGTTCATAATTTATTTTCCCATTAAACCCAAGGCTAATGACAAACAAAAAAAGTCAACATTTGACTATAATTATGTGCTAAAAAGATTCCCTATCCTTTATTAACCTCTTGTACTATATCGAAAACTCAGCCTCTCTCTAAAAATGCATTAACCATTCAACTAACCATTATCACTCAAGGTAACACCGAATTCGAACCCCACAATGCTAGCATAAAACACAATGCCAGTCACCACAGTTATTTTAGTGAAATATCTCTATCAGAGTACCTTATAGTTGGCATACGTTGCTTTCAACACATCATAGAGTTTCAGATATGAAGGGAGATGGTAGAAATTGCCTACAGCAGAGGACAATTTGCTTGTTGTTGGAGGTGCTGACGTATCAGTTTGCCTTGCAGCTTGTAAAAAAACAAAAGTGATTGTGAACTACATTAAAAAATGATCTCTTCTGGATGAAATACAGTGCAAAATATAGTAAATAATGACGAATTACTGTTAATCTAAGATGGCTATCAAAGAATGGATAGGAAATTAGAATGATGATTTCTGACCCCTATGCCCTGATTATAATTTATAAATTACCTTGGTCAACAGTAGAAAGTTACATTTTGTTAGATAATAACCTTGTGTTGTTAGATAAAAATCTGGTTTTCATATCAGTAAATTACTTCCAACTGCTGTAGTTTCTAAGTTGTAAAAAGCGACTTAAGCAGTTACATCAAAGATTTGTTATGTTTTGGCTTATTTGTTAAGAACACACATTTCAAAGCATTCTGGTTCAGTAGGACCATCACACACATGCTATTAGGAGAGTCATGACTACGAAGCATGAAACTAGACGTAAACTGTTTTAGAAAAACAAGCAATTGCAAACCCAATACGTCTCGCCTTTGGGACCTACTGCTTTGCCTAGGCCTTTTGGAGATGCTGTACAGCATTGGCAAGATGCTCTGCAGCATGGGCAAAAGTATAAAATAAACACATAAAAAAAATAACTAAATAAAAAGGCTCAATGATGCTACACGCCATTTTCTAGGCACACGCATGCATGATGATATGTGTGCAAACGTGTCATTAAGCATGTGCACCTACAAAATGAAATGCCTGCGTCAATGCGCTTTTTGTTTCACCAGTCCAAGAAGGTTCTGTAAATAAATAAAAATGTAAAAATATTAGTGCGAAAGCGTTTTATAATAGAGGAGCTGGAATCAATTTGTCACCAGATTTCCTCCTTTCTACTTCCCCCTCCCCCCAAATTAAAAAAGTAAAAGATGGTGGGAAAGGGAGGTGTGAAGGGGGACAACAACGGGGAGTTGATTGAGGTGGGCAAAATCAGCACACGAGGCAGAGTAGTACAGTAGCGAGAAAAAAGCACATAAGCCAAAAATCAACAAGGATGGTAGGGGAAGAAGTACACAAGAGAGAGCTTGAAACATAAGAGAGCTTGAAACACGAGGGAGACAGAAACATGAAAAAGACAAACAGGGAGTTCATAGGCGAGATTTGGGCCGGTGAAGAAGAACACAGGTAGAGAGCTGGAAAACACATGTACCCTCATGGAGTGCTTAAGCAAAAAGAACAAAGTAGTTCCCTGCAAGTGAGCAGTGGAAGAACAGAAGTCACTAAATCCAAAAGATGGCAAAGGGGCTAGATTCCAAGAGAGGAATAAACACAAAATGGAAAAGCTGGGACAAGGGATGCCAACGAATAATAAGCATGCAAATGAGAGAGATAATAAAGGTTAACCAATGGTAATTAATGGATGGGCTGTAAGCCCTTGTAAATTCATGAACATAAAGACAGCTCTGAGGTATACATTTTTTTTTCAATTGGGCAATAAACCATGAAATTAGAAATGTACTCATACAAACAAGTTTTTGCGTAAAAAAGATTCGAAACTTTATTCTCATCAATACTCCGGTGCTCCGGTGACGGCGGAGGAGACAACTCAACTGCTTCATATGGTGAGAAAGGGTTCACCTTGTGACCCGTGCCCGGCAACGGTGGCCAAAATGGCACATGCACCAATTGCCACGGTTCTAACGGCCATTTTCAACAACATGTTTGTGACCGGACTATTTCCTTCTTGTTGGAAACATGCCTCCGTCCTTCCCCTATTGAAAAAAGGAAAAGCGGATATAATGGACCTTATTAACTATCGTCCCATTTCTAGGCTGCCGCTACCTGCCAAACTAGTTGAAAAAATTATGAACTTTCAACTTACTGCCTTATTAGGTGCCACCCTAGCCCTAGATCTCTCCCAGCACAGATTTAGAGCTGGGCACAGTACAGAGTCCGCCCTGATTAAAGCTACGGAGGAAATCCGAGAAGTGTTGGATCTCGGAGGCAGAGCGGCACTGGTCCTATAGAACCTATCTGCGGCCTTTGATACGGTACATCATGGGATCTTGATGGACCGGTTGAGGGCCTGTGGGGTGCAAGGGAAAGCTTGGGACATCTTGAAAGCTTTCCTAACCAACAGAGACCAGTGTGTGACAATGGGTGATTACACATCAGAACCTTATATGCTGCCCTGCGGGGTTCCCCAGGGCTCTTCCCTTAGCCCCACACTGTTTAATGTTTATGTCACCTCGCTGGCCCCGATTGTCAGGTCCTTTGGCTTTGATCTAACATCTTATGCAGATGACACACAAATTGTGGTGTCACTGTTACCAGGGAAGGAAGAAGGAATTGCTATGCAATTCCAGGAATGTATGCTGGCAGTGTGCAGGTGGGTGGCTGACAATTGCCTCAAATTAAACACAGCTAAAACTGAGGTCATTATATTTGGGGCAAAGGAGGACTTCTGGAGTCCTCGCTGGTGGCCGGAGGAGATGGGCTCCTCGCCTATTCCAGTTGCGAAAGTGAAGAACCTGGGGGGCCTTATCGATGAGCAGCTCACCTTTAGGCCCCAGGTCAATGCCATAGCATCATCAGTATTTTTTACACTTAAAATGGTACGGAAGATCCTCCCTTTCCTGCCTGAGAGCAGTAAAAAAAAAACAGTCATTACGGCATTAGTGTTGTCACGCCTAGACTATTGCAACAGCCTGCTTTTGAATGCCCAACAGGGGCTTCTTAATAAAATGCAGGTGTTGCAAAATGCAGCAGCTAGACTGTTGATGGGCATACCAATGTAGGCTTCCATCTCCGCTGAAATTATCAAATTACATTGGCTGCCAGGACAGAAGCGGATCTTTTTTAAAGCCTTATGTCTGGTTTTTAAGGCCCTGCAAGGCCAGGGGCCGGCTTGCCTTAAGCAGTACTTTCAATGGTATCATCCATCCAGACACCTAAGGTCAGCTGGGCAGCGTTTGGTCAAAGTTCCACGTATAAAGAAGGCATGGTGGGAAGGCAGGAGCTTTGTTCTGGAGGCAACAAAGGCCTGGAATGCCTTGCCTGTTGCCCCGAGGAATTTGACAGACCTGATGACCTTTAGAAGAGGCCTTAAAACCTGGCTTTTTACTCAATAACCTGATTCTGGCCTGATCCGTTAGGAGTATTCATCGAGCGCCAGGACACCTGCGGGTAACAGAGCGCTGTATAAATGCAAAAAATAAATAAATAAATACTGAAAGTGAGTGCTCCACTGAAAATGTCAAGACTCTAATGTTGCTCCAGATGATAGCGAACCACATCCAGCAAATACCATTAGTAGGTAAACCTTTACAGAGCAGATACCCTAGCTTGCAACCAGGACATGTGAAAGCATAAAAACATATATCTCTCTCCCTTATGTGGATTCCTATTTACTAATGATTATCCGTCATATTGGTGCCATACTGTCGTGTTCTACGGCTACATGTGGATGGAATGGGGTGGGGTGCACCCAGAAGTGTGAAGATTGAGCCTGATCGCATAGTGCGTATAGGCGCATGTCTGGGGCCCCCAATCCGCCCTGTTTCAAAGGCAGCGACAGCACATCCCAGGATGCTCTGGTGTGTCCCCCCGCCCACACCAATGAGGTGAGTTGCGATTTTAGCGTAGCAAAAAAATGGGACGTCAGTGGGATCAGGACATTAACAAATAGGTACAAAAATTTAGGTAATATGATCATTTTGACCAAGGCGATCCGTCCAGTAAGGGATAGGGGCAGCCTCGCCCATAATTCCACCTTGCCTTCGAGCCAAGTCATAGCGCGCCCATAGTTCAAATTCCATATTTCTTGAAAATTTCTGCTGATCCAAATGCGGCGTTGCCAGAATCTTAATAGAGCCATACATGCCATTATATCCCATGAAATCATTACGGTTTCCAGCCTTACTGCCTGAACCATTGAAAAACGTGTGCAATAATAATAGATTTTTCAAACATTTCCCTTCTTCGACCTCCCACCTATTTTTACCACTCAAATATAGCAATTCTGCACCATGTTGAAACTGTGGTGCTAACATGGCTGCGTAAGCTTTTAAAACCGGTCTGTCAGACATATCTCCTTAGTCTGTTAATTTTTTCAATCCACTGACTGAAGCAAGAGCCCTTACTCTTAGTGCATCTAAGTGAGTATGACACTTCAAAATGTTCTCAAACCACATCCCCAAGTACTTGTATTCATTTACCTTTTTCAGCTTAGTGGGAACCAAGACCCACTTAAACTTTATTGTTCTTTTACGAAAGCTCAGTACCTTTGTCTTTTCCATATTTACTTACAGTATTTTTTTAGTGCAATATTCATTAGACGCATTTAACTTTCTTAGCAGGCCTATCTACTATTAAGAGATAGACCTCATACAGTAAACATGCAATATGTTTCCCATTTAGGTTAGGGCTAACCCCTAACAACAGCCAAGACTGAGTATGTGAGTAGCTGTATGGGTGAGTGTGTGGTTGTGTGAGTGAGTGAGTGAGTGGCCCTATGAAGGAGTAAGTAGCTCTGTAAGTACTTGTATGGGTCTGTAAATGGCTGAATGAGAGGCTGTATGAGGGTGTGAGTGGTTCTGTTGATGATGTCGTCAGTGATGTAATTTGAGCTATCATTAGTGATGTCCCTGATCATGTCATGAGCGATGTAATTTGTGAGGTCATAAGCAGAGCATTGTGCCAGCGTAAGTTATAGTTAGCTCCGGTAACAATAACTGCTGAATTTGTAAGGTTTTCCTAAATTTCATTTTCTAACTTAAACGCCCCTGTAACCTTTAGTTTTTTAAAGTGGATTTCTATGATTTTTAAACAACGAAGGCGCGTTTGCGGAATGGTGGAGAAAGGAGGCGGACCACCTGCTGGAAACCTGCTGGAAGTAACAGGAGGAGTTCTTGGCCCCCAAGGACCCTCACCATCTAAGGCACAGCTTTCCAAACTTTTCATGTTTGGGACACACTTTTTGGAGATGCATCATTTTGGGACACAATAAGGCAGTGTAGCAAGTGAGCATAGCGTAGCGAGCCTGAACCACCTAAGAGGGGTTCGGGGGGGAGGGGGTTCTGACTCACTCTGTCTCCCTCCCTCTGCCTCCCTCTCTCTGTCTCCCTCTCTCTGTCTCCCTCTCTCTGTCTCCCTCTCTCTGTCTCCCTCTCTCTGTCTCCCGCTCTCTGTCTCCCGCTCTCTGTCTCCCGCTCTCTGTCTCCCGCTCTCTGTCTCCCGCTCTCTGTCTCCCGCTCTCTGTCTCCCGCTCTGTCTCCCTCTGTTTCCGTCCCTCTGTCTCCCTCCCTCCGTCTCTGTTCCTCTCTCTCCCTCCCTCCCTTTGTCTGTCTCCCCCTGACTGTCTCCCCCTGCCTCCCTCCCTCTGTCTCCCTCTCTCTCGGTCTGTCACCCTCTGTCTCATCCCAAGTTTGGAGAAACTACTTTGGCTTGTTACTGCTGTGAAATGGGGTGAGGACTGTTCCATGGTAAGGAGTGGGACTGGCTGGATCAGTGATTGGATTAGTTCATCTCCGGCTCACTAACTCCCTCCCCAATGTTTGCAAACCGAAGGTCACTATTAGTTCTCTCTCTCTCTCCCTCTCCCTCTCCCTCTCTCTGTCTCAGTCTCTGCCTGTCCCTGTCTCTGCCTCTATCTGTCTTTCTGTCCCTGTCTGTCTCTGTCTCACTCCCTCTCTCTGTCTCCCTCCCTATATTGCTGTCTCCCTCCCTCTATCTCACTCCCTCCCTCTCTCTCTCTCCCTCTGTCTCTCTCTCTCTCTGTTTACCTCCCTCTGTCTCCCCCCCTCTCTCTCTCTCCCTGCCTCCCTAAGTCTCCCTTTGTCTTTCTCCCTCTTGTCTGTCTCCCTCTATCTGTCGCCCTCCATCCCTCTGTCGCATCCCTCTGTCGCCCTCCATCCCTCTGTCGCCCTCCATCCCTCTGTCGCCCTCCCTCCCTCTGTCTGTCTCCCTCCCTCTGTCTGTCTCCCTCCCTCTGTCTGTCTCCCTCCCTGTCTCCCTCCCTTTGTCTGTCTGTCTCCCTCTCTCTGTTGCCCTCTCTCTGTCGCCCTCTCTCTGTCGCCCTCTCTCTGTCTCGTCCCTCTGCCTCCGTCCCTCTGCCTCCGTCCCTCTGCCTCCGTCCCTCTGCCTCCGTCCCTCTGCCTCCGTCCCTCTGCCTCCGTCCCTCTGCCTCCGTCCCTGTCTCCGTCCTTCTGTCTCCCCCCCTCTCTCTCTCTCCCTGCCTCCCTAAGTCTCCCTTTGTCTTCCTCCCTCTTGTCTGTCTCCCTCTATCTGTCGCCCTCAATCCCTCTGTCGCCCTCCATCCCTCTGTCGCATCCCTCTGTCGCCCTCCATCCCTCTGTCGCCCTCCATCCCTCTGTCGCCCTCCATCCCTCTGTCGCCCTCCCTCCCTCTGTCTGTCTCCCTCCCTCTGTCTGTCTCCCTCCCTCTGTCTGTCTCCCTCCCTTTGTCTGTCTGTCTCCCTCTCTCTGTTGCCCTCTCTCTGTCGCCCTCTCTCTGTCTCCGTCCCTCTGCCTCCGTCCCTCTGCCTCCGTCCCTCTGCCTCCGTCCCTCTGCCTCCGTCCCTCTGCCTCCGTCCCTCTGCCTCCGTCCCTCTGCCTCCGTCCCTCTGCCTCCGTCCCTCTGCCTCCGTCCCTCTGCCTCCGTCCCTCTGCCTCCGTCCCTCTGCCTCCGTCCCTCTGTCTCCGTCCCTCTGTCTTCCTCCCTCTGTCTTCCTCCCTCTGTCTTCCTCCCTCTGTCTTCCTCCCTCTGTCTTCCTCCCTCTGTCTTCCTCCCTCTGTCTTCCTCCCTCTGTCTGTCTCCCTCTGTCTCTCTCGGTCTGTCTGTCTCCCTCTCTCTCTCTCTCTGTTCTCCCTCCCTCGGTCTGTCTCCCTCCCTCTGTCTCCCTCCCTCCGTGTCTCTCCCTTTGTCTCCCGCTCTCTCTGTCTCCCACTCTCTCTGTCTCCCGCTCTCTCTGTCTCCCGCTCTCTCTGTCTCCCGCTCTCTCTGTCTCCCGCTCTCTCTGTCTCCCGCTCTCTCTGTCTCCCGCTCTGCCTGTCTCCCGCTCTGCCTGTCGCGCCCTCTGCCTGTCGCCCTCTGCCTGTCGCCCTCTGCCTGTCGCCCTCTGCCTGTCGCCCTCTGCCTGTCGCCCTCTGCCTGTCGCCCTCTGCCTGTCGCCCTCTGCCTGTCGCCCTCTGCCTGTCGCCCTCTGTCTGTCGCCCTCTGTCTCCCGCTCTCTGTCGCCTCTGTTTCCGTCCCTCTGTCTCCCTCCCACTGTCTCTGTTCCTCTGTCTCCCTCCCTCTGTCACCCTCCGTCTCCCTCTCTCTCTCTCTCTCCGTCTCCCTCTCTGTCTGTCTCAGTCTCTGCCTGTCACTGTCTCTGCCTCTATCTGTCTGTCCCTGTCTCTGTCTGTCTCCCTCCCTCTGTCTCCCTCTCAGTCTCAGTCTGTCTGCAACTGTCCCTGTTTCTGCCTCTATTTGTCTCTGCCTGTCCCTGTCTGTCTCGGTCTCCCTCTCACTCTCCTTCTCCCTCTCTCTCTCTCTCTCCCTCTCTCTCTCTCTCTCTCTCTCTGTCTCCCTCCCTCTCTCTCTCTCTCTCTGTCTGTCTCCCTCCCTCTCTCTCTCTCTCTGTCTGTCTCCCTCCCTCTCTCTCTGTCTCTTTCCCTCGCCCTCCCTCTGTCTCACTCACTCGGTCTGTCTCCCTCCGTCTCCCTCCCTCTGTCTGTCTGTCTCCCTCTGTCGGTCTCCCTCTGTCTGCCTGTCTCTCTCTGTCTGTCTCTCTCTCCGTCTCCATCTGTCTCTGTCCCTCTGTCTCCGTCCCTTTGTCTCTGTCCCTCAGTCTCCCTCCCTCCCTCTCTCCCTCTCGGTCATCCTCTCTCTGTCTCCTCTCTCTCTGTCTTCCTCCCTCTATCTCCCTCAGTCTCCCTCCTTCTGCCTGTCACCCTCTGCCTGTCTCACTCTGCCTGTCTCACCCCAGCTTACAGGGCACACACACAGCTGCACCAGAGTACTTTGCAGGTCTTTAAAAGACCATTTACGTGTTAATGGGGCTTTGTTGTGAATTGCCCGGCCCCCATAGAGCAGTGTCTTGGAGTCTGCGTTGCTGCGGCAGACTCCGAGACACTCTTTCAAAGGAATGCCTCTTAATTAGCAGCAGTTATGTGCTAAGTGCCCTTAATACCAGTGTCATCTCGCGACACACCCACCATTTGTAGGCGACACAGTACTGTGTCGGGACACACAGTTTGGAAAGCTCTGATCTAAGGAGACTTCATCCCCCAACGAGCAGTGCACCAGGAGGCGTGTTTGCAGAGTGATGGACAAAGGGAGCGGGCCACCAACGTCCTCTCAGCAATCCAGCTGTGTGGCACTTACTGGAGGGAACAAGAGGGGTTCTTGGCTCCCTAGGACCCTCACCAGCCAAGGGAACTTCATTTCCCAACCAGCAGTGTGCCAGGAGGCACGTTTACAGAGTGGTTGACAAAGGGCCTCTAATGACCTCTCAGAAATCCCGCTGTGTGGGATTCACTGGAGGTTGTTGGCCCACAAACACCCTCACCAGCCAAGGGGACTTCATCCTGACATGTTGTGCACCAGGAGGCCCCTTTGCAGAGTGGTTAAGAAATGGGGCAGGGCCTCCAGCAATTTCACCCGGGCTGGCCGATTTCGGCCCTGGGGACCCTATCCCACGGTGCCAGGCTATTTCAAATGGAGGAGGGGGCTGCACAGCTCCAATCCAAGGGTCGAATTCGGCCCGGGGACCTCATATCCTGGCTATCTTTCTGTGAGTGCCCCAAGGGCACTCACTTTCCAGTGGAATGGCAGGGGGCACCTGAAGGCCCCTGCAGTCCTTGACCGTTCCCTGGGTCAGTGCTTTCAGACAAAGAGCTGCTGAACATGCAGCTCCCTGTGTCTGAAAGCAATCAATTCTGCTCCGCTTCCAGCAAGCAAGAGCATTTCTGAGCTCTCACTTGCTGAAAGCAGTGCATTTGCTGTGAATTGGCGGGAGCAGTAAAGCTCCTGCCAAGCCAAAGCAAACAGCTCTGTCCTGGTCGAAGGCACCCAGGGACATAGCACGAGCTGGCCGGGGAGGTGGCGGTCCCCAAGGCCATCTATGGCTACATGTGGGGGGTGGGCTGGGCCTTTGTTCTTGTATTACAGACTGCCCCGGGGAGGTGGCAGCCCCCAGAGCACGGAACGGGCTTTTCCCATTTAAAAGAATGTCATTCTGCCCAAGGGGGTTGTGGGGGGTTTGTGTTCCTCGCCTAGGGTCCATGAGGCCCCCCCATTACAAAATTAAACAGCCCCAGGGAGGTGGTGGTCCACTGGGGAACAGGGGTCTGCAAGGATCCCCTGATTTCTTTCTTATTAGTCCCGGAAAGGTAGCGGTCCCTGGGGCTGCAGGGAAGGCCATAAGAGCCTCCCTTACATTAATTTGATTACAGTTAAAACAGTTAGTTAAAACATTGTGAGTGTATGTAAGCTGAAAGAAAATGTGTACCTTCTAGAGACTATAGTAGATGGGAAAAGAGAAATTGGTATACTGAAAGTTTGGTAATCTTACTAGGCAAGTATGAATAAACTGTGTTTGAAACTAGATTTGGGTGTTTGCTTACAGTAAGTAATTTAATAGTATGCAATTTGCACACGCTCACACATTCAGGCAGGCACTTACATATCCGGTTACACTTTCACAAAACCACTTATGTACCCATCACTCATCTAGCCAGACAGTGACTTAACACTCAGTCACACAACCATAAAACAATTCACATGCTGATTTACTCACCTATACGTCCAAATTGGAGTACTAGCTCGCCCTTACAGCCTAGGAGGACATGCACAGAATGCAATCTGCACCTCAAGAATAGTTTCAGGAGGACTACTTTAGCACTCTTGAAAAGGGAGAACCATGATTGTAGTTGAACTCAGAATGAAGGCTCCAAAATGTAGCGGATTTCAGAAGAAGGGAGAGGAGTGGGGAAATGAGTGGGTAAAGTCTCCAGCGGAGAGAGTGGTCCGCCTGAGACAAACTTCTCTTTGGATATGGTGCAGAAAGTACTATCTCCTTCCAAATCCAGTTCTCTGAGTACCTCAAGGACAGGTAAGGCCAGCTGGATGCAGAGATAAGAAAAGGTCATGCTGGCTGAGTGTTAGAGTCAAGCTGAAAGGGTGTGAGCACCACTACTTTGCCCAGTGCAGAAGAAAGACGTCATTTATTCAGAGACCTGGCGCCTGACTATAAGGAGTGGTTTCATATAGACAGGTTATTTTTGGCACAATACGTAGCTGTAGTGGTACAGAGGATATCTTAGGAAGATTGTAGAGATGCCCTTGAAGTCATATTTGTGGTGATGGGACTGAAAACATGTTGGCTCTAGAGAAGGGGAAGAGGTTGGGGTATCACACTATAAAGGAGGTTCTTGTCGGTAAGTATGAATTAACTCCAGAAGACTCCAGGATGAAAGTCAGTGTTAGTCAGAAAATGTGTGACTACTACTGGAAGGATTGTGTCGGGTAGTTTTCAAAAGTTTGTTAAAAGTACAGTTGTTTTTAAGAAGGTGATTCTAATAGTTTTATACTTTTTTTCCAACGACGACTCCGATGAAGCAACTTGAGAAACCATTTCTTTAGACATGCATTGGAGTTCTTTTAGCTTGTTTCATCTTATACAGTTAGATGGCATCCCCATAATCGCTGTAAATGGATACTGTAATGCTGATGTATTTCTTCTGATTTGCTTCTATGCAGGTTTTCAAAATTTCCATTTGTAGGCAGCAGTTCTTTCATCATGCAACTTCCATGTTAGAGAGCATGACCATCTTTATAGTATACGTGTTTAGATATAATGTAGCTTTCTTCACTGTATTTACATCCACTAGTTCCTGCCATATTATGTTCTTTTCGTGGACATACCATTCACTTCCAAATCTGTCATTACACCCAACATTTCTATATAGTGTTTCACATCTAAAGGAAAATACATAACTGTACCTTTAAGCCCTTTCAGAAGCTTAGTGGATGATACTTTTGATGTTAGAGTTTGCTTCTCTCAGAAAGTAATGTATGTGATCCCATGGCTATTCTGCACAACTCAGGGCCAGAAACCAAGTTAGCATTCCTACATTTCACAATATATACCTAAGCTCAACATAGTGACAAGACCAGTACTCATTTGTCCCAATAGCTGCAGAGGTAAAGTAAATAGACAGCAACACTGCAAATATATAGGTTGGGGCCTACTGTATCGATTTCGTCCTGGCAAATAATACAGATACTATTACACTCCCATTTATACACAAAAGCATTTCTACACCTCCCTTGTACCTCTGCATCTATTTTTTCTTGTACATTTCTAGGAATCTTCTCTTCTTTTCCTATGGTGCTACTTTCGGTTGTAAAAGTTCATGTTTTAGAGTGTTTCTGTATTTGTAAATAGTTTACTAAGTTATGCTAGGTTTGTTAATTGTTTAGTTTATATTGTATTGTAATATGTTAAAAGAAATATACTTGCAGAATTCTGAATATATTTATTATTAAGTTAATGTAAGGGTCACAAACACACCCATACAGATACTCATGCATGTACTCACACACCTATTCAGTCTTTCACACAGGTACAGTTGTAGGAAAAATGGAGCCACATAAGACAATTTTACAGCAGCAATTGTGGCATTTCGCACAGTGAGTAATCTCACTGAAATATTCACAGGCTTCTAGCATTCTGATGACCGCAGCTGAGGAACATTCTCCCAACGGTGCTCTAGTGGTGGAATATTCTGCAGTATCTAGTTTCTAATGCATCATTCAGCTGTACAACCTTTCATGAACTGCTTTTAAGTACTTCCAATAGAAACTTCTCCCATGTGAGTACTTCTTGGCAGTGCTGCTGGGTAACTGTATGCGGAAAATATTAAACTGCACATATTTGGCTGTTACCTTCTTTTCCCCAGAAGGTATAGTAAAGTGCTTTCAAACATCACTTTCTTTTGTTGTGCTGTTGTAGAGATATACATGCATGTGTTTGAAGTGATTGTGTAAAAAACTATATTTGTAAATAGTTAACAATGGTTAAGAAGAGTTAAATAAGTTGAGTTGTGTTTGTGTTTGTGCAATCCACAGTGCTCCTTAACTGCAATGAGATTGTGTGCAGATTTGTATTTTCTTTTTTTTTTTATCAATCCTTGTAATGGTTTAAACCTGTTTTATTGTTTTTACATTATATTGAAGAAGGAAAATCTCATTACATACATTGCTAACACAGTGTATCAAGTTAACAGTGTTGTGCAAGATGATATCAATAAACGGGAAGTTATTCACAGCACAATGATGTAACATTTAGTAGTGTCATATTAGTACAAGTGCCAAGTGTTGTCCAGTAAGTACTGGCAATTAACACATGTATTACATGCTTGCAATAATAGATCCAAACAGTATTTTCTTCAATGAAGCATAAGTCAAACATAAGCTTATGATACAATTAACTAAATCATACCGGTCTTATCAATAAATACTGTCACTACATTATTCAGTGCTTCATATACAGTTACATAGAGGGGTTTCGGCTTCCATGTCTTCAACTACCGCTGTGTTCTTAAGTGTTGATTCAGGGTGGGTGACAGCTAATAGTGGTGTCCTAAGGAGTTCTGCTGTGTTGGGAAATGCGTTATGGTCCCCCTCCCCCGCACTGTCACCTCTTCCAGGATGCATACTTTGAGGTATGGAGCCAGCAGGTAGGTCAGTGTGTAGAGCGGTCATTAAAGCATCCCAATACGTACCAATAGGCTATTATGGAGCCCCAAGTTGTCTACTCTATGTGGAGCGGTGCTTTCCGCCTGAGCAAAGTTTGTGAATGAAGTCAGGCAGTAATATGAGGGGAGTCTGGTGATTTCCATCTGCGAGTGATTCGTCTTAATGGCGAACAGTAGTCCTAAATATTGGAATCTAGATGTGACTTTGTATTTCTTGCCCCTTCAATATAATTCTACAATGCATACCTCCTGTTTAACCACAAGTGTTCTGTCAGTCCAGTGCCTCAAGCGGTTTACCAATTCCCGCCAGTAGTTTTGTAATCAGGGGCAGGCCCAAAGCATGTGAAGAAGGTTGGCAATCATCAGCCGGAAGCGAGGACAAGCGGCGTCCGCATGCTGGAAATACCTATTGATTTTAGAAGGAGTAAGATAGGCTCTATGTACAACATATAGTTGAATCAGCCGGAATCTAGATTTTCGGGGGACATTCATGAAGCTCTCCAACATGGCATTCCATTCCTTATCTATACATGGCTGGCCCACATCTATCTCCCACCTGATGAGCAGTGACATAAGAGGTAATGTTGTATGCGATCTTAGGGAGCCAGCCAGCCAGGCTACCAGGTGTTTGCCTCGGTCTAGGACATGTAGGTATTGTATTGTAAGGTGAATAGGTGGTTTGTGGGTTAAGTCACCCGAGCTTTGACCTAGCACCCCCAAAGTGAAGTATGCAGCAAAAAACTTTCCAGAAGGGAAGGGCCCTCCTCCACTAGTGTCTCATATGATAAAAATGAACCAACCCTCTACAGGTCGCCCACCATCTGAATTCCAGCGGCATTCATTTTCCCCCAGTGTTCAATGAAGTGTGCTTGAAAAGTACATTGTTTACGGTGTATGAGTAAAGCAGCTGAAAACAGTAGAACTAATAAATATTTCGGGTTTTTTTCTTTTTATGCAGATCAATAGCACCATCAATTGAAGTAGTGTACATGACACATTAGTTCTTGCAGGGTTGTGCCATAAATTTGTATTTTGAGGCTGCACACACAATGACAGATTGCTACAGGCACTAACACATAAGCATACATCAGTACAGAAACTTACAAACAGACAGAGGTACTAACAGACAAGGTTCACACTGATAGTCACTGACACACCTAGACACACATCTATACAGTCGCTGAAACACCCAACGAGACATTGACACAGCCATTTACACATCCACCCAGACACCAATATCTCTAATAACTAATGCAACCAATAACACACTAAGGCACGCTCTGATACACACACAGACACACCCAGAGACTTACCAATATACACTGTCACACCCAGGCACAAAGCAATCCAGACACCGACACACCCATCCAAACAATAACACATGCAATGAGAGACAGAGGCATACATTCACACATAAAATAGCACACCCAGTGACTTACTACTGCATACACTGACACCCAGGCATACAGCAATGCAGACACTGACACAGCTAGCCAAACATTAATGCATCCAATATCACACCCAGGCATACACTGATGCATACACTGATACACTCCGAGACATAGAAATACAGACACTGACACACCCAGGCATCCAGCAATGCTGACTCCGAAACACTCATCCAAACACGAATACATACAATAAGACACCCAGGCATACACTCACACATACACTGACACACCCAGAGACTTACCAATGCAGACACTGACATATCCAAGCATACAACAATGCAGACACTGACACAGCCAGCCAAACATTAATGCATCCAGTAACACACTCAGACACACACTGATACATATGCAAATACATCAAGGCACATACTGATGCATACACTCGCACACCTAGGTACTCACAAATGCATCCAATAACATACCCAGGTACACACTGATGCACACATTGACTCACCCATGGACTTTTCAATGCAGACACTAACACATACAGGCATAAAACAGTGCAGACACTGACATGCCCAGTCAAACAGTTATGCATCCAATAACACACTCAGGCACATACAGATGCATTCACTAACACACCCAGGCACTCACCAATGCAAACACTAACACACCTAAGCATACACTCAAGCACATACTGATACACCCATGCTCACACCAAAACAGGCACTGATACATTAAACACAGTTAATGCTTTGTATGAGTAGATGGTGGTTCTAACAAGAACTGTTTTTTCTAGAATGGTTTAACAGTTTTTAATAAAAGTCTTTTTTAACAAAAAGTGAACAAGGAGGTAACAAGGGTAAGGATGGGACAATACAAAGAAACAACTGGCTTCACTCTCAACAAATATTATGTAGCCTTTGGATGCAAAAAAAAACGAACAGCCATTCTTTTTCACTGTATCCAAGAATGCCCGCACAGAAGACATTTATATAGCGACAAACATGTGCCATTTCACACAGTGAGTAACCATGGGGGTCATTACAATGACGGACTGACTGAAGTCCGCCCGCCTTCGTCCCGGGAATGGGGACCGCCCGCCTATAGGGCGGCGGTCCCACACATATATCTCCGAGTTGATTACGTTGTGGGTTGTGCCACTGTCTTCAGTACGATTGACTTAACGAGTGCGTACCACCAGATCGAGTTGAAGAAATCTTCAAGGGATCTTACTGCTTTTGTAATGCCCTTTGGTACTTCTCGATTAGTTGGTTTGCCTTTTGGGCTTGTATCTGCCTCTTCTGTTTTTCAGCGTGTCATGATGATACTACTGGTGTTTGTGTTTATCAGGACAACATCTCGATTTTTGGGAAAGATTCAGTGGAGCACGACGCCAGGCTAAGGGAAGTGTTAAGCAGGCTTTCTGATTGGAATCTCACTGTGAAAGCCTAAAAGTGCAAATTTGGTACCAAGTCCATAACATATCTTGGCCACATATTGTAAAGTGAGGGTATTGTTCCCAAAGATGACTTAGTCAACACAATTGTGCATATGAGCTCTCCCACTTCCCGTGAGGAGTTAATGAATGATTGAGTTTTATTCCAAATGCATGAAAGGATATTCTGAACTCAGTGCCAACATGAGATCTCGATTGAGGAAGGGTGTTGTGTTTTCATAAGATTCTCTCTGTGAAGAGGAATTTCAGTCACTCAAACTTCACCTCAGTATGGCTCCTAAGCTTAGGAATTTTGATCCTCAGAGGAGGTCAATTGTAACCACTGACGCCAGTCTCAAAGGTTTAGGTGCTGCCCTACAACAGGAATGAGAGTTTGGAACAGAGACCATCATGTTTCTGTCTAGAGCTTTAAAGGACACTGAGTCGAACTACTCTGTTATTGAGAGGGAGGCTTTGGCTGTGTTCTGGACTGTGAAGAAACTCAAGATGTTCTTGTGGAGGTCTTCATTTGTCATACGTGCTGATCACAAACCTCTTGTAGAAACTTACGCAAAAGAAAGTCGTATTACCAAATGGGTCATCACTTTACAAGAGTATGACTTGATTGTTGAGTACCTACCAGGTATTTGTAACACAGTTGCTGATGCCCTTGCCAGGTTGGTCCCCAGTGTTGAGTGTGGTTCTGATTCGGATGAGCTTGGAGATGATGACTGTCTGCGTATGTACATTCAGCACCTTCTCTGAAGAATGCATGAGGAGTTGGCTAAGGATGATGTGCTCGTTGAAGTGATGAGGTGTACGACTGTGGGTTAGTGTGAGAAGCAGCAGGCCTCTGATAAGTGTCAAAATTATTTGGTTGTGCGTGATGAGTTGTCCGTTAATAATGGTCTGTTGTTCAGAGGGACTAAACTTATTCCTCCATCCAACTTCAGTAGTGAAATAATGGATCTTACCCATGAGACACATCAGGGCGAGACTAAATGTAAAGAATGAGTACAAATGTCTTATTGGTGGCCTGGTATGGGCAAGCACATCGAGCGCTTGGTGCGCGATTGTTCCATATGTGCTTTGGGCGACAAGTCAAAGCAACCAAGGGTCCAACCCATGGTGTTGAGGAATTAGCCTTCCGATCCTTGGCAGGACATCACATTAGACAATGTGGGTCTCATCTATGTTTAAGGGAGGGAATCTTACCTTATCGTGGTGCTGGATATGTTCTCCAGAAGGTCAGAAATGTTCCTTCACTTACTCGATAGAAAGCAGAGATGTAATTAAAGTTTTCAATTGTTTATTTGCCAGGGAAGGGTTCCTTCACTCAATCCTCTTGGATAATGAGGAACAATTATCAACGTAGAGAGATGGTGGATTTTCTTCATGTAAGAGGAATAATTCAGAAGAAGTGTGCGTTGTGTCATCCAGAAACCAACTGAATGGTTCAACGGCTCAACAGAGTCATAAAGAGACTGTCTCTCTAGCAAAATCCAATGCAGTGGATTGGAAGGCTGAGATTTGTAAAATGATTGAATTGTATACAGTAACTCCACATTGCACCACTGGGAAAACTCCATTTGAGTTGTTTCGAGGTATGCTTCCCAATACTTTCATTTAACCTTCCTGGGTGAATGCGTATGCTTTGCCGTCTGGTCGTTGTGTGGGTGGTCTCAACTGGCACAAACGGGAGGAAAGCAAGATTTGTTCAAGGAAGATTGGTTTTGATTCCGAAAAAGCAGTGAAAGTAACAAAGGTATGCGTGGGGGACCTCGTTATGATTAAAAATCCCAGAAAGAGCAGCTTCTCAAAATGTTTCAAACAGACCTCTGGTGAGAAGAGGGATCGGGTTGGTATTTTTTAGCCCTTTTTTCCTCAACCGTGTCTACTCTGAGACCTGGATTTTTAAGGTCTTTAAGCGAACAGGAAGACCCTTCTTCCTTCATTTTCTAGAGGAGGAATGGGGCTTCTCCTCAGCCTCAGAGTTAGAGCCTTTTGCTGCTTTCTTCCTTTGCATCCAGAGAAGCAGCCTACCCTCACAGTCTTTGAGAGTTATCGCGAAGAAAGTACAACAGTACTTGCATTCTCTGAGCTTGTGGTCTAGATGCAGGCAATAATATGTGGGTCCTCAAAATATAGTCTGGACTTTCCACAAGTCTTATAGGGCCTAAACAACCCTTTTGTAGACTCTGACATAATGAAGGAAAAATAGGTCCTCACACTCCTGGACTGTACCTCAAAGCAAGATTGAAGTGAAGAAATTAACTGCTAGCTGGAAGTTCAAAAGGGCAACAGTAGAAACACTGACTGAACAGAGCCCAGAAACACTCCCCAACACACGACGTGCGGTAAGAAATCTGAGGTATGGTAGCCCTGCAGGGGAAAGAGTCTCTATGCTCTACACTCGGTTTGCCTGGAGTTTGGATGTTTTAAAACTATGGTAAGAGGTTGCTAAATACTAGTGAATTCCTATGGGCATTTGATTGTTGAGTTTTAATACTGCTATTTTACTGTTACAGTGGGACTCAAACCACGACGATCGGGAAGATTCAAGATTGTGAATCTGTAAAAGATACAACAATGGAGAACTAGCTGCTCCCTCCAAGCAGGAGCAATGTCGCCTCCTGCAGCATGCGAGAAGCCGTCTGGGGGCGTTGGGCTACCCAGCAGTCCCCAATGAGTGCATAGTGAGTCGTTTTCATAGATTAAACACTGTTAACAGTTCCCACATTTCTACTCATATGAATGTCATTTCTCACTGTAGGTCTGGTGACTGTGAGGTGTTTGATACAGATAAAAGCTGTCCTTAGTATGGCATTCATTTTAGAACTGATGTTGAGTATTTTGAGGAACTTGGCGTTCTCTGAACAGTAGTATACATATTGAACATTTTGTGTAATGAGGGACTCCAATAGATCTGTGGTTAATTGTTAATGTGAACTATGCTACCTGTGAATTGTACAATAAAAGGTCAATGTTGCAGATAACACATGCTTTCTACACCTAAGGGAGTTGTGTCTGTGATGGCATTAATGATGCTTCATTTTATTCTGAGCTATTTTGTACCTACATTCAGGTCTCCAATGCCATACTATTTTATAGAGTGATGTGTAAAAAAAGAAGTGTGGAAGATGTCACTTGGGATGTCATAAGTGATGTCATAAATGCTGTCATAGAACAAGTCATGAATGATGTAATATGTAAGGTCAAACAGTGCATGGAGGGCGAGAGTTATAGTAAGCTTTGCTAACTATTACTGGCAAATTTCTGTGTTTTATGTTAATGTAGTCACTGACATATTCAACTAATTAAAAAGTTGCTTACCTGGGGTAATGTATTATTTGGTAGAGACTATCTAGCTGCAGATTCCTTACCTTTGAATTACCCAGGCGTCAGGCTGGATCTGGAAGCTTTCGCTGAGCAATACTCCTTGCGTGCAGCATCAGGTGGCTCCATTCGGCTCCCCATACCGTCGGATATGACGTTGCAGTGCCTATATAGGCGCCACCCAAGTGCGCTGATGTAAGTACTTTTGAGAGAAGGGAACAACCCTAGTCCTTCAACATCAGTCCGCAAAGCGGGGAGGCATTGGTGGGGGTGTAAGGAATCTGCAGCTATATAGAGTCTCTACCAGATAATGCATTACCAAAGGTAAGTAACTTGTTCATCTGATATAGACTTCTAGCTGCAGATTCCTTACCTTTGAATTAGATACCCCAGGCATACCATCCCGGCAGTGGGTTGCGGACTTCAAATCCTGAACTAAGAAGTCTTGCAGGATTGAACAGGCAAAATGTCCGTCCCTGCGACCTACCCAGCAAGGCAGTAATGTTTTGCGAACGTGTGCAAAGAAGCCCATGTTGCTGCCTGACAGATGTCTTGAACTGGGACACTCCGAGCCAAGGCCGTAGTTGCGGCCTTTCCCCTGGTGAAATGGGCTCTCAAGGGGCTGCTTCTTTGCCAATGCATAACAGCTTTTGATGCAGAGAACGACCCAGCAACAGCTGGTCCTTTTCTGCACTGCCCTTCCCTTCTTTGCTCCAACGTACCCCACAAAGAGTTGGTCATCCACCCGGAACTCTTTTGTGTGGTCAAGGTAGAACGACAACGCTCTTTCTTGGTCCAGTCGGTGGAGACGCTCCTCTTCCTTAGGTGGGCAAAGTGATAGACTGACCCAGATGGAATGGGATCACAACCTTTGGCAAAAAGGATGCCCTGGTATGAAGCACCACCTTGCCCAGAAAGGGCATGCGGTAAGGAGGCGAGCAAGATAAAACCTGTAACTCACTCACTCACACTTCGGGCAGATGTAATCGCCACTAAGAAGGCTGTTTTGATGGTCCACAGTCAGAGGGGACAATTGTGCAAAGGCTGAAAAGAAGCACACATTAGATAGGTAAGGACCGAATGAAGGTCCCACTGTGGCATGCCAGAGGGCGTGGGTGGAAATAAGTGAGTCAGTCTATTTATAATTGGAGGCTTGAGGAGAGATGGCTGTTCTGGCAGCCACCAAAAAGCAGACCCAGCAGAAATGTAACCCTTGAGAGTTACCAAAGCAGAGCCCTGCTGGGCAAGGGTTAGAATGAATAAAAGGACAGTAGAAAGAGAAGCATAAAGAGAGTCAATGGACCTTTCTGTACAGTATAACACAAATTTCTGCCAATGGCAGGCATATACAGTATTAGTGGTTGGCCGTCTGGCCGCCAGAATAACATTACAGACTTCTGGAGGAAAGTCAAAAGCTATTAACTGTTGCCGCTTAATCTCCACGAATGGTGGCGCAGAGTTGACAGGTTCAGGTGGTGAACACTCCCCTGCTGCTGCAGCAACAGAATATCGTCCCAAAGGGGCAGCCTGATCGAAGTATTGATACACATTCTCAGAAGCTCTGGATACCAGACTCTCCGTGGCCAGTCCAGAGCCAAAAGAATTACTTGGGCCCAGTTGTTTCTGATCTTCTTCAGAACCCTAGACAGGAGTGGTATGGATGGAAAGAGTCAGTCTCACCGAAATCCAGGATAGAGGCTGAAATATTGGAATCATATCCTGAATATCCTGGACTCGCTGCTCGGGAGGATAAGCCTGGAACTGCACAGCGTCCAGAACAGCTCCGCTGAAAGGGACCGCATGAGAAGGAGTCAGGTGTGACTTGGGCACGTTATAGAGAACCCCAGCAAATGCAGAAGATTCCTTGTAGTCTGAACGTGGGAGACGACTGCCTTGGGCGAGGACGCCTTAAACAGCCAGTTAGCGAGGTTGGGGAAGACCGACACCCCCAACCTACGCAGATGAGCTGCGACCTCTGCCATCACCCTGGTGAACACCGTAGGGGCACTGGTGAAGCCGAAAGGTAGCACAGTAAACTGAAAGTGATTGTGACGTACCTTGAACCGCAAGTTACGCGTGTGGCCCAGGAGGTTGGGAATGTGAAAATACATGTCCTGCAAGTCCAACGCTTCTATCCAGTCTTCCTGGTCTAGGGCAGACAAAACCTGAGCCAGAGTAAGCATTTTTAACCACTTATTTTTGAACAAGAGATTGATGGTCCAAAGATCTAAAATGGGCCGAAGCCCCTTGTTCTTCTTCAGAATCAAAAAGTAGCAGGAATAACAGCCACTGCCTACTTCTAAATCTGGGACCCTTTCTATAGCTCCCTTGTCCAAGAGAGCAGTTACCTTCTCTTGTAGCAACTTTAAATGATCCTCCATCAGCCGTTCCAAGTTTGTCAGAATGGGAGGAGGAAAGGAAAGAAAAAAGCAGAGAAAAGCCTTCCTGGACGATCTGCAAGACCCACTTGTCCGATGTTATGGATCTCCAGTGAGCGAGATGATGAGGAATTCTCCCACCAACTGGAGTAGTGTGGTCCCAAGAATCAGCCTAGGAGTGCTTGGAGGCTGCGTCTGGTGGGGGCAGTGTGGCCAACGACTTCTGGCCTCCATTCCGAGCTCGGAATGCACTGCGTCCACGTCCATGTACAGCTTGGGCAGTCTGTGAGGGACGGTGGCTGGGATAGGGTTGACTCAGCTGGAAGCCCCTTCCGTTGCCACGATAGGGGCGAAAGGAAGACGGACCACGGGTGGAGGAGAGGCCCTTGGATCTGGCCGTAGTTCGAGAGTCCTTGAACCTGACAAAGGGCATGTCCATCAAATTGGCATGGACATTGCCAGAGAAGGCAGTTGTACGAAGCCAGACGTGGCGCCTCAAGGCCACCGTAGTTGAAATCGATCTACCCAACGAATATGTCGAATCTAGGCTAAACCGTATGGTGAATTTTGCTGCATCTCTCCCATCCTTGACAGCTTGGGAGAGCACAGCCAGTGTCTCCTCCGGGACTTGGGGCAGCACTTACGCAACCATATCCTAAAGGGAATGGTAGAAATGGCCGAAAAAGCATGCGGTATTCACCGACCGCAACGATAGGCAGGAGGAAGAAAACAACTTCTTCCCAAATTAATCCAGCCACTTGTATTCCCTATCATGAGGGATGGAAGAGAATGAGCTTTGGGACGTATTGGCCTGCACCAACAAACTCTCTGGGGTGGGATGTTGGCTGAGGAACTTTGGTTCGCCTGTTGCTGAGCGATGGCGGCGTGCAATCGTCCTATTCACAGGAGCCCCTGTGCCAGATTTGGAGCATGTTCCCTGAAGGACGTCAGAAAGTGTCTCGTTAAACGGCAACATGGGTTCGGAAGTGGAAGCCCAAGGTCTTAGCACCTCAGTCAGGAGATTCGTCCTGACCTGCACAGAGGGCAGCTACAGTCCAAGGACCTCGGCTACCCTCTTAAACACCATGGCATAGGATGCCCCCTCTTCTGTTGGCGGAGAAAGCATTGCCAGTTTCTGGAGAAGTATCCAGTCCACTGGCCTCCCCAAGTTCCCCATACTGGTCTAAATTTTCCTCAGAGACTTCCTGGGCTTCAAGATACCCCTCCCGAGCCTAGCACATCCTCAAAGCGGTCAGGAGACAACATAGAAACTTTGGGTTCTGCCGACGTCGAAATACTCGACAGAGGAGTCTGAGAGGCTTGTAGCCCAATCCATTAACTCGGTCCCTGAAACCCCAAACCAGCAACCACTGTGACTAGATCAACTGTCACTGATAACAGTGATGCTAGCAAAGGTATCTGGTGTAGTCATTTCATTGCCCCTATGAACGACTTTGGGGGGGGGGGGCTCAAATGATGGCGATGTGTTACCTTCTGACCCCATACAGGTTGTCAAAGTGTTGTAATGGTGATGCCGGCAGATCAGTGTTGGCAGCATCTGGGGAGGCCTGCACTAAGTCTCATTCAAGAGTTGCAATGGCAGCATCTGGGAAGGCCTGCACTAAGTCTCATTCAAGAGTTGCAATGGCCGCAACCAAGGGGTGTGGAATCCCAGAGCCCGTGCCGAGCTGGTCTCCCTGAACCTCAGCAGCACATGTCCCCCCCAGAATCTGCTGCACTCATCTGCTGCTCTTCTTGCTGCTGGTCTCTCTCAGGGTCAGAGGATGTGGATGGCCAGTTGGGGTTATCTTGTCCATGTCGAGGTCATCTCCGGATGATTGTGTCTGGACATTCCACTCCTGAGACGGTGTTTGACTTTAGGTCTGGCACTTTCAGTTGTGAAGGAGCGTGGGTCTCAGGCCATTCCTTGAAGACGCCATAAGTTAGGTCATTCTTCGATCATGCCCATGCCTCCTAAGGCGTTAGGATAAAACAGGATTTCCCTTGAAAGAGCACTTAGCTGGGAACATAAGTATATATTGTGGTTACAAACCTTGCAGCCTGTCCTTTACTTCATCAAAGGTATGCCACAGCCTCTATACCTTCCTAGTATAATCTTGGAATATGAGTATTCTGGAAATATCAAACCTCATGTCCTCAAGTTTGCATCCCTCAGCGAGGATCATATCCCTATCCCAGTCATTTAAGAAACAGGTAATTACAGTTCTGGGCGAAGCCCCAGAGGGCGGGGTGGGGGGGGGTTGCCCAGTGCCCGGTGGACTCTCTTAATGACATGGTATAAGGAGAATGTGACTTGTGGGATGAGCGAGCGGAGCCACTCGTCCAGGGATTTTGCCATGTCAGGTCCCTCGACTCCCATGGGGAAATTCACGACGTGAAGATTGTTCCAGCAGACTCTATTTACGGAGTTTTCCAGCCGTCAGAGTATACTTTTAGTGGAGGTTTGGGCCTCCACGACCTCTCTTTGGAGAGTAGGAACAGTATCATCAAGTTCTGATATCTGTGCCTCTACTGTGGTGACCCTTTCAGACACATTGTGAAGGTCCTGCCAAAGCAGTGTGACCTCCAACCGTACTTCACCTGCCCTCTCCTCCAGAGCCTCACAAAACGAGGAAATGGCCAAAAGGAGGGCAGCATTGTCCGGCACAGGCTGCCCCGCCAGTCCCGGAAGAGAGAGTGCATCAACCACTTATGCAAAGCTGTCCTGATGAGGGGGTTGGTATCTTTATTCTTGGCCATCTTCTCAACAAGATATCACTCCCAGGTCCTGGCCTCCAGATCTCAATTAGCGGAAGCGTGTACCACCCCAAACCCTCAAGGAACTGTAGGGGATCCAGCAGACTTCCAGGACAGACTCCAACCGCCGCTCGAATCAGGGATCCAGGATGAGGCAAGGGCCACTCACAGGCAAAATGAGGTGCGCTTTCGCTGTATGAACATCAGTTGTATAAACCCGGTCTACCAATGTCTATGCAGGACTTTTCATCTTTATTTTTAAACAAAAACAGATCTTTTTTTATCACACCTAACTATAATTTAACTTTTACCTTTGGTTTTTTCGCTGTACATTATTTATATATACATATATATATATACACACACACATATTATATATATATATATATATATATATATATATATATATATATATATATACATACATATATATATATATACATACATTACCTACTGGCGATCGCCAGTAGGTAGTTATAGTTAGGACCAAGTTTCCATAGGAAGAATTTTTTTTATTTTGCTTATAAAACTTTGGTGTTGTTTGATGAATCTTCATGAAATTTTCAAAACTAATTCTTTGTTCATATCAGCTCCTATGTTGAAAAGCTGGAGGTGATTCGTCAAGGGGGGGACAATATAAAAGGGGGGTCCCAAAACGTGTTTTCTCAATGTTAATTTCCATAGGAAACTTTAGACAAGGCTACAGGTTGAACGGGTGAACGGAATTACCCCAAATTTGGCAGGGAGAATGGTAAGTCTAGAAAGCACGCTTTTGTTTATTTGGTGTAAATCCATTTAGTAGTTTTTGAGAAATATCAAAATGTACAGATATCGATATTTGCGAATTCTGTCATCTGATTGGCTGAGGCGTTACGAGCACGAGTTTGCTGCTTATTGGCTGTGAGCGGTTGCAACTAGGAAGTGTTGGCCGCCATTTTGTGATTCTGTGGAGGCGAGTAAGGGGAAAAGAGGAGGCTAGGAGCGCTGTGAGCTTTGTAGGGTGGTTAGGGTGTGCTATAGAAGGAATGTGTAGCAAAGTATTTACCCTTAACGGCGTGAAAGTGCTGTTTTGCCCAGAGTGTGATGGTGGTAAGGTGAGGTGCTGGTAAATTCGGTGATGAAAGTGTGCGCCTAAACCGTGAGTTGAGTTCTGTAAACTGTTGTGCTGTGGGTGCTGTAGCATACTGGCCGAAGCAAAGTATTTACTGCTACCGGTGTGAAAGTGCTGTTTTGCCCACTGTTAGATGGTGCTGATGTGAGGTGCTGGTACACTTGGGGATGAAAGCGTGCGTCTAAACTGAGAGCTGAGTGCTGTAAACTGATGTGCTCTGGGCGCTGTAGCATACTGGTCGAAGCGAAGTATTTACCCCTACCGGTGTGAAAGTGCTGTTTTGCCTACTGTGCGATGGTGCTGAGGTGAGGTGCCGGTACACTCGGGGATGAAAGCGTGTGCCTAAACTGTGAGCTGAATGTTGTAAGCTGATGTGCTGTGGGCGCTTTAGCATACTGGCCGAAGCGAAGTATTTACCGTTACCGTGCTGTTTTGCCTAGAGTGAGATGGTGCTGAGGTGAGGTACCGGTAAACTCTGGATAAAACTGTGCGCCTAAGCTGTGAGCTGAGTGCTGTAACTGATGTGCTGTAGGTGCTGTAGCATAGTGGCCGCTGTAGCATAGCTGGGCAGGTGGTGTTAGTATGCGTTTAGAGTATAGTGGGAGTGGGAGTGGGAAGCAAACTACTCACTGGTACCGGTCTGAAGACTCGGGATGAAACTGAGTCTAAGTCGTGAGTTGATTCCTGTAAAGTGATGTGCTGTGGGCGCTGTAGGATGCTGGCCGCTGTAGCATTCCTGTGTAAGTAATGTTAGTATACGTTTATACTACACAGGGAGTGGGAAGCGAACTACTCATCCCTACCGGTCTGAAGACTCGAGTACAGTGTTTTAGCAAGCAGGAATAAAGAAATAATCGTGAAGAATATAATGCAGAGTGTTGCAATGCCACAGAAGACAAATGGTGAAATGAGGTGTGTCTAAGAAAGTGACTATGTGTGATAAAGGGATGGAGTTTGAAAATTATATAGAAAGCGTCTTTATTTAAGTGCCATAATTGGATCCACTGGTGCAAGAGCTAGGGCATCCAGCTGATGCAAACTTGAACCGCTTCTGCTGTATTTAAGCGCAAGCTCCTGCATCAGAGAATTCCATATTACATGTTACAGTGCCATGTGACATAAACAATACCTATTAGATTTAAATGACTAAATTCTATAAGGAAAATAAAGGTAGGATACGATTACCACATGCATCTTTAAAGAAAAGAAAAAGAAAAAAAAAAGAAATTGCAAAATGTAATCATCAAAGTTTTTAGGTACCCTGGTACTGCTTTTTTGTAACACAAAATTATCAACAGTAGAACAGTCAGCAATCTGTTGTACAGTAGATTCAATGTTGTGTGTGCCAGAATTGGTACTAGTTCTACCCACATTGCAACTTTGAGGAGGATTACAAACATTGCGCTTCTGAGAAGCACATTCGGTACCTTTCTAGTCAAACCATACATTATTGTCTTTAGCTGTTTCAAAAAAAGCATTCTTGTGTAGAGAGCTAAGGCATCCAACCGCTTCTGCTGTATTCAAACCGAAGCTCCTGAATCAGTGAATTCCTCATTACATGTTACAGTTCTATGTGACATAAACAATAGCTATTTGACATGAATGACTAAATTGTATAATGAAAATAAAGGTAGGATACGATTACCAAACTGTGCTAACCAGTTCCTAAACAAAGTCGTCTTTTTTCATTTTTATTGCCAGGTTGTGAGCAGAGGCTGCGTATGAGTAAATTTGTGTGAAAGGGCTTCGTGGATAACAGGCAGGCTGAGAGACGTGTGCACAAAGAATAGACGTGGTTTCTAAATGGGTGTCGGGTTTAGGCTAATTTAGCAAGTGAATAGCGTTTTTGCTTAGGCCATACATCACCGATCTCTGGTTAGAGTGGAGAGGTAAGGGGCAATAATGAAGACCGAGTTCAAATGTCTGAGTATACCTAGAAAGTTATTAAATCAAAGTAGTAGAATTGAAGTGTATTATAAAAAATGTAAAGGAAAAAGTAAAAAAAGATGGAAAAAATCCATCCAAGTATAACGTGAGTTTCTTACAAGTCTTGGAGATTGCAGTCCAGAAGTTCTTAGGCGGCTTGAGATGCGTAATGTTCCAAGAGGCTATTGTTACCATCGTGTGGGAAAAGCGAAGCGATCCAATTCATATCCTCGAAGGGACAGTAAATGTTCCTCGAATGTTGGAGCAGCAATTTGAATTGGCAGGCAATCTGCGATGTTGTGAAAGGTTGCACATTGCAGGAGATCTTTCGCGGCTGCGCAGAAATCCCATTCCGCTACGATACGTTTTTGCATTGCATTTGCCATTGCTCCACTGCCAGAAAAATCACGTTCATGGTTTTCAAGATTCTGTATTACCTGCTGGATATCGGGAGCAATTGTTGGGATGTTGGCAAGGCATAGACCCATTCGCCAGTCGAATGGGCAAGTTTTGCAATCAAAAGATGGTTGTACGCAGATTGCATATGTGTAAATAAATGTTATGAAGTAGCTGGCTCCGATAATAGATAGAGGCAGGTAGCCCAAAAGTTTTTCCATTTTTTTACAGTATTGATGTAGCTTGGCATAGAGGCGTATTTTGTCGGACATAGTTGTTACACAGGGAGCGTAGACATTTTTCACAAGTAGAATTAGTAGTACGATGGCCGCAAAGAGAGCGAGAATTATGGGCACTGTTCCTGTTATTCCAGAGATGATCGAATGAATGAAGTCTGGTATTAAAAGAAAAACAGTTTGAAAGCTTGTTAGAAGGCCGCAGGAGACAGTGTTAAAAAAGTGTGTCAGACCTTGAGTGTGAGATGTGTTGAAAATTGTGTAACAATTCACAAAGTGTAATTGGAGGTTCGTATTTAAAAGGGAGTGTATTTTACTTGAAGTTCGTGGTATCTGCAGTCGATAAATTTCTTTTGTAGAAGTGAGGGAGACTTCTGTTGTGAACAAAATCACTTTCAGTTTGGTTTGTTTAATGAAATCTGTTTTCAAAGTAGGGATTGAAGGCCAAGTTGAAGTGTGGGAGCTAGTTTGTGTGGGTGGGAATAGACATTGCCACAGGAAGTTGCTCGGTTTGAAAGAGTGAGGACATGCGGTATGCCAGCTCACTTTCCGTAGGAGTGCATGTTATTGAGAAGCAGATAACTGCTGTTAGAAAGCTGTGTGAATGTTGGTCTGATTGTGGGAGTTGGCGTGCTTTTAAAAAAGCACGCAAGATTTGGGGTTGTAAGCTTAGCAGCGCCGTGTGGTTGTACATTCTAGGATAGTAATGAATGACTGCCATTGTGGTCGCACTTCTCACCTGTGAGAAAAACTTCTGTATGCTCTTTAAGACAGCGATTCGAAAATGGAAGAAACCACTGCTCGTGAATAAACGTGTGTAGTGAAAGAGCCACTTTTGTAGTCTGGCACCCAATGATGAACTCCAACTATCACCATTTTAATTGATTTTAGTGTGTTCCTTAATGTAGGATGGTCCTTCATTTGCCTGTTTCTCTTCTGTTCTGTAATCTTGCTGTCTTTCAGTGGGAGCTGTTAAACAGTCTTGCCAAGAGCAGAGCGTGTGGGATGTGCATTTGAAGGTGTGCAGTTGTGTAGGAATGCGTCAGTGGTGAGAATTATGAGTTCTTACTATTGGCTTTGACCATTCTGTTTCCTGACTTTATCTTGCTTAATGGCAGGGCTTGCCTATTGGCTTTGGCATAATCTTATGCCATCTTGCATTAGTGGCCTATGCTTAAGCGACTCCATCTTCTGAGCTTTTCTAGGTGAGAAGTGATGTTTTGCTTTCACTTGTTTTCTGCACTCTGTGTGCTAGTAGAAACCGGTTCTTATCAGAGGAATGTGCAGGCTCCTTCTCGAGGGCATAGCAAAGGCCTTATCAACCAATGCTGTGTCCCCGGCACGGAGTGGTACGGAATTTGATGGGAAAAGGAGGCGGGCTTGCTAGAAGCTTCGACCATCGTTTTCACTTATTAAAAGGGGGAGCCTCCACTGGACTGGTGGAAGTGGAAGTTTTGGGAATTCGGATTCCGTGTGAGGGCAGACGTGTCTATCTCGGATTGAACCCTGATTGCTGAGCTCTGATCCCCGGCTGTGTGAAGACTTCCCCCGGCCAGAAGTTGGCAGTGTATGCATCAGGTGATGTATTGAGTTTTGTGATTATTGCCATTGTGATGTGAGCCAGTGGCTGTGATCGTTTGAGGTGTTTTCTTTGTGGTGTGGGAGGTGCACATCCAGAGTGATCCTCTACTCTGTATATATATCTTTCTGATCTCTTGCAGGACGTCCAGTGTATCTTATCTTATATCAGTTATTGCTTGTTTATTAATCAGTATTATAGTTTGCTCAGTTATTGATTCATGCCTTTAGATTATAAGTTTGCTACATATATTTGAGTATAATGCATTTGGTATCTGAGACAGCCTTTGTTTAGAGAGTATTATGTAATAAGCCCCAAGCCTTATTCTAAAAGTGATAATCTTTGCATTTTGTTAAATAAAACTCCTTTTCAAAAGGTGTTGTTTGTTTTGTGTTGCAGTCTTGTTGTGCCAGGGGTGGTAAGACATGCTTAAAACTGTATATTATTCAAAGGTGTAATGATATATTTGCCTCCCAGGTGGGAGTGCAGTGATTAGGAGTGGCTTATTGGTGAGAAGCCACATTCAAAACAACGTGGTACCTTATCTAATCACATACAACATGACAAACAACATGTATACCTAGCAGACACAACAACACTATATACTGTGGGAACCGTGGCTAGCCATGTACACAAGGCAAACATGTTTTTACAGAGACAAAGGAACCCAATGAGTAAGCAAGGACCCTGGGTATTGACTATTTTTAAGAACAATGGTCCTTGAGTCACTAATATATGAAAAAGAATAACATATAGACCTCAATGTGTGCTATAGAAGTTCAATGTCCAGCCGAACAAGGAATATAATAAAGTATTAATTGAAAAATGTATATATGATGGAAGGCTGGAATCAAAGAAGGGAATAAGGTGACAGATAAAGGGTTAGTTGATCTACTCCTCCAGCGGAAGAGTTCACAGCTGACTCCTCGTCACAACGTGGCTGTGAGGCGTTAATGACCACTGCCTCTGGCCTACACTGCGGTTAGCAGGGTTCACAATTTAGATCGAGTGATGATTGTTTAATTACAGAATCCAGTAGTCCAGTAACTACAACGTCTATTGAAATATACACAATATTGTTTTAGTATACTTTCTTGAAGAACGTTTATTAGATGCGTTATAGGTTTAGTAAAGTGACCACATTTATTTTGCAAATCAAAAGTACCAGTGAATAGTGTAGAACGTGGACAGATGAAATCGCATTTCAAATTGTTTTGATTTATTTATTGCAGGGTTTTCTGTCATTATGTTGTTGTATTTTGTGAAGAGGCAGTGAGAAAAAGTATTCATGGTTGTGTGTGTTAGTACTGCCTTCAATTAACACTGCAGATAGCAGTGTTCACTATTCAGATCGAGTCACTATTGTAGATGACGCAGTTCTGTAGGAAAAGACATTGCTCTAGTGTGCTCTGTCTGCACCACTCATACACATCATTGCAGGCTCCGCACACGGTCTTTATGGCTTCGCGGATTGAAAACTGTGGAGCTTAAGTCAATGCCACATGGCTGTGGGCCCTTACTGAACGCTGTCTCTGGCCAACACTGCAGACAGCAGTGTTCACATTTGAGATTGAGTCGGTATTGTAAATGACGCAGTTCTTTAGGAAAAGACATTGCTCCAGTGCGCCACTCAATCGCATCATTGCAGGCTCCGCACATGCTTTTTTGTTGCTTCGGGTATTGCAAACTGTGGCGCTCAAGTCAATGCCACATGGCTGTGGGCCTATGCTGACCGCTCTGTCTGGCCTACACTGCAGACAGCAGTGTTCACAATTCAGATCGAGTCGCTATTGCAGATGATGCAGTGTTGATGGCAACAGGTATTGCTGCTAGTACTGCCCGCCCGCAGCACGCATCATCGCTGGCTGTGCACATGCTGAATGCTTTTGATGTGGCTATGTGAGGGCACTAGAAATGGTGAAATGTTTATGATATAATCTTTTTGTGCATTATTTCAGACTTATTGTTTGCGTATCTTACAATACAATTTTTTCTGTATTATTTCACATCTACTGTCCCTACCTTACTGCAGCACAAATGATCGCTTATTTTAATATTGAATCTCTTTGTTTGATCCAATGCTTACTGTTGTAGTTGATGCTAGCAGCAACCATTCCCTGAGGGCTGCTTCACACTCACCCCACATGCATCCAGTCACTGGATATGTGACCCTGGTAATAAAAAGGTGTCAAGCGCACGCGCTCGTACCCACTTCCACTATCTATCTGTGTCATTGTGTTCATTATCTATGCATGATACTGCCCCTGGGCCGTACCACATTACATTGTGCTGTGGACAGCATATGCAACCATGTTACCTCTGGTAGTGGAGAAAACTTCGGTTATGTAACTTTTAGGTGCATGGCTATCACAGGTGGAAGGCTACTTTACAAAGTATAAATATTGATGAAGATGATGGTTGCATGTTGTGCGTAGTATAAGATATGTGTACGTAGCAAAAAGTTTGTAAAAAACTCTGTAAGCAGAAGGGGTGTGTCTCATCAAATGCAGTACAGAGATTGACTAAAATGGGTGACTTTTTCCAACTGTTACAATGGGAAATGTTATGAACTAATGAAATGCTTTTTTTTTTATGGTCACCTGGCAATCACGCATCCAGAGAGTAAGGAGACCGCACCCGACGTGATTTTGAGAAAATATATTTACTATAATATAAGATTATTACAGCAGAAATGTATGTTTAAAATATTTTTGATTATCGCTTGTTCGCATATACACTTTAAAGTTATTTAGATATAGTTTTCAGAGAGAAAAAATGAGGGAATAGCGTACGCGGCGCGACACCGTACATCTTTGATGTAAGTAAGGGCGTGGCAGCGTGCACTCGTCACATACACACCGCGCAGCAGGCGCGACCCTATACGTACATGCCGTAATGCAAGGCTTGATAGTGCGTACCCGTCGCATACCAAAGTAGCAGCTGGCGCGACCTCATATGTATATGTTGTTACGCAGGACGTGGTACCACACACCCATCGGATATGAAATGCGCATCATTTCAATGTGGTGGATAGGATTTGCGTGCTGATCAAGCTTGGTAGACTAGCGGTACAGGACTGTAGTTTAGAAAAAAATTTTTTTAAATGATATACATATTTTTGGGGGAGATATAAAATATTACATTCTTTTTTAAAGTTAACAAAAGGATAATAGAGTTGCAAAATATTAAAAAAACAATTAGAAAAAATATAGATTTTATAAATATTAAAATATGAAATTAACATTTAAAAAACCTTTGAAATTCACTGAAAAAACCATAGGTTTTACAGACGTTATAGTTAGTTGGACATTTGACTCATATAAAACCAGAGAAAATCGCCAGTTATAGTTAGTTGAGCGAACTATAACTCGCGCGTCCCGCAATGCACTGCTGATGACGTCACATATTACATCACTCATGACATGGTCAGTGACATCACTGATGACATCACTGATATCTCAAATGACATCATCCATGTGATAATCTGATGCACATACTGATGCTCTAATATAAACTTTGATACACCCACTCTAAAATAAAGACTACTATTTTTGAAACCATACACACAACAATGCCAGATACTACATACCACCGACTATTTCCACTGCTGATGACGTCACATATTACATCAGTCATGACATGGTCAGTGACATCACCAGTGAATGTGTGTCTTTCTGAAAAAAAAGTGTCTAAATGGATGATTTTTTTTTGTAAAAGTGTTTGTATAATGGACTGATTAAGTGTATCTTAGTGAATACATGGGTTAGTGAGTAATGTTTAAATATGTAAATATCTGTATCAGTCTCTCACTTTGTGTATAAGTGGCTGCATGGGTTGGTTAGTATCTACATGAGTGTCTATATAGGTTATTAGTTGGTTTTTCGACTATCAGTATGAGTGTCTGGGTGTCTGTATGGTTCAGTGGGGTGTATTACTTAGTGCATAGATGCATGAATGAGTCTGTCACAGCTTGTATGTGTGCAGGACTGTATGGGTGGATGAGTGTGTGTATGGGTGTGTTAGTGAGTGAATGACTGTCTCAATAGTGTCTTTCTGAGTAACTACATATGTTTTAAACTAGTATATGTGAGCTTTGGTGTAAATAAGTGAGTATATGTGAGAGTGAGAGATTGGAAGAGTTCCTGTATAAATTAGTCTGTGTTTCTATAAGTGATTGCTTAAGAGAGTAAGTACATGTAACTTTCTGTACCAATAAGTGTGGTGGTGTGTGTATAACTATATATGCAATCTAATGGATGTTTGATACTTTGTTTACATGTGTGACTATGTGTGTGAGTAACTCTATGGATGAGTGTCATTGTGTAACAGGATGTATAGGTGTATGAGTACATATGATGAGTGAGTACATGTATGAGTGTCGGTATTGACTGTTGGTGAATGAGTGGATGTGTATGCAGATCTTGGAATTACTGAATAGGTTGTTGTAACTGGTATTGGTATGTCCATTTTTTTGAAAATATTAGTTTCTATTTTTGAATGTGTGTATCAAAGGTTATATTAGGGTTAGAGGAGGTCTGCCACTCTATCACAAGGATGATGTCATCAGTGATGTCATTTGAGATGTCATCAGTGATGTCATGAGTGATGTCACTGACCATGTCATGAGTGATGTAATATGTGACGTCATTAGCAGTGCATTGCGGGCGTGCGAGTTATAGTTAGCTGAACTAACTATAACGTGGGAATTTCTATGATTTTGTACAAGTGAAATGTCCAGCTAATTAGAACGCCCCTGAAACCTATAGTTTTTTCAGTGAATTTCTAAGGTTTTTTAAATGCTACTTCCTAACTATAACATGCCTGAAACCTATGTTTTTTTCAGTGAATTTCAAAGGTTTTTTAAATGCTAATTTCTAACTATACCTACAGAGATAGAACATGTGAAGAAAGAAGAAGAAACTCACAGTAAGAAAAAAGAAGAAATGCAGAAAGAAGCAACAGAAGTCAACAAAGAGGAAGAAAAGTACACGAAGAAGGAAAATCTGCAGAAAGAACAAACAGAAGAGCAGAAAGAAGCCTTGTTGCAAAATCATCCTGTACCCTCAACTTTTTCAAGACGGTTACTGGTGGTAACTGACTCTGACTAACCAGTTCTAGAGCCAGTGCTATGTTTAAAAACACTTAGAATACAGTGAAAACACCTACATACACTAGGGAACACTATGCGTTGAGGTCTTCCTGTGATTAGCAGGACCTCCTTTGTAAGCCCCTAGTATATAATAGGGCAGGGGGATTAAAACTACCTCTTAAAATGCACCACAGGGCACATTTGCACACTGGTGAAGGGAGGGGGGGGCCTGAGGTGACGTGTGCAAACACGTCATGTGGCACGTTTTAAGTTGGGGGATTATGTCCCCTTGAATTCGAAGGGTCCCTGGGGTCGAATTGCCCCACTAGGTACCTCCAGTAAGCGCCACAGAGCTGCGTTGCACAGAAGTGTAAAAAGGGTCACAGCCTGGACCACCTCTCTGCAATGCAGCGAAGTGGCAGTTACTGGAAGCACCTGGTGGGCTACTTGGCCCCCATGGGTCCTCAAAATTGAAGGGGAATTATTTCCCCAACTTTTTTATTTTTTTTATTTTTATTTATTATTTACCAGAACAGCAGAAAAACGCCAGCAGTATGCAGTTGACATTACGTCACATTACAAGTACATCGCAGATCATCAACATCATGCATATTAAGTGCTTGTGTCACGCATATCACTCCGTACTCTTTACAAACATTGCACTGTACTTCTGAACACAGTAGATCAGGACATCCGGCACACCCGTCCAACCTATAGTACAACATAACAGTGGAACATCTTTCCGTGGGGAACATTGAAAACCTAACAGCCCTCAAGTGCGTGTCCAACATTGTGGCTAGTCGCCTATCCCCGTTTTTCCCAGGCCTCGTCTTGTGCTTGCAGGTAATCTACAAGTGGTTGCCAGAAATCTTTTGGTCTGGAGGACAGGGGTTAGTCCTCCTCGTACGACCCCATTGTTTCTTTACAGTACAGCATATCCGACACCCATTCCTTGAATCTGGGCGGCCTTTGCTATTGCACTTAATAGCAATACGTCTTTTGGCCAACAGCAGCACCACTGCCAGTAGCTTCCGTCTCCTGACCTGTTTAATCCTGTGCATGCCCAGTAGGCACACGAGTGGGGAGTTTGGAATGTTGTCGGCTAGCATGTGTGTAAGTGCGGTCGTCACCTGTTGCCAGTAGCTCAGTAGTTCTGGGCAAGCCCACAACATATGTAGGAAATCGGCGTGAGGCGAAAGACAATACTGGCATCTATCGTCAACTCTAAGGCCAAACTTATGCAGTTTCACTTGTGTATAGTATGTTTGGTGCAAAAATTTCAAATGTATGATGCGCACGTTACAGTTGGATTTGAGTAGTCTTATCTGTGCACAGCTATAATCCCAGTCGTCTTCCAATATGGTCATGCCTGTTTGCTCTTCCCATCTGAGTAGCGATCTATTTGTGCCCTCCGTTTGCTCATGTTGGGATGCTGTGTAAAGTCTTGTGACTAATCTTGATCACGTTGGCGCCGTTAATAAAACTTGTAGGGCCTGGAAAGTTGGCGGTTCGCACAGGAACGTGTCGTATAGGTCTTTGATCGCAGCTCTCAACCTATGATAGGCAAACATTTTTAATGGCGTTTTGTGGGCGCTCAACTCTGGGCTTTGTAGGGATATAAATGTGTTATGTGGAAACACCGCACCCATCGTCCGGAGGCCCATGTCTCCTAATTCTCTACTCATCTTTTGTTCACGTCACCGACAGTTTGGGATGATCCGCCAGTGGGAGTGCCGGCGCATAAAGTGGAGGTTTTTGTGCCCGTAACGCCAGTGCGTGCCATGCCTGTGATGTGCATTTTACTGGTTGGATCGTGTCATTTGCATAGTAGCTCACCGTGTCTGCAAGAAATTGTGTCAGCTTTTTCGGGCGGACGCTCTCTGTTTCCACCGCTATATGTGGTATATGTGCATGTGGTTGTAACCAATAATGCGCGTGTTGTGCTTGTGCGCAGTGATAGTATAGTTGTAGGTCGGGGGATGCAAATCCTCCCTGATGGTAGGGCTTCGTGAGCGTTTTCCAGCCAACCCTCGGTTGTTTCCCTGCCCACGTTAGACGCTGTAGCACCGTGCGTAGCTCACCGAAAAACGCATTCGTGAGCCACACTGGGATGTTCCAGAACAGGTATAGGAATCTGGGTAAGATTATCATTTTCTGCAAAGCGATTCTGTCAGCTAACGACAGCGGCAGCTTAATCCATTTTTCTACCGTTTCCTCCAGTTTGGTCAGGGCCACTCCATAATTTTTATTTACCACTACCTCAGGATCCCGGTGTACCCATATTCCTAAATATTTAACCGGTTCCGTGTCCCAAGTTAGAGGGTAGTCCAATGTAGGTTGCGGGGTCTCCGCGACAGCGGTATCACCACAGATTTATCCCAATTAATACTTAACCCGGCATATTGCTCATACTTTATGTATTCCCTTATCAGTGGATTCAAATTTGTGTCCGGGTGTCTGGTGTATATGACCATGTCGTCCGCATATAGCGAAATTCCAATAGGTCTTAGGGAGAACTGCAGTGCTGTTTCCGGGTGTTTTTGCCTGATTTTACAGGCCAATGGTTCAACTATGAGCGTGAATAATATTGGGGATAGCGGACACCCTTGTCTGGTGCCGCGGCTTATGGCTATACTCTGGGAGGTGTTACCATTAATGCGCACTCTAGCGCTGGGTTCGTTATATAAAATAGCTATCCATTTTAAAAAAGAAGGAGGGCACCCCATTCTAATCAGGACCGTGAACATGAACTCCCACTCCACCGAATCGAAAGCCTTCGCCGCATCGAGAAGCACCGCGGATGCCGGCACATCTGGGTCCAGACTTTGGTACATTGTGAATATTGTACGCATGTTTTGTGTAGTAGATTTGGTGGGGATGAAGCCAGCCTGGTCTGGAAGTACCAGGGATCCCAGAAGCAACTGTATCCTGGTGGCTATTATTTTTGCGAGGATTTTCACATCTATGTTAATAAGGGAGAGAGGGCGGTAGGCCTCACATTTTGTAAGATCCTTACCGGGTTTAGGGAGTGCTATCAGTAATGCTTCCCGTAGCGTCTCTGGGAGGATCCCCTCTTCATAAGACTCCTCATACATTTGGGCCAAGTGTGGGAGTAGCAAATCCCTAAATTCTTTATAAAATTCGCCCGGCAGGCCGTCCAGCCCCGGAGCCTTGTTGTTTGGGAGCGAATTTATTGCGTCTTTAAATTCATCTTCTGTTAGGTGATGCCCCAGGAACGTTCTATGTGTGTCCGATAGCTAGGCCAGTCCTATGTCATCTAAATAGTCATGTATCTCCTGCCCTGATTTTGTAATTCGTGTGGTGTATAGCTTGGAGTAATAATTCCGGAAGCATTCCAGAATGGCGGGAGTATCATACACCGTGTTGTCGTTTTCATTTTTGATGTGTGTTATTTGCGTGTCGTTGCGCATCAGTTTGATCTTTTGCGATAGCACCCTCCCCGGCCTGCCTCCCACTCCGTACGCCCTGGCCCAATGGTGTTTTGAGAGATATTTCAATTCTGTGTCCGCAAATTCGTTATATGTGTCAATTTTGCACCTAATGTCGGCCTGTATGGAGGAACGTGGTGTCTGCATACTCAGTTTCTAGTCTTTGAATGTCTCTTTCCACCATAGTCAATTGCTGTCTAATGTCTTTAAGTATGCCCGCCCGTTTCCCGATGCAGTGTCCCCTTATGGTGACCTTAATAGCCTCCCATAGTGTACGTGAGCTATCTACCGATCCCTCGTTAGTCAGGAAAAAATCTATAATAGCCTGTTTCAGTTCGCTGTGGAAAATTTGCTCTTTCAGCACAGTGTGGGAGGCGCCACGTAAACTGTCTCGGTGTGTGCGTGGGTATTTCGAGGACCAACTTCACCGGGGAGTGATCAGACAGCGTTTTAGGTAGATGCTCCACTGTTCTGACCCAGGTTCTGACCTCCCGCGTGGTGAGACAAAAATCCAGTCTGGACCACGTATTGGGGCCAACGAGGTACATGTGCCTTCCCTGGAACCCGGGTGTCTCATCCGCCACACATCCACTAGCATCCATTCCATTGCGCACGGTCCTGGCTGATCGCCTACCATGTCTGTCAGAGCCCGTTGATCTGTCAAAAGCGGGGTCTAGGCATGTGTTAAAGTCACCCCCCCATATTATATTTGTCGGTTGTATGATTCTTAATTTGGCATAGATGGATTTATAGAAGTGTGGATCGTCTATATTTGGGCCGTAAATGGACACTATGGTAACATCTGTACCTCCAAAATTGCCGTGCACAAAAACGTACCTTCCCTGGCCATCAGTGACTGTGTGTATGAGAGTGAAGGGGATCCCACGTCTAATCAGCAGGAGCACTCCTCTTGCATAATTTGAGAAGGACAAAGCCACACATATCTCTGCCCACTTGTACCCTATCCTACAGTCCCAGAGGGGGGAGAGGTGCGTCTCCTTCAGGCAAGCCACATTTATAGCATGCCTATCTAGGTATGCCAGCACTTTCCTAATCTTTCGTGGATCTTGTAAACCCCTCACATTCCATGTCAGGGGAGATAGTGGCCTAGTCTGTGTCAGGTTACGTGCCATAGTTGTTTACATGTCTTCTATCTAGTCCTGTACGGGTGGGTGGCGCGCCGACCTCTCCGATCCCAATGTTCTATTCTGCATTCATCCTCCGCTTGTGAGTTTTATGTTTTCCCCCGCTCCCCTCCCCCCCACCCACTTCGTTCCTTTCTCCTTGACGAAGTCAGAGTTTCAGCCCTCCCAACCAAACTTTCCCCCAGGAACCATAACGTTTGTGATTTACACATGTGGGCAGGAGCTGCCTTGACTACACCGCCCCCCCGTGAGATGAACTCTAGGGGGGGGGGGGGGCCTTATTTGAAAAAATAAGGTGGCATTTGCACTTTTGAAACTCCAACCCTACTCTTCAGCATGTCAGTATAGTAAAGCAACCATCATCATAACCAAGCAAACCAACTCGTGTTCAGTATGTCAATTACAACAATTTGACAATAACGTATATGTCTATCATCTAACTGTGACTTAGCTGGTGGACTGGACTGCATCCCGTTGCCTAGTGTCCCGTGCAAGTCTCATTTGGCACTTGGCTTCTTCCACCGCTGCTACCGCCAATGTCTCATGTCTCAGCTGGTCAGCCTCTTGCGTTTAAGTCCTCCGCCCCACCCTGATACAGTGGAGGTGACCATATTTTGAGAGTTTATTCTACATCGGACATGGTGTCTCTTTCTTAAAGGCGATCCCTCTGTGGCCTCCTGCGCTCCCCTTTTGACTTTCTCAGTTGTAGGTATTTCATAACATCTTTGGGTTCATTGAAAATTTTTAACACACCGTCATCCGTGATCTTCAGTCGTGCTGGGTACAGCATAGCATAGGGGATTTGTAGCTCGCGTAGCTTTTGTTTTGCCGTGTCAAACTTTTTCCTCTCTTCCTGCACCTTTTTGGTGAAATTCGGATATAGGGCTATGTCCATTCCTTTGTGGCGCAGCGTTTTCAGTTCTCTCGCTTTTCGCAGTGCTCCGTCCCTATCCCGGTAATTTAAAATTATGGCTATTATGGGTCTTGGTCTAGTTCCCAGTGGGGGTTTCGGGGCCAGGGATCTATGGGCCCTTTCTATAAGAAAAACCTCCGAGAACGTGTCTCTTCCCAGGAGTGTTATCAGGAGTTGTTCCACGTACTGCTCCATCGGGCCTGTGTTCGTCGTGTCCGCATTTCCCATAATGCGTATGTTAGATCGACGAGATCGGGCTTCCAAATCTTCGGTTTTTGCCGTCAGTGCCGCCAGTTGTTTGTCCATTCCTGATTGTTTAGTTGTCAGTTGGTTGTTAGTGTCTTCGACATCCGATATTCGCCTTTCCGCCATGTCTATACGCTCGGTGTGACGGTCCAGCCTCTCAGACATGCGGTCTACCCTGTGAGTGACCGTATCAATCTTTCCGTCTATGTTCGATAACGTTGTCTGTATTGACAAAAACATTGATTGGACATTGTCCGCCTGGAGTTCTCTGGACTGCGATTCCGTCGGTGGATGTACCCGCGGGTCCGTGTCAGCCTGTTCTGGTATTTATTTCTGAGCTTCAAAGGATATTTTAGGTTGATTTCTGTCCGGATTGCCCATGTTGGCGATTATGCGGTATCCTGTGCTTCACTCTCTATCCCAATCCGGTGTAGCTCCCAGCCGCAGCAGCGCCCTCTCGCAGCAGGTGCAGTAGCCCTCTTACGTGTCCCAGTCAGGTCCGACCGCTGTCAGAAGGCAGTAATCGCCGAAGTGTCTTGATCTGCACCAGCGCAATAGCGTGGACAGTTTTCCACGGGCCAATTTTCATTCAGGTTCGGCAGGCCTGGTTTCACCCTCGTCTGGGGGTTGTAGGGTGCACCGTCGCAGTCCCTTCCGTGTGGTGGTGCAGGTATCTGCGCACGCATTCACAGTGTCTTAGGATGCACACTGAGCCTTGATAGGAAGGTTGCCAACAAATTCCTGATAGCTCTGGACCTTTATTGTAATTAAGGCAGTTCAGACTGGGTAATGAGACTGTGCGTGCTAGGTATTATGCCACTATTGCTGGGTGCACCTTTTCCTGTGCTGCCCCTCCGGTGGGACACCTGGCTTGTGTATTAATTCTGCCTCCCGCTTTCCTCACCTCAGTTTGTAGGGACGAGGACCTCCGAGTGTAGATCTCCGTTATCACCTGCCCAGCTCTTCCGCCATTGATGCGTTTCCGCTTCCTCACCCGTGGGCTCCCGTGGTGTGTGCGCCCTCGCTGTGCGCTCCGGCCACGTAAGCGCTCTCACCCAGTATCATGCGGGGGGAGGGGCGGGGGGGGTCAGCAGTCGTTCTGCGCTTGTCCCGGTGCTCCGTTCTCAGCCACCCGGACCTCGACGTACAAGTCTGGCCGACCTGCGTGCACGACGTCTCGGTCTGCGTCCGAAATTGCAATTTTTCCGTACACCCACAAGCTCAGCTTCCCGTCGAGTGTGGCGGTGGCGGTTGTCGTGCTCTCAGGCGGGTTTTTTTGGGTTGGAGTCACCCGGATTCATGCAGGATTGGGATTAATAATAAGGCCTCCCCGAGGAGCTCGTTCACAACGCAGCCATCTCGTGGCTGTTCTAATTTAAGAGATTAAGTCCCCTTGAATCCTAAGGGTCCCTAGGGTCCAACTAGCCCACTAGGTACCTCCAGTAAGCGCCACAAAGCTGCGTTGTAGAGAGGTGTAAAAAGAGCCGTGACCTCTGCACACCTGTCTGCAACGCAGCTCCCTGGAGCATACTGGACATACCTTTTGGTCTAGTTGTCCCTCAGGGACCCTCAGTATTGAAAGAGAATTAATTCCCCAACTTACAACTCGCCACAGGGTGTGTTTGTACAATCGTGAGGAAGAGAGCGTGGCCTGAGGTGACGTGTGCAAACAAGCCCTGGGGCGCGCTTCAAGTTGGAAAATTAATTTGTCTTTAATCCTGAGGGTGCCTGGGGACCAACTAGCCCACCAGGAACCTCCAATATGCACCAGGGAGCTGCGTTGCAGAGATGTTCAGAGGCCATCCCCTTTTTACAACCCTCTGCGACGCAGCTCTGTGGAGCTTGTTGGATGTACCTGGTGGGCTAATTGGCCCCCAAGGGACTTCAGGATCGAAGAGGAATTAATTCCCCAACTTAAAAAGCGCCACAGGGCGTGTTTGCACACGTCACCTCAGGCCCTGCCCCTCCCTTCACCACTGTGCAAACGCGCCCCTTGGCGCGTTTTAAGTTGGGGGATTAAGTCCCCTTGAATGCTGAGGGTCCCCGGGTGCCACTAGCCCACCAGCTACCTCCATTAAGCACCACAGAGCCGCGTTGCAGAGAGGTGTAAAAAGGTGCGTGGCCTCAGAACACCTCTTTGCAACGCTGCCCCCTGGCGCATACTGGAGGTTCCTGGTGGGCTAGTTGGCCCCCAAGGACCCCCAAGTATTCAAGGGGAACTCGTTCCCCATCTTCAAAAGCGCCAGGGGGCATGTTTGCAGAGTGCAAAAAGGAGGGGGCGTGGCCTCCAGCGCAATGCCGGTCCTCTTTTTTAATTTTTTTTATCTAGGGGGGTGTGTGGCCCCCATTCTTTTCCTAATAATCTTGGCCCTGGGTACCCCGTCCCCAGGGCCTGCCCCCAATTTTTTTTCAAATACAAAAATTGGGAAGGGAGCCACGTGCGCCCCCCCCCCCCCCCCCCCCCCTCCCGAGACCATAATCTGTCCCAGGAACCCCATCCCCTGGGGCATGGCCATTTTTTAACATTATTTTTCCTTTTGGAGGGGGCTACCTTGCCCCCTCCTTAGGCCATTTACGGCCCCGGAGACCCCAATTCCCCAGGGCCAGCCTTTGTTTTTTACTTTAATTTTTTTTGCATATTTGAGGAGGGGGGCCGCGTACCCCCCATCCGGGCCACTAATAGCCCCAGGGACCTCATCCCCTGGGAATGGCCCTCTCTGTTGGGGACCGTGGGGGGTCCCCAATTACCCCACGGTCCCACCGGATCCCCCACGGTCCCACCGGCTCCCTGTGTCCAGCAGGAGCCGGCATTGCTTTTCCACATGGCCTGCTTCCAAATCTCATGGACCACAGCAGTAGATAAAGATGAGTTAACGACCTGGCACAAAGGAGCCAGGAGTACAGATAGGGAGTCCCTGAACTGGGCAGGCTTCAGAGGATCAACTGGGGAGCCTGATTTAACTTTACCACACATCAGTAAGAACTCTTCCAATGAGATGGGAGAGATAACCTCCAAAAGATGAGGAGGAGGAGGCCCTTGAGGAGAAGTGAGAAAGGGAGACAGCTAAGGGAACAACCTATAGATAGTTTCTACTTTATTCACAAAGAAGGTCGCCAGGTCTTCACAATGTTGCTCAGAGCTAATCACAGAATCAGTGTAGTTTTTCCTAACTCAAGTACCTGCGGACCCTAAGGCACAGGGGACTCTGACCCTTAATTCGTGCGCTAGCCCTTATATAGGATTTGTCGATCGCAGAGGTGCTTTTTATAGGTTATTTATCTTTTTATATAGCATACAAGAAGCTGCTTGCAAACTCCAAGGTGTAGGTTAAAGGTTTTATCAACCGTTCGTTATGCTAAGGTTGCTACAAAGAGTAACTTTTAAGAAAAATGAGCCTTATTAGTACAGATTAACCCAGCGACTTGCTTCCATTTTAAATTTAGGATGCAGAACCTTTTACTCACACAGATAGCAAGCTACACCGTACAGGGTGAGTGGTTGGGAGTGTGGTGTTTTTGTTTTGAGCCTATATTGGAAATGTTGAGATAACTGTATGATGAATGTCAGTGGTTTTGTTAATTTAAAACTGTATGTTTTAATTGATATTTGCACCTACTACACCGCCCTTTTAACCTTTGATTTTATTTGTTGTTGTGAATTTCTGAGGTTTCTTTTTTAATGAGTATTAAGATATTATTAAAATTTTTAACTATAACGTCACTTTAATATTTAGTTTGTTCAGTGAATTTCTATGTTATTTGTGTTAAGTAAGATGTCCATTGGCATGGGTGGAGTGAGATCCACGGAGCCTAAAAAGAAAAAAGTTTCTTGGCTCTGGGAGTGGAGGGGGACTGGCCTAGGTAGGCAGGGTATCCCTACCCTGCCCCCATGTTTTTTTTATAAAAGTTTTTGTAGGATAGTTGATAAGTCCCTGAGTCCTAAAATGGCTTCTGACGTATCTTTCTTGATGTGGGACAACCCATCAGATTTTCTCTTTAGATCTGTTGGATATGCGGATCCTCTTTCTCTAAAACTACTGTACAGATTTACACCAAATTACTAAAAGCACGCTTTCTGGACCAAGATCTATCTTTCTGCCAAATTTAGTGAAATTCCGTTCAGCCTTCTTTGGCTATAGCTGTAACTAATTTCCCTATGTAAATTTGCAAGGGGAAAGCACATTTTGGGACCCCCCTCCCTCTATTTCTCGGCCAGGAAGGAGCTGATGTGGATGAGACTTTTTTGTGCCGATTTGTGTATATATATATATGTATATGCATATATGTATGTATATATGTATATATGTGTGTGTATATGTATGTGTCTATGTGTGTGTGTATATATATATATATATGTATGTGTCTATGTATGTGTGTATATATATATATATATATATGTATATATACATATATATACATATATGTGTATGTATATGTATGTATATTGAAGCTTGAGGACTTTCATGCTCTTCTCTCTGCTCACCCTCCTCAATTGCATAGTGATCCTGATCTGTCTTATAGTTCACTCTGCAACTGGATTTTTCAAGCTCTTGACTCTCTCATCCCTGCTAAATGGTCTAAGGGCCGTAACTTTGATTCCAACCCTTGGTTTAAGGATTCCCTGGCCGCTATTCGTAAATCTTGTAAAAAGTTGGAGCGCACCTGGAGAAAGGACTATGACCTTGGGGCTAAATCTTGTTACCAGGCTTCAATTAAAAGCTACCATAGGACTTTACACTCTGTACGGGCAGCCTATTTTGCTAATGAGAGCAAGCTTAGACACAATCCGGTTAAGTGTATTTTTAAAATTCTTAAGGATCTCCGATTGCACGGACTACCACCCGATCTCGTTGATTAATACGGAGATTAAGATTTTTGCCACCGCGATAGCCCATTGGCTCCGACCACTGCTAAAAGACTTGGTCCATCCCGATTAGTGTGGGTTCATGCCCGCCAGGGGCACCCGTCATAGCATCTGTCGCCTCCACCTGGCTATGGCTCATCGTCATCACCTGACCCCGTACTTGGCGCTCCTATTCATCGACTTTGAAAAGGCCTTTGATACAGTGGATTGGAGTTACCTTGAGGGTGTGCTGGAACAGATGGGATTCATTAATGGCGAGCTTTCTGAGGCGTTCCCAATCCGGAGGGGTACCCGTCAGGGATGTCCGCTCTCGCCGCTCTTATTTGCGTTGGCGGCGGCGCTCATCCGCCAGAACCCTCTCATCCGGGGTTGGGCCTGGGACCAGAGTCAGATTGATAAGATAGCCCTCTACGCGGACGATGTACTGCTTTTTCTGGCGGACCCGGACTGTTCCGGCCCCAGATGCCTGGAGGCACGGTCTGCTTTCGAGCGGGTTTCTGGGCTGCGACTCAACGCGGCAAAATCAACCCTGGTCCCTTAGCATATCTTTCGGGCGTTTTTTGACTGGCAGACGACTATCCCCCTCTGGAGGCAATCATTCAAATACTTAGGTGTGTGGGTTACCCTCCTGCCAGAGCTCGAATGGGCCCTGAACGTCACGCCCTTGGTCACTAGGATGAAGGCAGAACTCAAGAAATGGCAGACCCTTCCTCTTAACCCTCTGCGCTCTTTAAAATGATGATTCCCCCCCGCTCACTCTACATTTTACAAAATATCACCACCCACCTCCCAGGTAGCTGGTTCCGGGAACTTGACAGCGCCCTCACCCGGTTTTTATGGGGGGGGAGGGGGGAGGTCCCGATTGTCCCTGGCGCACTGCCATATCTCCCCTTCGACGGAGGCATGGGGGTGACAAATCTCCACCTCTACTACCTGGCCACAAAACTTATCGTGATCCACGACTGGTTTGCGGGCAGCTGATCCGACCCAGCATACCGGGTGGAACTCAGGGCAATGGACTTCACGCAGATCCAGGCATTTCTATATGGTTGCCCGGTGCCACAGGATCTACCCCATGTCACTAGGACGGTGCTCACGGCCTGGCGTACAGCCCTTCGCCATGTGCAATGGGACTGGAGGCTCACCAGGCAGACACCGTTGTGGAGTGGGGCATGGCTGCGGGAGGTCTCGTCCTTGCATGATTTCCTCTGCTGGGACCTCGTTGGGATCCTGCTACTTGGAGACGTGTGGGTGGCAGACCTATTCGATCCTTCTCTGACCTACAACATCACGCCCTTCTTCCTTCCCAATTCTATAAGTATCTCCAACTCAGACATGCCCTCCACACTCACATTCCATCCCCCATCTCTCTCCCGGAATTCAGTCCCTTAGAGGCCCAGGTGATGATGGGGAACTTGGAGAGGGGAGAGGAGGGAGGGGTGGGAGGGGAGGGAACCTCCCGAATATACCGGTCACTGGAGAACAACGGTCCTGCGTCCCTAGACCGGCTCCGGGCTCGCTGGGAGGGATGGATGGTCCCCTTGGAAGAGGCGGATTGGCGGGATGCCCTTATGGCACCCAAAACCTTGACAACATACTCCAAGTTACGCCTGGTCCAACTTTACTACCTCCATGCAGCATACTTCACGCCGGCACGCTTTTCCAGGCCCGTATGCGACCCTCCCCGGCCTGCGCGCGCTGCGAGTCTGTCCCAGCAGATTTCGATCGCATGGTGTGGCAGTGTCCGGCCCTGGCGCAGTTCTGGAGAGGGGTGGAATTCGAGCTTACACAGGCCCTAGGATGGGAGGTCCCCCATGACCCGAAGCGCTTGCTGTTGGGAGTGTTGGACAGCCTCGATGGCTCCAGGGCAGACAAGTGTTCCCTGGGAACAGCTGTGGCGGTGGCGAAAAGGGATATAGCCGCGCTCTGGTCTCAGGCTAAGGCACCGACTGTGCGGAAATGGAGAAGAGGGGTGGATTAGTGTGGAGCACAGGAGGAGCCTCTCTTTGCGGCCCGGGGTTGCCCTGAACTATTCGGTAAAGTGTGGGGTAAATGGTTAAATTTGCTACCCGTGTGAGGATCCGCTTAAACTTGCTTGTCTATATTGTTTTGGGATTGTCACATCCAGTCCAGCTGGGCTGATTATACCTCTTGTCGAACGTATGTGTTGGGACTTCTTTAATTATAATGCTTGATCTGCTACCAGTGAATTTTTGTTTTTAAAAAAATCAATAAAGTTGACTATCAAAAAAAAAAAAAAAGAGGTTTGGAGGGCAGGACAATTCCAGCTTGGGCACCAGACCACACTTGCCTCATCTCTTAGTGATGCCACTGACGGCAGATGGTAGCAGTACGTCTCTAGTGTGACTCTAAAAACTAGTAGACATTTAGTTGGATACGAGAAGGCCTTTAGCCTTCAGAAAATCAACAAATATGTGTCTTAACAACAAAGCTGTGATTTCACATCTCTGTGTTCCCTTGAAGTAGAATACATTTGTGTTTGGACATTCTTGATAGAATGATGGAATGTGTGTTAAACATTGATGTTGGCTCATCTACATACCTGGGGCTGTCTCACCAGTCTTCTTAGGACTTAATGGAGCAGCTGCTTGCTCCACTGGTTCTTTGTCCTTTCCTTTTCGTCGAATTGGGCTTAAAGAAGGCGTATTTGCTAACGAGGGTAAAGCTGCCTTTGAATTAAAAAAGAGACAAAATTAGCTCCCGTTTTCATATTATCCAACATCTGAACAATAAGCTTAGTAAACTGATAAATATTTGTGTACTCATCTGACACTATATACAAAGTTATACTTAAATATCTCAGGTGGTTAGGTGATCATTTGCATTATGTCTTCATTGTCTGAGGAAACCTGCTGATTTTATTTACATCAAAACAAACATTTATTTACAATTGTTTTCTCGTAGAAAGCAAAACAAAAAGGAACGCTTGCCAGCAGGTAGGAAAATACTATTGCAAACTTGATAATTACCACTGAATAACAGTTGGAGAATAGAATTGTGCAATTGCGCCACCCCCCCACTTCCCCCAAAAAAGCTCTGGAGCTAGCTTCCATTACATTGCCTTATGTGGATGTATGACGTTACAACGCACACTTTTACAACACATATCTTTACAACGCATTTTTTACAACGCAACATCCATTACAACGCATTCCATTACAACGCATAATACCTTTACAACGCATACCATTACAACGCATAACATTACATTGCATGTTTTGGTAAGTATTGGAGAGTGTAGGGGTAAAATTACTATTCTTACTCCAAGGGGTGCAACAGTAGGGTAAGTGTTGGATAGTGTAGGGGTAAAAATTACTATTCTAACTCCAGGGGGTGCAACAGTAGGGTAAGTGTTGGATAGTGTAGGGGTAAAATTACTATTCTAACTCCAGGGGGTGCAACAGTAGGGTAAGTGTTGGATGGTAATGTTATGCATTGTAATGGTATGCGTTGTAATGACTGAGTTGTAATGACATGCGTTGTAATGGTGTGCGTTGTAGTTTCATGCATTGTAATGGTTGCGTTGTAATTGCATGCGTTGTAATGGATGTTGTATTGTAAACGTTTCGTTGTAATGGTAGTGTGTTGTAAAAGTTGCGTTGTAAAGGTTGTTTCCCCCTTATGTTACAAACATTTTTCAGTCCATTTCTTATAAGAGTGACAGTAACACCAGTGCCTTTAAGCTATGTTGCTGGACGTGTAATGGACAATACTAGCTCCCTAGCATCAGTGCTCTAACACTTAAAAAAAAAAAAAAGGAGTGTGTAGCAGCACTTCCTAGTACAGCTTCTATATATGCAACGATGCAAGAATGCAACGGCAGTATATCTTAGCAAAGCTACTAAATTAGAAATGGGGAGCACCAGCACTTCCCCAAAGGGCTGCCACATTGGGACCTGGCAGACTTAGGGAAATGTAATGCACACTTTCACTGGGAACCCACTTGGTTCTCTTCTGGTAAATTCGTAAACAATAATAGTCCATTCACTGGTTAATCTCGTTTCAAAACTTTCATGTTTATTGATTTCATTTCATCTTTTAATTACTGCGAATCCTTTTGTATCCATGACATTTCATGTTAACATTTCCCATTTACCCAATGCATTTCGGGTCTATGGTGACCCTTCTTCCGGGGTCTCGGTGCAGGCATGGCCCGCTGACTCCCAATTTTTCCAAATTTCGTAAAGTGTTTTCAGACTAAACACTAGGTGAATGTTGCACAACAACGAACGGGTTAATTAAGAAGAAGAAAAAACAAAAAATTAGAGTGCTGGATGGACTCAATAAAGTTTTAGTCAAAGACTTAGGGAAAGCACATCTACTAAACTCTGGGTTGACATACTGACGAAATTCACGTGCTACTGACACCTAGCAGACTGAGGGGAAACATATCTACCATACTCTGGATTGGCATACTGATACAAGCCCTATATGCCACTCTGGGACCTGTCAGACTGAGTGAACGTATGTCTACCATGCCCTGGGTCTGCACAGTGATGGAAGCCTCATCTGCCAGGCTGGCCCCTGGCAGATTGAGTGAAGATTTCTCTAACACATTCTGGGTCAGCATACTGACAGAAGGCCCATGTGTCACTCTGGCACCTGGCAGACTGAAGGAAGGTATATCTACCACAATTGAGTCTGCATACTGATGGAAGCCCTATGTACCAGACTAAGACCTAGTAGAGTGAGGGACGATATATCTACTACACTTTGGGAGAACATACTGACGGCAGGCTCATGTGCCACACTGGAGGCTGCCATACTGACGGAAAGCCTATGTGGAGGCTGCCATACTGAAGGAATGTCTACATTAAGGGCTGACAAACTGAACGAGACCTTGCATGTCACATTGAGGGCTGGCATTTTGAGGATCGTTTTCCTGGGCTCCCTAGATGGCTGGCGTGCAGAGGAAAAACTTTTGTCACACTGTAGTAAAAATTATATTGTACACTGCAGGATGCCAAGCTGGCTGAAGGTGGATATAACTTGTCAGGATCTGACCTAAAAGAAATGGGATTTGTCATATTGAAGAAACAATGAATCTATCATGTGGTGAAATGATGGGGTGGGACGTATCTATCACACCAGGTCTGACATGTTGGGGCAAATAAATCTGTCACACTGGAGTATAACCGACATCTCGCATTTAAGGCTGCCACTGGATAGAGGAAGCCTCACTAATTACATTAGGAGTTGACATATTGGTAGAGACCGTTAAACTGGTGGATGGCTGACCTGCAGCTTGAGTTGAAAAGACGTTGTGTGTGTGGGGGTGGGTGCGAGGGGTCTAATATTGAGGGCAAAGATCTGGTCAAGTACAAAATTACATACAGACAGAGACTGGATGTCACACTGGAAAATGACATACTGAGGAAGGCCAATCTGTCACGCAGTGGGTTGACAAGCTGACAGTAGCTAATCGGCAATACAGCTGGCACTGACAAGTGACGTATTGCGGGAAAGCAGTCCTTCTCATAGGTTTGGCTCCCAGTGGGTACACACAGCATTTTATCGTACTGAGGTCTATAAAATGAGAATCAGTGAGGTGAATACTTATAAACATCTGTTAATTGTTAATGTCTCATTGGAGTGAAAATTCTCTATAATTACGCCTGCTACGTTATGTAAGAAATGCCATAGCCAGCTTTACATAAGCTGAGTGAATAGAGCCCTTTAAATGTGATTCAGTACTGACAATTAACATATTTTCACTCCTCTTCCTGGAGCTGAGCACTCCCAGGTTGCCAGGTGGGAGCTCCAGAGAGGAGGCTATATGCATTAAAATGGCAGTGCTACATAGTGATATACAAGCACCTTAGACATAAACATGAAACAGGTACTGCGATTTTGTTTTGAAGAGTTGTAGTGTCAGCACACTCACAGAAAACAAGCTCAATGTCTAATAGGTAGACATCTGGAGATCATGGAGGCATGGATACATTAAAGAGAACCAATCTCTATATACACAAAAAGCTTAAAGAAATACTCAAGGGTGCAGGGTCTTGCAGATATGAAAGAACACATATACAAGCAGTAGGTGATATGAGTTCATTGATTTGTGTGTGCAATGTGTGACAGGGCAATAAAAAAGATTACTTACTTAAAGTGATGATATGTCTGGCGGATACTCTATCTACCTGCAAATTCCTCACCTGTAGAACAATCCCCAGGGATCAGACTGGATCCAGAAAACTCATTCGGCCTCTTAAGGGACATCAGGTGACATCAGTGAGGTCATAAAGCGCCTGCCCCGTCTCACCAATGTCAGTTACCCTCTGTTTTTTCCAAGCATTTGAGAGAGGGCAGACTGACATCGATGAAGAATTCGCAGTACCAGAAAACCTTCCCTTTAACACATCAATCAATTGGGGAGGGGGTGGGGTCGGTGCGGAATCTCTGTCTACCAGAAATATTGTTTCCTTTTTTTCCATTCCTTCAGTGCAGATCCGGAGCTAAGATTCTGATGGAATTTTTCCTTTCCCTCAAAAAAATCTAGCAATACCATGGCAGCCCCCCACAAAATCTGGTTTGAAACCATTGTAGGGAATGTGAGGGATGGAAGTCCATCATGTACTCCCATGCCATCTGTTTATTGTGTCTAAGGTCCGACCATGACTCAAAGTCCTGCTCTTTTTGCCTCTCCATGCACCCACAAGTCATCAAGGAAGCTCCTTATCGCTAGGGCGAAGGATTTGCTTTTGACTGACGCGTTATCGGGAATGGTTTCTGGTACTGCGAATTCTTCTTCGATGCCAGTCTGCCCTCTCGCCTCGAATGCTTGGAAAAAACAGAGGGTAACTGACATTGGTGAGACAGCGCAGGCGCTTTATGACATCAGTGATATCACGTGATGTCACTTCTGGGGCCAAATGAGTCCAGTGCCCTCTACAAGAGACTTTGTTGCTTTAAAGTTTTCCGGATCCAGTCTGATGCCTGAGGATTGTTCTATGGAGAAGAATGGGACTGTGGAAGTATCCATCAGAAGCATGATGTCAGTGATGTGATGGATACATAGTATGAGCTAAGTATGAAATCTGAGTGGTGTGGGGAATGTGAGAGATGTGAACAATGTAAATAGTATGTAATGTAATTTATGTAGTGTGAGCTTTATGAACAAAGTGAATGTTTTAAATGGTGGGTAAAGTATGCGATAGAACTGGTGTGAAAGACGATAATGGTGCAACAAGTGTGAGTGGTGTGAATGTTATGAGCGACATTATACATATGATGCCACTGATGCAAATGAGGTGCAGTTTGTTAGTTGCATACATTTGAGTGATGCAGGTAGAATGAGTGTCCTGTGGGTGATGCAAGTGTCATATTGTGAGTAGTCAATATGTGAAATACGACCCATGACCCTGCTCGCAGGCAGATCGCTCCCCACGCTGCTGCACGGCTCTGCTTGCATTGTTTTTGCCTAATCTTGTATTTTTCCCCTGTGCCTAACTTGCTTTCTTGCCCAGACTTGTCTTTATTCCCCTTTGCCTGTACTTGCTTTCTTGCCCAGACTTGTTTTTATTCCCCTGTGCCTGTACTTGCTTTCTTGCCCAGACTTGTTTTTATTCCCCTGTGCCTGTACTTGCTTTCTTGCCCAGACTTGTTTTTATTCCCCTGTGCCTGTACTTGCTTTCTTGCCCAGACTTGTTTTTATTCCCCTGTACCTGTACTTGCTTTCTTGCCCAGACTTGTTTTATTCCCTTGCCCCGCCCACCTGCAATCCCATTCGCCGCCCCGCTCCCGCCTCCCAGCTGCTCCTCCCTCCCACATTCCCTCATATGGAAGCCGCTACGCGGGCGCGCTCAGCGGGCGCACCACTGCCACGCCGCTGGCGCACCTAAGGCAAGCCCGTCTGTGCCCGTCCGTGCCTGGACCGGGACCAGCGCCAAGACCCCTGGACACCACGAACAGCACGTCGCACGACACCGCTACGATGCCAGAACCCTCCACGCACTCAATACAGGACGATCACACACCTGCTTCCTGGCCGCCCCGAAGCTCACCCACGGAGCTTTCACCTGCCGGAACTGCAGCTTCACAAGCATCCGCCCCACCATGCTGGCGACCAGGAAAGAACTCAACCACCTCAGATGCATCCTTCTCAACACCCGCTCCGCCCGAAAACATGCCGTTGAACTCTGACCCTTACTCGACTCAACCTCCCCAGACGTCGCCTTCCTGACGGAGACCTGGCTGAACCCCGCCTCGGCACCGGACATAGCCATAGCCATCCCGGAGGCTACAAGATCACCCGCAAGGACCGCACCAACAGAGGGGGAGGAGGAATCGCCATCGTCCATAGGAACACTCTTAGAGTCTCGACCAACACCGACGACACCCTCAGCACCGCCGAGCACCTGCACTTCCAGATCCACACCGACCCCAACACCACTCTCAGAGGAACCCTCATCTACAGACCGCCCGGACCCCGACCACAGTTCAGCGACTCCATCGCCGACTTCGTCAGCACACACGCCCTCGCCTCCATGGACTACATCCTTCTCGGGGACCTGAACTTCCACCTCGAGAACAATGACGACACCAACTCCACCACCCTGATCGACAACCTAGCCAACCTCGGACTCAGACAACTTGTCACAACACCCACCCACTCCGCCGGTCACACGCTTGACCCCATCTTATCCGCAAGCCCCCACGTCTCCTTCAACCATACCACCGAACTCCACTGGACCGACCACCGATGCATCCACTTCGCCTTCAAGAAACCCACCACGCACCACCGCACCCAACAGATGCCTCACCGCTGCTGGAGCAAAGTCACCGAAGACCAGCTAACCAGCACCCTCGCCCAGAGCCCACCCGCCGACCATACCGACCCTGACACCGCCGCCCGCAACCTCAGACAGTTAATCAACGACTGCGCCAACACCCTCACCCGATCAAGAAACTCTCCAACAATCATACCAACAAGACAGCCAGCTGGTTCACTGAAGACCTCCAGGCCTCCAAGCAAACCTGCCGAAAGCTGGAGAAGAGCTGGCTCCGTAAACGAACACCGGACAGCCACGCTGCCCACAAGAATGCCACCCGCAGACACCATCACCTCATCAGATCCGCCAAAAGGGCCTCCTTCAAAGACCGCCTAGACAACAACGCGCACAACAGCAAAGAGCTCTTCAACATCGTGAAGGAACTCTCCAACCCCAGCTCCAACACCAACGACGTCCAACCCTCGCAAGACCTGTGCGACTCGCTGGCCACCTTCTTCCACCGCAAGATCACAGACATCCACGACAGTTTCAACGCCACGACCACCCCGACAACCACTGAGACCTCCGCCCCCACGACCACCATCAGCACCAACCGCCTGCTCTACTGGACCAACATCAACGACGATGACACCATCAAGATCATGAACACCATCCACTCCGGATCTCCGTCAGATCCATGCCCACACCACATCTTCAACAAAGCCAGCACATCCATCGCACCCCATCTCCGGAAAGTCATCAACACCTCCTTCGAGACAGCAACCTTCCCTGAGAGCTGGAAGCACGCCGAGATCAACGCCTTACTCAAGAAACCCAAGGCGGACCCCAAGGACCTCAAGAACTTCCAGCCCATCGCCCTGCTCCCGTTCCCGGCAAAGGTCATCGAGAAGACAGTCAACAAACAACTGACCTGCTACCTCGAGGAGAACAACATCCTGGACCCTTTCCAGTCTAGGTTCCGCAGCAAGCACAGCACCGAGACTGCCCTCTTAGCCGCCACTGATGACATCAAGTCTCTGCTGGACAACGGAGAAACGGCGGCTCTCATCCTTCTGGACCTGTCAGCTGCCTTCGACACGGTCTGTCACCACACATTACGAACACGCCTCCACAACGCTGGGATCCAAGAGAAGGCCCTGGACTGGACCACCTCCTTCCCCTCCGGCAGAACACAGAGCGTCCACCTTCCCCCCTTCCGCTCCAAAGCCACCGAGATCATTTGCGGCGTACCCCAGGGCTCATCCCTCAGCCCAACCCTGTTTAACATCTACATGGCACCGCTCGCCCACGTCGCCCGTCGGCACGACCTCAACATCCTCTCCTACGCCGATGACACCCAGCTGATACTCTCCCTCACCAAGGACCCCCACACCGCCAAAACCAACCTTCACGAAGGAATGAAGGATGTTGCTGAATGGATGAGGAACAGCCGACTGAAACTGAACTCGGACAAGACGGAGGTCCTCATCCTCGGATCCAACCCTTCGGCCTGGGATGACTCCTGGTGGCCGACCGCACTGGGAACCGCTCCAACACCCACCGACCACGCACGCAACCTAGGGGTCATCCTCGACTCCACCCCCTCCATGACTAGACAGGTTAACGCCGTCTCCTCCTCCTGTTTCAACACCCTCCGCATGCTCCGTAGGATCTATAAGTGGATCCCCACTGAAACGAGAAGAACAGTCACCTAGGCCCTTGTCAGCAGCAGGTTGGACTATGGAAACGCCCTCTATGCAGGAGCCTTGGCCAAACTCCTGAGACGGCTCCAACGCATCCAGAACGCCTCTGCACGCCTGATCCTCAACATCCCTCGCCACAGCCACATCACACCCCATCTGAGAGACCTGCACTGGCTCCCAGTCAACAAGAGGATAATCTTCAAGCTCCTCACCCACGCACACAAGGCACTCCACAACACCGGACCAACGTACCTCAACAGACGACTCAGCTTCTACACCCCACCCGGCAGCTCCGCTCTGCCAACCTTGTCCTTGCTACAGTCCCCCGCTTCCAAAGAGCGACCTCATGCGGCAGATCGTTCTCCCACCTCGCCGCCAAGACCTGGAACACCCTCCAGCAGACCGAAGACCTGTTGACCTTCAGAAAACTCAAGACCTGGCTTTTCGAGCAGTAGCAGCATTCCCCACCTCAGCGCCTTGAGACCCTCACGTGTGAGTAGTGCGCTTTACAAATGATATGATTGATTGATTGATTGAAATGTGAGTTGTATGAGAGGCACAAATGGTATGAGTGTAGGTTTCATATGGCAACGCCTACTGTAGATAATATGGGCTGCCATGCAAAAAGTGATAATACTGGCTTTGCAACTGTTTGAGCTGCCAGAGCCATGAGTCAGAATTGAGTTGAACAAGTTTCTAACCTTTGGTAACGCTCTTTCTAATAGAGACTTCCCTGGAAGGGAAGACCATAAAGGAACCACCCCTGAAAGCTGACGTCAGTGGCTTTGGAGGCAATCTGTGCCCCCAGACCCAGAGTTCCAAGAGCAAATGGGTTGTGAGCAGTGTGCAGATTCCTTGACTTGGGATCCTATTAATGGGTAGAATTTAATCACAGAACGCCAAATCTGCCAAATGAATTCAATTTGAAGATTGGGGAATTTAAGCAACCCGTAGGTGAGTTTTCATTCTATCTCCAACCGGAGATTCTTTGGGAAATATTAATGTGGTACGGCTCTACTGCCGAACCCGCACCGAATCCAGAAGCGCCCATGGTCTGAGCGACAGCGAGCCATCTTCGGGGGATATATAACTGAAAATTTGGAACGATCATGTTCATTTATTGCCATGTGAAGTAAATTATTCGTTATTGCATTTATGCATTTTAAAATGTGTTGTTTCTTATGTTGTTTTGCTTTTTACAAAACATTATAGAAATTGATTTCATTTTTGGCCTTGGCAACAACAGTCTGTTTGTTATGTCCATTAGTCACATGACCAAGCTGGATGTAGGAGGGGTGCATTGCATTATAAAAATAACAACATTCTGCTACTCTCTGCATGTGAACAAGGGCTGCTCAGCCCGAAACGCGTCATCGTTGGTTTTTCCACCTAACCTTTCTGCAGTAAAAAAGAACTGTTACCTAAAATTGTGGTCCGTCTCCTGCTTCGCCGGTCTTGTGGGATTGGAGGTGGCTGTTGGGAGTTTTCATGGCATGTTACTTCAGAAGTTCGGCTTGCTTCCGGTAACTGACCCCCTCTCCTGAAGTTGGCGCCTGTTTTCAAACCGAACTTTTGCTCACTCCTAAACAGCATTCCACAGACGCCCCCTATTGCAGCCCACAAGATTCAAGAAGGCGAATTGCGAGGAACAAGCGGTAGCGGGGTCGGAGGACCTTGCTTCGAATTGAAGAATCGCAACGCAGTGAGTCAAAGGCAGCGCATAGGTGGGGAGGTTTTTCAAGGTATATGATTGGGACTCTGCAGTGAAAGCCGCGGAACAAGTAACAAGCGGCTAATCGAGTGCACTGCAGTAAACTGACACGGTTCGGTGGAAGTCTCAGCATGTCTGCAGAAGCTTTCCTTGCGAGGGAGGTGGAGGCGGAGGAATTGTTTGTACAGATACCGATATCGGGAGTAATATCGAGCAAAGTCCCCGCAAGTGTAGAGGCAAGGGAAGATGCCGGCATAAAAACGTTATATAGAGAGTTACAAAAACAGAAGCGCTTGGAGATAACCAAATGGTGGGAGCATTATTCACTGACAAAATATGCGGATGTAGGGCGCGTACCTAGAGGACTACGTATCATGCTTGCACCAAGCTTTGATAGACCTAACCCCCAAATGTTGAAAGAATGGGGACAGAGCAATTTAGCGGCATCAATATACCTAGTCCATATTCTTATAAAATATGCTGCCATTGATAGGGCGAAAATCCTGAAAACCATTGAAAAATTAAACGAGGATATCGCGAAGATTAAAGAAACTGATGCAGTGAAAAAGCTGAAGGAAGCAATGGAAGAGAGGCTAAAAAAACACCAGGACAAAATAAAAGTCAGAAAGGTCAATAAGTTTGCACGCGACCAAGCCGACTATGCCCAAGGCCAAATATTTACCTTTGCCCGTAAGTTTAGTGTGGCTAAACGACAGCAATATAGTGGGAAAGCCAACAAACATGATGCCCCGCCTTGTGGCCGCAATGAAAATGACAACACTGATGATGAAACCACAAGTGTGGACACTGTGTCTCTTACAAGCGAGTCCAGTCACGATTCAGACAGGAATGTACAAGTGGCCCCTATCCTAAATTTGGAGGAAGAACTCGATTTTTTTAGTCGAGGAAAGACTGAGGACATTGCGTCCAAGGCAAAGAAATCTGGCAACAAACGAAGAAACCAAAAAAGGCGAGAAAGAAGGAAACATTCCAAACAAAAATGTGCAGGCAAAGAAAGCAAAACAAGTATGGCAGAGGAAGAGACAGTAGGCGGCAAATCTATAATCAATCTGTCCAGTACTGTTCTAACCAAAGCCGAGGAATAACTTTTATCTCTTGGGCTCAATTATTGCCAGAGAAAGTCTTTCAACTACGCTGCAACTCGCATTGACATTTTCTGTTTCATCAGAAAACTTAAGCTTAAGAAATTCTTTGCCCTACAGAGACTTAAATCGAGTGGTGATATCATCACCTCTGAGCTTCCCAGCACATCAGAAGAAGTGGAAGAGGCCACTGCCGCTGATGGTCCAACTATTCTAACCCTTAATGATTTGCGTCAAGCTACATGCTCCCAACCAATGGGCCCGGATATTGATTGCAACACACAAACCAGACTCGCCAAGATTGGTATGATACAAAAAGGAGCTGGGATCACTCCATTCAAAAGTAAATCAAAATGTATTCCTCTGACTGTCAAAGATACTGTTGACACATTCCACGATTGTATAGTGTCAGAAATCAAGCAGTTATACACTCAAACCTGCAACCACATGAAAAACAGATTTGATCAAAAACAAGCTAACTATTATGCCCTTATGAAAAAGCTGAGTGATAATCCGAACATTGTGGTGAAGACTTCGGATAAGGGCGGTAACATAGTCATTTGGCCCAAGATTGACTATGTAACCGAGGCTTATAGACAACTACATGACACTTCGTGTTATGAAAAGTCCAGCAACAAAGAATATGTGAATGCCAAAGTAACTTTGGAAAAACTCTTGCACAGATGGCGGAGAGAAGGTCTAATTTCTGGGGAGGAATTTAAATTTATGTTTAAAGAATTTCCAGTTCTCCCAGTTTTTTACCTTATTCCAAAGGTCCATAAATGTGTTTTGCCTACGCCTGAAAGACCGATAATATCGGCCATTAACAGTGTTTGTGAAAATGTGGGACAATATATCGACTATTTTTTGCAGGACTTGGTAACTAGCCTGCCTTGTTACGTTCGGGATACAAGCGACTTTCTGCAAAAAATAAATGATCTTGAGTGGCAGGAAGATATGTTGCTGATAACGCTGGACGTTGAGTCCTTATATACAAGCATTGGGCACAGAGGTGGATTGAAGGCAACCAAGCACTTTCTGAACAAAAGACCCGCGGAACTATATGAACATAACAAAGTTATCTTGAGCTTGATGGAGTGGTGCCTCAATAATAACTACTTTATCTTTGGAAAGGACATATGGAAGCAGCTAAGAGGTGTGGCTATGGGATCCTGCTTCTCCCCCAGCTACGCGTGCTTGCATGTGGGCTGGTGGGAGGAGCGGGAGGAGCGGGTTCTCAAGACCACACATGCTGTATGAGTGAAAGAGAAAATCGCCAGGTATCTAAGATATATCGATGATATCTTCATCTTGTGGCAAGGTGAGGAAAAGGAGGCTCTACTATTTATTGAAGAAATCAACAACAATTCTCTAAATCTTAGATTTACGTCTCATATCAGCAGAGACGAGATAGAGTTTCTTGATGTTAAGGTCTATGTCAATGCCAACAGACTAGAATCTACATTGTATAGAAAGCCCACATCAGGAAACACCACACTGCACGCCTCCAGTCTCCACCATAAACACACTATTTCCAGCATCCCCTATGGAGAAATTCTAAGGATTAAGCGAATTTGTAGCTCCCCTGGTGATTTGGAAAATTGCATTAACAATCTTAGGACTCGACTGAAAGAGCGAGGTTATTCTGACAGGATTTTTAACCAGGCTTTGGCTAAAGCCAGACTGAGAACCAGGGAGAGTCTGTTCTCTAAGGAGAATATTGAAACTAAAACATCTGAACCTAACTCTAATTTGGGTAATGAATCTAATAGTTGCCCAAGATTTATCACTGCTTTTAGCAATGAAGAACATAAGATCAGGAACATTATTAAGAGAAATTGGCCAATAGTGCTTACCGATAACATACTGAATTCTACTCTACCTAGTAAGCCTTTGGTAACATTCCACAGAGCTAAAAGCATGGGAGCAACTCTAGATACTAGCAGTCCGGAGTTAAAGCAGAAGAACATATGTCTGCAGCCTAGGGCTGGGTTCCATAAATGCATTCATTGCAGGGCATGCAAGTACGGAGTCAATAAGACACACTATCACACACCATTTGACTCTAGAGAAATCCCTATCAAAGGGAACCACTCATGTAAGACTGACTTTGCAGTTTATGTCCTGAAGTGCACCTGTGGCTTAAATTACATTGGAAGCACGAAGGCACAGGTGCACATCAGGATCTTGCAACACCTCAGAGCCACATTACACAATGATCCCGCATATCCGGTAGCACGTCATTTTGCTCTTAAACACAATAACGACCTAAGCTGCCTTTCTTATTATGTGGTAGGATCAGTCCCAAAACCCCGTAGAGTAGGAAATAGGGAATTGCTACTGAGGCGTTTTATTTTGGAGTTCGACAGTAAGTGGCCTAATGGTCTTAACACTACTGAGGACATCCATAACTTTCTTTAAAAATCTCCAATAATCTTTCACTAAGTCTGTTGTCTACATGGGTGTCAGTTTAATGCCACAATGACACTTAGTGCATATACCAGAGCGTAGTACTAGTAGTGTCTCTATTGGTTAATAGCAGTTTTGGCATCTTTACACAAACCCTTCCAGATGAGTAGTCAGGTTCCCTGTTGCTCATCTGGATTCTCTGTTTTCATGGGGACTCTGTGTCATCGGATATTTATGATTTTAATAGATAGTCAGGTTCCCTGTTATCGATTACACCATGAAATTCCTTTGACTATTTAATCAGTCGTTTATCTATTGTGTACCTCCATGTCCATTCTCCCCTTCTTTTAGAATAGCATTCACATGATCTTTTCACATTGTATTTCAATATGATGAATTACTGTTTTAAAAAGTGTTTTAGATTTACCTTTTATCAGAACAATATGGCGTAGTCCAATTTTTTATAGAGGTAACATTCTGATTCATTTTCTATACTCAGATTTTTTCAATCATACACTTTAGCACTTTTCTGATATAGATCTGTTTGCACTTTATTATAAGCTTTTTTGCACACTAGGCAGAGATGTCTAGCCACTGTTTCTAAAATTCTGCATATTTAGCACTTTATGGCCTACGTAAATCCCAGCGTAATTTTTATTTGTTCCTTTGGGAACAAGTGACTTGGTACTAACATTTATTTTTTTGAATATGTTGTGGCCTATCTGGTTTACAGGGTTTATCCAGTGAGTAACCGAAAATTTGGAACAATCATGTTCATTTATTGCCAAGTGAAGTCAATTATTCGTTATTGTATTTATGCAGTTTAAAATGTGTTGTTTCTTATGTTGTTTTGCTTTTTACAAAACATTATAGAAATTGATTTCATTTTTGGCCTTGGCAACAACAGTCTGTTTGTTATGTCCATTAGTCGCATGACCAAGCTGGAGGCGGGATGTAGGAGGGGTGCATTGCATTATAAAAATAACAACATTCTGCTACTCTCTGCATGTGAACAAGGGCTGCTCAGCCAAAAACGCGTCATCGTTGGTTTTTCCACCTAACCTTTCTGCAGTAAAAAAGAACTGTTAGCTAAAATTGTGGTCCGTCTCCTGCTTCGCCGGTCTTGTGGGAGGCTGTTGGGAAATATATATATATATATATATATGCATGCAGTTAGCCGGCTCGACACCGGTTAGTAAGGAGGCACTCACTCAGGCAAAGTAGTTTTAGACCAACAGCTTTATTTTAGCTTTCTCGTCGAAACCCAACGCGTTTCGCCTTCAGCCGAAGGCTTGGTCACGGGTGTTGAGCTCTTAACACGAGCCTTCTTTTATGTTTAGTGCACAGTGAAAAAACAAGTGAAATGCAAGTGCATTGTGGGAAACGTAGTTTTAACATGTGATAAGTGTTAAGGTGCACATTTTTAAAGGAAATAAACATTTAGAGTTTTTGCTTCAGGAATTGCGGTAGATTAGTTCGTGCAGTGATGGCAATTTTAGTTTCAAAGTCTTTGGTGACTATTGTTTCACTTTGCCATTCTAATTCTTACGTTTTACAATTCTCTTTGGTGAGTGTATTCATTGTAGTAAGGGGGTAGTTCATTTTTGTATGCAGTTCGTAATGGGATTTATTTGGTTTCTACAATTAGTCTTTTCACAGATGTACGTGCAGTTCTTCAATTTGATTGAGTCTCTTGGCTCTAGGGTTCTGAAGGCAATGATATGTTTGGATTCTTTTTGCCTTAATGCTTTCCTCCGATTGCCACCTCTTTCTGAATCTGCCTGTTGGTCAATGGCGCAGTATCTGAGGGTTTCCCAGTTGTTATTGTGGTGTTGACTCATGTGTTTAGCAATGGCATTGGATTGATCTCCATGGGTAACTGCTCGCGTGTGTTCTAGTATACGTTTTTTGGCCTCAAAGATGGTGCTTCCAATGTAGCTTTTTGCACATGGACATGTTACCATGTACACAACAAATGTACTTTTGCACGTGAGATGATGTTTAATCTTCCATTTCTTGCCTCCAAACATTTCGATTTCTTTAGTTGGTGACGCTATTCTGCAGACCTTGTTTGCAAGGCCAAAATCCTTGGCGGTGCAACCAGGTGATGTTTGGGATGTTTTTGAAGTGGCTGTGAACCAATTGATCGCCCAAGTTTTTTGCTCGGCGATAAGTGACATTTGGATGCTCCCCGATGATTTTGGCCAACGTCTGATCTGAACGTAGTATACCCCAATGTTTTTTGATTGCCCTTGTTACTAGTCCTCTCTCTGCACTGTAAGATGTGATTAGTCTGATTTTCTCTTCTGTTTTTGTTGTTTTAATTCCATGTAGAATTTGATTTCTGTCTTTCTCAATCACTCTTTTAAGACATTTTGCCACAGTCGTGGGTCGATATTTTCTTTTGATGAATCTGTTTGAGGCCTGTGTGCTATGCTTCTGGAATTCCGATTGTTTCGAACAATTTCTTTTTAGACGAAGAAATTCCCCGTACGGGATATTTTGCTTTAGTTTTTCTTCGTGAAAACTTTGTCCATGTAAAATGGAATTGGTAGCGGTTTTCTTTCGATGTAATGTAGTTTCCAGATGATTGTTTTCGATGTAGATCTCTGTGTCCAGGAATACTACTCTTTCACTACTTATTTCGTAGGTGAACTTGAGGTTTGTTGGGGTGTTGTTCAGCCTTTCAAAGTATTTTTCAAAGTCTGTTTGTTCTCCGTCCCAGATTATAAAGAGATCATCTATAAATCTCAGCCATATGATCGTCTTCTTTTTCCATGCATAATGTTCCGATTTCCAGGCTTCATTCTGTTCATACCAGCCCATTGTGAGATTGGCATAATTGGGTGAAAAGGAGAAACCCATAGCACATCCGCGTATCTGTTGGTAGATTTTTTTGTTGAACAAGAAGTTGTTGTTATGTAAACACAGGTGGATCATTTGATTCAACATTTCATTATGTTCTCTGTATCTTATGTTAAATAATATTTACATGCATTTATGCCAATGTGGTGTTCAATGTTAGTGTACAGTGATGTCACGTCCATAGTGATGAGTTTGAAAGTGGGTTTCCAGATAATCTTTTCTAATTGTTTTAGGAGATCTGTGGTGTCTTTTATGAACGATGGTAGTTCTCTTACTAGGGGTGCTAGAAAGAGGTTGATGTAGTTTGAAATCCCTTCTAGTAGAGAATTGTTGGCTGACACAATTGGCCTTCCCGGCGGTTTTTGACTGTCTTTGTGAACCTTTGGTAGGCAATAAAAAGTGGGGAATGTTGGAAATTTGTTCGTCATATATCTTTTTTCATCCTCCCTTATTAAGCCAGTTGCTGTCCACTTGTTGAGCAGTTGCATGATTTTTTCTTGCAGTTCTGTTGTAGGATCTTGTTTCAGGAGTTTGTAACAGTTTGTATCCAATAGTTGACGTTGGGCTTCGTCTATGTAGTCTGTTTTGTTGATAAGAACGATGTTCCCGCCCTTATCTGCCGGTTTTATCTCAATTTTCTTGTCTTCTGCAAGATTCTTTATAATTGTTTTTTCTTTCTGAGTCAAGTTATTTTTGGTTTGATTTGGTTGAATTTTATATAGTTCTTCAATTACTAGCTCCTGAAATATGTCGATCTTATTGCCAGGTGGTAATGTGGGGTTGTATTTCGATTTTTGTTTAAGACCACTTTCATTGGCGCCATCTTGTTCAATTGTGTCTTCCATTGCAATTAGTTCTTGCTCTTCTTGTGAAATTGTCATTGCTCCCATTGTCATAAGAGTGGAGAGTGCCATGGCATCTTCTGCATTTAAATTGATATTAAATGTTTGTCTTTGTTGTGTTTCTCTGTTGGTAATTTTTTCTGCATAGATTTTGGCCAGTTTTAATTTTCTCGTGTATTTGTACAGGTCTACACGGGTCTCAGCAATGTTTATGTGGGGAGTTGGGCAGAAGTTTAATCCTTTCTTCAAGGTGTCTTGTTCCAATTGCGTTAAGGTTCTTGATGAGAGGTTGATTATATTTAGCTCTTGTGAGTCAGGGCAAGGGTCCATTAACGTCGTGGTTGTCTGAGTCTCGCTGTGGACCACGGATTCTCCTTCGCCTCGTTTCTTACCTCTCTGTCCTCTTCTGGTCTTACTCCACTTCCTCGTGGTCGTCCTCTGCCTCTGCCTCTTGTTGGTTGTTGTTGTTGTTGCTGATGTTCCAATGCTTTTTGCATTTCTATTAAAAAATTGGTCTTTTTTGATTGTTGTACTGTGTTTTGTGTTGTTTGCTCTTCCTGGTCACTTAGTTCAAGACTTGTGAGTGAATCAAAGCTTGAGGTTTCATGTCCCTCATGTTGTGCGGGTTGCTTGTTTCTTTTTTGTATACGTTGTTTGCCAAAAGTAAAGATGCGTCCTTCCTCAAAGTCCGCTTTGTCTCGTTGAAATTTATGTTGTTTGCGAGCTTTGACGCGTGCTTCATGTTTGTCTAAATTCTTAAGGATGTCTGTTTTTAATTTTTGATGGTCATCATTTAGAGTTAGGGAGTTGATTTCCTCCTCAGTTATTTTTAATTCACTTTTAATTTCTTTGAGAATTTTATCAATATGTTTGATGAGTATTGCCATCAGGCCCATAGATGAATCTAGGAGTTGTTCCCCCCATTCCTGAAGTAACTCATCAGTTGTGTCTTGGTGACTTGGCATGAGTGTTAGTCGTAAGCCTCTGGGTATCCTTTTTGCCTCCATGTACTTTTGCAGGCTTAGAAGTTCCCACCATTTGTTGATTTCTCTCTTAGAGAGGCGTTCCCAATTTTTTAATTTGTCTCTGATTGTGTTAGAGGGTGTGCCAATTTGACCTCTTTCCATTCTTGTTGCCCCTTTGCTGGTGAATAGATTGTGAATGTCCGCTGTCCTTTTCGCTTCTCTTTCTTCCATGACGAGTTTTTCTATTTTAATTATATTTTTTAAGAACCAAAAGGTTTCTATTTTTTTTTGTTGGTTTTCAAATGCCTGAGTCCTTGATTGTTAAAACAGTGTGGCAATGTCCGTAGTTTGTTAGTGTTCGTGTTGTCTTGATCAATAAAGTTTTTTTCAAATGCTTTGCAACACTTTGGAACAAAAACGCTACTGATTGTAACTTCTGTTTATGTGTTTTCTTAAGTATTCTAAGAAAGAACGGTCGCGCTTATTATCACAAATTTTGCCGAGAGGTGGCACATTTCTTTTTCGTGCTGCGGGTTTATAGATCTGCTCTTACCGGAGTGTGTGTTGAACGCGGCTTTCCGTTTCTCCTGTGAAGCCCAATGACGTTCAGCATTCGTCTCAGCGGTAAGGCGTCCTCAGTATCCGCTCCCTTTGCGTCTCCGTGTGTCAGTTGGACCCGATGCAGGTGGTGACAGCAGGAGTGTGTGTCAGAAGAGGCTGCCTGCTTCTCTCTTGCGAAGTTCGGTAGTAATCACCATTCGTCTCCGCTGGGTCAGGCGTCCCCCTCCTCCGCTCTCCTTACGTTTCTGTCAAAAAGTCGGGTCAGCGCATGGGAAGCCTCTCAAGCGTTTCGTTTGTTGTGATGGCAGCCTGGCGTTCAGAACAGGAAAAATCCACTTTTCAGGTTTTGGTTCTGGGGTGGAACGCTGGCGCTCTGTATTTCGGCAAGGTGCACTCCTGGAAAACGACAGAACCAGTCGTTATGGATGCATGCAGTTAGCCGGCTCGACAACGGTTAGTAAGGAGGCACTCACTCAGGCAAAGTAGTTTTAGACCAACAGCTTTATTTTAGCTTTCTCGTCGAAACCCAACGCGTTTCGCCTTCAGCCGAAGGCTTGGTCACGGGTGTTGAGCTCTTAACACGAGCCTTCTTTTATGTTTAGTGCACAGTGAAAAAACAAGTGAAATGCAAGTGCATTGTGGGAAACGTAATTTTAACATGTGATAAGTGTTAAGGTGCACATTTTTAAAGGAAATAAACATTTAGAGTTTTTGCTTCAGGAATTGCGGTAGATTAGTTTGTGCTTCGCCGGTCTTGTGGGAGGCTGTTGGGAGATATATAAATATATATGGAGCAGATTTATATGGCCTGACTGAACCGCCACCATCGCAACTCCGTCGGCCATGCTGGCCGGCAGTTATTCAAACTGAGGGTTTTCCTGCCATATGACGGACACCCATGGATTTCTGCGTGTAACACTGGTGGCAGGCGAAGGACGTAATGGCACGTTGTGGACAGCTCAGGGTGACTGCGAGCTGAAGCTGGACTAATTGGAGGCAAGAAAATTGTGAACATTAAATATCATTCACGGAGCATGTCAACTGCAAAATCGTCTTGAATTTTCCGGCTCTCCAATGACGGAGTAGCTGCCCTCCCATTGGCCAATTCTTCACCAATAAAAACGCTGGATGTACCACGCAATGTGCCAGGTGTCATTCATTCATGCACTGAAGAAAGCGAAATGCTGAAAGGCGTCTGCGGACAATCCTGACACATCCTAAGAGTGCGTCCACTGAGCTGTAGTTGTTGTGGAACACACGGGTTCCATCCCCGTGATTGGGCGCACCCGCTGCGAGTTCGGTAAGACAGGCCCTGTGGTGGAAGAAAGGAGCGGATATATATATATATACCGAAGAAGGCAAATCCGCCGAAATGCATCATGCCCTGCACTTTGTGGAATAAACGGATGCTTGAACTTCCCCTGCTGTGTCCTCTGCTCTTTCCTAGCGGAGTGGATCGTTTCTTTGTGTATCAATTCCACGCGCTGGCCAATTGCGCGTGTAAAGAGGACCCGCCTCATCAAGTGATCTGCAACAAAAAGTGGCATCGAGACTAAGCCTCCAAGGTATTGGGAAAAATTGCAGACCCGCCACATGACAGGATCCGGGAATGTGGCTGCTGTCATGAACAGTCCGTCACTGCATGGAGATGCGCGGTAACTTTACTAGCGTATCACGGCCCTACTTGGGATTCAGGACTGTGGTTGAGGCGTTTGGGGACCCAAGGCAACCGGGACCACTTTATTTGGGAATCGCTAGGTTGTCAGTAAACCTATTCCTCCTTTCAAACACAGGCACTATAGCGCTGACTTCAGCTTAAGAGGAACCGCTTTTGACACTCACTGAAGTGAAGGATCATGGTAACTGGAGTCCGGGACATTAGGGCTGCAGCTGCTACCAATCATCAGTGTTTCCAGCTTCACTCCCACCAATGGGAGGGCCGTGTAGAATTTAAAGAAGGGACTAAGCGAAACCCAGTGTAATAGGCATCCGAAGAAGGCAAATCCGCCGAAATGCATCATGCCCTGCACTTTGTGGAATAAACGGCTGCTTGAACTTCCCCTGCTGTGTCCTCTGGTCTTTCCTAGCGGAGTGGATCGTTTCTTTGTATATATATATATATATATATATACATATCCACACAAGCAGGTTAGCCCCAAAAGGAGTTCCACCACAAAAAAATGCGTGGTTTACAAAAAAAAATTATTTGAAGACTTGCAAGCAGGCAGCACTACGAACACTGGCATCAGTCAAATCAATGCGCCATTGATTTGACTGATGCTAGTGTTCGTAGTGCTGCCTGCTTGCAAGTCTTCAAATAAAATTTTTGTAAACCACGCATTTCCTGTGGTGGAACTCCTTTTGGGGCTAACCTGCTCGTGTGGATATATATGGATATATATATATATATGGATATATATATATATATATATATGGATATATATATATATATATATATATATATATATATATATCTCAAAAAGACCTTCCTTTGCGTTTCGGGCTACATGGAGCCCTTGATCACAACACATGCTCAAGTTTTTTTTCTGTTTTTAAAGTGACAGTGCATAGTGAACAATAAAACTGAAAAACAGACTAACATGTTGTTCTGTTTTCAACATTGCAGTTAAAATGACTTTCAGTACACAATTATAAATGTTCCTTCACCTTCATCATGTGCAAAGATAATATTCATAAATATTCATCTTTATAAATAAATAAATAAAATTCCCATTTATAAATATAATAAAAATACATGTTAAAAGAGGATACATATAATGGCAACACCATTTACTACCTCTGTTACATTTACTAACTGCTTAAATGCAAGTTTGATCATTTGATTGTTACTGTTTTTCAATCTCCATTTATGATATTTTAGCAGAATTGAAACAATGCATATATAAATACATATTGTTAAAATGCACACAGGATAAAAATGTCATCTTATCGTAGAACCGGTGTTTTTATTTTTCTCACTCACAATTTGTTACTGTATAATCCAGGAATGCCCATGTGTTCCCTTTATTTTATAAATATATATAAACATATGCATAAAGATATATAAATACATACATCATACACTAGAATACCAACAATGTCATAATCCTGCATTAATACATTTGTGTTTGACATATGCAGAACAATTTAAAAAACATAGAATCAGTGTGTCAATAAGCGTCTAAGAAAGAGCATAGTGGAGGAGGGAGAACAGAGGCTCACATTATTTAAAAAGATTGCGGAGAACAGCTTGTCCCAATGACGTATCTGCTTCACTTGAAGCCTCCAAACAGTAGTGTTTGGTAAAAGTGGGTCTGTTGGACCAAGTTGCTGCTTTGCAAAGAGAGTGGTAGATGAGGAGATTGCTCTTGTAGAATGCGCCCTAGGGGTTGTCTACAAAGGTCTTCCCGCCTGTGGACGGCAAAGACAAATTGCAGCGGAAATCCAATGAGCTATGGTCTGTTTGGTTACAGAATATCCCTGAGGTAACCTCCCATAAGCCACAGACAGTTGGTCTGATTTACGAATTGTTCCAGCCCGTTGTAGATAGAACTTGAGACATCTTCTGATGTCAAGGGAATGCAAGGCTCTTTCCGCAGGTGTTAGAGGATTTGGAAAGAATGTTTTCAAAATTATTGGTTCATTAAGGTGGAAGTCCGCAGGTACTTTTGGCATGAAACTGGGATTGGTGCGTAGCACTACTGAATTTGAGGTGAATTGAATAAAAGGTGGCTTAATAGCGAATGCTTGAATGTCACTGACTCTCCTTGCTGATGTTAGAGCCAATAGCAAAGATACTTTCCACAAAAGGAACTTTAAGTCAACTTTATGAATAGGCTCAAAGGGGTGCCGCATAAGATGTGCAAGCACCACATTTAGATGCCATAACGGAGGTGGGCGCCGAATAGGGGGAAACATCCGAAATAATCCCTTGAAGAACTGCTGAATGACTCTAGTAGAGTAAAGAGAATTGGATCCATCCTGTCGGAACCTTGAAATACCTGCCAAGAACACCTTCAAAGTGGATTGGGATAAACCTGATCTTGCCAAGTGAAGAAAGAACGGTAAGATCTGTTCTGGTTTTGAATGAATCGGATGTATATTGACGGATTGGCACCACATACAAAATCTCTTCCATTGAGTTTGTATGTCTTAATCGTAGCAGGCGCTCGAGCATGAGCTAAAACTTCCTGACAGTCCGCAGGAATATTTAGGTGTGCGTATTCAAGGTATTGAGGAGCCAGGCTGCAAACCTCAAGGATGCTGGGTTCGGGTGACAGATCTGTCCGTTCTGGATGGACAGAAGGTTCGGTATAGGTGGAAACTGAATGGGATCGCACTCTGAGAGGAGGAGAAGTTCGGTGAACCAGAATTGGCGAGGTCATCTGGGAGCAATGAGAATCAGGAGGCAAGACTGTTTCTTCAACTCTGGGAACCAACAGAATCTGAGAAACGGCGTATATTTGCAACCAATTCATCGAAAACGCATTCCCGCGTGAGTCGTTGTGGGGAAGCCAACTTGCAAAGTGTGGGCATTTGCGGTTCTGACTGGTCGCAAACAGGTCCAGATCGGGATGGCCCCACTCCCGAAAGACTCGATTCAATGTTGGTTGATGCAGCTCCCATTCATGATTGGATATTGCTGATCTGCTGAGGGAATCCGCTAGGGCATTGGAGATCCCCGGAACATGAATAGCTGAAAGGTTGATCTTGTGACGTATCGCCCAGTCCCAGATCTCTTGGGCTTGTTGAGAGACTAGGGCTGACTTCGTCCCTCCCTGCTTGTTCAAGCAATGCATACTCGTAGGTTGTTTGTCCGAATTAGAACTGAAGCTCCCAGAATGACCGTTCGAAAGGACTTCAAGGCCAAGAAAATGGCTCGCAACTCCAGAAGGTTGATTATGCCACTTCTTTTGTTTTAACGTTCCACTTGCCATTGACCATCATCCCTTGAAGGTGAGCCGCCCATCCTTCCAGGGAAGCGTCCATGGTGATGGTGAAATTTGGCATTTCTACCAGGAATGCACATCCTTCTTTTACGTTATTCACCCGAGTCCACCAGAAGAACGCTTCTCGCATCAGAGGAGTGATGCGAATGACATCGTCGAACGACCCCGAAATCTGCAACCATTGGAGGTTGAGCTCTTCTTGCAAGGGCCTCATTCTGAGACAGCAGTTGGGTATCAAGGGGATGCAGGAAGAAATCATCCCTAGAAAAGACTTGAATAGTCCAACGGAAACACACTGTTTTGATTGTAATAGGCGAGCTAGCTTGCAGATCTTGTGTTGTCTTTCTTTTGAGACAAATACTTTAGAGAGCTGAGTGTCTAACGTGGCTCCTAAGAAGGTCTTTCTTTGAGATGGAACCAGATGAGATTTGTCGAAGTTGATGGAGAGACCCAGAGATTGGAATAGTGAAAGACATCTCTGAACGTGTGCGCTTGCAGTTGGAAAGGAATTCGCCTTGAACAGGCAATCGCCCAAGTATGGGAAGATTTGAATGCCTTCCAGACGAAGGTGTGCGGGCACCGGAGCTAGGACCTTTGTGAACACATGGGGTGCTGACTGTAGTACAAAAGGAAAGACTCTGAATTGAAAGTCCCTGCCAGCCACTCTGAACCGTAAGAAATTCCTGTGTCTTGGTAGGATCGGCAAATGAAAACAAGCGTCTTGGAGGTCGAGGCTGGCCATGTGATCTCCTGCCGAAAGGAGTTTAAGGATTTCTTGAAGTGTTAACATTCCGAATGATAGTTTTTTCAGGTATTTGTTGAGGGTGCGAAGGTCGAGAATGGGGCGCCATTCTCCCAACTTTTTCATTATCAGGAAAAATCTTGAATAAAATCCTGTTCCTTTTTGTAAATGAGGGACCTTTTAATCGCTCCTTTCCGAATCATCAAATTTACTTGGGAAAAAAAGCTCCTTGAGATGAGCAGGAAGTGGGCCTTTGGGAGGAGAGTTCGGAGGAATCTTTATGAATTCCAAAACATGGCATCTGGCCACTATGTCCAGGACCCACCTGTCTGATGTGATATCGGACCATTACGAGTAAAATTGGGATATTCTTCCTCCAACTTTTAACAGGGGGGACCGCAGAAATGGTGGCAGGTGGTGGATCTCATTGCTTTTTAGCTGAATCCTGTCCACGGTAGGAGGGCTTCCTCTTTGTGTGCGAGTAGGAGGTATTTTGCTGTCCGTATGACTGCTGCCTGTAGGACTGATATCTTTGAATACCTTGAGAGGATTGGTATGACCTCTGTTAGTTGTAACTTCCTCTATTGGAGAAAGATCCACGCCCCTTGGCACCCCGAAAGGGCTGTTTGCGGAATTGAAGGCTACCAAGAGCAAGCGAACTTGCCCTTTCAGTGTCATTTTTAATAGCCTGAAGGACCTCATCAACATGCTGGCCAAATAGTGATTCCCCATCAAACAGCATGTCAAGTACTTTTGCTTGAACTTCTTGGCGAAAAGATGTTGACTTCAGCCAACCTTGCCTCCTTAGTACTGCAGCACCCGCTAGCTGTTTAAATCCTGTGGATGCGACATCCACGGCTGTGTCTATTATTTCCTCTGAAGTACGCTCCCCTTCTTGTAAAATCTTCAAGGCCTCAGACTTGGAAGGTTCCGGCAGCATGTTAATGTAGGGGGCGATGTCTGACCACATCTGCCTGTCATATCTCCCTAATATGGCTAGGGAATACGCAGCACGTACGGTCGTCGCAGCCATGGTGGAAACTTTCTTCCCAATAGAATCCAGCCTTCTGCCATCCCTATCTGGCGGAGCTGTGATAGGCAAGGAGGGGTTCGTGGCACGTCTCTGCGCCGCTTGGGCGATGACAGGGTCAGCTTTCGGCTGGCCTATGAGGCATGAGCCATGCAGGTGAATTGTTTGGTGCCTTATATTTCTTCTCTAATCGAGGTAAGACCACAGGAAGAGAAGCAGGTGCTGCCATGACCTTCAAACCTTCCTTGCAGATGAAATCTATAATAGGAATGGTCCGTATCTGTTTTTGTGACTGGTCCTTAAAATCATAGAGAAAGCAGTCATCCTTCTTTGACTCCATTGGTATGAGAAACCTTTGCGTCGCCCTCTCCATAAAAAGATGAATAATGATAAACAATTGGTTCTTTTGGGTGCAATACATTTCTTCACTCATATGTCATTATACACAACATATTCATCCATTGTAGACGTGAGTTAATCCAAACAAAAAATTAGTTAATCATAACAGAATTACAGAATATGTAATAGAAAAAGGAATCCAAACCATCTGAAAAGTTTGCAAGATACTTTATAAATTGTATTCATTTATAAGTACTATCATTCTTGAGGTAAGTTTCTTACAGTAGTACACGAGGTGAAAATTTGTGACAATGGTGCTCAGTGCAATTTTGTGCCATACAATATATACAGTGTAATTGTCATGTGGCAGGAGGGGTTTCGGGAAAAAGGGGGAGGCGTGACCAATATTTACAATTATTCAGAGTATTCTGTATACCACATTAGTCAGTTTTGAATACAGAGTCCTTAGAAACTATGGTCCACTGATATGTAATGTTGACGTTTCAACCCTAGTGTCGCACTCTTGAAGCGTCTGCGCGGGTCTTCATTAGGACTGGTGCAGGGGGAGGGGGGGGGGGGGTTTGTGGCAGTCTCCAAGTCGACCCAGCCAGGCTCTCCTTTGGAGTGTGCAGAAGGCAGATTCTTTGTGAGAAGTTCTCAATTGAGTATTTTCGACTTCAATTGCAATTCTAAGCATGGGTTTCTTTCGGGTTGCTAACCACTTCCATCCTAGCGTCTGCTGGTGCATTAGTTAGTGCCTTTGTCCGTGTATTTTTCTTTCGTTGTGATCCTAAGGGATTCGTGTAAATATTCAAGCCGGCGGCCGGATAGGCTCTGTACTGGATCAGTTTCTCCGTGTCATAAGGAGATCAAATCCTCCAATATCTACCGGTGGAGAGTCAACGGGAGCTGGAGTAGAAGGCGACGGAGTGTGAATTTGATAATCGTCCCACTCTGTAAGAATAGACCTATCATCCACATCTCCTTCCTCCCTGTCATGGTCAGTGGCGTTAACATCATGAGAATGATGAGATGGTACTGGAGAAGGTGGTCTAGGAGACCTTAAAGAAGAAGTAGAAGCTTGAGGCGTAGACTCTGCAGATTCAGAAGGAGGAAATCGGCGATAATAATCGTCCAACATGTATTGCAGATTATTCAGTAAGGCTAAAGGCATTTGTGCTGTTGGAACCGTGTCAGGAGCTTGAGGTACAAGGAAAGGGTCTTCATCCTGGTCCTCATCCTGATACTTCATCAGCAATTCCAAAGGGCTTCTGGCAGTACGGAATTTGTCATCCTCTTCGGACTTGTCTTCATCCTCCCCAGAGTCCAGCAATTGCTCAGGCAGCTCGAGAGGTACCTTCTGAGGGGAGATATGTAGCAAAGGAGCCGTTGTCATAGGCGGTGCAGATGAGGCAGTGGCCGTTCTAGCCGACCAAACTTGCAATTCCGTGCAGGATGACAAAAGAGGCATTGTCGATGGTGCTGGCGTCAGGAAAGTAACGTCGCTGAAAATTGCCTCATCGTCGATGACCTCCCTGTCGACGAAAATTGCCTCGTCGACGAGGCAATTTTTGTCGACGAGGTATTCGTCGAAGACGAGTCAGTCTTCGGGGACGCCATGGCCGTTTTCGATGACGAGGCAATCGTCGAAGAGGCAGTCTGTCGACGAAGCGGTCGTCGACGATGGAACCATCGATGGGATCTTCTTAACTTTTGCAGTCGACGGAGCGCCAACGATAGATGAAATCTCCTTCGTCGACGAGATGGGCTCAACTGAGAAAGAGACTAGCGTCGACGGAGATGAAGCGGATGACATGATCATCTTGGGCCTCGGCGACGAGAAGGTAACAGTCGACGTAGAAGTTGCGTCGACAATGATGATGATCGTCGACTGAGGAGCCTGTCGACGACGCCATCGACAACGGAGTTTTTCTCTGAGGTAAATCTTTCTCAGGAAGTCTTTTTGACGGCAGAGATTTTCCATTCTTTCTCGGAGGCGTAGGAGGCAGAATCTTAGACTTTGAAGGTGGAGGAGCCTTTTTTTTTTATATTTCTTTTTATTAAAAATAAACAAAGAAAACAGCAAGGTATCAATAAATTACACAAAGCAAATAGACTGTACAAGGGCGGACCATCAGTACATAAACAACAGTATAAAAAGGATATGATGGGGGAGGAGGGGGAGAGGAAGAAGGAAAAGGAGGCCTCAAATATAATATTTAGTCAAGATTAGGGGGAAAGCGGGAGATCAAGTACAACTGTTTCAGGTGGCACACATATATCTCCTCTATAGCAATTCCAGGGGGCCCAGATTTTATGCCACTTTCGGGGTCAACCTCGAGTCACATATACAGTCTTTTCCCTGAACATGCACCAATCCATGTCATCCATCCAACCCTCAATAGTAGGAGGCCGCTGGGATCCCCACAATTGTGCAATATTGCGTTTAGCAATCATTGTTCCCAAGGTCATCCATTGCATTTGGGCTACATTATGATCAGTGGGCTCCCAAACATTCAACAGGCAACGCCTCGCTTCAGGCAAAAGTGCCACCCCCGTAATTTCATGAAGCACCTTGTGGACCCTGCACCAATAGTCGGCTACTTTCCCAACACTCCCAGATGATATGCATAAACGTGGCCAACTGGCCACAACCCCGCCTACACAGACCCTCCTCCGAAAAACCCATCTGAACCAAGCGGGGACCCGTGACATATACTCTATGTAGTATTTTGAGTTGGACCAATCTCGGGCGAGCTGGAATCGCGACCTCCTTTGGGGAAGAGATCGCGGACTGCCAATCTTCATCATCAAGTTCAAGACCGTCACGGGTCCACTGATCTCGCAGTTGCAACAGAAGGTCTGCTCTATGGTTAATCAGTTTTTTATACACTAGGGAGATGGTACTATCCGGTATATAACCATCCAGAACACGGTCCTCCAGCGTGGCAGACTCAGGTATCTACACCCCCCTAGGGAAGACCGAATCGAGCGCATGACGGATCTGTGCATAACGGAAGTACTCCGTGCCTCCCAGCTTGAACTCGGCCTGCAGGGCTACAAAGGACTTCACTTGCCCCTTAACCCAGAGATCACCCACCCTGGAGATACCAATGAGGTCCCACCTGTCAAATCCCTTTGTGTTCCACAGTTTACCAAGCCGATCTGATCCAAAAAGCGGGGTCGCTAAGGTCAAACTATCTTTCCACCCCAACGCGCTGGTGTCGTCCTGCCAAACCCGCACAGCTGTCCGCGTCGGCCCCGTCAGAGAACTCACTACCGATTTTGAGTATAATGCCCTATAGTAATTACCTCCAGGGAGCAACCACCTATCCATAGCAAAACCTGGATTTGGCCCTGGGCAATATGTACCGTGGTTGATCGCCCCCAACTGCGACGCCCAATAGTACCTTTTAATATCGGGAAGAGCAATACCCCCGTCGTACCAGGGGAGCGTCAATTTGGCGAGTGCAATCCGGGGCCTACCATCCCACAGCAATTTCCTCTGTAGACCCTCAACTGCACGGAAGTAGCTACCAGGAACAAAATCAAGGGTATTCTGCAGGGCATACAAAAAACGGGGAAGGGACATCATCTTAAAAAGGGACGCACGTCCGAGTAACGAAAGTGGAAGGGAGAAGCCTTTTTTGAGGAAGAAGGCAAGTCAGAACCCTTAGAGGGTTGAACTTTTCTCGACACCTTAGCCCCAGGAGAAGACACATCTTCCTTAGCCATCCTCTTCCTAGAGGATTTAGATGAACCAAAGGCAACACTTACCACCTCAGATAAAGGGTTATCCTGGTCTTTAATCTTCTATAGTCACAGAAGTAGGCGACCTTCTCTATTTCTGAGGGTCTTCTGAGGGAAGGTCCTGTATATCTTACAATCTCTCACCTCATGATCCGGATAAAGGCAATAAATGCACTTCTTGAGAACAGCCGGAGCTCCCACACCGACGACGGGGAATGATTCAGGCATTTGAATCTATGAAAGACACCCCAATACTGGAGAATGGTGCATCCTGGGATAGCGACATGCCACACTCCACAGGAAGTGGTCACCAGGTTGGTGGATCCCTGATAGCCCATTGGCTACCAACAGTTTCCTGCCCTGAGGGCACTTTCCAGGCATAAAGGGGGCATCCAGACTTTAGCTCTTGACAGAAAGGAGAGGACTTCGTGGGATAGCGACCCTGCAAACAGGACCGCCTCACTATCTTTAGGAACCAAGAAATCCCTGCAGAAAGACACCCATGAACTGTGTCGCTTCCACAAAATCCTTAAAGCATGTTCAGCATCCTTCATCCCTTGAATCAGAACTACTCTATGGTAATTCATTGCAACATGGTTAAAGTGCTTGGAAATGCTGCAGGACTACTTCTTCTGTGAAGTTAATTGTTTTGGAGGACCTTGCTGGTCTCCTTGACTAGCTCCTTGCCAGAGTTGGTCGCCCCAAGTACTTCTAACCAATTGCATTGACACTTACCTAAGTGTTCCATGAAAACGTTTCCAAGTGTCCAACTTGTTGACTTTGCCAAGGCTTGTTCACAGTTGAGTGAAATTACTTTGATCTATTATTGCTTATAAAATCTATATATCCTATATCCTCCTTTGGGTCTTTTTAATTCTAATGTCTAAATTCTTAGAAAAATAAGTTAAAAAAAAAAAATGTGGTGTCTGATTTCTTGAGTGTAGTGTCAATTTCTTCTTTAACCCCTTCGACGCTCATGACGAGCTGGGCTCGTCATGGCGTAGCCTCCTCGCACGCTCATGACGAGCCCAGCTCGTCACGTAAAGTGCGCTTTTTAAAAACCCAGCGTACGGGCGGAATTCCGCCCGCACGCATGCGGTTAATTGTTTTAGTTCTGTTTAAATGCTTTACACGTGTTCCTCTGTGTAAGCCTTGCCGCTCGGGTCACAGCTACCCAGGATTGAGCTGAGGGTTTTACAGACGAAACCTATTGGAACTAAAGGGGTTGGTAAGTGCATTACACAGTGAGGTCGAAAAGCCACACCACATAATAGACTCCATTTCATCACAGGGTCCAAATGCCACATCCTACGTGGTAGTCACCATTGAGAGCATTTGGGAGCATTGTCAAACCTTTCCTCTCCCATAGAGTAAGCACAAAACAAAATCCAGAATGACTATTGTCGAGAGAAGATCAAGAATCATATTATCGTAAAAAAAAATTTGTAAGATGAATTTACAAAGTAAAATATAATAACTTTTCTTTCAAATGTCATCCTTGACTATCGATAAAAAATTTGAAGAAAGGTAAATCATCACCCACTGAGGTTAACGTAATCGTTTTCATCATTCTAATACACATGGTTTATGTGCTGGTTGAACGTAATAGGCTTTTTATTATAAAACACCAACAGCTGTGCGTGAGCACTGTTTTCATGGGTAGGGGTAAAGGTTTACACGTCTACATATAACCTCTGCAGAAAGTTGCTTTTCTGGCAGAGTTGCTTGACTAATAACACTCTGGATCTAGATGAGCCGAACTCGTCAAAGAGAAGTGACAAGTCTATTTGCTTCATCATCAGATCCTACCATCTAACACTAGGGAGCTTCCTTTTGTGTTTTTTTGAATTTTTATAAATGCACATGTGCCACAAGCATGCATAGATTTTCAGGAGGAGCTGTATGCATGGTAAGAGAGGTGTGTGTTTGCAGCATAATCTTTTCGAGCTGTGTGGAGTGCAGTGTTCAGTGTCACCTCTACCTAGGCCACCTGCCTTCTACCTACATTAGATCCTTATGAAAACAATCCTAGGCTAAGCTTTAATTATATCTTCAGGACTGTCTCACATGGAGTCCACAGAGTCCTGAATAATACTGTGCAGGAGCCAGGTGAACGTTTACTAATGTAATGTAATGTAATGTAAGTAGTGTTTGTATAGCGCGGGTTACACTCCAGGGAGCATCTTAGCGCTTCAGAGTGTGAGAGAACATGATGGTATATTGTTCTTATGGTGAATCCTTGGTTAAAATGCTAAATCATGTTTTTGCATTTTGTGTCGGATAGGGTGTAAATCCAGGTCTTAAGGATTTTTCTAAAGATTGATTCTGTAGAGATTTGTCGGAAAAGGGGTGGCAGTGAGTTCCATGCTCTGGACCCCAAGACAGCCAGGGCTTTACCTCCTCTGGTTGTGAGTCTAAACTTGGGAATAGTCAGGAGATTGTCACCTTGGGACCTCAGACACCTGGAGGGAACGTAGCGTTGGAACATGCTTTCGATATATTTGGGTCCTGTTTTGTTAACTGCCCTGAAAGTAATTAGCAAGATTTTAAAGAGCCTCCCTGTGGTAGCTTGCTCAGGAAGACTGTTCATTAAAGCACCTTTAGCACTCTCAGTAAGCTAAAACAAACTCCTTCCAAAGCGTGGTCTGTGTGCATGAGTGACAGCATTGTTATTGGACTCCATGACAACGGGTGTTGGTAGGTGAGTTTAACTTTGTGCTTAGCATTATGTCTGCATGTGTAGTTGCATGCATTTTATGTGAATGGACTATAAAAAGCCAAAACTACTGCCTTTGTCCATGTTTGCTTAAAGTGTGCTTGTTGGAGGAGCCTCATGCCACAAATAAGCTGTAAAAGAAAAACAATGCATGGTGTTTTTATAAGGAGAAATGGCGCCTATAGAGTTTGCATCAGTTAGAAGAAGACAAGTTACTTACCTGTAACTTTGGTTCCCCAGTATTGGTAACTTTCATAGATTCCCATGCTTTGTATCATTCCCCGTCGTCGGAATGGGAGCCTCGGTAGTATAAAAACCATAGAAACAAAAGAGAAACCTAGGCCTAGGCCTCATCTCATTTTGTATTCTATCCACCTCCTTTTGTAAAAAGAGACCAAACTTTTGCCAGGACCAATCAGAGCCGCCTCACCCTCTAGAACCTTCCTGAGAGAGGTCAGAGCCTCAGATTTCCGTAGCCGTTGTGCAAACCGCCACTAACTCTGTAAAAAGACTGAGCTTTCCCAGGGGAGGCGGGCGGGCGCATGGGAATCTATGAAAGTTACCAATACTGGGGAACCAAAGTTACAGGTAAGTAACTTGTCTTCTTGCCCCAGTATTGGAACTTTCATAGATTCCCATGCTTTGTATCAGAATAGCTAGCAGTACAGCACCATGAACACATTTTGTAAATACATGGCATCACATAACCATGGAAAAATACATAAAGTACAGTAAAAACAAACAAAATGTGCTCACCAGGATGGAGGGATCGTAGGGAAAGTTCACCTCTCAATGAAACAGATTCCGCAGGACTGCCTGACCAACAGCCGCATCATCTCGTCCTGCAGATTCCAGGCAGTAGTGTTTCGTGAAGGTATGAGTACTGCTCCACGTTGCTGCCCTGCAGATGTCCTTAATGGCAACTCCCGAAAAGAGAGCCACAGATGAAGCCACCGACCTCGTGGAATGTGCACGGACTCTGCCGTCCAGCGGCTTGCCCGCTTCCTGATGACAGAATTGAATCGCACTGGAGATCCAGCGGGAAATGCCAGTCTTTGTCAAAGGCAACCCCTTACGAGGTGCACTGTAGGACACAAACAACTGAGTAGACTTCCGAAAGGGACGTGTGCGCTCCAAGTAAAACTTTAAGCACCGTTGAATGTCCAAAGAATGGAGCGTACGCTCCGCAGGTGTAGAAGGATGTGGAAAGAAGGTTTTCAGAATCACCGGTTCATTCAAGTGGAACTCAGATGGCACTTTCGGGATGAATTTGGGATTCGTCCGAAGAACCAGACCTTGTTTTGTAAATTGCAGGAATGGATGCACTATGGAGAGTGCCTGAAGCTCACTCACTCGTCTAGCTGATATTAGAGCTAAGAGGAGTGCTAGTTTCCAGGAGAGGAACTTTAAGTCTGCCTTGTGAACCGGCTTGAACGGAGCTTTCATGAGTTGAGCCAAGACAAGGTTGAGCTGCCACACTGGTGGAGGAGGACGAACTGGCGGATACATCCGGAATAGGCCCTTCAAGAATTGTTTAACCACCCTAGAGGACCATAAGGAAGGACCTGCCGAACTGCGTCGAAACCTTGATATGGCCGCTAGATGCACCTTTACTGAGGAATGTGCCAAACCAGACATAGCCAGAGATAGCAAATACGGCAACAACTGATGAGGTTGGGAAGTGTAAGGATGGAGACCTTCCCGTTGACACCACAAGCAGAATCTCTTCCATTTCGCCACGTACGTCTTGTTGGTACTTGGTGCTCTGGCTTGAGCCAAGACCTCTCTGCATTATTGAGACAAAGCTAGATGACTGAATTCTCTGTGTTCAGGAGCCACGCCGTCAAGTGGAGGGATCTCGGATCCGGGTGGAAAACCTGTCCCTGACTCCTGGACAAGAGGGACGGAATGGGCTTCAACTGAATTGGAGGAGCTTGGGAGAGCCGCAGTAGTTCTGTGTACCAGAATTGTCTGGGCCACGCTGGAGCAATTAGAATCATCCTGCAGGGTTCCGCCTTCATTTTCTCGAGAACTCGAGGAATGAGGGGAATGGGAGGAAAAGCGTAAAAGAACGCACTGTACCAGGCCATCGAAAGAGCGTTCCCTAGGGACCCCCGATGGTGAACCTTGCTTGCGTAGAACCGGCATTTGGCGTCCCCCAAACTGAGAACACTCCGTCGAGAATGGATTGATTCAACTCCCACTCGTGAGTCACTTCCGTCTGGCGACTCAAGGTGTCCGCCTTGACATTGAGAGTTCCCGCCAAGTGCTCGGCTCTCAGAGTGATGTTGTTGTGAATCGCGAAATCCCAAATCCGTTGAGCTTCTGCGGACAGAGTCTGCGATTTGGTGCCTCCTTGTTTGTTTACATAGTGCATGGCCGTCGTATTGTCCGTCCGGACCAGCACTGAGCGATTGCCCACTCTGGGTAGAAAAGCTTGCAAGGCCAACCGAATGGCTGTCAGCTCCAGGAAATTGATATGGCACTGCCGCTGTCCTGGACTCCAATGGCCACTGACTTGAAGCTCTCGGAGCACTGCACCCCAGCCTTCCAACGAGGCGTCCGTGGTCATCACCATGGGTGAAGGAGAAATCCTGAACGTTAGGCCTTGGGCGAGATTGCTTTTCTGAAGCCACCATTCGCTCGCTGTTCTCATTGCTGATGTTACGACAACCCTGTCGTTGAACGACCCCTCTGCCTGGCGCCATTGCTTGTCCAGCTCCTCCTGTAGAGGACGCATCCTTAGCCTGCAATGCGGTACTAATGGTATGCAGGAGGACATCGATCCGAGAAGGGATTTGTATTGGCGGACCGATAGGACCTTGCTGCGGCAGAGTAGTTGAGCCAAAACCATCAATTTTTGTTGTCGCTCTTCTGAGGGACGAGCCGTACAATGCGTGGTGTCCAGCACGGACCCCAGGAATCTGGCAGTCTTGGAAGGCAGGAGGACTGACTTGTGTCCGTTCAACTGAAGGCCCAGGCAGCGGAACAAATGGAGGCAAGTAGACACGGCTTGCGAAGCGTCCTGGAAAGATGGCGCCTTGACGAGCCAGTCGTCTAAGTAAGGGAAAACTTCGAGAGATTGTCGTCGAAGGAAAGCTGCCACCGGTGCCAATACCTTGGTGAACACTCTTGGTGCCGACCGAAGGCCGAATGGAAGCACTTTGAACTGGAAATGGCTCTTTCCCACTGTAAAGCGAAGGTATTGTCTGTGAGCTGGGTGTATTGGAATATGGAAATATGCGTCTTCTAAATCCAGCGACGCCAAGTAGTCGCCTGGATTTAAGAGAGGAAGAATTTCCTGGAGAGTGACCATCCTGAAGGAGAGCTTTACGAGATAGGTGTTGAGCTCCCGAAGATCGAGGATGGGACGCCAAGTGTCTTTCGTCTTCCGCACTAGGAAGAATCTTGAATAGAACCCCCGGCCCCTCTGAGAGAGCGGGACCGGTTCTATTGCTCCTTTGAGGAACAACTGGTGGGCTTCTAGATGTAGTAATCCTAGATGTCCTGAGCGGATGGCGCCCGGAGCTCGTGTTGGAGGAAAGTTGTGAAACTCCAACGTATGGCCACTCTTCACGATGTTGAGGACCCATTGGTCCGATGTTATTGACATCCAACTGTCCAGACAAAGGGATATCCTGCCCCCCACTGATGTGATAGGGAGGGGAGGAACAGCAGGTAGAGCCGGGAGGCCGCTATTGTCGTTTGGTGTTGTCACGGCCTTGTCGCTGTTGACGGCCTCGCGGAGGGTTGCGAGAGAAAGATGCTGATTGCCCTTGTCGCTGATTCGAGTAATGGGGTTTATATGACTGGGAAGACTGCGAGGAATAACGTTGTTGGTTTCCTCTGTAAGACGTAAATCCTCTACCTCGTGCGCCCCTAAAGGGGACCTTGCGATAGGTGAGAGAGCCCAAGGACTTTGCCGTGTCTGTGTCCTTCTTGATATTCTGTAGGGTATCATCCACATGCTTCCCGAACAGCATCTCCCCATCAAAAGGGAGGTCTAGGACTCTGTTCTGAACCTCCTGACGAAACCAGGTGGCCTTCAGCCAACCCTGACGCCGTAATACAGCGGAGCCGGCCAAGGCCCGGAAGGCCGTGGAAGCAATGTCCATTGCACAGTCAATCACTTCTGCAGACGATTTCTCTCCTTCCGCCAGCACCTTCTTGGCGTCCTCCTTAGTGGGCTCAGGTAATAGTTCCACGAAGGGTTCCATGTCGCACCACATCTGGCGGTCGTAACGGCCTAAGATGGCAAGGGCATTCGCCGCTCGAACCAGTAAGCTGGCCATAGAGGAAAACCGTTTTCCAACATTATCCAGACGTCTGCCGTCTTTGTCCAGAGGAGTGGTCAACGGTGTGGACGGATTCTTTGACTTGCTTTGTGCCGCCTGAGAAATCACCGAGTCAGGCTTCGGTTGACCAATAAGGCAAGCTGGACTGCCTTCCGGAGCTTTATATTTCTTCTCCAGTCTGGGGAGCACTGGAATCACCGTGGCCGGACTCTGCATGATCTTCATGCCCTCCTCCCATACATGCTCAATAATGGGAATAGATTTTACAGAGCGTTGGTGTTGTTCCTTAAAGTCATAAAGGAAACATTCCGATTCCTCTCTTGAAATAGGTAGGCCAAACCTCTTAGCAGCCCGTTCCATCAGATGATGAAAACCCCCTATATCCACCGGAGGGGAGATGGAAGTATCTCGACCAGCAGCATTTGGGTCTTGCGGGTCATTGTCCCCCTGATCCGGGTCAGGGTCCTGTAAAGGATCCATCAAGGGATCCACTGGGACAACCTCCTCATCCGAAGAGGTATCCTGATGAACATCGAAAAGTGGTACGGGATCTGGTGTGGGAACCCGGGCCAAAGGTGTCACTGGCGGTGGTGTGGAGGGTACCACCGGAACACTAGTAGCCGGCTGCACTTGCGGCTGTGGTGGAAGTGGAAAAACGTAGTCTGTTCAGAAGGGTCTGACGGAAACCTTTTACGATAATCCTGAAGCATGTCCTGAAGATCCGAAATGAGAGAGGAGGGCATGGCTACCATGCCTTGTCCCAAACTCGGCGGATGTCGCTCTTCCACAACATAAGGATGTAGTTGTTGGCCACCTGCCTGGTCGAAATACTCCTCCGTGTCCGTCTCCTGCAACTTTACGTTCAAGTCCGAGGGACTATAGGCAGGTTATAATCCTCCTGAAACTCATCCTCGTCAGACTCATCATCTAACAGCATTGTCGGTAGATGGGAAGAGACTCGTCGCGGAGACGTCATCTCCGGCGTGATTTTCATTCTCCGGACTGGAAAATGCACTTTTTGGACCGTCGACGGTCTCGTCGACGACGCCGTCGTCGTCGGAGCATCAGTCAATGTAACCGTCGACGGCACCACAGCCTTCGTCGACACAATCTTCGTCGTCGATGGGACCACCGTCGACGGTCTCGTCGACGAACTCGTCGTCATTATCATCGTCGTCGACGTGGAAGCCGTCGTCGTCGACGTCGTCGACGTAGTCTTCGTCGTCGTTGCGGCCGTCGACAGCGGCCTGCTAGTCGTCGTCGACGTGGAAGCCACCATCGTCGACGAGCTCGGAACCTTGAACGTCGCCGAAGTCGCCGTCGTGGACACCGCTACCGTCGACGAGCCCGTCGACGGAGCCACAGAAACAGCGGGAACTTTAGCCAAAGTCACAGTCGTCGATGTACCTGGTGTTTTCGTCGTCGACGGACGCTGTTTTTTCTCCGGCCCAGATCCTGAAGTGCCAGTAGAGTGTTTATCACTGGGCTTGATCTTTTTGGACGGAGGAGAAAGGATCACAACCTCCTTTTTGTCCTTTAAGGCTGGCACCACTGCTGTAGCCTGTCCCTGCCTCTCCTTTACACTTTCGTGAGGAGATTGAAGGGGACCAGCCCTCTCAGACCTGTCAGAGATCTTGTGAGGGGCTTGAAGAGGGGGCTCAGATGTCGAAGAACCAGGGGGAGACCTACCCCTCTTCTTTGATCTTTGCGAGGAAGCAGCAGACACGGAATCCTCCTCATCCGAAGAGAGCACCTCCTTGCGTGTCTTCATCTTCTGAAGCCAGGTTAGAAGCCGGCCTTCTCTGTCCCGAAGAGTCTTGTTCGAGAAAGTCCTGCAGATCTTGCAGTCTGTGGCCTTGTGGTCAGGATATAAGCAATAAATGCAATTATCATGCTTATCCTCCACAAACAGACGTTTTTTGCCACAAGAGGCACAGGACCTGAATAAGGCCTTCTTCTCCTTGTCAGACATGACGATTTGAAGCAGAAACTTGAAGAAATAAGTAGAAAAACAGTGAAAACTGAGCAGAGCTCAGTGGAGACTCCCTAGCACAACGTGCGGTAGAAAAATCTGAGGCTCTGAGCTCTCTCAGGAAGGTTCTAGAGGGTGAGGCTGCTCTGATTGGTCCTGGCAAAAGTTTGGTCTCTTTTTACAAAAGGAGGTGGATAGAATACAAAATGAGATGAGGCCTAGGCCTAGGTTTCTCTTTTGTTTCTATGGTTTTTATACTACCGAGGCTCCCATTCCGACGACGGGGAATGATACAAAGCATGGGAATCTATGAAAGTTCCAATACTGGGGCAAATGGTACGAATTCAGCGGTGCAACAAGGTGAGTGAAAAAACAACCTATACCCTCCTAGTATTGGTCCTTGGGGCCAAAAACAATTATTAATTATTATCCTCTGCACACGCTATGTTTAAACGTCAAGTGACATCAAGTAACAAGCATTGGCATAGCCAATAGGTCTCGCATTTGGGACCTTATAAGTGTTTATCCATGCAACAGTTGGTGTTGTTACACTAAGGATATTCTGCTGCATAACTAAATACATATAGGGCCCAAAAAGCGAGACCTATTGGCTATGCCAATGCTCGTTTGTTTTTTGTTGCTGTTTTGTTTAAGTTGCCAGATCTACAATAGCTGGACATGGTTTTTGTTAACAGTTCGTTGCATCAAATGAACTTGTTTTCATTGCTCTGAATGTTGTTTCCATTCTGGTTGTAGGAAGCAGTCATTCCAGGGGGTGGGGCCTGGTGCAGGCGCAATTTACAAGTGTGGAGTGAGTGAACCCCAAACAGCATGACTCACTCACACAGGAGTTCATGCACTGCACCTGGATACTCAGCATGGTTTAAGGAAACTCAACCCCGTGCACTGACGGCTGGTAGTGTGTGTGCCCGTGAAAGCGTGCACTGACGGCTCGTGGTGTGTGTGCCTGGTGGAAGCGTGCACTGACGGCTGGTGGTGAGTGTGCCTGGTGGAAGCGTGCACTGACGGCTGGTGGTGTGTGTGCCTGGTGGAAGCGTGAACTGACGGCTGGTGGTGTGTGTGCCTGGTGGAAGCGTGCACTGACGGCTGGTGGTGTGTGTGCCTGGTGAAAGCGTGCACTGACGGCTGGTGTTGTGGGTGTGCCTGGTGAAAGCGTGCACTGACAACTGGTGGTGTGTGCTTGGTGGAAGCATGCACTGATGGCTGGTAGTGTGTGATGGCTGGTAGTGTGTGTGCCTGGTGAAAGTGTACACCGACAGCTGGGGGTGTGTTCCTGGTGGAAGCAGGAGCATTCACAGCGATAGAAGACACAAATGAAGCTGACCAGGAGGGAGGGGGAGAAGGGAGGGGAGGAGAGGAGCATAGGAGCATGAATACAGCAATAAAAACACAGATGGCAGCTGTGCACGTGCACAAGCTCGTGAACGCAAGCTGTAGGCCAGCAAAAGCCTGTGGGGACACTTTTATAAACCACTTATTAAATGTCTCAAAGAGACAGCGCACTGTCTCAGGCGAGACCTAAAAAACTGGTAGCATCAATAAAGAGTCTAAAGTTCTTGTGTTTCTCTTGTCTTTTCTTTTAATCCAAACCACGCCCAGCCGACGATAAGAATTCACAAATAAGCTGTGTTTGTACATCACAATATGGATCTGGCATTAAAACCTTTCCTAGAGCCGCTTTCAGGTTTCAGTCCAGTCTGACAGCTGCTATATTTTCATTGGGATAGCAAGAGCAGGGTTGCAGTATTTTTAGTTAGACAGTACCAGTAGGACTGTCACATCTTTACTGAGATATTAAAAGAAGTTCTATACTGGACAAACAAGTTACTTACCTTCTGCAACACTCGTGATGGTGGATACTCTATCTAATCACAGTTTCCTCACCTTGGAACACTCCTAATGCACCAGAACGAATCCGGAAATGTTTCATCTGCCATGCTACTGCATGCTGTGAGGTGGCACTGTGTGGATCAGCGCTGGCTCCATCATGCACCGGAAGTGACAGAGCAGGCCACATATAATTGCAACCACTGAGCATGGATGTTACTTGTTCATTTTTCACTTTCCGAGCCCTCAGATGCGAAGAGTGAACACATGTTGGTACCAGTGTCCAGAATACTAATCTGGATACCCTTTCATTATGATAAAAGAGGACATGCCACAGGACAGGCAGATGGAGGGAGGGCTACGAGGAATCTGAGGATAGACAGAGTAACCACCAGAGAAAGTGTTACCAAAGGTAAGTAACTTGCTCTTCTGATGGATACTTGTAACTGCAGATTCTTCAACTTACAAAAGATGCAGAGTAGTACTTCAACAGCCAGAGTGTCTGTGGTGTGGACTCAGATCAAAAAGTTCTGCATGATGAGTGTGTGAATTGTCCTTTCCGCCGGACGTGACTGTAAGTAGTGTTTCGGGAACATGTGCACCGACTCATGTCGAATCTGGCAGATGTCAAAAGCAGGAACTCCACGTAACATGCAGTGGTTGCAGCTTTAGCACTGGTGGAATGGGCTTCTCAGACCTACCGGAGGCTGTTTTTTGGCAAGGGGATCGCATAACTTAATGCAGAGGACTACCCTCAATGACAGAGCCTTCTGAACGGTCTTCCCTTTTTTTACTCTAAAAAAACACAAAAAGGCGATAGCCCGCTCAACAGTCCTTGGTATGATCAATGTAAAAGCTTAAAGCCCTTTTGGGGTCTAGACAATGGAGCGTCTCTTCCTCTTTCAAGTGAGTGGGAGCAAAGGACGCGGGCAGAGCAATTGATTACCCGATGTGAAAGGGAGTCACTACTTTAGGCAAAAATGCCACCAGAGTTTTCAGGAACAATGGGTCTAAAAAAGGTGGTGTATGGCAGTCGCACTGCAAACTTCCTGGAGTTCACTCAAACAATCATCGAATGATCGTAATGAGGAAAACAAAGTCAGGAGATGCACCGAGCCCAAAAAAAAAAAAGGAACTATGCTGGTTAGAGGATATAAGCATACAGAAAACCATATTTAAAAGTACAAAAGCAAATTTAAAAATGTGTTAAAAAGGTGGTGTATACACAATTTTAAAACAATTCTGAAACAAAAATGCTCCCACAGCTTGAAAGCGCCAGATGTGTTCTGAGTAGTAGACAAAACATTGCTGTTCCCAGCAATCACAGATGATGTTCACAGAGGGACCCAAAGCATTTGGTGTATAGAGCAAATATGTTCCATTACATCCCCTGCAGCGTTCGCGAAGAGAGGAACAGCAGGCGCTAATTATGCAGAAGTTAAGCCATGATCTACATCACCAGGAGCAGAAGCATCCAAGGAGGGCTAGCAATATGCATTCAGGAGTAATGGCAAGCGCGTAGGACAACTGTACAAGTGACCCATTAAAGGACCCACCAGTAGGTCAATGTCTGGAGATTGAACCAGTTGTGATCCCTAGCATATAACACTCAAAAGTGGACGGCAGACAGCAGAAAAATGGGCTGCACACAGTGTAGCCAGACAGGCCGAAAAGACAAGAGCTAGTGGTCATTAAGTTCCTGAAGCAAGGGTGCGCCAAATCACTGTATCATGCGTTCATGACACAGGAGCACGTGTAGTAGTGTTATCCTCATTTGGCCTTGTTATAGGACATATATTGCAAGCTGTATTCAGACATGGTAAAAAATGCAGTGCACCAGATCCACAAAATAGTGTTGAAAAATGAGTGCAGAGTAGCAACTGTATCTCAGAAGAGGACCTAGCAACTTGAAGATCAAAAATCTCCCTTCGCAGATGTTAAGGCCACATCTTTTTGGAACAATAAGGCTTTCAGTCGGCTTAAAGCATCAAGCACACATTTCTAAGCTTTATCGAAGGCCAAAGCATTGCAACCCTAACTGTGAGTGTAGGGGGAAATAGTACTTGTTTGCAACCGATCACAACCGCAGAGACCATTACCAGACAGGCAATGTCTGGTCTCATCCTGCAGCACCCAAGATCATTCAATATCAAGTAACTCCCATTCAAGAGTAATCTGAAAGCTCAGCGGATCACAGGACTCTGGAACCTTTCAAGTAGCATGACAAGTTTGATTTAGATGCATTACATGCACCATGAAGTGAAACACCCCTGCATACCAAGGGATGACCCGGCGTACCCTTGCAGTCAGTCCCACTAAGAAAAATCTCAGTGTCTTGATTCCAACATCGGTATTTGAAAGGTAAGATCCAAGACTCATGTACATACCCCTCTCCTAGCGCCTCATATATGCCCACTTGATGGTTTTGTAAGCAGGACTGAAAGTGAAATGTCCAAATTGGCACAGAAATAAACCCATGGATTACACAATCCGCGGACTGTGTTTAAGCAGCAGTGAATGGCAATTTCTCTAACTTCTCTATGTGTAACATGACATTTGTTGCTTTTCTTTTTGGCCATGATTGTTTGTTGTTTTGTGAGGGTATATAGCAGAAGCAAGCTAGTTGCATTCAGATGTTTCCATGGATGCAACCAGCCAGTAGTGTCTACAGAGTCCAACATAGTAACATCATAGCCCTAAGTTTATACTGCCCATGTTGCAAAGAAAACATGTCACTCTGTATGATGTCAATTGCAGATGACACTATGTTACTGTTGGAAAAGGACGCATTAGTTGTGTGGACTGCACAAGTTATAGGTCTACATCTGTCCTCCACTGGGAACCAACCCCCCCTGTTGCAGCACTTGACTCCAATAGGGCAGTGTTGCAGACCAGTCCAAGGCCTACTCAAGGGATGTGGTGTGGGCTAGTAATTACCATTCACAGATACACAATAATAACAATCAAAAAATGACTGTCCATTCTGTTCTTTTCTTTAGAAAAGTACATTTATTACACAGTACTCAATACTATGCAACAATTTACAAATAAACATAAGCTGATGGAAATACTTCTTGATGAAATTACGTAATCATTCTTCTTGATGACATTGCATGATCATTCATACCCCTCTCAAAAGGAGGGGGTTAGTACCATAACTGACATGTTTAACCATTATCTTGTCTCTAAATGCCACGGGTTGAACATAACTTGGAGTAAGAACACTTAATACTGGCACCAAAGCGAGTGTCTGTCCACCTCCTTATGTCAACAAGCATTTCATCATAGGAATAAATGCAATAATTACATATAACCATTACTGAGAGCACCTAGTACTAGCAATAAAGTATACAAACTTTAATCGCAAGTGGCTGACAGTCTCATTAATCAAATAAAGCATTAGCAAGAATAAATGTCTAAGTATGACTGGGAGTGCGGTGTACTCGCAACTGTTAGCATGAATAACGCAATTCAATCACGGCCCCTAAAGGGCATCTCATTTCTAATTACAACTCTATACAATTATATGCACCCATAACAGATGCTTGCAGCATACACTTAGAAATAACTTGTTTTTTAGCCTCATGTTTAATGGGATATTGACTTTGAGGTTGTGGTGTCGACCTCACTGGTGTAATGTGATAAGGGGAACAGTCATCACGCGCCATATATACAACCTGTGGATATGCTTCCAGATCTGCACATCTGTATGTCAGTTATTCATATTATTTACACTCAATTTAAATCTCATCAATTTACAAGGGTGCACCCATAGTGCTGCAATACCCACCCACCTTGGGTATTAGTCCACTAGACTTACAACAAGTAGTCTAGCTATAAATGTCCAACATATGCACCAAAGCACACCAAAGCACTGTCACTTTATCCTTAGTTAATTATATAGCAGTTCTGAAGTCCGGGATAGGTGCTGGATCCCAGTATTTTTGCGCTGACTCATCATGGTGTAAGCGCCCCTGAAATGAATATATATTCACGTATGTGGAAATTATGGGATTCATTGAAAATCAATGACACACATTAATGTAACGACCACAACATTTTCTACCTTGGATCTTTGAGACCTCACCTTATGGAATCATGGCAGGTAGATACAAAATTAACTTAGAGGGAGATTATTGCCTCCTAAACAACTCGTTTCATACATTGGAAAGGACTGCCTGTCATAATCTTGAGAGAAGCCTTGAGAAAGTCCAGGAGGACGAAAAGCGCATCGGCTGTCATTTGTCGTCTATAATGGAATAAATGTGAATGACCGGACACTTCAACAACTGTGGATCACTTATTGGAAAATCATCAGTGAAATTGTATGAACTGTTGTGCTTTCCTCACTATATATTTAACTAAGGATAAAAGGGACAGTGCTTTGGTGCATACTTTGGGCAGTCATCACACTCCACATGGTGGCAGTGTAAAACAGTAGCTAGCGCTAAAGCCTATTCCCTGGCGTATGATTGTTTTACTGCATCTGGGACGAGGTTGGAAAAGGCAGGTAAAATTACAGTTTCTCCCTCAGGGAAATCCATCCAAATTCTGCATGAGCACGACACCCCTACAGCCTTCAGAGTCCATTCCCCAGGGCTGTAAGTGCATCAGCCATTAAGATACATAGAGTAGCCATGTGTCATTACGCGATGACCATCTGTAACCTGGCAGTAACAAACCCTATCATTATTGGTATCAAAAATTTTGGAATCATACCTCCATACCGTAAACGGTGTGGGAGGTGTGATTCCATGCACTGTAAAGCTCCAACGGGAGGCCCTCAGTGCTCCCAGTATCAGTCTTCTAGACCCGAACAGCACAACATGGCTGCTGCCAAGCAGAGACACACTTCTGCCCCCCTGCTGCTGAGCCAAGCTCGAGCAGAGGAAAACAGAACACTAGGTAACCTGTCACAGGGAGGTGTGACCACCTCCCAGACAGGGTTTAGTGTATTGGGGCCGGTTGGGAGCGCTTGCCAGTGCCACTCAGTCTGCTGAAGGACACATTTGGTGCCCTCCTTGCATGGGCCAGTTCAAACCAGCTCAGGGAGCCGTTGGCTCCCATTCTGATGCGAAACTGGACAAAGGACATGGGAGTATCCTCCCCACTGTTTGACCCCTCCCCTGCGAGGGAACCCTGAATCATCCCAACCCTTTCCTTAGGGTACTTAAGGGACTTGCATGAGGGTGGGTCCCCAGATTCGTCGTGGGACAAGATTAATTTCAAGACACCACTTCTTCAACCGTCTGAGGACTCTGGACTTCGCTCTGGGCATCAAGGCGGCAAATGGGAAGACTCCTGCTGTTCCTGATCTCGTCAACCTGCTCATCTGCTGCAACGTCCATGCCTGTGCACTATGCAGGAACCTTCCAAGGCCTGTGGGCATCGAAGACACCTGAAAGGATCTCCCTTGAAGTGAAGGAGTCACTTCCCTGCATCTGCAGGCACCGCAACTCAGCTGACCAGTCTGCTGATCCTGTGCTCCCACGGACTCCGAAAGGCTCAGCAACACAGGTGGAGGTGCTTCACATCCCTCGAGGCCTGCCTTGTCCTTTCACCAAGTTTGAGGCCAGCATCCTTAGTCGGAGCTGCAGGACTCGAACCCCTGTGTGCCGCGTCGACTTGAAGTTGTAAAGGCTGGTTGGCTTCCTTCCACCAAGATCTTCGGGCTCCAAGTAGACCCAACAACAAGCACCGCCTGTGACCAAGATCTTCGTCCTCACCGCATCACTTGCACCGTGGGACTGCATCTTTGGTGAGTTACTAGAGTTCCTCATGCGACTCCAGTGCCTCATGCCCGTATGTCCTCTTGAGGATCATCTTTGAATTCTGTGGGCTCGCCTGACTGCTTGGTGCCTGCCCTGAGTCCCCTGCTTGTCGTGAGTCCCCCGGACCTTGCTGGTCCCGATACCGCACATTCTTCACTTTCCACATTGTTTGCAGTTGCCAAGACTTGTTGGACACGACTCCTCAACTCTCGACATTCGACATGGGACAGCTTGTGAACAGCTCCTGGTCTTCCACAGTGTCGCCTGGTCCTCACAGCTGCAGCTCCAAGGTCACCTTCATCTCTCCTGCAACACTCGACATCAGTGAGCATTCGTCTTCCGTGCCTCCTGGTCACTCCTGGGTGGCATAGACTCTGTCCCCTCTGCTTGCAGGTATGTCTTGACTTTAATCCTTCTTTGGGTTCAACCGGACACTTTTACCTTCTCCAGCAGCGGCATCTTCCAGAAGTCCTCCATTAGGTTCAACAGCGGTTTCACACCTATGCATCCGGCTTTCCTGGTGAAGGTATCCTGGTTCCTAGGGTATCCACAGGTGGGGTGGCTCTCCAACCTTCAGTCTTTCACAGGGTTACTTCAGGGTCCACTGGGAGGGGTCCTTCTTTAAAATTGCTACCGCGGCGTACCCATTAGTCTTGCATTGATCCCGCGGTCGTGTTCCCAACCTGGACACAGCCTCAGTGTGGCTCCTGGTGACTTGCCTCGGGTGGTTCCTTGGGTACCCGGCCCTTCTACGTCTTCTGGGTATAGTCTTGACTCGACTCGTGATTCGCAAACCACTATTTTAGTATATGGTTTGGTCTCCCCCTGGTGACCACTGTGTATTCCGTGCTACTTACCTGTTTCTATTGAAAAGTATTGTGTGCATTGCGTAAATCTCCGGCAAGTAGATATCTGTGTGTTAATGAGTGTCTTACAATGAACACATTTTTATAAAAAATACTGTGTGGTTCTTTTTCACTTAATCCATACCTATAAGATTATGTTCTGGTAAAACAAGCTGCTTTACACTCCTTCTGGACTAAGCCTGAAGGCTGCTCTCCACAGCTACCACTTAGAGAGCTTTCTAAAGTTGTCTAAGACCACTAAAAACACCATAAGGTATATCTGGAATGGTGCCAGGTGCCCACTTACATAAGTGTACACTGTGAGAAGTTGGCCTGATGTGCAGTGTTCACTATTCTAGTGATCACTATATATCAGTCCAAACAACCCTTATTGATGATTGGTTGTAAGTCAACCTTATAGACCAGCTATCCTAGTAGCATGGATACGAGCAGTCTAAGGCTAAGACTCTAGAGGGCGTGTTAAGCCAGCTGTTTTACCATCACATTACCCCTTGAACACCCAGTGAAAGGACACCACACAAGTGTTATGAAAATAAACAATGTATTTATTAGAATCACAACAACCCTGTACTCTTTATGAGGACAGGGTGCTAAGCACACAACAAAACTCTTATGAAAATACTTAAGTTAGCACGTTATACACAAATGCCCGAGGGGCACGAAAAACCATATATTCTAAAAGTGGAATGCGAAATTACTAGCAGGTAAGTACAGTACTAATAGGCTTTGGAATCGCTAGGACTTGACTATAGAATCGTTAGATTACTTCTAGGAGACCTAGGGGACTCGGGTGCAGAGTGTGCACTCTCACGCGGGATGCGGGACAAAGTCTATGGGAGCTAGTAAAGGCAAAGTTAGTGTTCACGGGCGAACCCGACCTGGTAGGAAGAAAACGACAGTGGATCCTGACCCTAGGATAGTGAGGCTATGCTGGGACACCGAAGTGCCGAAGTTACCTAGCCCAGGGGCTGCAGCTGCATAGGTCTGAAAAGACGTCGGGAATCTCGTTGCTGGACCAGGAGCCTGGAAGAAGGAAGTTGCTGGCAGGCGACCAGTGAAGGAAAGTTCGATGGATCCAAGCCTGGATCAAGGAAGAAGAAAACCTGAAAGCAGAGGGGACCAAGTTCTTGAATCACTAGCCAGTGATTAAGTGGGCACCAGGATGGCACCGGGCGAAGTCACCTCGACTAGGTGAGTGGGCGACGCTGGCTCTGCAGATCTCACGGACCAGGAGGCGTTGTCGGCGACCAGGATGGAGAGGCGAGCTGTCCCACGATGGATGAAGCTGTCGGCGTCGAAGTTACCCAGGATTGGGCAACAAGCCTTGGCTAATTCAAGCCCACGCGGTGGACTCAAAATGGCGTCTTGAGTGGACCAGGAGGGTCCGGAGTGCTCCTCTTCTGGAAGGGAGCAAGGGCCAGTCTGGAGCAACCAGACTAGCAGCAGTGATGTCGTCGGGCGTCGTTCAGAAGGCCACAAGCCAGCGGGCTAGTAGCCAAACAACGCGGTGAGCAGCAAAAAGCAGAAGGGCCCCACGCAGATCGTGGAGATGCTGGGAGGCTGCACTTCGGTGCTGGAGCTGCTCAGGGTCGGGGCTTCTCGGACCCCAAAGCACTCACCAGGAAATTACTCGGCGGGCTTGCTGTGCAGAAGTCGTGCAGTCTTGAAGATGGCCGGTCCCTCGAGGTCTCGTCACACCCACGAATCTCAGCGTGACTGATGATGTAGGTTGAGGTCAGAGGTGCCAGGGAAGCCGGTTCTCGTCGAGCTGGGCAGTCTTGATCCGGAGGAGAGACGTGCAGCAGACCGCAGTGTTCTTAAGATGGTGCCTGCGGATGCAGGGTGACTACTCCTTAGTCACAAGGGAGAAATCTTAGGAAGAAGTCTTGAGTTCCTTTCGTGGAAAGTAGTTTCAGGATTCAAAGATGATCTGATTTGGAAGGGGGCCAGTTCCTACCTTTATCCTGTAAAAAGGGGCTGGCACGCGACTAAGTCCTGCCCTAGGGGTGGGACTGGGAGGGGGTGGTTACACCCACTTCCTTGGCGGGCTTTTCCCCAGCACAGGGTCTGGAGTGACCCTGGAACTGGTTCCAGCCAGCCTATGCACAGTGAGCACCGGGGTGCCACGTGCAGTCACCTTCCTCTGAAGCCCTGCCTACCTACAATACACAAAACCCTGTCTGGGACGGTGCTGGCACCGCCCCTGGCAGGAAACCCTTTGTCCTTATCTCCTGCTCTGGGAGGACTCCCAGCAGCAGGAGGGCAGACTTGTGTCTCGGTGGCAGCATCCATTTTGTGGAGCTGAGGCTCTGTTTGACTTTAACCGGGGTTAGGGGTTACATACATGTCGTGTCCCTCTAGAAGGGTGGAATGCTAACCCCGTCGCCAGAATTGGCGAGGGGTTAGTATTCCAATTCGTATGACACCTTACTCGACATGTTTTGATAAAGCGATACCAGAGTTGGCATATAACCGCGAGGATTATAATGCACTTAAGAGTATATGGTATGCGATATCATGGAAACGGCTAAGGGATGGATCCCGAAAGCCGCAGACAGGCTCAGCTCATGCCAGAGCACCATCTCACACGATTCCAAGCACTCTGCCTTCAGGATTGTTAAGGCCTGCCATAGGAGTGACTGATAGGAGATCTGTGTGTCCATTTTAGGGTTAGATATAGGTATACTATATCTAAAGCAAAGGGTGAGTACACCACCTTGCCCCAGCTGTCGTGCAGCCAGTTGTGTCAGTTTAGTTAGTCAGCCCAGGGGTGGCATAATACATGCTTCAGCCCCTGGGAGACTTCTGGGTACCTCAGCCCTGGGTACAGGGACTTAGAGAGGGCCCAGTGCCAATTCAGTACCTGAGTACAATTTGGAGAGAGAGAACAGCTAGGCTGTGGGTCTGATTAGCAGGCCCACAGCCATGGAAAGTCGTAAACCAGTGCAGCAAAAAAGCAAAAATCTGGGTGATCATAGGATTGCAGACCCTACTCTCCTACATACACCATATACCAAGTCAGGTATCTGGTGCAAGGTGCCCACTTACATAAGTGTACACCATATACCAAGTCAGCTTCTCACACCACTTCTTCTTAGAGGAAGAATCTGATGTCTGCTTATCGTTTTCAGAATTATTCTTCGTCTTTGGTTTGCCAGGTCTGTCTCTCAAATTATCTCTACCTATTGTTGTATAGGTTTCCTCAATAATCTTGGGAAAATTGCGTACCTGTTATCTCGGAGTCACATTTGTGAGCCGTTGGCAAATCATTAATGCTGCTACTTCCCCTTTAATGTTACTTAACATTTTGGTGGATTACTGCAGCAAAATTGCCCATCAGTTTCATCCCCAAATCCAGGGCAGAAGCTGCCCCTTATTCATTCTGGATCTGTTTATGTGCCTCTTGCAAAATAGCTAATGAGGGTGTACCATGTGTGCTGGTATATACTTCAGCAAAGACTGCACCCCAAGTGGCGCAGTCTTTCACAAGGGGAGCCACCCCCCATTGGCAGACATATGGTGAGAATTCTGAATTTTCCTGAGGTCACCCATGGGGAAACACTGCCTCAAGCCTTTTTGTTTTTTGTGCAATCCATATCGGAATCTCCTCCCATCTGATGGGAATTTTAACTATGACTGCATTGACTGTGGATTAATTCGAGGTGTAGCCAATTGTGGTTGTGCTGCTTGAAGAACAAGTTACTTAACTAGCTGCAGATTGCTTACCTTTGAATTTCCCAGACATCAGGCTAGCTCCAGAAACTTTTGCTGAGAAATAACCCTTGTGCGCGCCGTCGGGTGACTCCATTCGGCTCTGCGTGTCATCGTCGGCAGCGTAGGTTATGACATCATGGTATCTATATAGGTGCCACCCAGGCGCGTGGACGTCAGTACATTTCGTTTTTTCCACTCCAGAAGCGCAGAGCCACGAAGTAACTGATGCAGTTATGTGCAAAACTAAGGCCCTGTATGGGGGAGTAACTCTTGCACTACAATATTAGTCCACAAAGCGGGGAGGCATGGGTGGGGCTGTAAGGAATCTGCAGCTAGAGTCTCTACCAGATAATGTGTTACCGAAGGTAAGTAACTTGTTCATCTGATAGAGATTTCTAGCTGCAGATCCCATACCTTTGAATTAGATACCCGAGCCATACCATCCGGGGGATGAGCTGCGGACCAATACCTTAAACTAGAAAGTCCTGCAGGACTGAGTGGGCAAAGTGCCTGTCTCTGCGGACCTGACCAATGCGCAACACTGCTGACATTGCGCGCTCTCTTAAGAGGCTAACAGATCTAACTAAGGCTCTTCCCACAGATGACAGAGACCTTGCGCCACCTCTGGATAGAGACTTCACTCGTGATCCGCAAGGCACCTTCAGTTGAATTTGTCTGCTCTGGCGTTCAGAGAGCCAGCTATATGTCGAACCACCAGGGAATTGCCCTGTGGTTCCAGCCAAGTCCAGAGGCACAGGGCCTCTTGACAAAGAGTCCAAAACACCACTCCGCCTTGATTGTAGCAGTACCATTTGGCGATAGTGTTGTCCATCAACACCTGAACTAGCCTTTTCTTGATGGATGGTAAAAAGGCTTTCAGTGCCAATCGGATCCCTGAAGCTCCAACAGGGTGACATGGAGCCTAGCTTCCGCCGGAGACCAGAGTCCTCTGATCTCCACCTCTCCTCGATGACCGCCCCATTCCAGAACAGATGCATCAGTCACTTCTGTGAGATCTGGGTGGGGAAAGGTGAGGGGTCTGCCACTGACCCAATCGTAGTTTTTTAACCACCAGTGCAGACCTTATGTAGTTCCCTCCGAGATCTGGACCATGTCGGAGAAGTTTCCTTGATGCGGAGCCCACTGGAACTTCAAGACCCACTAGAGAGCCCACATATGCCACCATGCATGTGGCACCAGCAGGATACAGGAGGCCATGAAGCTCAGCAGCCTCAGAGGCAGTCTCACCAAAATCCAGGATAGACACTGAAACATCGGTATTATAACCTGAAGATCCTGGAATCGCTGTTCAGGAAGGTAGGCCCAAAACTGCAGTGTGTCCAAACAGCTCCAATCGAAAGGAGCATCTGAGAGAGAGTCAGATGAGACTTTGGCACGTTGCTTGGGAATCCCAGCAAATACAAAAGGTCCGTCGTAGTCTGGAGGTGGGAGAAGACGGCTTGGAATGAGCCTTGGGTAGCCAGTTGTCAAGGTAGGGGAAGACTGGCACCCTTGATCTCTGCAGATGAGATGCAACTACCACCATCATCTTGGTGAACACCCAAGGGGCGCTGGTGAGGCCAAAAGGGAGCACAGTGAACTGAAAGTGCTTGTGGCCCACTTTGAACCGCAGGTAATGCCTGTGGGCAGGCAGGAAGGGAATTTGTAGTATGTGTCCTGCTACTCCAATGCTACTATCTAGTCTCCAGAGTCCAGGGCAGACAAGACTTGAGCGAGCGTGAGCATTTTCAACTGCTCGTTCATGAAGCAGAAATTGCGAGGGTGCAGGTCTAGAAGGACCTGGCTGTAACCCTGCTGTCCTTAAAGCACTCCAGCGCTGAATCCGCATAGTCTCTGAAGCCAATAAAGAACATATCCATAAGGGATGCTTGGACTTTCCCAGTTGTCCTCAGCCAGGCATGGCGGCGTAAGGACACCATCTATGAGACTGCTCTGCCCAGCCAGTCGGTGGTATCCAGTCCACATTGGATGGTGAACCTGGCTGCATATCTCTCATCAGCAGCAGCAGCCTGAGAGAGGATGGCCCGGGTCTCCTTCAGGACCGTCTGCAGCACCTGTGCCACAGTATCCCACAAAGAGGGGAGCAATTGCTGATGGAGGAAAACATCATCTTCTCTAAGGAGTCCAGCCTCTAGGATTCTCCACCTGGGGGTGCGGTAAAGAATGTGCCATGGGAGATGGAGGCTTGGACCAGCAATCTTTCCAGGGTCAGGTTTTGTGTGAGGAAGATGGGGTCCCCTGGATGGGTGGTGGTAGAGCACAATCGTCCTGCTCACAGGAGCCCCTGTGCTGGGCTTCGACTAGGTCCAAAGCAGGATGTCAGTAATGGCTTGATAAAAAGGGAGAAGTGGTTCCAAGGGGTGCACTCTCGGCTGAAGCACCTCCGTCAAGACATTTTTCTTGACCGCCACTAAGTGCAGGCTAAGATCCAGGAGCCTCAGCTGCCGTTCTAACCACCATTGCAAAGGCAGCTCCCTCCTCTGTAGGCACGGTAGGGGGTGAAAGCATGCCAGTATCTGGAGAAGAGTCAAATCTACTGGCCTCGGCCAAGTCCTCACACCAGTCCATCAGAGGATTTAAGGACTGGTATTCCTTAAGGTCCAAAGATCCCTCCCAATCCTCTCAGAGTCCTAGCCCATAGGAATAGGGCTGAGGCTCTGTCCTGAAAGGCAAGCCTTCAGTTGGTGCAGGAGTCAGACGACGCTCCTCTGCCTCTGTGTCAGAGTCGGGGATCAGAATGGGGCAGGCAGCGCCATTAAGGTCAGTATCAGGGCCGGCGTTGGGGAAGGTAAAAGTCTTATGACCGGTGCCAGGCAGCTCCATCTGTGGATCCAAGGGGCCCAACTGGTGCCGGGGCAGAAGCTGCCAGCATAGAACCAATGGGTGCCCCTCCAAGACCCGCCAGCAGGAACGAGCTGCTAAAATATCAGGCGCAAGGTCATATAAAACTCGTGGAGTTGAGTGGGGGTTCGCTCTGGCTCCCAGAAACTAAGGGAATCGCTGAACTGCAGACGCTGGTTTACCTGCGGAGTCAAGCCTCAAATGTCGATGGCTCTCTCGTCTCGTCTGCCTATGGACAAAGTGAAGTTAAAAACCTCTTCGACTTCTTTGTTTTCCTTACCTGAGTGGCCCAACGACTTGTGAGTGCGATGAGGTACTTCGCTCTCGAGCGGGAATGAGAGCGTTGCAGCATCGTTGATCATGTGGCAAGGAGTGTGAGGGATCGTGTCCTCAAGGCTTTGGGGTGCACAGCATAGCAATCGGCACAGGTCTCCTCTGCCTCTGTGTCGGAGTCGGGGATCAGAATGGGGCAGGCAGCGCCATTAAGGTCAGTATCAGGGCCGGCGTTGGGGAAGGTAAAAGTCTTATGACCGGTGCCAGGCAGCTCCATCTGTGGATCCAAGGGGCCCAACTGGTGCCGGGGCAGAAGCTGCCAGCATAGAACCAATGGGTGCCCCTCCAAGACCCGCCAGCAGGAACGAGCTGCTCAAATATCAGGCGCAAGGTCATATAAAACTCGTGGAGTTGAGTGGGGGTTCGCTCTGGCTCCCAGAAACTAAGGGAATCGCTGAACTGCAGACGCTGGTTTACCTGCGGAGTCAAGCCTCAAATGTCGATGGCTCTCTCGTCTCATCTGCCTATGGACAAAGTGAAGTTAAAAACCTCTTTGACTTCTTTGTTTTCCTTACCTGAGTGGCCCAACGACTTGTGAGTGCGATGAGGTACTTCGCTCTCGAGCGGGAATGAGAGCGTTGCAGCATCGTTCATCATGTGGCAAGGAGTGTGAGGGATCGTGTCCTCAAGGCTTTGGGGTGCACAGCATAGCAATCGGCACAGGTCTTCGCATCATGATCGCCTTCCAAGCACCAAAGGCATACAAGGTACGGGTCGTCACCAACATCAGTCGATGGTAAGGGGTTTGAAGACCCTTCCTAAAGGACATCTCTGCCACACCAGGAGAAGAACTCTCAAAAAAGCTTTGGCTAAAAGTTCAAAAAAGCACAGTCAGAAAGTGACTGAAGGGGTTGCTCTCTCTGGATCTGCACTGACTGACACAGAAAGAAATGAACTGACATCAACACACTGGGGGGCGCCTCTTTAGGCTCCGCACGCATCACATCCAGGGCGGACGATGCCGACGACACCACGTGGAACTACCAGCGTGCAGCTTTACTACTCATGAAACCATTTCCTGACTCAGACTGATGACTGGGAGTAAGTATAAGGTGATGAATATGCAGACAGAAGTCTCTACCAGATGTGTATTTAGATTATGAGTGCGTCATGGACACATCTTTTCATACATATGAATCATGAGGGCAGCCAAGTTGTATTACAAGTAAAATACAAAGTTTAAGCTTTTACTAAGATATTAGGGTTAAAAGGGGAGAAACATATATTTGTATAAATTACAAATCATCATACCTTAACAGCTGGTCCTGGAGCTACATCATCAATTACATGGGCACAGATGTTGATAACTTTCATCAAATGGAAAAACAATTGTTCTACCATGGCAACAAGAGTCCGATCCCCCAGAGCCGGCCATGGTTCCTCCTGCTTATTGGTTGCTCCATTTGTTTCTTCTTCAGCATTCCATGGATTTTTTAAACACTTTGGCGCAGTAGCTGTAAGAATGTAAAGTTTGTTACTTTTGAAATAAGGTAAATTGATTTCGATGTGATATGGATACTGTTAGATCTACACAAAGTAGCTTTCTATTGGCCACAAAAGGAAAATGCTACTTACCCAGTATGCATCTGTTCGTGGCATATAGAGCTGTAGATTCATTGTTAGATTGTTTTCCAGCAGAGGGTGATAATGGAGTTTGTAAGGGTAGTAGAATAGAGATGTCCATTTGTATGTATCCAAGTAAGATATCACTGCAACAGGTATAGGTACCCGGGAAGGAGGGTGGGAGCATGTGAATCTACAGCTCTACATGCCAAGAATAGATGCATACTGGGAAAGTAGCATTTTCCATTCGAAGCATGTGAGCTGTAGATAACATGCTTTGCATAGACTATGTAGAAGTAATCTCCCAAAGCAGTGGCTAACCTGTTGCAGAGTTTTGAAAGAGTGCCCGTAAAACAGCCTGGCCCACACTAGCCTGCTGTCTTGCTAACACATCTACACAATGGTGTTTTGTGAATGTGTGAGGTGTAGACCATGTTGCATCTTTGCAGATGTTATCAATGGGAATGTTTCCTAAGAAAGCCATAAAAGCCCCTAGTTTGCGAGTGGAGTGAGCTCTAGGGGAAATTGTTAAAGTCTGTTTTGCTTCTGCACAGCATATCTGAATGCATTTGAATATCCGCCGTGCAATACCTGATTTTGAGATGGGATTGCCTTAATGAGGTGGAGCAAAAAACACAAAGAGTTGTTTCGTTTTAAGGAAAGGTTTTGTCCTTTCTATGTGATAGAGTAATGCTCTTTAAAGTCTAAAGTGTGCAGAGCATTTTCTGCCACAGAATCTGGTTGAGGGAAGAACACAGCCAATTCAACAGATTGGTTGATAGAGAAATGGTTCCTCTATGGTTAGTGCCTGAAGCTCACCTACTCTCCTCAGTGATGTAATAGCTATTAGGAAAGCAACTTTCCAAGTGAGAAATTGCAGCTCACATTTATGCAATGGCTCAAAGGGTGGACCCATCAGTTTGGTGAGGACAAAACTGAGATTCCACAGTGAGGCAGGTGGAAGTCTTGGTGGACTGACTCTTGAGTCTTTCCATAGAGGCCTTCATAACAGGTACTTTGAAGAGAGACAGATGCTGTCTATTTTGAAGGTATGCAGCTATTGCAGCAACATGTATGCATATGGATGTGTACGCTAAGTTTGAACACTGTAAATGCAGTAAATAGCAGATGATATTCTGAACTGAAGCATCGAGCGGGTTGATTTGATTGTTATTACAATAAATAACAAACCGCTTCCACTTTGCTGAATAGCAAGCCTTTGTAGTAGGACGTCTAGCCTCCTTGATAATGTTCACGCAGTCTGGCAGGAGATTAAGGTAGCCAAACTCTATGACTTCAGGAATCAGATCGCAAAGTTGAGATTCCCTTTTGGGATAAAGTATGCTCCTATCACTTTCCAGCACCTGCTGAACCAAGTTCTATCGGTGCTAGACGAATTCTGTGTAGCCTACCTGGATGACATTGCTGTGTGTAGCAATATTTGGGAAGATCACCTAAACCACCTACAACAGGTTTTATTCAGAATGCAGTGGGCGAAACAGAGTGTTAGGTGGGGCAGTCAAATTTAGTCAACCTTGGCCATCAGGTGGGTAACAAGAAGATTTGCCCAGTCGATGCCAGGATTTAGTCTGTGATGGAGTGGTAGGGGCCACCACCCATACACAAGTGAGAGTATTTTAGTACTCACTGGTTATTACAAGACCTTTGTGGCTAACTGTGAGGCTTTAGCTGCCCCCAGACATATCTGACATCCAAAAAGCAGTCCAAAAAGAGGATATGGACTGAGTAATGCCACATGGTTTTGAGAACCCAAAAGAGAGCTCTATGTGATACACCTGTACTGAAGGCCCCTGACTTCAATCAATTCTTTCAATGTACAAAAAGATGCCTTAGTTAATGGAGTTGAAGCAATTCTACCTCATCTAGATGACAAGAGTGTGTTCAGAGGTCTTTATTTATCGTAGGTTACTTATAAGAGCTGGGTAGCCACTGAGAAAACAATGCTTTGCCAAAGTGTGGGCTTTGAGATAGTTCTGACCACATATGTTTGATACTAAGCTTGTAGTACAAACGGATCACAAACCACTCTGGAAGTTGAAGTCAATAAAGGGTGACAAACCTAAATTGCTAAGATGGTCTATCTTGTTACAAGATTTAGATTTTACAGTGGCGTACAAAGACGTGAGGAAATCTTTTGCATTTCCCAGATTACTCCATCAGAGGGTTGATGGCAGCCAGGTGGAGACTACCCTGGTGTGAGAAGCATCACTGTACACAAGGTCTTTGTCTGGAAAGCGTGTCTGGAAAGCAATCTGAAAATGACATTTGACAGCAAAACCACCTCAAACCAGGTCTACAGCAGTAGACAGTGAACACCAAACCCTGATCAGATTTTGGTTTATAAAGTAGGACCTCGTTACCCTACTTATTATTTCATTTCCAAGTCATCTATGGCCAAGCAGGGAGAAGGGAGCTGTGGCTAGCTGTTTAAGATGGAACCATGCGGGCCCAGGCTTAGTGTGTTGAGTCAGAGTCTGCCGCTGTACTGCCAGATCCCTAGCAAGGCGGCGCCCAGACCTATCCAGGCCCATATAGTGGGAGCAGACCTGGCCTGTGCCTGAGAACCCTTGCCTCCCTGGATTGGGTTTTAATTTCTGTGGAGGTGGATGCTCCTCCTTCTGGGGCCTGGGAACTCTAAGGAGAGATGCCTTGAGGCAGGCGTCCTGCCCTAGCTCTGAGGGCCAGATACGGTGAGTGTTGGCAAGTGTATGGTAGCCCGGCTGGCCTGGCCCTGCCACAGAGCTGCATATCGTACCTCTATGCTCATCCTAGTTGGGGCACCTGCTGGGAGCTTCACAGACTAGGCCCATAGCTTAATTGACCATGGGCTACTGAGTCCTGTTCTGGACTATGATGCTCGTGCTGACCCCTTGTGCACCTCTGCGTCTCTGGGTAGAGGCTGATGGGGTGTCTGGCGGGTCCCTTGCGTTGATGCACTAGGTTGGTGAATACCTCACTGGGACTTGGGCTGTGGAGCCCCACCTTAGCCTGGGCTGACACTTCATGCTGATGGAACACTGATGAAATCTAGCTGACTGACAACTCAACTCCCAGAGGGAGAGACCAGCAGCCATTGACCCTAGGCCAAACATCCACATAACCATATCGCGGCTACGTAGTAAAGTCCTCCCAGAGAGTACAGAGCCCTCGTTGAGAGTACAGAGTGCGATTGCCTTTATGGAGTCCAGGTTGCGATTGGAAATGACCCTGGAGGGATTATCCACGATTCATATGTGTGCATCACGACAAAGGCCTGTCTCATGGATTGCAGTCTTGTTGGACTGGAGGAGGGGGGTGTAAAGCACTATCTTCATAGTGGTGAGAAGCTTCTGCCATCACCAGTAGTCAAGCAGCACAAGTGTGGGGGTGGCAGCATACAGTGTAGTGACGGGAAGACTGAAAAGGTCAGTTTTAACCTGTGTCATTGGATTGAGGCCCACAGACTCACTTAAAGTTCTGCTGCAGTGTGCTGAACCCACCCCTTGGCCTACATCGGTTTTGGTGTGTAGTGCTGTGCAGTATATGAGTGGTGTATCTATGCCTGATGTATGTCTGCCTATGAAGGGTACAATAAAGGGATAAGGCAGTACTAAGCAGGACATGAATGGTGAATATGTGTGCCTATGAGTGGTAATGTTCAAGAAGGATACAGTTCTGTGCAGTGTGTGTGGTTGCATATATGCACTGTGTGTGTGCGGGCCTCTGAATGGTACAATACATGGAGTGCCCTGGGTTACATTTTGGGAGAACTAGACCTTCATGGTGGACAATTGAGAGGAGGGAGAGAAATCCCCCCCCCCCCCCCCCCCAGACATATTTTTGTATTACTGCATCCACAAGCTGGGTGGGATACACACTGGAGCAGGGACAGACAGCTTTCTCCTGTTGACTTCAAAGCATGCTTTTCGATTCAGTGAGATGTCACAAGGGAGGGGCCTGGACACATCGCAGGAAAGTGATGGGGGTAGATAAAAGAATCATCAAGATTAGGGCTGGGGACCCTGAGCTAACCTTTTGATGCACATATCACTGTGGCTGCCAACCAGGTCAGAACTCTAGTCACCTCCATGGCCTGTGTTGTGGTCCGATCAGCTGTGGAGTTGATCCTGCTGTGATAGACTGCTTTTCAAGAGGAGGCTAGAGCAGAGGAGTGGACCCTTCAAATGAAGCAGAGCCCAATCATAACACTTTAAAGAGTGAGACCCTAAGTCATATTTGGTGTCTGGAAATTGAATTCAAGAAGGGGAGTTTGAGAGCCAAAAAATGGTCATCTGTCAAGAACCCAGATGAGCAGTGTAAGAAGTGGAAGCTCTGCCAGACTTCTGCCTGTGACCAGAACTGGGGGCCAAGGCTTGCTAGTCTCCCTACTGGGTGAGGGGAAATCACCCTGGCAATCCAAGACCACCTGCCATGGAGCATCAGCGCCAGTCTGCTCGCCAAGACCAGTGTGCCCTGTGAGGAAGAGGAGAGCATTGGAGAAAGCACAGAACATTTGGGAACACTGTCGAGCGGACTCCCTCTGCAAAGTGCGACAAAAGGTAGCTGCACTGATCTGGTTGTTGCCTGTGTGCAGGATAGAGTTAGCAAACCCCAGTAAGTATACCACAAAAGGGCCGCTGTGAAGCGAACCATGTGCCGTGCTGCATCGATCAGGCCAGAGCCCATGTGTAGGGCTGTGTCAGCGACCCTGTTGGCCACTAGGGCCCATCGTAAAAATTACTGCAGCGCAGTAAGGCCTGTAGCCATGTGTGGTTGCGGGCGCAACCCTATATGCCAGGAGAGGCCTTCAGGAGCGGAACAAAGAGTGACAAACTCTGCACCCGCTGAGAGCAGCTGCCTCGGCCGAGGGCAGCAAACACAGCAGAGTGCAGCAGACTCACCTGAACTCAGCTGCAGCTGCTTCGTGCGTCGGCAGGCGGAACATGCTCAGGAACTCCAGACGCTTCATGCCTGCAGGTGCAGATAACACTGATTTCGGGCCGGTTAGCCCTCGGGGAACTTGCTGCTAGTTAGCACGGTAGCACTGGAACACTATTGACTTTAAATTAGAGTTAAAGTGTAGTCATGAGACTTGGACTGCCGGTGGGGCATACCCTGGATTTTACCAATAGTGAATGGCGAATAACCACTGTTTCTAGATCGAGGAGGGAGGGGGGACAAGTAATCACCAAAGAAACATTAGAGCCTTGACCTCAGGGGGATTGTATACTGTTTGTGAATGTCATATTTTTTGGTCTTGGCTACAAAGCGCAGGCGCTGTCTTGAAGAGATGTATTGTGTTCTATTTGTGGCCTTTAGGCTGCCCATCTCCTACCATTGGTAAACTTCAGAATCGCTCTAATTTTCCCTGATGCCATTCGTCATGGCATGCGGGTGTTATTCCTGCCTCTTGTGTTCGACCCTTTCATAGCGCATGGACCAAGTAGATGCCTCCTTACACTGCTCCCGGTTTGCAAAGCTATTTTTTTTCTTTGTTTTTAAGCACTCAATAGGAGTATTTATGTTTTCAGGCCGTCTCCCTTATACACATACACACTTACCACTAAAGTGCATGCACATGTACATAAATGAATGCATTTCTTAAAAAGTTATTAATACACAAACACTTGTATGTAAAAAAATTGTGCACAATGCGATGGTACTGGAATGCTTGTTTCGTCCTCCATCTTCCCACAGTGTTAACACCAGCCAATGGTATTTGAGTGCTTTAAGTGCTCACCAGTTCCATTAAACAATGACACATTCATTGTTATAGGCAGGAAGAAACGTAAGTGATTTGCCCAGAATCACAAATTGTTCAACCGACACAGAGATTCAAACCTGGTTCCCCTGTTGGCAGATCTGGCTGTTAAGCTACATCCTTGTTTCCGTACAAAGCTCAACTATTTATCACTACCACATTTGTTGAGCAAGACCCCATCAACACCGAACAAGCATTGGCAAAGCCAACAGATCGTGGCAATGCCCGAGTTATTGGCCTTGTCAATGTAAATGCCTTTTAGTCATATTGTCAAGCAGCACATCTGCCGTTCAGCATGACTGAAAGTCACTGGAAAAAACGCCATAATGCCGCCAGCGCAGGCCACGTCTTAGCACTTTTTCTGTGTTAGGAAGGACGTGACAATATACTCTAAAAGGGGGGAAGGGCGGGGGAGATTCAGCATCAGCTAAACAACCTGAGATTTTTGGCTTTCAGTACAGCAGATGTGCTGCTAGACAACATGGCCATTAGCTCAGACAGTGCCGAAATCTAGTGGCTTTGCCAATGCTTGTTCCTTTGTGTTGGTAGCGGTAGGAAATAAAAATACTTTCTCTTTTTTCATAAAAGTGTGTATACTTGGCTGCACAATGATTTATTGCTACTGCTGCATGCCTTTTGAGCTGTATACCAGTGTTCCCTACTCTATCCACAATGCATCCACCCTCCTCACATAAGGGGCCTTGGACTGCTCAGACTACCATGACCCTGAGAGTAAAGTGCTGGTGCTGAAGGAGTATTTGGCCCAGTTGCTTGGAATCCCTAGTAGTAAAAGGCCTCAACCCCCTCCTTGCCCCATGACTCTCTGAAAGGTAGTCCGACAGGGGCTATTAGGCAAACACTGATCCAAGCACTGGGATGTTGGAGGCCTGGAACCCACTACCGACCAGCTGCTACACGCCCCCATAGTGTGGTCCACCACACATGCTTGATTCCTTGGTTTTATAGGGCACTCGCACTTTACTAGCTTGTGGTCCTGTTGTACCATTGAAACAAGTTGGAAGATTCACAGGGCAAGTGTGCCATGATACCAAATGGATCAAAGCCAGAAAATACCCACAAAAGAACTCAGGAATGCCCGTTTTAAATGTATCAATTCTATATCCTGCATAGGGCATACTTAAACCCTTACCATCCACACCTCATCTATTCAACAGCAGTTGATACATGCCCGATGTAAATCGGTGTCCGCCAATATGCTCCACATGCTTTGGACCTGGACCTGTAGACTGCACTACGAATCCATCGGGAGGCTGGATGATTTCCAACAGCACTGTCTCCTGGGCCTATTTCCACTCCCCAAAACTAAAAGAGCTACGACAAGATTTACAGACTTAGTTCTGCTACTGGACAAGAGGGCAGTGGCGAGGCGGTGGAAATCAGACCCGTCCCCTTCAGCCATAAGATGAAGAATACAAGTGATGGGGTGGCCGTAAGTGGGAGGCATGGCCCTTCGCCCTGCAAAAGCACCTCCGACCGATCTTTTGGGAGAGGACTCTCCTGAACTTTACAGAACACACCAAGGAGGATTCCCCCCACCATAGACACTCCGAGTAATGTGGGCATAGGGTCTCCTGGAATGCACGGGGATCCCCGAGATGGACTCCTCCTCTCGTTATCGAGCCCCACTGCCAGGCCTTACCTGCCAGCTCCCTTACACTGCCCTTGTGCCGGGCACATGTATGTCATTGTTCTGGGGCGGTGAGTTCTCGTGGGTGGGTGGGTGGCAAGGGATAGTTAAGTTACTCACAAACACAGATGTTTTCTTTTGTACTACTTTGCGGACTCCTTTGATTGTCTCAGCTTTGAATACAGCTTTCATAATAGCTGCGCCGCATATATAATGGAACAATGTTTGTTAATTGCGAATGCTAATAAAGATATATATATTTTTAAGTCCTCTATGGCCAAGGAAGGGCGCACTCAGCAGACTTCTCACAGGACTGCTATGTAATCAGAGCTGAGTCTGTCGGATGACCAGAGGGGAAGGGACATCCCCCGAGTCTGGATCTCTCGTTGGAAGGCCAATCACTCTGGGCAGTTGTGGCCATATGCAGAAAGACCGGTCTGACCCGCAATCATAGCCCCTCCCGGGCTTGGGCAACCACAGTGGCAATGTTCACTGGTCCCGGCAGGATCCCAACTAACAGAGACTGCAGGCCCACAGACACAGTGGTCTTCAGATCGCTCTCTTTCGGGAACACTCAGAGATTTGGGACACCCTAGACCTCGATCCGACCCCACGCCCGCTCTTGCCACATGGCCAGTGGTTCAGAACTAATAGCCCCTGCTTGCTACGTTGCCCCCAAATGTGGTTTGACAACTCTGAAAAATAAATGTTATCAATGAAAAACCACAGACTACAAAACGGTTTTGAGTAAGTGCTGTAGAGAATGTAGAGGAAAACATGAAACCATCACCTAAGGCTGAATCCCCACAATGAAAGGTTTAGGCTTCAAAATCTCAGTCTATAATATTTCAAATATAAAAAAGTTCTGTTATTGTAAAAACTTATAATGAGCATAGTTCATGAAATTTACCTGCAAGCAAGTTTCCAGCTAAAATTAAAGCATCTTGATGTGCAGAAAGATCCAGCGGCAGCCAAGCAGATGAAAGAAGTGATAAAATCATACTGGCCATTCCAACAGTGCAGCTTTTCCGAGGCTCGTCCGGTGTATTTGGCTGTGAAATACTAAACAAATATTTAAAGATTTACATTAATGAACATTCAGCAAGATGTATATTACCAACTAATATAATGCAACAATATGTATGCTGTATCCCAACTACATGTATTCTCTGTGCCATAAGGATCAACTAGAAACATTAATACAACTTTCATATAAACTACCATTGTTAGGTGCACCTTTTGACATAGGCCATGGTTGTATGGTGTACTGTGTTGGTCAATCAGTCACATCGGTCAGGAATTTGTGTTAGGGGGGGATACTGCCCTGTTCCACTCGAGATACAGGAGCGATAAGTGTTTTGGCCTAGTGAGATAGCCAGCAGGGTAAGTTTGTAAGCAGCTCCATTTACCCCAAACCTAATCCTGCAATGTCATACTCAATGCTGTGACAAAATGTCCTGCAGTTGCATCAAATTGATTGTAACAACAATGAAGCATTGAATCCAGGCAATGTAGGTTTATGCTGCACCTGTAGGCTTTGTAACAAGGGGGCATAGGTACAGCTCCTTCCCCCCGTTGTGACTGCGGCTTAGTAGGACTGCAGAAGCCTTGAGACAGGTCAGCGGTATCGCGAGCTGCAGGCAAAATAAACAAACAGAGGCTCCTATATGGCAGGTGCCTTAGGGAATCTCTGAAGGAAAAGAGGCCCAGAGATTGTGATGTGATACATGTCATCCTCAGACGGGATCACGCTGTGCTCCGGACAGTGGTAGGACGTTGGCCGCGAAACATGGGCCTGGTGGAGAGCAGGTCTGACTGGAAAAATTGCCCAATCATTGAGTTTAGGGGGCAAGAGAGTCCTAACCAATTCCTGGGGCCCGACCTGCAGTGGTGGGTTTTGCCAGTTGGGAGGATGTACCAGGGCTTCAGGCACAGTATACAGTCACCATGAAATATATTAGGGCAATACCGATATGTGACTTAAAGGCCTTGGTGACCAATACTAAGGCCACAGCCCCAGAGAGAACACCACCATTTTATATGCTCATATTTAAAGTGGACATCTTTTTTTGAACGTTGATAAATGATACACATTTGCTTGCATGCCTGTATGGGATAATGTTCTCTGAAATTACCTTTGCTTAAATTTCCAATTCTTTGTAGGCATATTATGAGAGCCTTGAATGGTCTGTATGAAAGCTAAAGTTCATTGCGCAAATTGTTGCTGTTGTTGTTCGCTCAACAACAGCTCTGTCAGGATAGAATTAATACTGGCAGCCTGACTGGGCCTTTGGCATGGCAACATGGGTGATACTCCTTTGTTGAGTTACAGGGGCATTTCACCAACACTGTTAAGATTGCACCATGCTGGAATTTCAGTCCAGCTGAATCTGGTTTACCACCTGAGAAGGATGGTGTCCAGCTCTACACCAAGACGGGCTCCCAGATGAAACATACCCATAGGTAACTGGGGTGTTAGGTCACCTTTAGGGATTCTGGCAGATTCACCCACCCTAGGCATACTAGGATAGGGAGCGCTAGGTAGGAGCAGAACTATAGCCATAATTATATGCAAACTTATATTCTGTGTAACAGCATAATGGTTGAACTGCTCATTTTCTTTACCATTCTTGTGATGCTGATTACTCTCTTTTGTTTCCTTATAATGTTAATTGCAGCACATGTATATTACACAAGAATCATATTGCTTCAAGAAATGTGTGAAATACCAATTTGAGTACTTCTTGTGGCTCCCTTTGGGCATGCATAAGTTGCCAAATTAAAAGAATTTTAATCTGTTTCCACGATTTCTTTGGGGAGCCAGGGATTGTCATGCTCGGAGTTTCCACATACCACCTGTTACCTTGCTAGGTTAGGGGTACAGATAGTGCACTGTGGTCAGGCCAGGACTAAGGCCAACATATCCTGATGGTATGAGTGGACTCCCGCACTTGACGTTGATTTCCAACAAACACACAGTTTTACTGTGACAGTATGAACCATATGACAGTGGGGTGTACAATGTGAACACTGCATGCAGCACACCTGAGATCTCTGGTAAGTGGTGGTGTGACTTGTGACAGCATTCATGCCTGCAAATAGTTTCCAAGAAAAACGGCATGGACTCAGGCCGTGACAATGGGTACAGACAAAGTAATCAAACCCACACAGGGAAACTGTCACAGCAGCAAAATGAGAACAAAGGGGTACACAACAGGCAGGCCCTCTATGACCAACCATCCTGGATGATCTGGATGACAAACCCAAAATAACATTCTTCCAGCAATACAAAATTCAAGAGAGCCAATGGAAAGCAAACATGATAGGCTCACCATCAAAGTTTATTTGCTGTGTATGGACCTTAAATTTTTTTTAGAAAAAGTCCAAACAGCAGAAGACGATATAAAGAGACTTTCGTCAGCAGTGAACATACGGAGTACGGAGTATGTTGACCAGGACCCTTGGACATTAAAATAGAAAACAGGGAGGCCTGCTGCAGATGCAATAATCTCCAATTTCTGGGCTTTCCAGAATGTTCTGATGGAACCTTTATTGAGATATGGACCCACCAGGTGCTTAAGCAACAAGGACTGTTTATATTGTTCATCGTGAAAAGAGCACACAGGCTCCTCATCCCCTGCCTCCATCGTGGACACCCCGAGAGTGCTAATGGTCAAATTCCTCAAATAGAAAGACACAGATTGCATATTCAAGGTAGAAAGAAACATAGTTATCATATGATTTTCATATCAAGGAGTGTTTATGTTCCCACACTATACAGAAAATGTTAAAATGCAAAGTGAAACATTAATTATGTACAGCAAGTTGAAAATCGTTGAATCCAAAATACATGTTGCTTAATCCGGTATGCCTCCGAGTAATTGCAGAAAGAAAAACAATTTTGTTGATCACCCAGAAGTTTAGACCTGACTCAAGATGTGGGTTAAGGAGCCAATAGGAAGACACAGCTTGCTGCAGCCCTGAGAGTGGTGGACTGTAAGGCCTAGTTTGAACTTTGGGCCTCTGGCAAGTCGCAATCCCTAAAAGACAAACTCCATGGATACTTGTACAATGTCACCATATGTGAAGAAAGCTTGAGTACAGTTGTGGTTTCCCAGGCATCTGCTGGCTCACCTGGACATATAGAGGCAGATATGGACCTATAAGCAGACCCATGAGCTCAAATCCAAATACATTTAATTTTAGTAGAAGAACTACATAACTAGACTCTTGGTCCATGCAATGCAGCACGGAGACTGTATGAGCGATACATGAGAACAATCTGCATGAGCTTTACAGAGGGCTGGGGGACATACACCATGAAACAGGCTTTCGTTTATGTAATAGAGGGTGGTAGGTTATTTTTTAGGGCAGCTGGAGGTTACTGGCTAGTTTAGGGTTCTCTTGCACTCCCTGTTGGAGTAACCCCAAGCTGGTCATTGACCACCTGCAAGACTCAGACCGCAGATGCAAGGTAATTATTCGCAATCAGTTATTGATTCTCTTCCACGCATTACTTACCAGGTGATGTTCTACCCTGTTTGGAAGGATGGCTTGCAATTAACTGGACAGGGGCTTAGTCTAAAGTTTAACTCACTTTTTGATAGCACCTGACCTTGGGTGGTGGTATGGAACTGAGTAATAACCCAAGCAGTAGACCGAAAGTTCTAGAACAGCTACATCTGGAAGAAAATGTTACAAATCAGACAGATTCATAGGATGTCCATTTGGACACTGTACTGTTAGGTGGTAAAGAAGAGATCTCCCTAGGCTGACAGAAATGCAAAGGAAATAAGTTAAATGCAATATAAGTGGGCTGAATGTATTCCCTAAAAGTACACACTTACTCTCTGTGCCTGGGAATACAAATTGCTTTGTTGCAAGAAATACATCTGATGAACCACGAAGTTGATGAAGAAATAAAGAGGACATATTTTTGCAGCAAATTATTCAAACCTGCTAGTATTCACTTTAAAAACAGGAGGTAAGGTCCGACCTCGAAGGGAGATATAGTGTTGTTTTGGGTCTCCTGGATGGCATTGAAGCTCATTTAATAAACATGCATACACCAAATGATGATGATATACTGTTTGTTTGGGATATAATACGGGAAGCATAGCCCTATCCAAGTACTAGGTTTATATATGTGGGTGACCTTAACTGTGTTATAAATAGATAATTGGAAATATTCCTTCTCAAAACTAGAATGAAATCAGGAATGGAAACCGCACAGGCAACATAATGAGGGAGACTGACTTCATGAATCTATGGCAACATCCGCAACTCAAACATACTCATATTACTCCCCCATTCATCACACACTCAGCAAAATTGACTACATGTTGGGGAAAACAGAAGCCTTGGTTGTGTCGGAAAAAAATATATGTACTTGAAAAGGTATCTTTCCAACCATTCACAATGATACTCACCTTCATCAAGAAAAACACTAGGCCTACAATACTAGTGTCGAGACTTAGAAATTAAGCTCTCTTTAATCATCTCCATCTCCATAACCTGGAGATGGAGGAAGTACAACACTCAAGAGAGAAGTCCACAAGCTAGCCCTCTGAGGGAAATGCATATCATAAATTACAAGAGAGAGGATAAAATTGGAACACGCAGGCCGTGATATGGAGAAAGCAATATTGGCCCTGGGCAAAAAGTAGTATTAGTAGACTGCAACAAATGGTGGACGCTAAAAGACAAACAAATAGACTAAGTTAGACAAATACACCTACACCCATTACAGACACTTTTCTAGAAGCGAGCAAATTGGGTCAGATGTTGACATGGTTATCAAGAAGGGAGAACCCCCATACGCACATACTATTAATACACGAGAAGGGAGAATGTCTGTTGTCAATAAAGAGAGGATAAACGAGGAATGCAAAGAATACCTAGCAAAGGGATATACCTGGTCAGATGTAACACCAAGAGAGCAAATAATAGATTACTTACATTAAATAAATCTAAAAACATTATCTGAAGACCATCAGGGCCGGCTGGCGATCCCAATCACAATAGAAGAGTTCCTCCAAAATATGGGGAAAGATTGGGAAAGCAGATACTCAAAATACCAGGGAATACAGGTCACAAATGACAGCAAAGCCCAATACATGCTTAACATGGGGAGTGTACTTCTGGGCTTTAACACCCCGTGGATTTTTGGAATACACTACTATTATCAGTTATGAGGAGAACATCACTTACCAATATGGTTCTCTTTCCCAGGTGCCTTTACACATTGCAGAGTTCTATGTGCCTTAAGCCATTTGGCTTGTTCTGGGAACTTGTAGATTGATGGGCTCTCTGGTCTAAGCAGGGAATTGCAGGTGTGTTAAATTAGAAAAACAAACAGTTGTGGGTGGGCAAGGGTGAGCTGAGGCTTTCTTACCCGCCATAGGCCTTGCTTGAAGCTTTCATGATGGGGATCAATATACCAAGTAATTACCACTATTTGGTTAGGCAATGAAGAGTTTGGAACAAAGTACCACATTGGAACTTAGGAGACCTCTCCATTCACTCTGGATATCCTACTATGGTCCATCAAGTCTTTCAGAGCATGACAAAGGTCAATAACCAGATGGAAGGAGTGGGCAGTTGGAAATTGGAGGACCTGTGTCTGAATGACAGACTCATGTCAAGCACAAGAAACCTTTTGGGTGGACCATGGAAAATCCCTCCAAAATACAAGACTGGCACGCACCAATGGAGAGTTAAGGACATCATTTCTGGATGCGCCCCCGGAATAATCAATGTCAGGAATTTTAAACATGGCAGGAAGTAGAAGGATAATAACAAACCTTTACTCAGCCATGAATCAGAAAAAGAGGTGTAATACACAACAAGCCTGAGAGAGAAGGTCACGTGAATAACTGGATCCCCTGACAAACACAAACAGGAGAAGGCCTCTGAGTAGGTGAAATGGATCTCTCCTAATGCATCTTTTAGAGCAGAGGTCTTTAAACTTTAACTTTCGGAATTATGAGGCAGGTGAGGACCAAATTATGGGACAGGCTTGACTAAATTGTGAGAGTAGAAAATCTTAATAATGTTCTGTGATGCTGCATATTGTGGGATAGCATTGCTTTATTATTTTGAATTTTTTTTAACACAGTAACACTGAGGAAAGGTTTCACCCCATCAGTACCAGTTTATAACCAAAATACAGCAATTAACATCAGAAAGATGTCTAGTCAACCTTTGTGAAGGGCCTCCCACTCCCCAGGAATACGCGCTGGCACATTAGAAGCTCACCTAGCCATGGCTGGGAGCAGCAAGGGTCCCTTCAAACCCTGGCGGTCTTGTGCAGAGTTAAGCAGCTTACCCACGCCCCTTTTCTCTCACCCCCTTCCTGCCATCCCTCTCTTCTCTCCTCTCCCAACCCCGGATCCCTCTCTCACATTGCAGGCAGATGGGTATTAGCCCCAGGACACCTTTTGGTAACAGTAGCACACTACTAATGTAAATAATAATAGGCAGAAGCAGGGGATCCACTAGACCCGAACTTCGGAGGCGGGGGCGGGGGGGGGGGGGTTGGGGGTTAACACTCCCAGCCCGGGCTGGCCCCAGCACTGGTCGCACATGGTGCAACAGTCTTTCCACCTTCTCCATGAATTCCCTCACTACCACTCACCAACAATACACCTCATCTCTCTATAGCCCCTGTCTGACAAACATTTCATTTTTTTATAGCGCTACTCATAGTTTACTCACACTCAGTTCTGTGATGTGCATGGTACATCTTCTTTGTACCAGGCACTTTAACCTTCTGCACTGTGTGGGTGACAAGAGTGCCCATGTGACTGCACAGTGAGCAATGCAACAGTGTGAGAGTAGGGTAAAAGGAGTGACTACAGGGTGAGTGAGGTGACCATATGAATTTGGGTTCGGCTGTAAGTGCAGAGTGGGACGAATTAGTGCATGGTTAGTGAAGGCCTTGTTTGAGTGAGCTACAGATTGAGCAGTGAGGAGGGGGGACAGATGAGTGAAGTGTCACATGAGTGCAAGGTGAGAAGTGTGCTCGTGTGACTGCAGGGTGAGGTACAGAGTGAACAATGCAAGCGCATTTTTAGTGCAGAGCGATCACTGTGGGATCAGGGTGAGCAGGTGAATGTTGTGAGTGCATGGTGATCAGTTTGAGTGCATTGTGATCAGTGTGAGTGCATTGTGATCACTGTGAGCGCAGGGTGAGCGGGTGAATGGTGTGAGTGCATGGTGATCAGTGTGAGTACATTGCGATCACTGTGAGAGCAGGGTGATCAGTGTGAGTGCAGGGTGAGCGGGTGAATGTTGTGAGTGCATGGTGATCGGTGTGAGTGCATGGTGATCAGTGTGAGTGCAGGGTGAGCGGGTGAATGTTGTGAGTGCATGGTGATCAGTGTGAGTGCATTGTGATTACTGAGTGCAGGGTGAGCGGGTGAATGTTGTGAGTGCATTGTGATCACTGAGTGCAGGGTGAGTGGGTGAATGTTGTGAGTGCATGGTGATCAGTGTGAGTGCATTGTGATCACTGTGAGTGCATTATGATCACTGTGAGTGCAGGGTGAGCGGATGAATGTTGTGAGTGCATGGTGATCAGTGTGAGTCCATTGTGATCAGTGTGAGTGCATTATGATCACTGTGAGTGCAGGGTGAGCGGGTGAATGTTGTGAGTGCATGGTGATCAGTGTGAGTGCATGGTGATCAGTGTGAGTGCATTGTGATCACTGTGAGTGCAGGGTGAGCGGGTGAATGCATGGTGATTGGTGTGAGTGCATGGTGATCAGTGTGAGTGCATGGTGATCAGTGTGAGTGCATGGTGATCAGTGTGAGTGCATGGTGATCAGTGTGAGTGCATGGTGATCAGTGCGAGTGCATGGTGATCAGTGTGAGTGCAGGGTGATCAGTGTGAGTGCAGGGTGATCAGGGTGAGTGCAGGGTGAGCGGGTGAATAGTGTGAGTGCATGGTGAATAGTGTGAGTGCATGGTGATCAGTGTGAGTTCTGGGATAAGGTGGTAGAGGGCTCAACAGTGGCGTAACAAAGGTCCCTGCAGCCCCTGCAATGCGGGCTGCCCAAGGTCCTGGGTGGTGGTGTGGGGGAGGGAAGGGCCCTTAACACAGTACCCTGGCCTGACCGCTCCTGAGTGAGTCTGGAGGGGGGCCCTCAATGCACTGTGTGTGTAGGAGAGGGGGGGGGCAAAGTTTTGTTCAGCTACTGGAGCTCAAGTGCAGAAATTGGCACTCTGTACACCAAGTGCATAAAACAATGCCTATTAGGGGATATTCCCCGCAAAGAAAAACTACAAAACGAAAACTCAATTAGCATTCATGGACACTGTGCTAGCAAAAAGACGAAAAGCAACACACTGGATGAGCACCAATGCCCTGAATTTGAAATAGTGGAGAAAATACCTTATTGAATAGGCCATAGTAGATGAGCAACACATGAAGGCCTGTAGGAAACACGAAAAACTAGTAGAGGATCTGGATGAGTATGCTAAATTGTCAGCAAGATTTAATGACCATCTGAACAATCAACCACCTTAAGTAAAAATTGTATACTGCATCATTATATAACAATGTGTCAATGATTGCAAACGTAATATGTGAATATGATCTAGGATATTGATATATGCAAAATAGCAACACTGTTTAATGCTGTGTAACCACAATAGTGTGGACTGGATTGTATGTATACTGTTATACATTACTAATGAAAATCAATGAAGCAAATTAAAAAAGAATGAGACAGGAGACCTAGTACAATCGACAGGACCTCTTCTTGCTGAACCTGATAAGTTTGGCAATATTACTGGGCTAACTGGGACACGTCACAATTATACCCATTAAAAGACATCAGAGGGATATCGGCTGAAAGACTCCCAGGCGTAGGCATACAGTAAGAGGTGGGACATTTTTGATACTTGAGAATACAGATGACCACTGACTTGACAGACCAATACAATCTGAACATGGGGAGAATACTATAAGGCATCACTAATTCAGTAGATTTCTGCAAAACACTATCACTCTCAATTAGGGGATAGATAGCCCTTGTAAAATGATATTTCTGCTGCGGTGTTTATACATGTAGCAGAACTCAATTGCATCCCAAGCTACTTTGCTCACTTGATAGATTGATAGGGTTGCTAGTCTGGGCAGGGAAACTTGGTGGAGTAAAACTAGACACATTGAAAATCCTTAGAGTGTGGGGGTAGGCTTGGGCTCCCAAGAACATTTTTGTAGAATGCTGCTGATCAATATGAGACTCCAATACATTGGTTGGATCCAAATGACAACTAGAGGAAGACGTTGCTGGCAGGGACTCATCCCCTAATAAGCTGACTAAAGCCATTATGGTGGGAAAGAACATGTCTCCAACCTTTCAAGACTAGGTCAAATTTTTGGTGGTGACCTGGAAGTAATTGGTGAATAAGTTACTTACCTTCGGTAACGATATATCTGTAAGAAACATTAGTTAGTTAGATTCCTTACCTTAGAATAACCCACAGGTGTCAGACTGGATCCGGAAAATTTTACGTAGCAGTACCCTTGCGCGTCGGTACGCGTCGTCTGCTGCTCCGCGTCCGACGTCGGCATCGGGATGACGTCGAAGTACTTAGACGCTGCCCTCGCGTGCTGACTTCAGTTCTTTTGCACAGCTTTTCCGCGCCAGAAACGCAGAGCCATGATAAAAACCGACACTGGTGCCATGAAACTAGGGCCCTGAAGAACAAGTTACTTACCTTCGGTAACACTTTTTCTGGTGGATACAGTATCTGCCTGTGGATTCCTCACCTTGTGAATATCCCCTTGCGTCAGCAACATTCGTAAATTCTTTTTGTAGATTCGCGCCGACGGCGTCACAGAGCAACGGCATCGTGCGCGTCTCCGATGACGTCACCGACACCATATTAGGCCCATGCTGGCGTGAGGACGTCAGTTCCACCCCTTTTTTCCGTTACTTCGAGGCACACGAACGGACCGACAATAGTAGATATATATATATATATATATATACAGTATACACAGTACACAAATGTCAAGATAACACACAGTGTAAAACCAATGCAGAAAAGCAATTGAAATAAAACTTTTCCTTCAACAATAAAAACATATTAACATCACAGTTACTCAGGTATAGAAGAGTGGACAACGGGGAGGCGGGTGGGTCAGTGAGGAATCCAGAGGCAGATACTGTATCCACCAGAAAAAGTGTTACCGAAGGTAAGTAACTTGTTCTTCTGATGGATACATCTGCCAGTGGATTCCTCACCTTGTGAATAGATTCCCACAGCAGTCCCCACTCCTGGAGGAGGGTGTCCACTCTCCTACACCAGAAAATCCTGGAGGACAGAACGCGCAAAGTGGCCTTCCCTCCTCACTTCGGTATCCAAGCAGTAATGCTTTGCGAAAGTGTGGAGGGAGGCCCTAGTTGCCGCTTTACAAATATCCTCAACATGAACACCCCTAGACAAAGCAGATGTTGAAAACTTTGCTCTAGTAGAGTGAGCTCTTATACCCTCTGGAGGTTCCTTACCAGCCAGGGCGTAGCAGATCTTGATGCATAGAATTATCCATCTCGAAAGTGTGCGCTTGTGCTCAGCTCTTCCTTTCTTGCAACCAGCAAATCTAACAAACAACTGGTCATCAACACGATAGTCCTTAGACCTATCAAGATAAAAGCTCACCGCACTCTTAGGGTCCAGACGGTGAAGCCGCTCCTCTTCCTTGGAAGGGTGAGGGGGAGGATAGAAGGTAGGAAGGGTAATAGACTGTCCTAGATGGAAGAGGGTTACCACCTTAGGCAGAAAAGCAGCCCTGGTCCTAAGAACCATTCGTTCAGCATGAATGGTCAAGATGGGGGCTTTGAACTAAGAGCTTGAAGCTCACTTACCCTCCTTGCCGAGGTAATTGCAACTAGGAAAACCGTCTTAAAAGACAACAACCTCAAGGGACAACTATGTAAAGGTTCGAAAGGGGAACCCATTAGATAAGTGAGCACCAGATTCAAGTCCCATTGAGGCACAATAAAAGGAGTAGGGGGAAATGTATTTGTAAGGCCCTTCAGAAATCTTACAACAATAGGAGATTTAAATAAGGATGGCTGATCCGGCACGCAGCGAAAAGCCGACAAAGCCGAAAGATAACCTTTCACTGTACAAACAGCAAAACCTTGCTGGGCTAAAGAAAGAGCAAATAGAAGTATATCAGACAAACGAGCCCTCAAAGGGTCAATGGACTTCTCCCCACACCAAGTCACAAATTTAGACCATCTGTAAGAATAGATTGACTTAGTGGAGTCACGCCTGGCCGAAAGAATGACATCCACCACATCATGTGGGAGAGAAAAGGAATTCAGGTTGCCCCGTTCAATCTCCAGGCATGAAGGTGTAAGGTCTGAAGGTGGGGGTGTAGAACTTGCCCCTCCATCCGAGAGAGGAGATCTGCCCTGAAAGGGAGACGGAGCGGCGGGCACAAGGAGAAGTGGAGAAGATCTGTATACCATACCCTTCTTGGCCAATCCGGGGCGACCAATATAACTTGGGCCCGGTCTTGGCGAATCTTCCTCAGAACCCGAGGAATCAAGGGTATGGGAGGAAACGCGTAAAGGAGTTGAGAGTCCCAACTCAACTGAAACGCATCCCTCAAGGCTCCCTGCATCGGAAACTGGAGGCTGCAGAATGACGGGCAGTGAGCATTCTCGCGAGTGGCAAACAGGTCCACCTGAGGAGTTCCCCACGTCTGAAAGACGTGACAAACTACCTCTGGATGAAGCCTCCACTCGTGGTCGGCTGGGAACTGCCGACTGAGACTGTCTGCACGCATGTTCAGAACTCCGGCCAGATGATTTGCCATCAGACAAATCGGATGATCCTGAACCCAGGACCAGAGACGCAGAGCATCTCTGCAGAGACATTGCGACTCTACTCCTCCCTGCTTGTTGACATACCACATCGCAGTGGTGTTGTCCGTCAGGACCTGAACCGACCGACCACAAAGGGAAGGGAGGAAGGCCTTGAGCGCCAGACGTATCGCCTGCAATTCCAGACGGTTGATGTGAAGCAACCTTTCCTCTGGAGACCAAAGACCTTTGATCTCCAGATCCCCCAGATGAGCACCCCACCCTAGAGTGGCACATCCGTTATCACTGTGGCCACCGCTGGAGGAAGTTGGAAAGGCTTTCCTTGAGACAGGTTGCCTTCCACTCCCCACCAAGTCAGATCCGCTGCAGCTTCTCTGGAGATCCTCACAGACTCCCTGAGATCTCATTTGTGTTGATACCACTGCCTGCGGAGGCACCACTGGAGTGCCCTCATGTGCCAGCGTGCATGGTTGACCAACAGAATGCAGGAAGCCATCAGACCGAGCAGGCGAAGGACCTTCAGGACTGGAACGATCGCTACATTGAAAAATAAAGGAATCAACTCCTGTATGTCGCGAATACTTTGAGGAGGAGAGAATGCACAACACACAGTTGTGTCCAGTACCGCACCTATGAACAGGTTGCGCTGGGAGGGCACCAGGTGAGATTTGGGTACATTTATCGAAAAACCCAACCTGTGTAACAACTGAGTTGTCTCTTGCAGATGATGGAGCACTATCTCTGGAGACTCTGCTTTGATCAGCCAGTCGTCCAGATAAGGGAATACCGGAATCCCTGACCTTCTGAGATATGCAGCCACCACAGCCATCACCTTGGTGAAGACTCGTGGCGCAGTAGTAAGACCAAACAGAAGGACCGCAAACTGGTAGTGTTGCGACCCCACCGTAAAACGAAGATACTTCCTGTGCGACTTCAGGATTGGGATGTGAAAATACCCATCCTGCAAGTCGATTGACACCATCCAGTCCTCTTCCAGCAGCTCCTGAAGAACCTGTGCAAGGGTGATCATCTTGAACTTCTCTTGCTTCAGGTAAAGGTTCAAGATCCTAAGATCCAGGATTGGACGAAGCCTGCCATCCTTCTTGGGGATCAGGAAATACCGGGAGTAGCACCCCTAACCCCTTTCCTACTCTGGAACCACCTCTATCGCACCCTTTTTGAACAGTACCTGTGCCTCTTCCTGAAGGAGCAACAGATGGTCCTCTGAGCAAAAACCCTGGCAGGGAGGGTAATTGGGAGGGAATTCCCGAAAGGGAAGAGCATACCCATTCTTTACAAGATTGAGAACCCAAAGATCTGATGTAACCGATTCCCAATCCCGTAGAAAATAAGTAAGCCGACCGCCTACAGGACCCACATGATCCGGAATGGCGGATCTAGGGCTGCTTTGCTGTTGTAGGTGGGGGGTGGATATTAGAGGAGGAAGTAGAGGAGGAGGAGGCTTGACGTCCACGTGGACGACCCCTTTGTCTACCCCTGTAGGACTTGTACAAAGGATTTTGTTGCTGTTGGTTCTGCTTATAGGTACGAAAAGTAGACCTTCCAAAACCCTTGTACTTCTTGGTGAAAGAGCCTCTAGTCTGCAGACCCAAAGATCTTGCCGTCGCTCTGCTATCTTTAAAACTTTCCAAGGCAGCATCAGCTTTCTTCCTGAAAAGGCCTGTGCCATCAAAAGGCAAATCCATCAGAGCAGCGTGAACATCAGCTAAAAACTCGGAAGTCTTTAACCAAGCAGCTCTTCTAGTGGCAATCGAAGACCCCATGATCCTAGCCACTGAATCCGCCGTGTCCATACCACTTTGTATGACCTGAGGAGCTGCAGCCTGTGTGTCAGATACAACTTCACTAAAGTTCTTCCTATCCTCCTCAGGAAGCTTAGATGTTAACTGCTTCACTGTGTCCATCAAAGCATGAACATATCTGCCTAGCAGACAAGTAGCATTCGTGGATTTAAGGACCACCAAACTCTCTGGCAGAGGATGAATAGGCAAGAATTCAGGATCTCCAGGTGCCACCCTATAGCGTCTTGCAACTGATTTTGACACCGCAGGAGCAGTAAGAGGCCTCTTCCAGACTTTCAATATAGGTTCAGTTAGAGCCTCAGTAAATGGTAGAGTTGGCTCAACCACAGAGGACGGAGAATGGAGAACCTCCGTAAGCATGTTAGACTTGTACTCCACAGATGGTAAAGTCAAATTTAAGAGTTCTGCAGCTTTCTAAATCACCACATGGTAAGGAGCCACATCCTTAGAAGGAGTATCAGTCAGTCAAGAGGTCTTTATTCGATTTACATCATAAAAGACAAATACATATTAAAAAAACAATTCATACACTTTTACATATAAGATAATAAATACATTACGTTTTAAAACCATGTTAAAAAAGTATTACATTTTTAGACAATGATGAATGAGAAGACCCCTTGCTACCTAAAAACAATGCTACTTTAAAACTAGTAATCATAAAAGCTATACAATGGGAACTTCATTTGCCAAGGTTGCGAGTGCGGATTGACCATGCCCAGCTCACAAATTTTGCAACACCAATAGCGATGGAGGGGGAAGTATCAGTTTTAAGAATCCTAAGCGCTGCAACAGCAGATCTGGTGCCTAGTAACCGACAAACTGGTAAAAGCCTAACTTTCCTAGGTAACAAATACTTGGGGCAGCGGAAAAAAAGATGTTCAATGTTCTCTACTGCTGTTACATAGAAGGGGCCCTTATCACTACCACCAGTTGTCCAGGAGTGCGTCAGCCCCCGCACAGGTAACGAGCCTACTCGTAGTTGGTGGTACAATTTGCGATCGTTTGGCTTGGTGATTAAGTCCCAATAGGCTTCATATTTAGGGACATCTTTTACAACCAGAAATTCCAGTGACATAATAGGACCCTCAACCATAGCAGATCTCCTCTCAGTGATCCAATGCCAGTAAATATCCTTAAGTGCCTTTTTAGAAGGAAAGGTCGCGCATGCTGGATCAACCCATAGTGCCTCCAGGTTCAAATTTTTCAGGAGCATCCTGAGGTGAGAGAACCAGGGTACCCTGTGAGACCCTTCTAGACCCCTCACATCATCGATGGCCTCAGCAAACAGGGATAATTCCGGTGTAGTCCACAGACGTCGCCAAAACGCCAGTGGTCTATACCGTACCTCATCCTCTATGGATTTGACACCTAAGTCAAGCTGCAGGGGTAAGCAGGGTGTTGATTGTGGGAGGCCAGTAGCCATTCTCAGGAACCTATTCTGAGCCACCCTCAAAGAGGATAAATCACTATACCCCCACAGTTCCGCACCGTAGATAGTTGCAGGAATTACCTTGGAACCATAAATTTTAACCAACGGTGCCATGGGTTTGGTGAGAGATTTTGCATACTCCTTCAATAAGGCTCCCCCCAAGTTGCGCATGTTTCAGGGTCATAAGATCCAGTTGAGGTTTCCAGCTCAAATTCTCACTTATTGTGACACCCAAGTAAGTGAAAACCTCCGTTTGGTCCAAAATGGCTCCGCTCATCGACACCTTGGCCTTCACAGCCTTGGGGCCTCGCAGAACCATAAATTTGGTCTTATTAACATTTACCTCTAACTCATGCTCGCTGCAAAAACACTCAAAACGGGCCAGGGCGGACTGTAGACCCTGCCTCGTTTTGGAAATAATAAGAGTGTCGTCCGCGAACATGAGGAGGGGTATTTTCCGCCATGCAAGGGTGGGCGCGTCCGTTGGATAGTTGGAAAAATACTTGGTCACCCCATTAATAAACAAGGAAAAAAGGGTGGGGGCCAACACACACCCTTGTCTAACCCCCTTAGCAACTTTGAAGCTGTCAGTGACTTCCCCTGGACCACCCCATCTAACTTTGGCATAGGTATTTGAATGCAGATTGATCAGCAGCGCCACCAGCTCTTTGGGCATGCCTAAATCCAGCAAAACTTCCCAGAGCTTAATCCTGGGTACAGGGTCGAAGGCTGACCTGAGGTCCACAAAAGCCGCAAACAACAGGCCTCCCCCAAGATGGACCACCTTCCAATAAAGTAGCATAAATCTAAAAACTTGCTCTAAGGTCCCCATATGTTGCCGAAAACCCGCCTGGAGAGGACTTAAAATATCAAAGTCAGAAATCCAACACTGGATCCTACCCAAAAGAAGGCGAGCCACAATCTTTTGTATAGCATCAATGAGGCTTATGGGTCGATAATTAGCCGTTACTGAGCGGTCACCCTTCTTATGAATGGGGAGGATCTCCGCCCCAAGCCATGATTCAGGGACTTTCGCACCCCTTGCCAAAGCATTGGCCAAGAGAACAATATATGGGACCCAAAGGTCCTGTTCCTGCTTAAACATGTCAGCTGGTATGCAGTCAGGACCTGGTGCTTTACCCCCCGGGATAACCCTTAACACTGCCCTCACTTCAGTAGACGTAAAAACCAAGGCTTCGTTGGAAGTAATGTGCATCAGGTTTACGGGACTGGAAACATTCTCTTTGAATTGATTCCCATAGTACTCAACCCATTCCCTTGGCTCAACGCTATTTGAGGGGGATCTATCCTGTGGGCGATTGCCCCATTTGAGCTGCCACCAGGTTTTAGACATATTATTACTCTGGCAAGCCTCCAACAATTCCTTCCAACGGGTCTCGTCCCAATTCTTCTTAGCAGTAGCCTGCACAGCTTTATAAGTGGCCCTGCAACTGCGGATTAAGGTATGGTCTCTTAACTTTAAAGCCGCGTATAGCGCCTTTTGTGACTCCATGCAGGTGCTGTCATACCAGGTTAGTGGCTTCGGCTTGTTTCTACTAGGGCCAGTAGATTTAATAAAGAAGGTTTTAAGATTTAGGAAGAGATCCCTATGTAATGTGGTAATGTTATCCAGGGGGGCCGACTCCTGACTGAACCCGCTGATTTTGGTCATTGTATCCCACAACATGGATCTAATCCTTAACAAAACCTCCTCATCCAGGGCTATTTTGGGCCAACTAACCCTTCTTTCGTTGTTGGTTAATAAGACCTGTGGCAGAGACGCCTCTGCCACCATTGGCTCTGCAAAAGCACCTTCTTTAATCGATAGGACCAAGGGATTATGGTCACTCTCGGCTCTATTTACTACCACCATATCCAGCATATTGGGCCACATTTCCACATTCACCAGAATATAGTCTATGCGGGAGCCAGATCTACCATTATCAAAGGTCATTGCCCCCAACCTATCGGACTTCAAACGCCCATTAACTGCACGCATTCCCTGGTTCAAACAAAGACCCTTCAAGAATATGGCTGATTGAGACCATTTCTTGATGGGTTGTAGTTCCAAACCAGGGATGCCCCACAAGGAATCCTCATCTTCGGTGAGCGTACCATCGTCCAACCCCATAGGTTCAAAACAAGTATTAAAATCCCCCAAAACCACCCTATTTATATTCACCGGAAGTGAGCTTAGAAAACCGTCCAACACCAGTGCAACAGGAGAGCATTTTCCCCCTTGGGTACCCCGCGTATAGGTATTTACAATCACCATATTCAGTCCAGAAGACGAGATTACCCGTATGGCCATCATATCGGGGTTGTCCAATGGGAACTCCTCCACTGTTATTCCCGCATGTTGGCGTACCCAAATAGCTAGACCACCCACTGGTCTGCCCCTTGCACCCTTCGCAGCTGGTCTAGAATAATTCAGAAACCCAGCGCCAAAAATAGGCCCGATGGCCCAGGTTTCCTGGAATGACCAAATGTCAGAGTGGTCTATAAAGGTCCCCCAATCCGGCAGATCAAGCTTTGATTCAAGTCCAGCAATGTTCCAGGAACATATCCGTAACTTCGGCAGACACGGTTCGCTTTCCCCCTTCCCCTCTCCTGCCGAGCCAGATATGGTTGGGCATGGAGGACAAAGAGTAGGACTGGCTTCAAAGCAAGAAGGTTGGGAACTTACAGGCAAAACTGGAGATAATATTTCACCAAGGGTGACTATGTCAACATTTAAACCAACGGATAGCCCCTGTTCAGTTCCCTCAACAAATGTACAACAGTCAACGGAAGGGAGAACAGTTTTAGGCTCGATGGACATACCAGGTAAGGGCCCCTCATATGCTGATTCTGATAGTGGGTTTGATCTAGGAGTAAACGTACCCGGTGGATTGCTAACAAAATGCCCCAGCTGTCAATCGCACCCATCGAAGCCGGAGAAGATGTTAAATCTGTTGGAAGTTTCTAACGGGGTAAATGGAATCAAATGGTCCATTCTCCCGTTCCCATGCGCTTGGTCCAACCTCCCTGGTGGCATACAATAATTTCTAACGGGCACTGTATTCCACCCAAGGTCGTTCCTGATGGGCAAAGGTCTGAAGGCTTGCCCCATGTAGCTATTGGTGGATGGCATATACATATTAAGTTGAGTGTCGGCTAAACCTCCCGGGAAGAAAGGAGGGCACACAAGGGATCTTGGGTAAAAAAAAGTTAGATCGTGTGGAACTATGGCACTGCTCGAGTTCCCCAAAGACCCGTTCAGTATAAATCTGACTGCCTCTGGGTCTCTAAAATTTATAACTATAAGGTCACCCTTTATATTTTTTTCCCTGCTGCCCAACCAGGGGATACGCCTGACGTGAACAATCTCTCCATTAACATTGTATGGGAGTGGTCTGTTAAGTCCCAGCCAGTGCAATGTTTTGTTTTTTAGTTGGGAGTACCCCTCCCTTTTACCAACCTCTAGGGTTGGGACTCCAGAGAGCACGACCACAAAGGGCACAGCATCAGGGGGCAATTCAACATTAGGGCCCTGCAATTTATCATTGATGGGTCGACTCAACCTACCCCGACCCGCTCGTTGGTTAGGGGGGATCAGATTTTCCCCTCCCTTCTGGGGTTCTCTAACCACCAATGCAGCTGATTTTACTGCTGTCACCAAAGGGACCTGTTGGTCAGCTTGCTGGGTAGCTGGAACTCCCGAATGAATATTATCGGGAAGATTGTTAACTCTAGTAGTGCCCTTAACAGGGCCCTTGGTGACAGCCGGGGGCTGGACAGGAGCAATTTGGGCCTGAACTGTGGCCATCGATGGAGGGGCTGGCTTATCGTTAATCAATAAGGGCCCTGCCCCTACATTGTCAGCAAACAAAGACTCGAGATTCCCCAGCCTTTGTTCCACCCTCTTCAAAATATCTAATATTGGGTGCATAAAGGACCTAAATAGGTGCTCAATAGAGTCGCATGGAATGTTTGACATTAAATCTTTCTCTAGAGGGGGAAAGGCTGACCTCGTTTCACATATAGGATCAGTGACAGACAATATATCAGATGTGTCCAGTACCTCAATGGACGGTGGCACCGGTACCACAGGGGCCGGTGACACTACCACAGAAATATCTTTGTCCTTAAACTTAGATACAACTAAAACATTAGATTTTAATAATTTGCCGAACTCTAAATGACTAAGCTTGCATCTCAGGGGTGCCCTCTTCTCCGTTTGGCTGGAGGGGGACCATGAACTTTGGGGACGATGGGCAACTTGCCCTTCTTTTTAGGTAGCTCCCTGGCGGAGAGAGAAGGCACATTAGATACATTTGGACCTGTAGTATAAATACTTGGGGACACCGCAATGGGTGTAGGAGTGGTGTTTACAACAACTGAATGCGGCGAAGTGTCTCTTAGGAGTAATGGAAATTTGTCTAAAGACAGTGGGTCCTCGCTGGAGGGGACAGAGGCAGAGTCCGGCAGAGTGGAAACGGCCATCAAGTCCAACAGAGGTCTAGTTTTCATTGATTCGATGGAGCGACGTCGCTCTGCCATCTCGATATCCTTGTCCAGCTCCGTGGAAGCCCTCGTGAAATAGCCCTCTAATGTTCCTTTACTACCACCCGCAAACGCCGATTTTTCACAAGTAGAGGTCATAGTAAATATGACTTACCTTCCAAACTGCCTGGGGGGCTTGTGTGGGCGAGAGTGGGGTGTCCCGTCCCGTCCTCCTCCGTCCCCGGACGGCCACAGACGGTCCCGCCCTTGTCCCGGGCGCACTCCCGGGCGCACTCCCGCGCGCTCCCGCGCAGCGTGTACACAGTAGTCTTTTACTAGCAAGGGACGTGATTGGCGGGGAGGTGGGGTCGGCAGGGAGAGCAGCCCAGCTGGTATTGTTCAGGCACGCAGGGACTCCTGGTCCACGGAGTCCCTGCCTTCTCCTCGCAGCCCTGCCGGTCAGTTGGTAATAGCCCCTTCAGCTTTAGTAACTCCCGCGGTTAGGACCGCGCTGCGGGACCCGCAAAGCGGGTCCGGCGAGTTACTGACGATTACCCTGGTGTAAGGGACAAGAAATGAAGCAGCAGCAGGTGGGTGGCTTACTGTCAAAGTTCGAGTGGAAGAGACCCGCTTTCAAGTTCACCAAGCCCTCGTTTTAACTCCGTGGGCGGGGAGGGCAGGGAGAGCAGCCCAGCTGGTATTGTTCAGGCACGCAGGGACTCCTGGTCCACGGAGTCCCTGCCTTCTCCTCGCAGCCCTGCCGGTCAGTTGGTAATAGCCCCTTCAGCTTTAGTAACTCCCGCGGTTAGGACCGCGCTGCGGGACCCGCGAAGCGGGTCCGGCGAGTTACTTACGATTACCCTGGTGTAAGGGACGAGAAATGAAGCAGCAGCAGGTGGGTGGCTTACTGTCAAAGTTCGAGTGGAAGAGACCCGCTTTCAAGTTCACCAAGCCCTCGTTTTAACTCCGTGGGCGGGGAGGCGGGGCCGGCAGGGAGAGCAGCCCAGCTGGTATTGTTCAGGCACGCAGGGACTCCTGGTCCACGGAGTCCCTGCCTTCTCCTCGCAGCCCTGTCGGTCAGTTGGTAATAGCCCCTTCAGCTTTAGTAACTCCCGCGGTTAGGACCGCGCTGCGGGACCCGCGAAGCGGGTCCGGCGAGTTACTGACGATTACCCTGGTGTAAGGGACGAGAAATGAAGCAGCAGCAGGTGGGTGGCTTACTGTCAAAGTTCGAGTGGAAGGAGTATCAGATACAGCGGGCAACTCCCATTCCGGTGAAAGTTCCAAACCACTTGCATCCTGCAACTCTTCAAAGTAATCCTCCTGATCCTGAAGTTTGCCTTCTTCAACCGCAGGTTCCTCATAATTCCTCTCCTCCATAAGGCGCTGCGCTCTACGCCTCAACCACTCTATCCGAATCGACGTCGTCTGATCCGGTAACGACACCGATGGAGTCGGAGCCGGCGTCGAATGAGGAGCTGGAGCCGCCTTTGAATGAGAAGCTGGAACTGGCGTCGAACCTCGATTTTGATCCCGAGGTCGCTTCGGAGCCGGCGACGCCGTGTGCGGAGTTGATGAACTCGGTGGAGCCGAGCTATGCCACGGTGGAATCGGCGCCGGCATAAACGGCAAGAAAGGCGCCGGAGCATAAGCTTGAGGCATGCGCAGATTTAATGAAAATGGACCCATGGGACCAGCCGGTGCACCAGAGGGGTACATTGCTCTCGCATATACGCCATACATGGCGTTAAGAAAATGCGAAGGGTCCTGACCTGGACCAGGAAACTGAGGGTACGAACCCACTGGTTGCCCCTGAAGAGGCTGTACCGGAATCGACTCCTCCTGTTCCACTTGTTCCTCGGGTTGGTGTACCGGAGTCGCCGAAACCTGAGGAGCCTCAACTTCCTCTTCATCATGCACCGAAGACTGGTACGGCTCCGGAGACAGATTCGATTCCGGATTCGGTGTTGGATCCCGAGACTGAAAAGGCGAGGCCTCACCTTCAGGCTTACGAGCCGAAGAGGGAGATCTCATGCCCTTATGATGTCTTCGAGAAGATGACTTCTTTTTCGAGTCCGACTCCCTGCCGGAATGGTGTCTCGAACTGTGCTTCTTCCTCTTATGCTTCTTCTTCGAGGAACCCGAAGCATGCCCCGAAGCCAACCTCGAAGCAGACTCCGACCTCAACCTCGTCTTCGACTTTGACCTCGATCGTCTTGATCTTGACCTCGAAGTCCTCTTGGTATCCTTACCCTTAATTTTGGCAAGAAGGAGTTTCGCCTCTCGTTCGCGAAGAGCCTCTGGGTTCATCTTCGAACAGGAACGACAACCCTTGACGTCGTGATCTGAGCCCAGACACCACAAACAGTCACCATGAGGATCAGTAATGGACATCATCCTGGCACACGAGTCGCATGGCTTACATCCTGTCTTCTTCGATGACATCTTCGACGGAAGACAACACTCCAAACAGATACAGAACAAAAGTTCACAATAGTAACAAAGTTACTATCCGCACAATAGAAGATCCCAAGAAACCGTTAGCGTCGACGATGTGGAAAAAAGGGAACTGACGTCATCACGCTGACGTGGGCCTATTATGGTGTCGGTGACGTCAACTGAGTCACGCGCAATGCCGTGCCTCTGTGACGTCGTCCACGTCGGCGCGAAGCTACAAAAAGAATTTCCAAATGTTGCTGACGCAAGGGGATATTCACAAGGTGAGGAATCCACTAGTAGATGTATCCATCAGAAAGGGATGACCTTAACCCTAGATATCGGTTCGCAGAACGGGGAGGATGGCAGGGGCGGTAAGGAATCTAACTAACTAATGTTGCTTACAGATATATCGTTACCGATGGTAAGTAACTTGTTCATCTGAAAGAAACACGTTAGTTGAATTCCTTACCTTAGAATAGATACCCCAGCAATACCAACCCCGGTAGGGGGTCTGCGAACCAAGATCACACCAGAAAGTCCAGGAGAACGGAACGGCCAAAGAAGCCATCTCTTCGGACTTGGCTGTCCAGGCAGTAGTGTCTAGCGAACGTGTGCTGCGAGGTCCACGTAGCTGCCTGACAGATGTCCTGCAAGGGGACTCCCCGACCCAGGGTGGTAGAAGCCGCCGTGGCCCAAGTGGAATGGGCCCTCAGCCCAACAGGAGGCTCCTTCTTTGCCAAGGAGTAGAAAATCTTGATGCACAAGACGACCCACCGAGAGATGGTTCGTTTGTGCACCGCCCGTCCCTTCTTAGCGCCCACGTAACCATCAAAGAGTTGGTCATCCACCCGAAACTGGCGTGTGCGATCCAGATAGTGTGAAAGCGCACGTTTTGGGTCCAGACGGTGGAGCCTCTCTTCCTCTTTCGAGGGATGCGGAGGCGAAAAGAAGGTGGGCAAGGTGATGGACTGCCCGATGTGGAAGGCTATGACTACCTTGGGCAGGAAAGAGGGTCGCGTTCGCAACACAACTTTGTCCAGATGCACAGAAAGGGAAGGAGGTTGAGAAGAAAGGGCATGGAGCTCACTCACTCTCCTGGCAGAGATGATGGCAACCAGAAATGCAGTCTTAAGAGTGAGAAGACAAAGCGGACAGTTATGAAGTGGCTCAAAAGGAGCGCACATCAGATAGGTCAGAACAAGGTTCAAGTCCCACTGCGGCATCACGAATAGAACAGGGGAAAACATATGAGTGATGCCCTTCAAGAACCTATTTACAACGGGGGACTTGAACAAAGATGGCTGATCAGGTAGCCTTAAGAAGGCGGAAATGGCGGAGAGGTAGCCCTTAATAGTGCCCAGAGCAGAGCCCTGCTGGGCAAGAGAAAGAAGGAAGAGGAGAACCTCAGAAAGGGGGGCAGACAGTGGATCCACAGCCTTTGCTGTGCACCATGCCACAAATTTGTTCCACCTGCAGGCGTATACCGATTTTGTGGAGGGACGCCTGGCTGCCAGAATTACATCGCAGACTTCGGGAGGCAAGTCAAATCGCCTCAACTGTCGCCGCTCAATCTCCACGCATGGAGGTGGAGACTGGACAGGTTCGGGTGGAGGACCGTCCCCTGCTGCTGCGACAGAAGGTCCTCCTGAACAGGCAGACGAATCGGGGGATCAACTGACATGCTGAGTAGCTCGGGATACCAGTATCTTCGTGCCCAGTCTGGAGCCACAAGGATGACTTGGGCCCGGTTGTGCCTGATCTTCTTCAGCACTCTGGGCAGAAGTGGTATAGGCGGAAAGGCGTACAACAGACCGCAACTCCACTCGCGACGAAAAGCGTCTCCGAGCGAGTGCCGCTTTGGAAATTCCAACACGCAGAACTGATGACATTGCGCGTTTTCTTCTGTGGCAAATAGATCTAACCAAGGCTCTCCCCACTGCTGAAAGAGGCCTTGCGCCACGTCCGAGTTCAGACGCCATTTGTGATCCATCATGGACCGACGGCTGAGTTAGTCCGCCCTGGCGTTCAGGGAACCTGCCAGGTGTTGAACCACCAGGGTCACGCCCTGATGTTCCAGCCACTGCCAGAGGCGCAGAGCTTCCTGGCATAGGGTCCACGACCCCACCCCGCCCTGTTTGTTGGAGTACCACATGGCGGTGGTGTTGTCCGTGAACACCTGCACTACACTTCCCCGGACAGAGGGAAGGAATGCCTTCAGTGCAAGCCGGATCGCATCCGTCACAACTACGTGCTCCGGTTGGGGAAGGGAGAGGGATCTGCCGTTGGCCCAATCGCGGTCCGTGAGCCACCACTGCAACTGTCTCGCAGTGCCCTCCGAGATCCGGACATGGTCAGACAGGTTGCCCTGATGCTGGGCCCACTGAAACTTCAGGTCCCACTGCAGAGCCCGCATCCGCCACCTGGCTTGATGCACCAGAAGGATGCAGGAGGCCCTCAGCCCCAGAAGCCGCAGCGTCAACCTGACCGAGACTCGGTGTAAAGGCTGAAAGATCGGAATCAGAGCCTAAATATCCCGAACCCGCTGTTCGGGAGGATAAACCCGAAACAGTGCCGAATACAGAACCGCTCCGATGAAGAGGAGCATTTAAGAGGGACACAGGTGTGACTTCGGCACATTGATGGAAAACCCCAGCAAGTGCAGGAGGTCGGCCGTAGTCTGAAGGTGGCTGACGACTCTCTGGGGCGAGCCCGCCTTCAACAACCAGTCGTCGAGGTAGGGGAAGACTGACGCCCCTAACCTGCGCAGATGAGCTGCGACCACCGCCATCACTTTCGTGAACACCCGTGGGGCGCTGGTAAGGCCAAAGGGGAGCATGGTGAACTGGAAGTGTTCGTGGCCTACCATGGGGCGCTGGTAAGGCCAAAGGGGAGCATGGTGAACTGGAAGTGTTCGTGGCCTACCATGAACCGCAGGTAATGCCGGTGGGCCGGCAGAACAGGGATGTGGAAATACACGTCCTGCATGTCCAATGCTACCATCCAGTCTCCGGGGTCCAGGGCAGCTAAGACCTGAGCCAGAGTCAGCATCTTGAACGTGTCCTTCCGGAGGAAGACGTTGACGTTCCATAGGTCCAAGATAGGGCGTAGGCCCCCTTTGCCCTTCTTGGGAACCAGAAAGTAGTGGGAATAGCAACCACGTCCTACTTCTGGCACAGGAATGCGCTCGATGGCCCCCTTGGCCAAGAGGGCCGACACTTCCTCTTGCAGAAGTTGCAAGTGATCCCCCGACACGCGGTGGTACTGCGGTGGCATGGCTGGAGGGGTCGCCTCGAAGGGGAGGGTGTAGCCCCTTCGGACGATTTGCAGCACCCACCTGTCCGAAGTGATGGTGCGCCAGTGGAGGAGGTGATGGCGGACCCTGTCCCCGACTGGCGTCAAATGGGCCTGAAAGCTCAGACTAGGAGGGCTTTGAGGCAGATGCGGCGGGGGTGGATGTGGACTGGCTGCGCCGTTGTCCCCTGGCACCGCCACGGCGGTTACCACGTCCGCCGCCACACTGGATGTTAGACTGCGGCCCGTGGCTGGCAGGACGTGAAGGGGCGCCCCTTCCTTGGCCACGAAAGGAGCGAAAGGCAGACTGCTGCTGATGCTGGCCCGAGAGGCCCAAGGACTTGGCCGTAGCCCTGGAGTCCTTGAAGCGTTCAAGCGCATAATCTGCCTTGCCACCAAAGAGGTGGCTGCCATCAAACGGCATGTCCATGAGGGTGTTCTGGACATCGGGCGAGAAGTTGGCGGACCTCAGCCAGGTGTGGCGGCGAACCGCCACCGTCGTTGACATCGCTCTGCCCAGCGAGTCCGTGGTATCCAGCCCACATCGTATGGAATACCGAGCTGCGTCTCATCCCTCCGCGAGGGCTTGAGCGAGCTTCGCCCGGGCCTCCTTCGGGCACTCTGGCAGCATGGCCACAACCGTATCCCACAGAGAGTGGGTATAACGGCCAAAAAGGCAAGCGGTGTTGACTGACCGCAACCCCCAACTGAGGGATGAGAACAGTTTCTTATCAAACTGATCATACCTTTTGGATTCCCGATCTGGGGGTGCAGTCTGGAATGCGGATTGGGAAGTAGAGGCCTGGATAACCAGGCTCTCGGGGTGGGGTGGGTGGACAGGAAGCTAGGGTCGCCCGGAGCTGCGCGATGGCACCTGGCGATGTTCCTATCTACAGGGGGCCTGTAGCGGGCCTGGGCCAGGTGCCCAACAGGACATCCATGAGAGCCTCATTAAACGGCAGCAGAGGCTCCGGAGCGCAGGTCTGCGGTTTAAGGACCTCAGTGAGGATGTTAGACAGTAGCGACGGGGAGTGTAAGTGCCAAGGCCTTGGCTGCCCGCATCAGCACCACACTATAAGCAGCCCCCTCCTCCGTAGCCACGGTAGGAGGGGAGACAAAGCCAGTGTCAGGGGAAGTGTCAAGACCACTGGCCTCCCCTAGCTCCTCTGTCCAGTCCTGAAAGGACTGACACTCACGTGTCAGAGGGTCCTCAGACCCCTCCCAATCCCCCTCGTCCTCCATCTCCTGAAATTCAGGGTCAAAGGATGGAGCCGGATCAAAGAAGAAATGCTCTTCAGCCGGCGTCGAATGCGGCGTCGGTCGACGCCGGTCCGCGCCGGATCCGGACCGAGGGAGGGATCAGGGGCGGCGCCGTGCGGGGACAGCGCCGGGGGCGACACCCTGGGGGTCGACGCTGACGGGGTCGTGAGGTCGACCAGCGGCGACCCGGATCCGGAACGGGATCCAGCAGGAGCCGGCGGCGTCGGGACCGAAGTCGCCGACGGTGTCAGGGCCGAAGCACCCGACCCACCTGGACTCCCAGTCGGGGCCGCGGGGCCTGGAGGCACCGCAGGACCCAACGGAGGAGAGAGGGACCTCATGGCCATGAGGAAGGCCTCGATCTCCTCCGGCGTCGCGTTCAGTCCAGGGACCGCAAGGTATGGAGCTGGCCGCGGCGCCTGCGGCTCTGGCGGAGCAGCAGAGGCGGTGTCACCCGAACCCCCGGCCGCGTTGTGCGAGCGTCAGGGGGATTCGGAAGAGCGATGTCGTCTCTTCGACTTCTTGTGCCTCTTACCTGAGGACTTGGAGCCCGACGAATAGTGTCGACTCGCCGAGCTTCGATGACTGACTGCCAGAGCTCGAGGCGCTTACGGGACCGCTCCCGTGTAGCCTTCGACGTCAAGGACTGGCAGTCGGGGCACGACCGGTCGTCGTGGTCGGCCCCAAGGCAATACAGGCACCGGAAGTGGGGATCGGTAACCGACATCAGTCGGGCGCAGTCGGTACAGGGCTTGAACCCGGGCATCCCTACCGGCAGCAAGAGTCGAGAAGACTCGAGAAGAGATCAGAAAAGTTTAGTCAAAAAGTGACTAAGGTACTGCTTTCTCCGGACCTGCGCTTGCTGGCGCAGAAAAAAGAAGTACTGACGTCAGCATGCGAGGGCGGCGTCTAAGTACTCCGACGACATCATCCCGGCGCCAACGAAACCCACAGAGCCGCAGCCGACGCCTACCGACGCGCAAGGGTACTGCTACCCAACATTTTCCGGATCCAGTCTGACGCCTGGGGGTTATTCTAAGGTAAGGAATCTAACTACCGTGTTTCTTTCAGATTGAAGTTGTACTGGAAAAGCCACCATGCGGCCCCGACACCCCACTGTGGATATTGAAACCATACAAAGATATTACTAAAATATGTTGATTATTAAATGGCAAGTGGGAGGTTGTCACACTTTAGGAGGCCTTCACTTGAATAATCAGTTTCTCACATACGATCAAGCTCACGGAGACTCCTTTAATCTGGAATGGGTCAATTACGATAGCATGAACAATTAGTACAGAAACTGACACAGAACTATCTGGCAGATCATCAGCTTATCGGCAATGTGCACCTGAGGCACAGATTTTCTTCATATTGTTTGGGTGTGTCCTTGGGAGCTGAGTTTTGGGAAAAAGTGGTGCTGGATATACAGAGGATGGCTAACACATGACCCACTAAATCTATCCAGCAATGAATATTATGAATTGTCTTTACTAGGAAAAACTACACAATGAAAATCAGGATGACTGCCTGTGGAACAATATTATCTAAAAGTCATATAGAAGTCTATTGCGCAAGCTCTGAGGCCCCGAAATACAAGGAATTAGAAACATATTCTTATTGAATGGGCTATAGCAGATTAACTGCATATGAAAAACATGGAGAGACGAAAATTGACTAAGACCTAGTGAAATGGGCAGAGAATCCCATAAAATTGACAGGGCCTCCCTCTTCCTCCTCCCCTCACAAACAGTCGACCACTTTGGACCAAATAATGTCCAGTAATAATTATTCATTGCAAAGAAACTGCAACATAAAAAGTTAGTTACAATTACATAATGCATATCAATAATTTGAAAAAGGTGATAGAGAGTACCTGAGAGATATGAATTTGAATATTCTGAATTATCGAAGATACATTTCACTGTTTGATAAAATACAATAATGTTTATGAGAAAAAAAAGACAGAAGAGCTTCTGCAAGAACTCTTCACCAGCAACAGCACTCCAGGCCAGTAAGTTGCTGATGACCCCTGCACTGGCTGTCCAAACCCAAGGCCCCACTACCAACTTAAATCCCCCGCACCACCACACTGGCCACCAACGGCTCCATACCTGTTTTGCCGGGATCGCAAGCATATCCTTGGACTGAGGCCAACTGTAAGTGTCCCATCCTTATGCCCAACTGACCTGTGGCAAACAACTGATTTAATTCCATGCAAAACAGCCACTGCAGCAGCCCTGGACTCTCAATCCACCGCTTGTGATTACCACATGTCAACAGCTTGGAGGAAAGGGCAGAGCAACCATGGCCCTATGCAATGCCTAGCTACACCTGTTCGAGCTCCACCACCACAGCAGCAATGCCTGACACACTCAAACTTTATCCCTGGTTACACAACTAAAATGCTTTTGTATTAATTCATTGCTCTATGGCCTAGGGTGGCAGCAAGCTGTACAGAAAACCAGTCAAAGTCAAAACTTCATCATACATACTACAGGTGAACTCCAAAAAGGGTTTATTGATCAACAATCAGACAGTAACTATTATCATGGCAGTGTAAGTCAATGTGATAAACTATTCACAAGGCACTTTCATACAACTAGTAAGCCATTAATCAACCAAAAGGACCCAAAAGAATCTCAATCCTTTCCCCTACAGCTTCTTAACACTCAAGCAAGAGTCTAAAAAAATAATTTAGAAGACGGACCCTAAAACTCTAATAACAGATAAATACATGTGCCCAAGTACTAACACAGTTCTCCTTTTTGTTGTACACAACCCGGCAGCTTGGTGGAGAACATCTCAGAAACTGATGCAAAACTAATGGCTATTATTATGTAACAATGGAATCATCATGATTCAAGACATTTACAGGAATCCACCAGCTTTGAAAAGAGTTACCAGCATCTCAAGATGATCAAAGAAAAGTCAATTGAAAATCTTAAATGTACCATTCACAGCAAGTCAACATCACATTCCTTAGAATTATATTTCATGTAACTTACTGACGTTACTAAAGCTAGGTCACATCACGTAACCACAGATCCCTATGCCCTCCCCCTTGCATTACTTCAGCCCTTTCTTTGAATTCCGCCACCCATGGTTAGCCACCACAACACCTTTTACACTTGAGAGTGCCGAATGAAGCTGTTTTATTCAACGTGGGCCAGACCGTCAGGTACATGCAGGAGAGGCCTACTGAACTGCTCGGAAGCCAGGTACAAGGCATGACAATGCCGATAGGGAGAACTGGAGGCTAAATCCTGGTGCCCTTCAGAAGCAGAGTGACGGTGTTCATAAAACAGTATAGGCCAATGGGTTATTACCCGTGCATATTGTTGTAGAATTTTCCTAGGTAGGCCTCGGGGAGTATCATCCCACGGTTCCCTTTCCTATACATTTTAGTGACTGGAAAGGACTTTGGGAAGAAAGCAGTGCATAGAAATCAGAACTGGATTCCCGCCGCTCAATAGCTACTGGCTTTCTCAACTTATCATCTTCCCTCCTGTTCTCCCTACTTTCACGATTATTTGATCTGCTGAAGCCCCTGCAGGAGAGTCAAAGGCTGAGGTAGGGTGGGCAGACATCCTCAAATGAATAGGTTAGATAAATACGCATTTCTGTGCTTGATTGCCACTGGTGGTGCAGTAATGGAAGATGGTCACTCACTGGAGGAGGGAGTGGCCAAGGAGAATGAGCCAGAGCCAACACTAAGGAAGGTACTAATGGCTCTAAAGAATATTAAGACGGCTCTGGAAGCTAACAAACATCGTAACTCGTGAAGTAAACCTTTTGAGAACAGACATCAAAAAGATGAGTGAAAGGGTCTCAAAAAATGAGCAATTCTTTTTAATAGTGCAAACAGACAAAAGGGCTCTACAAGAAATGTTGGATAAACAACAAAAAAGATAATAATACTGCTCAGGTGCAGCTGGAGAACCTAGAGGAGGGATCCAGGCGGAATACTATCAGCATAGTTGGGGTGCTAGAGATGGCAGAAGGCCCCAGTATTAAGCTGCTTGTTGAAGACTGGATACTCAAACCAAATGAACCCACAGGATTCCAATGGCTTTGCCGAGGCCAGCCTCCTCCACGAGAACCATTGCAGCTTATATCTTCCATCACAGAGATCACAATGCCATCTTACAATCCTCCAAGCAATGAGGATAAATGCAATTTTAAAATACAGATACCAGAATATTCCTAGACTTCACACTAAGAGTGCAACAATGATGAAGCAGCTTTGATGAATGCAAGAAAACTTCGAGAGACAGTGTAGGAAAGTAGGATCAGCTTTCATGATTAGAGCTACTTTTTGATGGAGTTATTTTGTTTTCAGACTAGGATCTGACTGGGATCCTGCTAATCAGGAAACCAGTCAGTGTGCTTCTTCTCTAAAAGTGACATTGGTAAGTACTTTGGTACCTTCGCAAATGGCTACTGGTATACCCATGTAAGTCACTAATATATGGTACTAAGGTACCCGGGGCATAGGTACACAAAGAGTCTCCCATGGGCTGCAGCATGTATTATGCCACCCATGCTATCGGCCTATTTCACTCTTGCCGTGGCCGGCTAAGGTGATGGAGGCACACGTAAATGCCGCTCTCTCGGAACATCTCCGTCGAGCTGATATACTCGACGCTACGCAGAATGGGTTTAGGGCAGGTCACAGCACGGAGACGGCTCTGCTTTATATGGTGGAGCACCTCCGCTCCGTGCTTGACGCGGGACAAACGGCAGCGCTGGTGCTATTAGATCTAAGCGCTGCCTTTGACACCGTCTCGCACCCTATCCTTCTGCAGCGTTTAGAGGATGCTGGTGTCTCCGGCATTGCGCTCGACTGGTTCCGGTCGTTCTTATCAAACCGGGCCTTTAGCGTGACCGTCCCACCCTTTCAGTCAAAATTCCACCCGTTGAACCTGGGCGTCCCCCAAGGCTCCTCGCTGAGTCCTACGCTGTTCAATCTGTACGTAAGGCCGCTAGCTGAGGTTGTCAAACAATGGGGTATGACCATGGTGTCATATGCCGATGACACCCAGCTAGCGGTCACGATCAGCGGGGATGCGGAGGTCGACGCTCCTAGGTTTCAACAAGGACTGAGGGCGGTCGCTAGATGGATGACGCTTAATTGTCTCCAGCTAAACGCTAGTAAGATCGAGGTGATGGTATTTGGTAGGCGACCGGAACTGTGGGGAGAGAGATGGTGGCCGGAGGAGCTGGGTTCCGCTCCCATCCCAGTCACCGAGCTTAAAAACCTCGGGGTCTGGCTGGACCCTTCCCTTACGTTTGCATGCCACACTAAACGCACGGCTGCTTGCTGCTTCGGCATCTTGCGTGGGCTTCGTCCTGTGCTAAAGTTCTTCGATGCCCCCACCCGGCAACTCATGATCCAAGCGACCGTCATCTCCAGATTGGATTATGCTAGTTCTTTGTTGGCCGGTCTGAATGTAGCTGAGATAGGGCGCCTGCAGCGGATCCAGAATGCAGCAGCAAGAGCGGTGGTGGGCCTTCCAAGATTCTGCCCCACCTCCAGCACCATTCGAGCACTGCACTGGCTCCCGGTGGCGCAGCGGATTCAGTTTAAGGTACTCTGCGTCGCCCATAAGATCTTGAAGGGGTCCCCGGCAATGATCCTTACGACCCTCATGGCCAACTATATTCCGGCACGTCCCTTAAGATCGTCAGATCTCGAATTGGCCGTGGTACCGCGCTTTAAGCGAAGCAGGGCCGGTGGGCGCTCATTTCGAGTGCGGGCCGCCGCTCTGTGGAACTCCTTACCCCCGGCAATTCGCGCTATGAGCGATTTGCTCTCTTTTCGTCGTGCCTTGAAAACATTTTTATTTCCTTAGTTAGTGTGTTCTGTGCTGTTTTATTTAGTTGTGTTGTGTAGCTGCCTTGTCGGGCGCCAAGACGCTCCTTAGCTGGAGCATTTGTGCGCCTAATAAAAACCACATAACATAACATGAGTGACCACTCTAACTGTGACTACAGGCCTGCCATTGCAGCCTGTGTAAGCTGGTACTAGCACCAGTTACGACAGATATACCTTTCCTTATATCTAAGGTCACTGCACTTAAAACTCTAAGTCACCACTAAAGCAGGCCTTGCAATCCTGCAGACAGGATGCTCGCTTATATGTGTGGTGGTGCCCTGCATGAGCAAATCCCGCAGTCGATTCCCCAGGCTTTGTAAGTGCGGTCAGCCATTTTGATACATATAGTAGCCATGCGTCATTAAGCGATAGCTAACTATATAATGGCTGTGCTGAACCTGGACATGTTTGGTATCACTGACAAGTGAGGGGTGCACAGCCGGGTTAAGTAAGGAAGATCTTGTGGCGTTTTTAGTACGAAGGATGGGTGCTCTCACAGGAGGCGTTTCCGTCAAACGCCTGTGTATATATGAAACGAGTAGTGTACGCAAGGACATGCGTGGACATCCCTGGGTGAGGCACTCCGGGGTGGCTCAAATGAATTGATTCCAGAGTTCGTTAGAATAATGCTTTTATTCTTAGATGTTTCTTAATGATATTCACTTGATATCAATAAAGTTCAAAATTCAATCAGCACGTAGGTAATTACATTAGAACTCCATTAGACCTCCGATGCATTTCGGGCTGGAAGCCCTTTGTCAAGGAGAGCTGAAAAGAAGAGACGAGCCTGCGTCAGAGTGAGCGAAAAAACGGGTGAAAAATAACGTGCCTCAAAACAGTGATGATAATTGGCGTGACTCATACTAAATATGGGGTGTGACCGTGAGTCGCGTGGTGAGTAGGGTGGTTGAGTAAAAGGTAAATCAAGGTCAAGGATAGTGTGATAGTGTTATAGAAAGTGAAAACGAGTGGGTTGGACGTGACGGGATTTAAATGCCTAATGTTAACTAAGTCAAAGGTAACGCGGTCCCGGAATGGGGGCCTGCTGAGTTAAAGAAAAACTTACTTCTGGGTGCGGGCGCGCATTTGCGCTCGATACAATCCACGTGTGTTGGCGTTGTCCGGAGCCAAAAGAATGACTTGGGCCCGGTCGCTCCTGATCTTTTTCAGCATTCTGGGTAGAAGTGGTATATGTGGAAAGGAGTACAAAAGGCCGCAATTCCACTTGTGATGAAAAGAGCTGTAGAGTAAGTGCCGCTTTGGAAACGCCAACGCGCAGAACTGCTGACATTGCACGTTCTCTTCGGTGGCAAACAGATCTAACCAAGGCTCTCAACACTGCCGTAAGAGACCTTGCACCACCTCTGAGGGAAGACGCCAATCGTGATTCATGATGTACCGGTGGCTGAGTTCGTATGTCCTGGCGTTCGGGGAACCTGCAAGGTGTTGAACCACCAGGGATATGCCCTGATGTTCAAGCCATGTTCCAAGGCAAAGAGCCTCTTGACATAGGGTCCACGACCCCACCCCGCCCTGTTTGTTGCAATACCACATTGTGGTGGTGTTGTCTGTGAACACCTGCACTACTCTTTCTTTGACAGGTTGATGTGGAGGCTAGACTCCGCCGGAGTTCAGAGACCCCTAAACTCCCCATCTCCCAGCTGGCCGCCGCATCCCAGGAGTGACGCATCCGTCACTACTGTGAATCCTGGTTGGGGAAGGGAGAGGGATCTGCCGCTGACCCAATCCTGGTTGGTGAGCCACCACTACAATTGACGTGCAGTCCCCTCCGAGATCTTGACGACATCGGAAAGATTCCCCTGATGTTGAACTTCAGGTCCCACTGCTGAGCTCGCATATGCCACCTGGCATAATCCACCAGCAGGATGCAGGAGGCCATGAGGCCCAGCAGCCTACGGGTCGTTCTCACCGAAATCGGGGATAGAGGCTGAAACATCGGTATCATAGCCCGAATATCCTGGACTGAGAGGGAATCAGGTGTGACTTCGACATGTTGACAGTGGAACCCCAGCGAGTGCAGGAGGCCCGCCGTAGTCTGGAGGTAGGAGACAACAGCCTAGGGCGAGCCCGACTTCAACAGCCAGTAGTCGAGATAGGGGAAGACTGGAACCCCTGATCTGCACAGATGAGCTGCGACCACTGCCATCACTTTTGAGAACACCCAGGGGACGCTGGTAAGGCCAAAGGGGAGCACAGTAAACTGAAAATGCTTGTGGCCTACCGTGAACCGTAGGTAACGCCTGTGGGCTGGCAGGACGGGGATGTGGAAATAAGCATCCTGCCAGTCCAACGGTACCATCCAGTCTCCAGGATCGAGGGTAGATCGGACCTGACACAACATGAGCATTTTGAACTTCTCCTTCCGGAGGAAGCGGTTGAGGGCCCTGGGGTCTAAGAAAGGACGCAGGCCTTTGTCCTTCTTGGGTACCAGAAAGTAGTAGGAGTAACAACCACAACCTACTTCCGGCACAGGGACCCTTTTGATTGCTCCCTTGGCCAAGAGAACTGCAACTTCCTGGAGGAGAAGGGCTAAGTGATCCTCTGAAATGCGATGGAGTGCTAGTGGCATGTAGGGAGGGTTAGTCTTGTAGGGGAGGGAGTAGCCCCTTCGGACTATCTGTAAAACCCACCTGTCTGACGTGATGTTTTGCCAGTGGGAGAGGTAATGGCGAACTCTGGTGGCCTTGAAAGGTCGGACTAGGCGGGTTTGGAGGCTGCTGCATGGGGGTATGGGTGGCAGGCCCCCAGACCCAGGTTGCTGGGTCCCACATCCACGGCCACGCAGAGACTGGATAGCTTGGGTAGTCTTGTGGTCAGATTGGGAGGAACGTGGTGGGGCACCCCTTCCGTAGCCACAAAAGGGGCGAAAGAATGACTGTGTGGGGCAAGAGGTTGCTGCAAGGCCCAAGGATCTGGCCGTAGGCCTAGAATCTTTGAAGCGCTCAAGCGCTGAGTCTGCCTTGTCACCGAACAGGCGACGGCCATCAAAGGGCATGTCCAGAAGGGTGGATTGGACATCCCCAGAGAATCCTCAACCAGGTGTAGCGCCTCAAGGCTACCGACGTGGAAACCGTTCTGCCCAGAGAGTTGGCGGTATCCAGCCCACATCTAATGCTGAACTTAGCTGCATCTTGACCCTCTGCCACTGCGCGGGTGAGAACGGCCCAGGCCTTCTCCGGGAACGGAGGTAGCACTTGCGCAACCTTATCCAACAGAGCATGGGTATAATGACCCAAGAGGCATGCAATGTTCACCGAGGTGGCGGCAGAAAACATCTTCCCAAATTGGGCCAGCTTCTTGGAGGAGTAGGGAATGCACTCTTCGAAGACGAGGCTTGGACCACCAAGCTCTCAGGGGTGGGGTGTTGGGAGAGGAAAAGTGGGTCGCCCGGGCCGGGTGGTGGTGTTGGGCAATCATCCTGTCCACAGGAGCCCCTGTGCTAGGCTTTAACCAAGGGCCCTGGAGGACGGCTGTGAGGGCTTCATTAAAAGGCAGCTCTGACTCTGAAGAGGCCGCTGCCGGTTAAAGTACCTCTGTCAGGTGGTTAGTCCTGACTTTCACCGTAGGAAGCTCCAGGCTCAAGGCCTCAGCCGCCCTACACAACACCACTGTGTAAGAAAGCTCCCGCCTCCGTAGCCGCAGTAGGAGGAGAGAGCATGCCAAGGTTTAGGGAGGGATCCAAACCACTGGTATTACCCAGTTCCTCTCGCCAGTCCGGTTCTTCAAGCTGGTCAGCTAAAGGGTCTACAGACCCCTCCCAGCCCTCCTCACCCTCCTCTGGTTGCCACTCAGAGTGGTAGGGAATGCCAGAGATGAACACTGTATCCAAGTCGGGGGTGAGGCTGGGGTCGATGCCAGTTGGGGGCCCAACCGACGTTGGGGGCATTGTCACTGGATTCGGCGCAGGGGAAGGTCCTGTAACGTTGACCGGCACCAATAAAGAACCAGGCCTAGATTCTCGGGGGCCCTCTGGCCCTCAGCCGGGTCCGCACAGCACGAAGGCGCACCAGCGGAGTCGGGTTGCCCAAAGATGCTATGGAGTGCTTCGTAAAAAGCTCGAAGCTGGGCAAGGGACGCTTTGGCTACGGGAAAGGGAGGAAGAGCAGAATCGTTCCATAAGCAGGCTCCAAAGACAGAGCTGAAGAGCGACAACGCTCCGGGTCCCGCGTCGCTTTGACCGACAGACTGGGAGAAGGCGAAGAGCGACTATGCTTCTCCGCCTTCTTCTTGTGCTTTGACTCACCCGATGAGTACGAAGACTTCGATGACAAGTGGTGGTGGTTCCGCTACTGGTCCAGAGACCTTCCCCGAGACCGAAACCTAGAACGACGCAAAGCGGACTGCCGGGCCTCCAAGAGCTCTCAGGACCACTCCCGCACAGGCTTCGGATTCATGGCCTGGCAGTCGGAGCACGAATTCAGGTCGTTGTCGCGCTCCAGGCAGCAGAGGCACACATGGTGCAGATCCGTGATGGACATCAATTAGTGACAGGAGTCACAAGGCTTGATGCCGCTCTGACGATGGGATATCCCTCGTGCTACCAGGAGTCGAAGACAAAAAAAAAAGAAAGATGTTGATGAAAGTCTAAAAAAGTTTTGTCAAAAAATGACTAAGGGGTAAGCTCTCTCCGGATCATCGCAGTCGGCTCGGAAAAAGAAGGAACTGACGTCAGCGCGCAGGTGCGGCATCCAAGTAGATATTGCGACGTCATCCTGGCAACCACCACGCTGAACGTGGAGTCGGCAGACCCTGGGGGTAATTCTAAGGTAAGGAATCTATAACTAATGGTCTCTTTTAGATCAATAGGTTTCCTGTCACAGTGAGGTGTGATCACCTCCCAGACAGGACTTTGTGCATTTGGCTGGGGTGGGGGCATTTTCCAGTGCCACCAGACTCCGTTGACGGGCACATTTGGTGCCCCCTTGCATGATCCAGCTTGAGCCAATTCAGGGTCCCCTTTGCTCATGCTTTGGTGCGACACTGGACAAAGGACATGGAAGTGTCCTCCTCAGGGAGGAACCCTTGAATTGTCCCAACCCTTTCCCTAGGGTAGTTAAGGGTTTACCTGTGGGTGGCTCTTCAGATTGGTTGTGGGACAAGATTCAAACTCGAAACCACTTCAACTTCAACTGTCTGGGGCACTTTGGACTTTGCTGAACTTTGCCTGTAACCGAGACTGCACCAAGGAAGACTCCTGAAGGTCCTGGTCTCACTGTTCTGCAGGTCTTCATCATAGTCTGTGCTTCATCCAGGTTCCTCTCCAGGCCTATGGGCATCAAAGATACCTGAATCTCCCTTGGAGTGAAGGAGTCACTCCCTTGCATCTTCAGGCACCGCAACAAAGTTGACCGATCTGCTGCTCCTGACGTCCCACGGGCTCCAAAAGGCTCAGCAACACAGGAGGTGGATCTGCAACTCCTTCGAGGCCTGACGTGTCCTCTCAGCAAGTTTGAGGCCAGTATCCCTTGTCGGAACCACTGGAACAGAAACCCATGTGCACTGTCAACTTGCCGTTGCCAAGGCTTGTTGTGCTCCAGAGATCTTCGGGCTACAAAAAGCTCCAGCCTCTAGCATCTCTTCCTGCCAATATCTTCATCCTCACCGCATCCTCTGCATCGTGGGCCTGCATCTTTGGTGAGCTGCTCGATGTCCTCTTGCGACCCCTGTGCCTTCAGCCTGTGGGTCCTCTTGAGGGTCTTCTTTGGCCTCTGGAGGTTCTTCTTTGACTTCAGTGGGCTTCCCTGTTTGCTCGGAGCCTGCTCTGATTATCCTGCACTTGGTGAGTCTCTTGGATTTTGTTGGTCCCAAAGCTGTATCTTTTTAGTTTACCACGTCTGTTGCTGCTACCAAAGCTTGTTGGTGCCCCCGCCGGACACTGACTCCTGGTTCTTGACATCCGACGTGGGACAGCTCATATAAGGTTCCTGGTCTTCCACAGCGCTCCTTGGCCCTCACAGCTGCAGCGACAAAGTCACCGTCATCCCTCCTGCATCTTCCGTCATCAGTGGTTTTTGGCCTTCCGTACCTCCTGGTCCCGAGTGGCAGAGACTATGTCCCCTCTGCTTACAGGTACTTCTCTTCAAGAATCCATCCTTGGATTCCACGGGACGTTTTCACCTTCTTTGCCAGCTACACCATTTCTGTCCTCTATAGTGGTCTACTTTACTCTTGTGTCAATCCTCACTGGTCATCGAACAGCTGTACCCAGCAGACGATTCCTACTCGGTCTATCTCTCTCCATTAGGATACGCTGCTGCGGTCCGCTTTACGGCATTCGTGAGTTATCGCACCGCCTTCTAATTACTACAGCAATTTTACTCAGGCATGTAATGTACTGTCCTGATGATGATCCCACAATTGCTTTCATGGGATCGAAAAGTCGTCGACTCTCTGTACACTGTAAACGCAATTTAATTAGTCACTGCTCATGTGTAACAGTGCACATTTATGCCAGTTTTATTTAATGTATGACGTACAAGCATTTGTTCTGCCAGTGCCTTGGTTTATGTATACCTTGTTGGACAAAGGTTTGTGTCCCCACTTTATTTTTTCAAATATTTGAAATATTAAATTTATCCCGTCCGACTGGACAGAGTAAATATAGTACTGATTCCTAGTCTATATTCAATTTCCTCTGCTCCTATTGTCCTTGTTCGGGACCACTGTGTTCATAACTCCTTGATACCCAAGGTCCCTGAACATTGTAATTTTGTTCCCGCGTTTCTATTAACATTACACTTGAAGAAAGCAACAATTAAGCTCACACAAAAACTGTTTCTGATTGGTTGTTCTGTGGCTTCATGAGTGAACTCAGAGTCCTTTTGAATAGGTGGAGCTGTCTGCAGCAGGTCAGGAGAAGTAATGGATCAGGATTGCCTGTCCTGCTTTAAGAGTCTGAGCAGAATTCAAAACTGGGGGAAAAAGTCTGATGTTGCCTGCACAGGAGGAAAAGTAATTTGACTTCCCAGTGAAGTGAGAGACTGTTTGTCTGAATCATCCAAGGTACTGGTTAGCAAAATTTCTTGAAAGCCCCAATTTAAAGATGTGATTTTTCCCGCACTCTCCCTATGCCTTCCCTGGAGGAACAATACACTGTTGTGTAGCAGCACTGGCATTATCACAAGGGGAGAACTCAATAGGCTTTGTGGGCAAGCTACCATATTTCAGGCTCCTGTTAATATCGGTAAATGCTATGTCTTGGTAAACCATGATCTATGCACACATAGCAATGTCAAAACCAGTAAAAATAATGTTGCTCAATGCTATGACAACTGTACCTATAATAATGAGAATGAAGCTAAATATGATATCAAGGACCACCTTGTTATATGTACACATAATAACAAACTTGGATAATTGCTATCAAATTCACTCGAGATGACCTCCCCATCAACCGAGAGTCATCTACGTGGTCAAACTTAAACAGGTCCTGTGACCTAAACCTAAGCCTACTGATTGATAGGTCACAGGTGGGGTTACACCTAACCTGGAGCCAAACGCGCAAGCAGGAAAAACCCTGATCAAGCTCACAGAAAGTATAAATCAAAAGGGAATGAATCCCGTATCTTGATGCCGCAGAGTCTACATGTTGTATGTAAAAAACCATTATGCACTCTAATTTCATTGGCAGTATATCTTGATTCTCGACGTAGAATGTTAAGTGTGTTCTAATATTATTGTGTCTTTCTTTTGTTTCTGCTTGAGTTTCCAGTTCTCCAGCCGGCCTATATTCTTCCACCCAGAGGAAGACCATCTGGTTCGTAATACTGGTGATAGAATACGTGAGGTAATGCGGAAAGAAGTGAATGTCAAAATTACCTCCAAGCTTGTACATTATTGTTTAATAAACCAGAGAGAGAAAGCATTAAAAATGGTGTCGGAACTGGGTGGATATATTAGTGGTCCACTGCGCCTAGTGTCTAAACATTGAAGGTTGAAATGTTTCAGCCCCTTCGTGCCCTAGAGGGTAGTTGGGCTTTCTTCAGGACCAGGGAGAGAACGATAAACTTGTGAGGTCGCTCATATAAGGTAAGTGAATTCACTTACCCTTTGTTTGACGCTGCCTCTCGTGACCCGGTTCACAAGAGTCAGCGTCAAACAAAGAAAAGCGAGGAGCAGCATCCAGGATGCGCTACCCTTCCTCCCCCATTCCCGTAAGAACAACAAATTACTCCTTAAGTAAGTTGTAGGCACAATCTATTCCTACAACAACACCTCAGTTTGCGCCAATGAACTTATTTGTGAAATACAATTAAGACAAAGTAGGGGTAGAATGGCACAGAGGGGGAGATCAGTGATGGAACTTTCCCTACATGCAGGAATGTCTGGGAAGAAGGGAGAGCTATGTCAGGGAGAAACCGATTAAGCTGCCACACACCAAAATATGCCCGCTGCTACAGGCGGGTGTGTCAGGATCATCTATGTGCCATGGACAGAGATGGATAAATAAGGGCTGATGAACAAACTGCCTCCATTGATGGATGGGGCAGAAAAGTGGATCCCATGTTTTGAAAAAAACACCAAGGGAATAAAGTTGGCTATAGGCGACATCAAAAGTCTGCTCAGCAGCCTCATCAGGGAGCAGATGGACATGTTGTTTTCCTGAGAGGGGCAGTCTGACGGGGGATCAGGCACCCAGATCCAGTCATCCAAGTCCAGCCTAGGGCGAGCTATACAAGTCTCACCAGCCCCAGGGTTTCCACCAAATGAAGCCCCCCTTACAGTTCCAAAATGAGGCAAACGATCCAGTGTCAGGAGCCAGGTTTCCCCCACACCAAGGACAAGGATGTCCACAAAACTACGAAGCCAGTAACCTCATGATACCCAGTCAGTAGGTAAAAATCCATAGAATCGATTAGCATTTCCCACATTGAGCCAATCACGATGAGTCCCAAATGCACTCCCGACTCTCGTTGAAAACACTGAAAACAAATCAAAATCCCAGTCACTACCCTGTGCAGCTATAAAGGGGCCATAAACATCTCCCTGAAAACCTCCAGAATGCTACGTTAGAAGCAGCATCGACCAAAAGCATTGGTAAATGCCCAACGGAACCCGCACAAAGAAGCCCAAAAGTAGCCCAAACATCCCAACCTACCAGAAAGAGGGCATAACCCAATCACCCAACTCCATTAGGTAGAACCTCAATACACGCCACTCGCAGACACCAGAGGGACATGCACGTGACAACTGAAACATTGCCATTACTTACAAAAACCCCAAAAATAATTAAGCATACACTTCCCCTCACATTGCACAGAGCACATGCAGGTCAAAATAACACCCTTGCACTGATAAAATGACACACACAAATACATTTAACGGAAGCAGCCCGCAGAGAAAAGTGCTCTAGTTGCTATTGCAAGGAGAGGGGGACCAAAGTACTCACAAAATAACGCTAAAACAAATTAAACTCAATATTGCCTAAAAAAGTACCATCACTTCCTTCCAGTACCCCACTAGAAAGTCTTGCGCAAAGTAAAGCTAAAGAGTGCACCCCTAAAGAACAAGTTACTTACCTTCAGTAACAATATATCTGTAAGAAATATTAGTTATAGATTCCTTACCTTAGATTCATCCCCAGGCGTCAGACTGGATCCGGAAAGTTTTTCGTCAGCTTTGCCTCTGCGAGTCGGAAGGTGGCGTTGGTCGGCTCCACGTCCGTCGTTGGCGTTGTTTCACCGAGATGACGTCGCTGTAGCTACTAAGACACACCCCTCGCGCGCTGACGTCAGTTCTGTACGCGACTTTCCGCGCCAGAAACGCAGAGCTATGCAAGACACTGACCACTGGTGCACAAAACTAGGGCCCTGAAAGGATATCCATAACCCTGGAAATCAGTTTGCAGAACAGGGAGGATGGGTAGGTTGGTAAGGAATCTGTAACTAACTAATGTTTCTTACAGAAATATTGTTACAGAAGGTAAATAACTTGTGTGTCTGAAAGAAACATGCTAGTTATAGATTTCTTACCTTAGAATAGATACCCCGGCAATATGAACCCCAGTGGTGGGTCTGCGAACCAATCTCAAACCAGAAAGTCCTGGAGCACAGAATGGCCAAAGAAGCCGTCTCTCTGGACCGGACTGTCAAGGAAGTAGTGCTTTGTAAACGTGTGCAGCGAGGCCCACATAGCTGCCTGACAAATGTCACTTAGAGGAACGCCTAGTCCGATAGTAGTAGTTGCTGTCGTCGCCCTGGTAGAATCGGCGCGCAGCCCCAATGGAGACTCTTTCTTCGCCAGAGAATAGCAGGCTTTGATACACAAAACGACACACAGGGAGATAGTTTGTTTGTGTATGGCCTGACCTTTCTATGCACCCACGTACCCAACAAAGAGTTAGTCATTCACTCTGAACTGTTTGGTGCGATCCAAATAAAAGGAAAGCGTACGTTTTGGGTCCAGGCGGTGGAGCCTCTCTTCCTCTTTCGCAGGATGCAGAGGCGAGAAAAAGGTGGGCAAAGTGATGGTCTGCCTGATGTGAAAGGCAGTGACAACCTTGGGCAAGAAGGAGGGACGAGTCCTGAGGACCACTCTGTCCGGATGGACGGGCAAGAAAGGAGGCTTGGCTGAAAGAGCCAGGAGCTAACTCGCTCTCCTAGCAGAGGTGATGGTAATCAGGAAAGCAGTCTTAAGAGTGAGAAGCCTTAAAGGACAGCTATAAAGTGGCTCAAAGGGAGCGCACATTAAATGGGTCAATACCAGATTCAGGTCCCACTGAGGCATAACAAAAGGAATATGAGGAAAGAGGGGAGGTATGCCTTTCAGAAAAAGATTTACCACTGGGGACTTGAAAAGAGAAGGCTGATCTGGAAGCCGAAGGAAGGCAGAGATGGTCGAGAGATAGCCCTTGACAGTGCCCAGAGCAGAGCCCTGCTGGGCCATAGAAAGGAGGAACAAGAGAACCTCAGAAAGAGGGGCAGAAAGGGGATCCACAGCCTTTGCTGTGCACTATGCCACAAATTTGTTCCACCGGCAGACGTATACCGTCTTAGTGAGGGGACGCCTGGCTGCCAAGATTACATCACAGACCTCGGGAAGCAGGTCAAAAGACGTCAACTGGCGCTGCTCAATCTCCACGCAAGTAGGTGGAGGATGGACAGGTTCAGGTGGAGAACCATTCCCTGTTGCTGCGACAGAAGATCCTCCCGAAGAGGCAGTAGGATCGGAGGATCGATGGCCATGCTGAGCAGCTCAGGTTACCAGACTCACTTTGCTCAATCCGGAGTCACAAGAATCACTTGGTCCTGGTCGCGCTTGATATTCGTCAGCACTCTGGGCAGAAGTGGTATAGGCGGAAAGGCGTACAACAGACCGCAACTCCACTCGCGAAGAAAAGCGTTGACTAGCGAGTGCCGCCTTGGAAATTTCCACGCACAGAATTGCTGATATAACGCGTTCTCTTCAGTGGCGAATAGAACTAACCAAGGCTCTTCCCACAGTAGAAAGAGGCCTTGCTCCACCTCTGAGTTCAGACGCCATTCGTGATACATCATGCACCTGCAGCTGAGTTTGTCCGCCCTGGCGTACACAGAACCTGCCAGGTGTTCAACCACCAGGAAAATGCACTGATGTTCCAGCCATGTACAGAGGCGGAGGGCCTCCTGACATAGGGTCCACGAACCCACCCCGTCCTGTTTGTTGCAATACCACATGGCGGTGTTGTCTGTGAACACCAGCACTACTCTCCCCTTGACAGAGGGAAAGAATGCCTTCAGTGCAAGACTAACCCCCCTAAGCTCCAGAAGGTTGATATGGAGCCCGGACTCTGCTGGAGACCAGAGGCCTCTGATCTCCGCCTCTCCCATGTGGCCACCCCATCCCAAGAGGGACGCACCCGTCACCACGGTGTAATCTGGTTGGAGAAGGGAGAGGGATCTGCCGTCAACCCAATCTTGGTTCGTAAGCCGCAACTGCAATTGTTGTGCAGTGCCCTGCGAGCTCTGAAAGCAATCAGACAGATTCCCCTGATGCTGCGCACACTGGAACTTCAGGTCCCACAGCAGAGCCAGCATATGCCACGGGGCATGATCGACCAGCACGATGCAGGAGGCCAAGAGGCCCAGCAGCCTCAGGGTCAGTCTAACTGAAACCTGGGATAGAGGCTGAAAGATCGGAATCATAGCCCGAATATCCCAGACTTGCTGTTCGGGAGGATAGACCCGAAACAGCTTCGTGTCTAGAACCGCTCCAATGAAGAGGAGCTTCTGAGAGGGAATCAGGTGCGACTTCGGCACATTGTTGGAGAACCCCAGTGAATGCAGGAGGTAGGCTGTAGTCTGGAGGTGGGAGACGACTGCCAGGGGCAAGCCCGCCTTCAACAGCCAGTCGTCGAGATAGGGGAAGACTGAAACCCCTGATCTGTGTAGATGAGCTGCGACCACCGCCTTCACTTTCGTGAACACCTGAGGGGTGCTGGTAAGGCCAAAGGGGAGCACGATAAAGTGAAAATGCTCGTGGCCTACCGTGAACCTCAGGTAACGCCGTTGGGCCGGCAGGACGGCGATATGAAAGTAAACGTCCTGCAAGTCCAACGCTACCATCTAGTCTTGCGGGTCGAGGGCAGACAGGACCTGAGCAAGTGTTACCATCTTGAACTTCTCCTTCTCCTTCCGGAGGAAGCGATTGATGTCTGAGATCCAAGATAAGACACAGGCCCTTGTCCTCCTTGGGCACCCGAAAGTAGTGGGACAGGGACGCACTCAATGGCTCCCTCGGCCAAGAGAGTCACAACTTCCTGTTGGAGAAGTGCCAGGTTATCCTCCGACATACGGTGGTATAGCGGTGGCATGGTTGGAGGAGTAGTCCCGAAGGGGAGAGATTAGCCCCTTCGAACTATCTGCAAAATCCATCTGTCCGACATGATGGTGCGCCAGTGGGGGAGGTGATGGAGAATCCCACTGGAGTTTATTAAACAAAGTTTGTCGTACCTCGGCACTGTCCCAACAATACTTCCGGAAGACGCCAGATCACCGTGCCGCGAGACGGCGTGTAAAGGGCCTATTATAGCTCCCATTGCTGCAACTTCCATCACAGACTTGAAAGTCAAAGAAGTACTCCACCGCTGCGCTCGCTGAATTAATTTAGTTAGAAATATTAGTCTGCTATGTCACCGCGCTTTCAGGGTGAATGATCGCTTGACTTGATGTGTATTGGACATGAGTAAACCAATAACACACTAGTGAAAAAACTCAGCAAAAGAGTTACACTTTTATGATGTTTGGGAGCACAGCAAATTTACCTATAAGATGGGGAATCAATTCACTCACCAAATTTAAGGTACAACATCCTATTTACTAAATGCGACTTCCGGACTGGTCTTGATACTTTCCAGTTACAGATCTTAGAAGTCTTGAGGAAGTTACTTTTCAGTAACGAAACACGTGTCGGCTGCTCGTATCATCCTTTTTCTTCTGGGATTACAGTACAGAAGGACCTTTTGACTACAATATTTTGTGTGTCAATACTATGAAAGACTGTACAAATATATCTCCTAAATAAGTTATTAAAAATTCAAAGCCATTGCACCTTTTCGGAGGTTCTCTCTATGATTGATTAAATAGGAGTGCTGTGTATATGAGCCATAGGCGGTCTTGACTCTCTAAACAGGCCAAGACGGGGAATAAACTCCTTTAGAAGCATTGGCTTCTATGACATTACATTTTTAGAGTGCCGAGGTACGACAAACTTTGTTTAATAGTCTCCTAGAATTGACCCCCCTGGGATCTAAGTGGAAGCCGACATCTGTGGTATTGGGATGTGAAATGTTACCTTGAGGGGCACCATTTTTGTGAAATAAAACGAGGTTTATTGACAACTTTATTTCTAATAACAAATCTAAGTAGAGGATTGGAAAGTGCGACAGCCTAAACCACCACTACCTGTGTTGCTTTATTGTGACCCACTGGAGTTTGATGGGTTTGAAATGTCAGACTAGGAAGGATTAGAGGCTGCTTCAGAGACGGGGTTGGTGGACTGGCCCACCCGCTGGCCCCCTGAACCACGGTGTTGGTTCCCACGTCCTCTGCCACGCGGCGCTTGGGGAGCTTGCTGCGGCCTGTGGCTTTAGGCAGGACATAGTGGGGCACCCCTTCCGTAGCCACGAAAGGGGCAAAAAGCAGTCTGCACCCGATGACTGGAGTGGCCCAAGGACTTGGCTGTAAGCCTGTGAGTCCTTGAAACGCTCTAGAGCGTTGTCTGCTTTGCCACCAAAAAGGTGACGCCCACCAAAGGGCATGTCAATGAGGGTATTCTCGACATCCCCCGAAAAGCCAGTGGATCTCATCCAGGCGTAGAGCCCAAGGGCTACCGACGTGGAAATCGTCCTGCCCAGAGAGTCTGTGGTATCCAGCCCACAACGGATGGTAAACTTTGCCACATCCCTCCAGGTGGCAACAGCCTGGGAGAGCCCTGTCTGGGCCTCCTCCGGACACTGAGGCAGCACTTGCACAACCGTATCCCACACAGAGTGGGAATAACGGTCCAACAGACATGCAGTGTTTACCGACCGCAGCCCTAAACTGGCAGAAGAAATGTTTTTCTTTCCAAGGTGATCCAGCTTTTTGGTTTCTTTTTCCAGCGGAGCGGTAGTGAACGCACTCTTGGAAGTAGAGGCTTGGACCACCACGCTCTCAGGGGTGGGGTGTTGGGAGAGGAAAGTGGGGTCGCCAGGAGCCGAGCGGTGGCATCGGGAAATCATCCTATCCACGGGAGCCCCGGTGTTGGGTCTGGACCAGCTACCCAAAAGGATGTCCGTAAGTGCATCATTAAACGGTAGCAGGGGCTCCGAAGAGCTCGCTGCCGGCTGAAGCACTTCTGTCAGGAGGTTAGCCCTGACCGCCACAGTAGGGAGCTCACGGTTGAGAGCATCGGCCGCCCTACGCAACACCACTGAGTGCGACGCTTCCTCCTCCATAGCCATGGTAGGAGGAGACAATAGGTCAAAGTCAGGGGAGGTGTCCAGATCACTGGCATCCCCCAGCTCCTCTCTCCAGTCCTGTTCAGATTCTACCTGATCAGCCAAATGGTCTCCTGGCCCCTTCCAGTCCTCCTCCTCCTCCTCTGGGTGCCAATCTGGCTCAAAAGGGACCCCAAGAGTGAACAGGGGAACAAAAACCCCTCTCATCATGGGATACGGCGACGGGCGATGTTGGTCCGGCTCCGCGCCGAATGGAGGCCGGGGTCAACACCTGCCAGGGCGCTGACCTGCATCGAATGAGGTAAAGGTGGAAGCGGTGCCGGAGGAGGTGTAATGAGGTCAACCGGTGCCGATCCGGAATCAGGCCTGATCTAAGGGGGGCCTTGGGGCGCCGGGCCGGACCCGTCGGCGGAGAAGGCCTGAGCCCCCCAACCGGTTCCGCAGGGCCCGGAGCCGCGGGAGGGGCACCACCCTCAACCCTCGTCGGATCAGCCGACCAACAAGGAGAAGTCGAAGAGCAACGGTGCTTCTTTGACTTCTTCTTACGCTTTGACTTACCTGACCTAAAGTGCGAAGACTTCGAAGACCTAGGACCAATGGTGGTGGCTCCGCGACCGGTCCATCGACCTCCCTCGCGACCAGGACCTCAAACAGCGCGGAGCCGACTGCCGGCGCTCAAGCAGCATTTAAGACTGCTCCCGCAAAGCTTTCGGCACCATCGACCAGCAGTCGGAGCACAGGCAAAAGAGGCACCCGCAGTGAGGATCAGTCACCGACATCAGTCGGTTACAGGAACTGCATGCATTCAAGCCAGGCATCCCTCATGCACCAGGAGTCAAAGACCCAAAATAGAAGTCGACGAAAGTCGAGAAAAAAATGTCAGTCAAAAACTGACTGGAGGTACTGCTCTTCCCGGATGTGCGCTGGCTGGCGTGGAAAAAGAAAGAACTGACGTCAGGGCACGAGGGCGGCGTCTAAGTAGCTACCACAACATCATACCGGAGACACAACGCCAACGATGGACGCGGAGCCAACCGAAGCCACCTTCCGACGAGCAGATGTACTACTGACAAAAAACTTTCCGGATCCAGTCTGACGCCTGGAGGTAAAGACTCTATAACTAACATGTTTCTTTCACATAAAGAAGGCACAGGAATTTTCAGAAAGATGGCTAATGATGTGTTTCTTCCAAGCTAAACTACAACCCACAGCTCTTATTCAACATGTCTGCAATCAAGTCGTAAGCTCCCAAAAAGACTTCAACCGAAGCTCCCAAAAAGACTTAAATTAAGGCCAACAGTTCAAGAACACAGAAAGTTGACTTTGGGGAATTGTTTTCATAAAAATACTCTTTTTTGTACTACACCAAGACAAGACAAGACACCCCTGGGTGCCCAGACCACAGACATCTCTCCTGAAAACCATCCTAATACCCATGGATGTTTCCCAAGTTACGTATTTGTGTTTTCTTGTACGCTTTCTGTTTAGCATGGGTGCTCTTTCACCCTTCTGGAGCCAGAAATCTACCTTGTTTCTTGGAACTTACAAGAACATTTTTGCAAGACTTGCAAGATCTCCCACCTCACTTACACTTATGCTGAACCAAATGCTAGCATTCCTCACACACTACACAGTATGCTACTACACAACACAAAGTATCAGCACACGAACGCCATGGGCACTCAAAACCGCAAACAGGTCGTGCTACATATGTTCGCCAATACCAGCCATAGGAGCAGACATGCTTTACTGCCCAGAGAAATCAACATGTATTGTTCACCTGTACCTATGTAGGATTAGGGCCAAGATACAACCCAATAGAGTAGAACCCAATAGAGCAGTGGTAAACATCACCTGGTATGAGACAAACCTCACAATACTGTACCTGTTTACTGAACTAGCGACATTCAAACTGAGCTAGACCGGATATGCAGAAGGGGCACTGTTTGGCCCAGACTCTTAATATAAAAGAGGTTCTTGGAGGTAGCAAGACCACCGTACCAGTGCACAAATACGTCCGCTCCCGCCTCCGCCTGTAGTACCAGGGTGGCCCATAACATATTTGGGGCCGCCTTTTTTTAATGACAAAAAGACCCTTGATATGGAATTCCAGTGCAGGGATATTCACCTTGCCGATACTAGGGGAAACAAGTCCCATGGGAGGGGGTCAAACGCCATGCCTGGAAATCTGGTATACACATGGTAGGAAGGGAAGGGGCAACCCCTAATTGTATGGAAACGTATACTTTATATACCGAACCTGCAATGGTGTACCTACACATTGATGGATAGGTCCTGGCAGTGTGGTGAGCTTGCCTACGTCCAGCTCGTCCCCGGATAGCGGGCCTCTGCCCCCTCATAATCTTACACACTCCAACCCAGGTCATCCCTGGGAAAGCTACAGAAGAAAACAACTCTGTTGAATCAGGCTCGAAGAAGAACCGCTGACTATTTTGGCTGGGCTCAGTACACTGACATTCCGGAAGAATTTACTTTTTTCTGAAACAAGTCAACGCAGGAGGGCCCATACCCTTCTTCCCAGTGTAAACAAAGGTGAACTCCTGCTGAAGAAGATCAAAACTGAGCTCGGTCTAAACGCTATCAAGGACAAAGTAACAGCCATCTGCCTCATGGTGATGCAACATCGGTATGTGTTGGACTTGACGACCACAATAGAGGGTGAGACGTGTGCAAAGATTGGTGCTACCTGTTGTATATTCATTCCTAGAAATGAGCTTGAAAACGTATCTCTCACTCTTGCCATTCAAGCACTGCATCATCTACAACCCCAAATGAAGAGGGAAGGAGGAGCCCCTGAGCAGGACTGGTTTTATAGAATTTTTTCCTAGCGCCCCCTATGGGTGTCCAAACTGTGTCATGTCATTGCTTCCAGTTATCATTTTTGCTCTACTGTTGTGTGGTTTCATTCAAATGGGGATTTCCTGCTGTAAAAACAGTTCTCAAATTAGGTTGTATGCAAATAGCTAGAGAAAGGATAGCAGACACTACAGAAAGACACACAGCTTGGAATAATGTGACCTTCATGACATCAGAAAATTATTTAGTTGAAAATTCAACTAGAGGGGGAATATTAATTTCGGTGAATGCAATGTCAATGCACGCCAAAATCTATGCACGCATAGCAATGTTAAAACCAGTAAAAACAATCTTGATGTAAGCTCAGGCAAAAAGTTTGTAAACAAGTTATGACTGTTTATAAAGTAAGAAATATGAAAAGGTGTATACTGGTGAAAGTGTAAATTGTATAACATCTTACAAAGCAGAAATAAGCTCAAATAAAACAGAAGCGCTTACCTTATAGACCGTCCTCTATTTTTGTAAATGCTAATTCTGGAAGCCTGCACACTAGATGAAAAGACATATCCACAGTGCCAGCCAACACTCCATATGCAGACAGGAAATGTAGTTGAGAGAAGACACAGAGCTTCACAGCAGCCAAACTAAAGAAGAGTGAAATGCATACATACTTTCAGAAGGAACTAGGGGGGAAATACTTCCATAAATTTCAAATCAGGGTTAATAATGCTTTAATACATTTTGTTTGTCACACACAGTATTACAAAACAAAAAGAGTATCTTCACGTTACTCAGAATTGTCTTGTTACTAAGATCACACATTTGGTTGAGATTCACTGATTAGTAGACAAAGGAATAACTGTGTGTAAGGTTGAATATAACAGACTGTCAGTAGGTGTCCCACGATCAGAAGGACAATATTAACCCATATCTCATCCTCCACAAACTTGCTCTTGCAAAATGCAAACATATAGAGCAATACAAACTGACTGGTTTACAATATGCATAATGTTCAACAAAGGCTCAAAAAATTCAATGAATTCAGAATATGACTCTTGAATTCAATGAGTGGCAGCCAAACGTAAATTAAAAAATATAATCACTAGGGAAACAGCATTCACAAAATAGCCTATTTCATATGTAGAACAAACACGCTGCCTTACTTATCACTCTAGAGCGAAGAAATTCATGATACATCACCATTAAGCTACAATTCAAAACCTATTAAAACTTGAAACCTAAAATCTGAAAATCGTCAGTTAGGTGTGCAGTGTGTACCATAAATCCCACAATATACTGCGAATGACCTCGGATCTGATAGATGACACAGATAAAATCACAAATGACATCATGCATGACACTACAAAGGTGCTTGCGGGAGGGGACTTAATCACAGGCTTTGAAGGAAGTCTACACTCTGAACGCAGAGATGACCAGACACGATAGAAGAACTTGCATAGTTGGTTTTAGGAGCATCAGCATCAATGCGAAGAGCCGGATGAAAGGCCTGATGCTTATGATATTTTTGTAGGTATGCGGTCCACACTGGAATTTAACATGCAGGTAAGTTCTGCACTTTTTGGGGTACTTCACCATGGGCAGGCAGATCCCCGCAGGTCGCCCACACGAGCACCAGTGACGTAGAGGATGGTGGTAGTGCTGCGCCCGTCACATCTAAAGGCCACAAAGGGGCAACTTTGGACACTATCCTGCAGGTGAACACTGATGCCTGTGAGGCCCTTGAGTTGAAAATGGACACAATGGTGGCAGATATGGCAATTTTGCAAGAGGAACACTGGCACGTGGCTGAGAGTCACAACTATGGAACGCACCCTGGCCAAACTATCCCTGGAATTGGTTTCTTTACAAGGGAGCCTGGTGTCCATGAAGGGGAGAGTTAAAACACTGGAGTATAGGGTTGAAGACGCCAAAAACAGGGCCCGGAGGAACAATATTCGGATGAATAGTCTGCTGGAGCGACCGGAGGGGCCTAATACGCTGGATTTCTTAAAGACATGAATGAAAACGTAGGTGGCACCCGATGGCTTCTCCCCCTTCTTAGATCTGAAGAGAGCACATCAAGTCCCGGCACGGTCCCCACCGCCTGGGGCGACACAGCAGAGGCTTAACTGCTCCATTATAAGGACAGTGATCAGATTCGGCACCAGGCCAAGCGGAGCCATGCACAGTTTTCAATAATGTAATTGCAAATGTTACAATGGTATTATCAACGATGTCATAGAAGATTTCATGAGGGATGTACGATCAGGAGTAATTGGCAGTGACTGGCGAGGGCGCCAGTTGTAGTCACCTTATGGAACAAGTTATAGTTACCAGAGATAACTACAACAGGGGAATTTCAGTGGTTTTGCTCCATTCAAAACATTACGTTGTCACCAAAATTGTTTTCTAACTATAATGTTACTTTAACCTTTGTTTTACAGCAAATTTCTACTGTATTTTTTAACGTAAAGTAATGTTTTGTACTTTTATCTCAATGTCGACTTTCTCCTGGACTTCGACTTCCTCCTCGACGTCGATGACCTTCTCGACGTCTATGATCTTCTAGTCGACGGCGACCTGCGGGTCGGCGGCGAACGGCGGTGTTGCCTCGACGGCGAGCACCGATGTCTCCTGGACTCAGATCGACGGCGATGATGTGTCGACGTCGTCTGTGAAGTCCTCAATGTCGACCTCGATTGAGGTCTTGAAGTCCTTCCCCTCGACGTCGATCTTCGACGTCGTTTAGACCCAGAGCCCTGGGTCGAAGGGGAGCATATGGTAGTCATACCAGGCCTCGACGTCGACATTGTCGCCCTCGACGTCGACCGGGACCTGCGTCATTTCTGAGCCTTCTACCTACTGGGGAGCACCCCAGAGGCCGACGCAGGGGCTGTGGAAGAGGAATGGCTCTCTCCACGACCAGATGGCCCACCTGCAGCCTGTTGTCTTCTCTGCTCCAGGCCTTGAAGACGAATCTTCTCCCTGTCACGCAGGGTCCTCCTGGAGAATGACTTGCAGTTGACACAGGAGTCAGGAACATGATTTGAAGGAAGACAGAGTATACAAACCCTGTGAGAGTTCGATTTGGCCTTCTTCCTGCCACACTCTGGGCACTAGTCAAATAAAGATGGCATTTTGACAAGAAAAGAATGGCTAAACTGCCCCAAAAAGACAGAAAAAGGAAGGAAAAGGCCTCAGACGTCGAGTGAAACACTATCCAAAAAGGTCAAATAATTGAAGATATACCACTAAAGGTAGAGCTCAATGCTCCAGGGCCCTGCTAGCAGGAGCCGGAAAAAAGAACTGAAAGTAATTAGCCTCTGGCTGTGCATCATGGGATACCGAGGGTCTCCTGAGTGTTCCTTAAAGGCACAGTATCCATTTATAGACACATAATGGCAGCCAATGGGGCTTGTCTGTCCAACCCTTCCTCTCCAGCATGACAAAGGATTTTTGTGAAGGGGAGTTTCTCTATGTGTGAAACGTAGCTAAATGTTTAAATTTTTGTGTTATCTGGCTATCCTTTTCACTTCAGGATGAAGCACTGGCCAGAATAGCATCATTAATTTCAGGCTGCAATATTTGTCTTTCATTTCTCTTAAGTGTCTATGCAGGATTGCAGATGAGGACAACTTAAGAGACTATTTCTATTGCTCCGGGGTCCACGCACATGGGCGGGACTATTCACATGATTATGACTATACACAGAGATCCCCCTACTACAGAAATATATATGTGTTACTGAGAGCTTGAGGATCCTTGCAAAAAACAGGCAGGGTCCCATTGTTGTTGATTTGGTGGCAGCCAATCAGATCGCTCCAAGAGATTGTTCAGCCTTGTGAATCCTTTGTGGCGTGAAGTATGCAACGTTTTTGATCCTTAATTGTTCAAAAACTACTGAATGGTTAACACCAAATCACAAAAAAGCACTTTCTGGACTATGATCTAGCTTTCTGACAAATTTGGAGTAAATACATTCAGCCATTTGGGGTGTACTTATGTCAAAAGTTCCTATGGAATAATGAATGGAAAAAACTCGTTTTGGGACCCCCCTCCCCTTTCTCTGCCCCTACGCTAAGATCCTCCCAAAACTTTCCACTTAGGAGCTGAGGTGGAAGAACATTTGTTGGGAAAGTTTAGTGACGATCTGTCAATCGGTTCAAAAGTTATTGGGAAAATAAAAAGTGCTTTTTCTATGGAAATATGGTCCTAACTAGAACTAACCACTGGTGACCACCAGTGGGTGATATATAATATATATATATATATATATATATATATATATATATATATATATATATATATATATATATATAGACAGATAGACAGATAGATAGACAGGTAGATAGGTAGATAGATAGATAGGTAGATAGATAGATAGATAGATAGATAGATAGATAGATAGATAGATAGATAGATACTTAATAACGAAACTGGGTGGTTAAAATCTACGATGTAAAACAACGAATAGTAAAGGTCAACACGATGTATTTCATGGATGATAAAGACATGTATGGTTGCATCGCATATCCATTTTAGGAGGGGGACAACAAAGTACTCTGAGTAAAGCTTCTGCCCCATCTTCTGTTCTAAACTCTATTTGATAATCCCTTGAAGCAGAATAGCTGGAATCTCCTGTAGATGTGAAGATATATTTGTCAAAGCTTTAGAGAGAGAATCCGAAAGAGGGTCTAAGAGAGTCCTTCCAAGATTTCTTCACTGTACATTGGCCCGGTGTGATGGAAAGCCACTAGGTTTTTAGGAAAGAAGATGTAAATAACCTTGACACTATTATATGTATTTTTTTGTAAAGAGGCACATCATTAGTTATGGTTCTGCAATTACTTTAAACTTTTTCGTTTATTCCAATTAATTATGTGTGGATTACAAAAAAACACTAAATGGATAACAAATTTATCACATAATTATACTCGTCCATAAGAAAATGTACAAATCTCACTGTATTTTGTCAATTTTATGGTTGTTGCTATAACCAGGTGATAAACTATTTATTAAGATCAAGGTTGCTTGTTAGAATAAACACATTGAGCTTTCTGTCACAGTGCTAACACTTTACTTTGTATGTATGGAGAGGAAAGAGTGGAAATTACACTGAAAGTAGCGGACTTCAGATCGGCCATGCGCCATCCCCGTCACGTGTCCAGGGGCATCCCCCATCTTACTTGGATTCTATTGCGGCTCCTGCATTCTCAAGCCCTTGGATGTAAACGCAGGTTGAGGATCGGATAGCCAATGTCGTAGGACGGTCAACATCATGGCAAGCTCCACCAGTTTGTTTTCAATGGATATAGAGGGATGGGACATGCCTATATATTCTATATTCAGTTGATAAAGTTATGCCATTCCCAAAAGTACATGCATGATTTTGGAAAGAAGCTATGCCCAAAACTGAAGTGTGTCTGAAGAAGGAGGAGGAGGTACTACAACTGTTTAGTAATCGGTCAGACAATGAAGAAAATATAGTATGGGGAATTCGAACCATCGAAGTGACTTATAGACACTGCAGAAGAAGTTTACAAAACGTTTAACAAAGTTATCAAAGAACGACTTCCCTAAGTGATGGGAAAGTGCTTCCAAGCACCGGAATGTTGAAGTGCGCATAGTGCCAAGGGGACAGCGAATTAAGATTACACCTTAGTAGGAGAATCCCCAAACCCCTAATGTTAAAGGAATGGGTTGAAAATAACACACTGGCCTCTTTCAAATGATGGTGATACTAGTGAAATACATGAACGGTGACAGGGATGAACTCCTGAAGCAAATCAGTAAATTGATTGATGATCTTGATAAAAATGTAAATAAGAATATGGAAGCCAAATACCAGTTGGGAAGGAGAAAACGATTATTAAAATTGGAGGGAAACCATAAGGATCAACAATTCCAAACAGATAGAAGAGATTTTCAGTTGGGACAAATATATACCTTTTCCCAAAAAGTTTGACAACTTACAGAGGCAACGCCTGACAAGTACAATAGAACCAAATAAAACAGTACAATTGATCTGAGGTTGGATGTAAGCTCGGAGGCTGAATGTGCAGGTGCAACGAACACAGCAATCCAGGAGGAATTGAATGTTTTTCGATGGACAGAAGGTTCCAATAGGGACCAAGAAAATACAAAGTAGCAGGGCTTGCAACAGAAGGAGGGGAAGCAGCCAAAAAAGTGAATCAGAGCAGAAGATAGCAAAAAGAAAACAGCAGAAGGGTGATTATAGCATCAAAGATTCTATATAAACTGCAACTTATTGTAAGTCCTTGTGGACTAAGGTGTACCAGAAAGACAACCCATGATGGTTAAGCCCTATCAAGTAAAACAGGAGCCAAAACACTGAATGGACTCACCCCAAAATTAGAGATGCATTTTAAAAACTCTGATTCACTCCGAGGATGAATTTGCCTGGACTATAACTGAACACGTCTAGCTCTCCACAAAATACTTCTAAGGAAGGAATAACAATTAGTGCTTACTCTTCAAACTGCTGTACATAGCCCTACTGATACCAATGAATGTCATTCACTACAGTGAAGCTTAGCACCAGATAGTGTACAACTATCCATGTGTTGCCTGGTGCCATAAAAGAAATATCGCACAGATCTACAGGGCCTCTCAAATAAAGGAATTCTAAACTGAGTAATGCCACCTGTGGTAGGCAAAACAACATAGTTGGGGTGAGTCGGTGCTGATATCAAGGAGGTTAAAAAATGGTCAGGTGATGTGGGACTAGTGGATGTCTAGCGGTTTCAGGCATCTCCTCAAAATAGACAACTCTCACTACACAGAAGAACAAGTTACTTACCTTTGGTAACGCTTTTTCTGGTGGATACAGTATTTGCCTGAGGATTCCTCACCTTGTGAATATCCCCTGCGTCAGCAACATTTGAAAAATTCTTTCTTAGCTCGTCACGCCGACGTGGACGACGTCACAGAAGCACGGCATTGCGCGCGGCTCCGCTGTCACTGAATCCATAAAAGGACCCCGTCGACGTGATGACATCTGTTTCGCCCTTTTTTCCCTGCCCTCGAGGCACACCGACGGACCGACAACAGTATATATACACAATGTACACCGTACAAATTAATCAAGGTAACCCACACAGAGTGAAAACAATGCAATAGAGCAAAAAGAAACAAGACATTGCTTTAAAAACAACATGCACAAAGGCAATAGCAACTGTTAAAGGTATACAAGAGTAGACAACGGGGAGGCGGGTGGGTCAGTGTGGAATCCACAGGCAGATAGATGGATGGATACATCTGCCAGTGGATTCCTCACCTTGTGAATAGATTCCCACAGCAGTCCCGCTCCTGGAGGAGGGTGTACACCCTTCTATACCAAGAAGTCCTGAAGGACGGAACAAGCAAAATGTCCGTCCCTCCTCACCTCTGCATCTAAACAATAATGCTTTGTGAAAGTGTGGAGGGCGGCCCAAGTTGCCGCCCTGCAAATGTCCTCCACGGGAACACCTCCAGACAAAGCAGATGTAGACGGCTTTGCCCTAGTAGAATGAGCTCTCAAATCTTCAGGAGGTTCCTTACTGGCCAGATAGTAGCATATCTTGATAAACAAGACAATCCATCTAGATAGCGCGCGCTTGTGCACCGCTCTGCCTTTCCTGCAGCCAACGAAACTCACGAAGAGTTGGTCATCAATACGGAACTCCCTGGTTCTGTCAAGGTAGAAGCTCACCGCCCTCTTAGGTTCCAGACGGTCTCCTTGGAAGGGTGAGGAGGAGGATAGAAGGTAGGGAGGTTAATGGACTGCCCCAGATGGAAGGGAGTTACCACCTTAGGCAGAAAAGCAGCCATTCTTTCAGCATGAATAGTCAAGAACGGGGGGGGTTGAACTTAGAGCTTAAAGCTCACTTACCCTCCTTGCCGAGGTAATCGCAATCAGAAAGACCGTTTTAAAAGATAACAACCTCCAGGGACACCTGTGCAATGGCTCGAAAGGTGAACCCATTAAGAAAGTAAGGACAAGATTCAAGTACCATTTAGGCACAATAAAAGGAGTGGGAGGAAATGTATTCGTCAAGACCCTTTAAGAATCTTAAAACTACAGGTGACTTATATAAAGATGGCTGTTCCGGCAAACAAAGGAATGCCGACAAAGCCGAAAGATAACCTTTCACTGTCGCTACAGCAAATCCTTGCTGAGCCAAAGAGAGTGCAAACTGAAGAATGTCAGACAAACGAGCCTTCAAGGGGTTAATGGACTTCTCTCCACACCATGGGACAAACTTGGACCACCTATAAGAATAGATAGACTTGGTGGAGTTCCACCTGGCTGATAAAATAACATCCACCACGTCAGATGGGAGAGAAAAAGAATTCAGGTTGCCCCGTTCAATCTCCAGCCATGAAGGTGTAAGCTCTGGAGGTGGGGGTGTAGAACCTGCCCCAGCGACTGCGAGAGGAGGTCTGGCCTGAGAGGGAGACGGAGCGGCGGGCACGAGAGGTGGAAAAGATCTGTGTACCACACCCTTCTTGGCCAATCCGGGGCGATCAATATGACTTGGGCCCGGTTTTGGCGAATCTTCCTCAGAGCCCGAGGAATCAAGGGTATAGGAGGAAACGCGTAAAGGAGTTGTGAGCCCCAATTCAACTGAAACGCGTCCCCCAAAGCTCCCTGCATCAGATACTGGGGACTGCAGAATGACGGGCAGTGAGCGTTCTCGTGAGTGGCAAACAGGTCCACCTGAGGGGTTCCCCACGTCCGAAAGACGTGACAAACTACCTCTGGATGAAGCCTCCACTCGTGGTCAGGCTGAGAACTGCCGACTGAGACTGTCTGCACGTACGTTCAGAACTCCTGCCAGATGATTTGCCATCAGACAAATCTGACAGTCCTGAACCCAGGACCAGAGACGCAGAGCCTCTCTGCAAAGGCAATGCGAACCCACTCCTCCTTGTTTGTTGACATACCACATCGCGGTTGTGTTGTCCGTCAGGACTTGAAGTGACTGACCGCGAAGAGAAAGGAGGAAGGAAGGCCTTGAGCGCTAAACGTATCGCCCACAACTCTAGAAGGTTGATGTGAACCCTTGATCTCCAGATCCCCAGATGAGCACCCCACCCTATGGTGGATGCATCCGTTATCACTGTGGCCACCCATGGAGGCAGATGAAAGGGCTTTCCTTGAGAGAGATTTGCTTCCACGCTCCACCAAGATAGATCCGCCGCAGCTTCTCTGGAGATGCTCACTGACTCCCTGAGTTATCCGTTGTGCTGATACCACTGCCTGCAGAGGCACCACTGGAGTGCCCCCATGTGCCAGCGTGCATGGTCAACCAACAGAATACAGGAAACCATCGGACCGAGCAGCCGAAGGACCTTCAGGACTGGAACAACCGCTCCATTGTAAAATAAAGGAATCATTTCCTATGTCGAGAATCCTTCGTGAAGGAGGGAATGCCCGACACACAGTGGTATCCAGTACCACACCTATGAACAGGTTGCACTGAGAGGGCACCAGGTGAGATTTGGGCACATTTATCGAGAAACCCAACCTGTCCAACAACTGAGTTGTAATCTGCAGATGATGGAGCACTTTCTCTGGAGACTGTGCTTTGATCAGCCAGTCGTCCAGATAAGGGAATACTGGTATCCCCAACCTTCTGAGATGGGCCGCCACCACCGCCATCACCTTGGTGAAGACTCGAGGTGCAGTAGTAAGACAAAATGGAAGAACTGCAAACTGGTAATGTTGCGATCCTACCGTAAAACGGAGATACTTCCTGTGCGACTTTAGGATTGGAATGTGAAAATACGCATCAAGCAAGTCGATGGACACCATCCAGTCCTCTTGCTGCAGCGCTTGAAGAACCTGTGCAAGGGTGAGCATCTTGAGCTTCTCTTGCTTCAAAAAGAGGTTCAAGATCCTGAGGTCCAGGATTGGATGAAGTCTGCCATCCTTATTGGATATCAAGAAATACCAGGAGTAGCATCCCTGACCCCTTTCCTGCTCCGGAACCACCTCTATCGCACCTTTTCTCAGTAACGCCAGGACTTCCTCCTGTAGGAGAAGTAGGTGGTCCTTTGAGCAAAAACCTTGACAAGGAGGGTAATTTGGGGGAAATTCCTGAAAGGGAAGAGCATACCCATTTTCTACAAGAATGAGAACCCAAAGGTCTGATGTGACCGATTCCCAATCCTGTAGAAAATGAGTAAGCCGACCCCCTACAGGACCAACATGATCCGGAATGGGGGATCTAGGGTTTCTTTGCTGTGGCAGGAGGGGGGTGGGAAGAGGAAGAGGAGGAAGAGGAAGAGGAGGCCTGACGTCCTCGACCAGGGATCCTGTTCCTGCCCCTGTATGATTTGTACAGTGAATTCTGCTGCTGCTGCTGTTGTTGTGACTGCTTGTAAGAACGAAAGGAAGACCTTCCGAAACCTCAATCTCTTATTTGAAGATCCTCTGGTTTGTAGGCCCAGAGACCTAGCTGTCGCCTTGCTGTCTTTGAATCTTTCCAAGGCCGCATCAGCCTTCTTGCCAAACAGACCCGATCTATCAAAGTCGCCTGTACATCAGGAGAAAATTCAGAAGACTTCAGCCAAGCAGCCCTTCTTGTGGCAACAGAAGAACCCATGACCCTTGCCACAGAGTAAGCCGTATCCAAACCGCTCTGTATTACCTGACAAGCGGCAGCCTGCATGTCAGCTAGAACCTCACTGAAGTTCTGCCTATCCTCTACAGGTAATTTTGTGACCAACTGCTTCGCAGAATCCATAAGAGCGTGGATATAACGACCCAGAAGGCATGTCGCGTTCGTAGATTTTAAAGCCATGTTGGCCAATGAGAAAACCTTCTTTGCTGATTGGTCCAATTTCTTTGATTCCCTATCACTTAGAACCTGAGGAAAGGCACCGGTAGATTTCTTGGAGCAGGCCTCCGAACCACCAGACTCTCAGGAGATGGATGTGAAGACAAAAAGTCAGGATCCCCAGGAGCAACCCTATATATCTTTGCCACAGTCCATGATACTGCAGGAGAAGAAAAGGGCTTACGCCAGATCTCCAAAACTGGCTCAGTAATGGCCTCCTTAAATGGCAACATTGGTTCTACAACTGAAGAAGGGGTATGAAGGGTATACAACCTTTACAACGCAACTTTTACAACGACCTACCATTACCACGCATTTTTTACAACGCAGGATCCATTACAACGCATACCATTACAACGCATGTATTTACAACGCAGGTATCTTTACAACGCATACCATTACAACGTAAGTATTGGTAAGTATATCATTTTATTAAAAATATTATAAGTTTGGGTTTTTGGGTAAAGGGGTATTTTTAGGGTTCAGGGTCAGTTTTCAGTTTTTGGGTAAAGGGGTATTTTTAGGGTTTAGGGTCAGTTTTCAGTTTTTGGGTAAAGGGGTATTTTTAGGGTTCAGGGTCAGTTTTCAGTTTTTGGGTAAAGGGGTATTTTTAGGGTTCAGGGTCAGTTTTCAGTTTTTGGGTAAAGGGGTATTTTTAGGGTTCAGGGTCAGTTTTCAGTTTTTGGGTAAAGGGGTATTTTTAGGGTTCAGGGTCAGTTTTTGGGTAAAGGGGTATTTTTTAGGGTTCAGGGTCAGTTTTCAGTTTTTGGGTAAAAGGGTATTTTTAGGGTTCAGGGTCATTTTTCAGTTTTTGGGTAAAGGGGTATTTTTAGGGTTCAGGGTCAGTTTTCAGTTTTTGGGTAAAAGGGTATTTTTAGGGTTCAGGGTCAGTTTTCAGTTTTTGGGTAAAGGGGTATTTTTAGGGTTCAGGGTCAGTTTTGGGTTTTTGGGTAAAGGGGTATTTTTAGGGTTTAGGGTCAGTTTTGGGTTTTTGGGTAAAGGGGTATTTTTAGGGTTCAGGGTCAGTTTTGGGTTTTTGGGTAAAGGGGTATTTTTAGGGTTTAGGGTCAGTTTTGGGTTTTTGGGTAAAGGGGTATTTTTAGGGTTCAGGGTCAGTTTTGGGTTTTTGGGTAAAGGGGTACAGAGTAAAAAGTAAATATAATTAAATTTAAATTACATTAAATTAAATTGATTAAATTAAATTACATTAATTAAATTAAATTAAATTAATTAAATTACATTATATTAATTTTAATTAAATTACATTTTAAAAAATATTATATACTTACCAATACTTACGTTGTAATGGTATGCGTTGTAAAGGTACCTGCGTTGTAAATACATGCGTTGTAATGGTATGCGTTGTAATGGATCCTGCGTTGTAAAAAATGCGTGGTAATGGTAGGCGTGGTAAAAGTATGCGTTGTAACGTCATACATCCATAAATAAACAATCCTCCGTTAAGATGTTAGATTTAAACTACTCTGCAGTAGGCAAACTCAAATCCAAAAGCTCAGCTGCTTTTCTAATGACCGTGTGATACGGTACAACATCTTTTGAAGGAGCATCAGAAGTCGAAGAAAGCTCCCACTCCGGAGATAATTCTAATCCACTTGCCTCTTTAAGCTCTTCAAAAAGTCCTCAGACTCTTGTAACTATCTCTCCTCCATCTCCTCTGCTCGATACCTTTGCTCCGCCAAAAGCCTTTGAGCCTCACGCCTAGACCACATCCTCGGAATCGGCGTCGATGGAGCTATAACCGACTCCGATGGAGCCAGAGCCGGCGTCGAGCTCGGATCCGGAGGAACAGTCCGGAATGTACGAGGTCGTGACTGAACCGGAGCCCGAGAAGATGGAATCGGCGTCGAAGACCTCAGCGCCGGGAAGTTCCAAGAAGGCGTCGCCGGCATAAAAGACAAAAACGGTGCCTGTGCATAAGCCTGTGGAACACCAAGATTATAGGCCATTGGACCCATGAGACCAGAAGGTGCTCCAGAGGGGTACATGGCTCTTGAGAAGATGCCGTACATCGCCATCAAATAATGTGTAGGGTCTTGCCCTGGGCCTGGAAAGGGAGGGTATGGACACATATCCTGCTCCTGTCGTGGCACAATAGGAGTGGGGTCAACCGGACCAGAGGGCGGATCCATCAGCGTCGAAGACCCTTCAGGTAATGGAGCTTCAACCTCCTCTCGAGATGGAGAGTGTGACGGCGCCAGAGAAGGATTCGAGACCGGCGCCGGGAAATGCTCCGGAGAAGCCTCAGGAGAAGGCTCACCTAGCGACACCGGATTCGATGGAACAGGAGAAGGAGAGACACAGTCCTTCCGATGTCGATGCTTCGACTTCGGATCAGACTCTCTTCCAGAGTGACGTAGCGACCCATGCTTCTTCTTCTTCTTATGCTTCTTCTTAGATCGAGAAGCATGTCCCGAAGTCGCCCCCGAAGCCTACCTCGATCTCAAACGGGATTTTGAACGTCTCCTACCTCTCTTCGCCTTTATTTTCGCTACAAGTAGCATCGCTTCTCTTTCTCGAAGCACTTTTGGGTTCATTTTCTTACAGCTGGAGCATCCTTGGACGTCGTGGTCAGATGAAAGGCACCAAACGCAGTCCTCGTGCGGATCCGTGATATGCCTCAACTTCCCGCATGCCCCACAGGGCTTGAAGCCTGATTTCCTCAATGACATGGCAAAAGGAAACAATATATCTCGAAACAAGTAACAGTAACAAAGTAACACACAAGCTACTGTTGATCCCAAGAAAAAAACGTTAGCGTCAACGACGTAGAAAAAAGGGAACTGATGTCATCACGCCGACGGGGTCCTTTTATGGATTCAGTGACGTCAGCGGAGCCGCGCGCGATGCCGTTCTTCAGTGACGTCATCCATGTCGGCGTGATGAGTTACGAAAGAATTTTCTGAATGTTGCGGACACCGGGGATATTCACAAGGTGAGGAATCCACTGGCAGATGTATCCATCAGAAGTATACCATATTTATGCTAGATTGGATCACCTCTCAGTTGATAAATACCTACCAGTTAAATTGCCATAACCATAATAGATCATGGACCCCTCATATGCTGTATGAGGAGAATAAGGGTCCCTACTCAGAGGGAGAATGGAAATTGAAGGAAATTCTACTTAATGACCTCGTTTTTGACATAAAGCCACCTGAATTAAAGAATATCTTGCTAACAACTTATAAGCATGTTAAGGCTATGGAATGCCAATGAAGACACTAGTCAGGGTCAATATTTTGGAGAGGCGACTAGAATCAAACATCCACTAAGGAGCTCTGCAACAGGAATTGTTTTATGCTAAGGTGAAGCACAAAGCAATACAATCAAAGGCAGATCAGGGCGTTAGGATCAGATAACATGTATTTACCTACGGACTCACTTTCATGCCAAATATTATGTAGAAAGCAACTAAAAGGACTGTTTATTGACAGCCGTGTTCAGTGCTAAAAAAGCTAGGACTGCTATAGAGGGAATACAAAATGGTGAATCCTCAAATGACTCCACTGAGAAAGATAGACTGCTTCCACAAAATCTTCACTGCCCAGGAAACAATGAGAAACAAGCATTACCTGGCAGGCCTCCCTTTATCATCGATACTTGCCAGAGATAGATATGATCTGCAGGCACTAATATCCAAAGACATACTCTTGATGTTGATAAAAACCCTTAAATTATCAAAAGCCCAAGTCATCAAAAGCCCCAAACTTGACTGCTTTATAGCTGGGTTTTACAAAACTTTAGTGCCACTAATAACAGCCTCATAGAAATGAAGAAAGACATCACTGCTAACCCACCATTAACACACAGTATGACAGAGACATATATTCTCTTGATCTGCAAGCCAGGCAGGGATCCTACCTTTGCCAATCTTATAGCCCCACCTCTTTCATCAACTTTGATGTCAAATTATTCACTAACAGATTAGCTGCCAAATTGGAAAAACTCTTGCCAGTCCTGATACATCCAAATCAAACTGGATTTGTCATAGGTAGGGGCACAATGACACCACAAGGAAGATTGTACACGTCATAGAAGAAGCTGGAAGAAGGGCTAAATAAATAGGTATTTTATACAAGGAAGCCAAAAACATATCCATCCGTATGTATGGACTGGCCCTTTATGTCTGGTGTCTTAGTGAGAGTAGGGCTGAAGACCAGATTCATGTAGGGGATATTGGAGAAATATCAGAATCGGGTACGAGGGTCAGGGCAAACAGGGGGCTCACAGACAGAATCAGTATAAAAAGAGAGATGAGATAGGTGTGCCCCTTGTCACCAAATAAGGAATAATCTAAACACTGAAGGGGCTACACTTTAAGTGGACATTTTCAAAGCCACAGCACATACTGATGATGTACTTCTCACTCAAACAAACCCTGACACATCAGTAATGCCACTAGTAATGGAGCTTTTCGATATCTGAGGGCTTGAACATTCATGCCATAACAAACATGATGTTGAGCCCTAAATCCACCACTGTTTCGTTGGGTGGGGGGAGGTAGGACACCAGAGAACAGGGGTTGCCAGAACATTACAGAGAGCCTAGCAAGAAATGTATGCAGGGTTAGCCATACAAATGCAGTAGAGACATTAAACTGGTGTAACCACCAGATACCATGGGCTGGGTGAATTGCCGCAATGTGAATGCCAGTACTGCCCAAGATACTATGTCTAATCCTCCTCACTGCACAACCAGTCTCCGCTATTTCCACCGTCTGACATTCAAAACTTTAAATATATCTTCCGTATTTATATTTGGTAACAGAAAAGCATGGATATTATGGCAACAAGGAACCTGTGAAACTAAGTAGGGGAATTTCGGAATCCTTTATTTGGACTATCTGTTGGAACAGTCATATGTGGAAATACAAAATAAACCGATGATATGCTTTTAGGCAGGGCGATGTGGGAAGTAGCATGTCTCTGTCCAAGACCCACAGCAACGCTCGCTTATATTTCTCTACAGTAACTGGCACCACAAAATTGGTACTAAAATTAATCTGACTTCCTAACCGTCACCATTCACTCTCCTGCTGGGAAACACCACTTTCCCCCACTGACGGATGTTAAGCTTTCCAGGCAGGAGGGGCGGTTGTGTCACAGTGGGAGACATTTTCCGCAAAGGCATTATCAAAAACTTTCAGCAGGTCAGAGAGCGGCTTTCAGGGCACGAAGAGGTTCTGATGTCTACAAGCAAGTGGAACAATGGGTCACAAGCTCAGAGATTAGAGAAGCAGGAAACACACCTCTGACACCATTTAAAAAAACAGGTGAAATGCACGTCAGTCGCAAATAAGCTCAGTTCTTTGCATCTACCATGTGGCTGCAAAAGATATATGCCCTATTGAGTATGAAGTGGCTAGCTGATGCGATGGTGGAAAACAAAGTTTCAGAAACTATGGGGCTGAAGGGCTGTTTTTGGCAAGGGATTGCAATGGTGTAAGATGACAACTAGATTAAAAGCATTTAGAGTGGTATCTGATGAGACGCAACAGTGTCTTCCACCAGAATGGAGGAGTAACTTCAGTTGGGCTCACCCATTCTCCCAGTCTGTAGAGGAAATGTAAAACAAATAGATTCAACAAAAGCAGAAAAACATTAGGACATAGGGCGGTAGGAGGGAATGCAAAGTTATGTTTAATTACTGTGTCAGGAAATTGACTGCAACTGTTTTTCAAATCTGTATGATCACAAATATGACAATAAAAATTATTGGAACTTAAAAAAGTAATATTTGCAGCAGCCTAACAAGGCCAGACCTATTGGATTTGCCAGTGCTTGTTAGTTTTCATGGCACGGCCACTGTTAACATATCAGTCAACCATAACTCCCATTTAGTTTTAGCAGGGCGGGGGGGGGGTTAGTGTGGGCCCCCATGCCCTCCTCACCTTGTCCAAGGGTGGGTGGGTGCTTAGAAAACCAAAACATCTAATATGCACACTACTTCTCCTTAGCCTGCACTGTCTACAGGCCACGGACGAGCAGTGTGATGTGTGCTCGAGTTATTTTTGGTGTAAATAATATTTGCTAAGTAATATGAGCATTTTGCAATTGAAACGATAATGCTGTGAACGTTTTTTTTTAGCAAAGGCCAAACCAGGCCTCAAATAGGTATTAACTTCATCTTGTATTTCCAGTAGCCATGCTTTCATCATGTTGTTATTTTTTATTGTCCCCACATGCATCAGAAAGTGCACTGATGCTTTGTGTTGACACCCTGTTTTTGGAGAGTCTCGGAGTAGGTTGTTTTGTCAAATTGGTGCACCCCAAGGACTCTTATTTATTTATTTATTTATTTATTCAAAGTTTTATATAGCGCGAACAGGATCCTTACAGATATCAGAGCGCTTCACAAAGACAGGGTAGGGGCAGTAGGAGTCAACAGAGTTAATGGGAACAATATAATAGTCAATAACATGGTAATAACATGGATAATAAAAACATACATAAAACCAATCCATATACAATCAGGTAAGGAAGTAATATAGGACAGCACAAGTCATTGATCACTACAGAGGTGTTTAGGTGGATCAGTAAACCAACGTGTAACATATCTTGGTCGGTAGTAAGAGAGTATAGTGCCAAGGGATAGGGTGAGCAGTGGTATAAGGCAATGCAGAGTCTCTGAACCAACATCTATAACGATCAGGAGATCTTGGCCAGAAGGATTGTTTTCACCTCTTTCTTGAAGAGTGCAGTGGAGGAGATCAGCCTGGTTTCAGGAGGGAGCGCATTCCAGATCCTGGGTGCCATTCCTGAGAAGGAGCGCTTGTAAGTTTTCACTTTCCGGAATCTACGAGGTTTCAGGAGTAGATTTTTTGTACTCCTATTGGATCTCGAACCTCCTGATATAGACAGCTTTTGAGCGAGGTAGTTGGGTGCCTTGTGGTGCACGGCCGCGTGTGTCATAACTGCAATTTTTAGCTGTATTCTGGCTTCAAAAGGCAGCCATTTTAGAGACTTTAAGTCTGGGGATATGTGCGAATGCTTTCTAGAGCCAGTAAGGAGTCTCACTGCAGCGTTCAGGGAGGCTCTTAAGGGTGCTGTTGTGGATAGCGGGAGACCGCTGAGGGCCGCAATTCCGTAGTCTATACGAGGGATGACTAAAGCTTGTACAGCAGTTTGGAAGTCTTTGGCCGGGAGGAAGGGTTTAATTTTCCTCAGCGTGTTAATTTGTAAATTAGCTGCTTTTGTGGCTTTGCTGACGTGCTGCTGCATGTTGAGCTTGGCGTCGAGTGTGATGCCTAGGGATTTCGCCGAGTCCACGATGGTAGGTTGGACATTGAGTGCTGTTAGGTTGTTGAGCCAGGTTTGGGTGGTGGAGATTTTCGCCGGGGGTGAGATGAGTAGGAACTCAGTTTTCAGGGCATTTAGTTTGAGGTGATTATCGGCCAGCCAAGATTGGGTGTTAAGTGTGGAATTCAGATGTTTGATATCTTCCGGGGATTGTAACTTTAGATAGAGTTGTGTGTCATCGGCGTACATATGGAATTGAACATTGGAAGCTTGAAGCAAGGTGGCGAGCGGTTCCATAACGAGGTTGAACAGTGTAGGGGAGAGGGTGGATCCTTGTGGAACACCTAGATCTGCAGGCACAGGTGTAGATAGCACATTGTCGATCTTGAACCTCTGAGACCGATTGTGAAGGAAGGACGAAAACCACTTACGAACAGTTCCCGATAGCCCCATTCTAGTACTTAGCAGCTCTAGCAAGTTCTCATGTTTGACCGTGTCAAATGCTGACGAGAGGTCAAGAAGGATGAGGAGGCAGGACTCATTGCGATCCAGAATTTGGAGGGCATCATCAATTATGTGTGTCATAGCTGTTTCCGTGCTATGTTTCGCTCTGAAGCCTGATTGATGAGGGTTGAGGAGGTCATATTGATCAATGTGTTTTGTTAGTTGGAGTTGGACACATTTCTCCAGCAGTTTGGCCAGGGTGGGGATATTGGTGATGGGCCGATAGTTGTTTAGGTCAGACGGATCAGCTGTAGGTTTCTTGAGTATAGGCGTGACTTGCCCCACCTTAAGGGAGTCTGGAATGTGGCCTTGTTGCAAAGAGCTGTTGATGATCTTGGTCCAGAGAGGGAGGAGCAAGGGGATAAAGTCTTTTACAGCGTTAGCAGGTAGAGGGTCTGTGAGGTGATTAGAGGGCTTCAAGGTGCAGAGCAGTTTGTGTATTGCTTCATCCGAATAGGTATCGAAGTGCTGCCAGGATGCCTTGTTTTTAGGTTGAGTGTCTGCCATTCTGGCGTGGTTGGGGTATCGGCTTACATCCATGATGAGGTCATTTCTTATGTTGTCAGTCTTTAGTTTAAAGAAAGCGGAGAAGGCTTCACAGTGTGGGGTGTCATTTGTTGTGCTGTTTGATTGTGTGGGTTGTGCCTTTGTTTGGGTCTTGATTAGCTCGAACAGCTTTCTTGGCCTGTTCTTCGCTTGGTCCAACTGGCGGCTGAAGAAGTCCGACTTTGTGCGCTTTATTTTCCTAAAGTAGGCATTTCTCTTGTTCTTAAGCTTTGTGAGATGCAGTGCTGAGGGGTCCGATCTCCAGGTGCGCTCTGCCATTCGCATATTACGCCTTTCGTCATTGAGTCTGTCATCATACCAGGGGTTAGAAATTTTGGTGGAGACTCTCTTCAGTTGCAGAGGGGCGACTTCATTGACTATTGTATTCATAGAGTCAAGGTAGTGGTCAGTCAGTGATTGAACATCTGAGGCCCCTGAAGGGGGAAGGAGGAGGTTGCCGATGTGGGGAGGTAGGGTAGAGGGGTTGAGATTCTTCAAATCCCTTTTCCATGTTTTGGTTTTGATTGGTTGAGTAGGGTTACGTTTAACTTTTTCGTTGATAAAAAAGGTGATAATGTGGTGATCTGACCAGTCGCAGGGTAGAATCGCCTCCAGATGAATAGCGTTCTCTTTGGCAATGATGAGATCGAGTATCGCGCCTTTGTCGTGTGTTGGTTTATCGCATAGTTGGGTGAGGTCAAGCGCATTGAGGAAAGTTTTGAGACTATTCACCACGGTGTCTTTCTGATCGTTCCAGTGGAGATTGAAGTCACCCAGGTAGACTTGAGTGGTCTGCCGACCGGCATTGGAAGTGATCAGGTCCATGAATTGTTGGGTGAATATGAGATTGTCACCAGGCGGGTGATAGATAAGATGTAAAGCACAGACTTGTTTGCCCTCACTGGTGATGTCGAGGCAGAGTAGTTCACAGGAGGAAAGGGAGGGGGAGGTGACTTGAGTAACGGAGAGGTTGCTCCTAAAAATGCATGCAATTCCCCCGCCCGTCTTGCCAAGAGACCTGTCCAGCCTAATGATGTGATAATTGGGGGGGGGACTAGTATGTCCATAATCGGGGTAGAGGCTTCAGTGAGCCACATTTCCGTTAGAATGGCTAGGTCCAGATCCCTATTTGAGACGAGATCCGCGATGTCGGAGGAATGTCTCTGGGCCGATCTGCAGTTTAGTAGGATGCATTTGAGTTTGGGAGAGAGAAGGGTGGTCGAGCTTTCTAGTGTGAGGGGAACTTTTCTGAGGTTGTTAGGGACGGAGCCTCTGTTGTTGAGTGTTGGGAGCCTTAGAGGGTTTGTAAGAATTGTGGGTATGGGGATGTGTGAGTTGGAAAAGTCTTTTACCGGACCTGGGTCATAAGAGCTTAGGAGAGAGCATAGGTCGCGGTCCGACAAGGGGTTGAGAACACGACGGGGGCGGTGGGAATTATTGCGAACGGGGATAGTAGGCCATTGCTGGTGTCGTCGGGGGCGAGGGTATGTAGGGAGGGTGCGTCGTTTGTAGGGTAGTGGGATGGTGGGAGGTAGATTGGGCTGTGAGGAGAGAAGGTTTTTGATTGCGTGGATGTCTTTTTTGATTTGTAAGATTTCCTCTTTGACTTGTTGGAGGGTGGATAAAGTCAGGTCAGGAGGGTCATTGGGGAAGGTGTTGGTGGAGAGAGCCGTTGGTGAGTGGTTGAGTAGTGTGCTGGAGAGCAGGCAGGGTATCGGGGGGGGGGGGTATACTAGCCTTGTTGAGGGGTTCCGCGGTGCTAATGAGTGGGATGGTATTCACGGTGTGAACGTGTTTGTGGGCGAGGGGTGTGGGTGAAGTGGGTGAGACAGGCGGTGGGTGGGAAGCATAGGTAGTGACTTCAGTGGGAGACGGTGCCGGTGAGTAGAAGAGTGAGTGAAGGCTGAAGACAGTGGGGGAGACAGGAGGGTAGTGAGGGCTGAGAATAGGAGGTGGGAGAGAGGGGGATGCTAAGGTAAGGGAGGAGGTATGTTCTGTATCTTTTGTTGGGAGGGAGATAGAATTGTGAGTGGGAGTGGGGAGGGGGCAGGGAAGGGAGAGTTGTCTGCCGTGGGGGGATTATCTGTTCACTGTAGGTTTATTCAGTCACAAGACTGCCATTGTTTGTGTAACCAAATTTGTACTAGCACATTCGATAACAGAGACTTATTATTCATTTATGGAGAATGTGGTAGGATGGTGTTATAATTTGACATTTTTGTAATGCTGTATTTTGATTTGCTAATATGAGATACATTTTCTCATTTTGTGCATTTCAATTGCAAATTTCCCCATACAAAATCCATGATTTTGAGGCTCTTGGGGGGGCCCTTCTGCTGATCCTCTAGGGATGAAGCATAAGTTTGTATCGATTTGCTGATCACTCTGCATTGGAACTATTTTCCAGATTTTGTTCGTGCTGCATCTATTTTAAACGCTATTAGACTTCATGGTAAACTATTGTTGAGCCTTACGCCATTTGACTGATTTGTTATACATTTCTACTAACTATATTTTTGCCTTCGGGGCGTGGCCAAGCCGTGGATCGAGATGGTCGCACGGCACTGACCCTCTCCCGGCAGATGTGACTAATTGGTCCTTTCCCAGTCCCTACAGCGGCCGAAAACTATGATCAGGGCTTTAAGTGGGATGAAAAAACTGGGGGGTCTCTCAAAGGGGCGTGGCCAGTGTAATTAGGGGCGTGTCTGTAATGTTGCTAATACTCCCCATTGATGACAGGAGACAGCATGGTGGTTAAGGGGTATTTATTCGTAAGTACGCTGATCAGAGAGCGCCGAGCCGGTAAGCTTTCGAGCTCCGGCACTCGCGCCTTTCTGTCCGCGCTGCGCGCGCATCTACAAAACGGCCGGGGGCGCGCCACGTCATTACACAACGTGCGTCAGCTAGAGCGCTGACACTACATATCTCCCTTTTTTCCTGCCAACAGAACAAACAAGAAACTTACAGTCCGCCGCTCATATCATAGTCCTGGAACCTGGATGGTCTCACCACCGCTCTCCCCCTTCGGGTGTGTCTCACCGGGGTAGCCGTGGCTTCTCCCTCATGAGTCTCTTCTCCCCCTTCTCCATCGTTAGGTGCAACCAAGCTCCCCATCGACCTCCTTACATTCAACTCCATCTCCATTTTGGGGATGCCTCTGCTGCCTTGCTCTTCATTTACTTCTCCATTTTCCATGTCCATTTCCAAATCGAGGAATTCGTTTCTTCCATTGGGCTCCACTGTCCCTTCCAGCTCCTGCTCACCATGGCTCCACTGTAATACTTTATTGCATCACCCATGCGGTCCTGAGACCATACGTTGCCGTCACTTAACAGGGCCGCTCTATCATACACTTCCTTGACCTGCAGGGGTCTACTGTACTAGCTGTCCCCCTTCCTTTGCATTACCGTCAACTTGACTCTCACCCATTCGCCTTCCTCTAATCCAGTGTCTTTCACATTCCTCCGTCTGTTATAGTACTTAGTGTAGACAGCTTGCGCCCTCTCTAAGTTCGCCTGAACCACTGCCGGAGACCACTTAATGGTCACTGTTTTCTCCTTCCACACTCGGTTGTCCTTCGTGAAGGGGTCACGACCCTTCAAAATTTGGAAGGGGCTATACCCTGTTCCAGTGGGGGTGATTCTGTATGCCCAGATCATTTGCCATATTTCTTTCTCCCAGTCCTTGTCACTCATTATCGCTGCTTGCACAGATCCCATCATCACCCGTTGAAGCGTTCTACTAGTCCATTACCCGCCGGGTGATATATGGAGGTGTGCTTGGAGAGGATGCCATTCCTCTCCATGAATTTAGTCCATTTTTCAGAAGTAAACTGGGGGCCGTTGTCACTGAGAATAGATTTGGGAATGCCCTCTCTCACAAACGTGTTGTTAAGGAACCTCAGAATTGTCTCTGTGTCCGTTACTTCATCCATCTTCACTTCTGGCCACTTGGAGTACCTGTCTATGAGGACGCACACGTACTTTTGAGTTCCTTGCCCGTCCAAGATTGGGCCCAGGATATCAATGGACAACTCTTCCCACGGGTTCTTCGGGGAGTCAAATTTTCCCAGCGCCGGTCTCAGTGGCTTGAGCGTTTTGTCCGCACCTTGGCACTGGATGCATTCCCTGACATATGGTTCAGCTTGCAGGTCCATGCCTGGCCACCAGTATCCATGTTTAGTCAGCAGTTTCGTTTTTCCTATCCCCAAATGTCCTTCGTGGAGTATCGGCAGTAGTCTTGGGACTATTCCTACTGGGGGAATGACTTTGTCCCCCCTGTATACAAACACTCCCTTATCGTCCATTGACAGTTCCTCCCTGACCTCGTAGTACTTCCGTAGATTCTCATTAAGATGTTTCTTTTCTGGCCAGCCACTCGTTATGCATTCCTTCACCTACTGTATGGCCTGATCCTCCTCATAGGCTTCTTTCAACTCCTGGTTGCTAATGACCCTCTCCTGGTCATCCGTCAGGGCAACCATTTCCTCTCTGACCTCTGGATCTTCTTCTTCCGTTTCCATGGCTGCCGCCCTACTCAAATAATCTGCCACTTTGTTCCGACTGCCCAGAATGTATTCCACGTCATATCTATATTCCAACAGCTTCAAGGTCATTTTTGCAATACTGGGGGTGGCACTGGCGTGCCCACTGGAGGTGAGTACCTTCACCAACGGTTTATGATCGGTCTTCCATTGAAATCGTGTTCCCCATAGGAATTGTCGGAATCTTGTCATCGCCCACACTACGGCCAGCATTTCTTTTTCTATGACGCTGAACTTTTTTTCCGTGTCGCTCAGTGTGCGAGATGCGAAACTCAATGTTTCCACCACTCCTTGTCCTCGGTCCTGCATTAACACAGCGCCGAGTCCCTTGTCACTGGCATCCGTCGTGAGCACCGTTCTACCTTGGGGATCGTACCCTTGCAGGGGCACGGCTCCTACAACGTCTCTCTTTAAGCTTTCAAACTCCTTTTGTGCTTCTTCCGTCCAGCTGAACGTTGTCTTTTCTCTCGTTAATTGTCCCATGTGGTGGGTCTTTGTTGCGAAATGCTGAACGAATTTACTATAGTATTCTGCCATGCCTAAAAAGGACCTGACATCTTCCCTGTTGGTGGGGGGTGGTGCGTCACAAATTGCTCTCACGTTCTCAGTCTTGGGTGTGATTCCGGGCACCCCTATTTCATGTCCCAAGTAGGTAACTGATTCCATGCCCAGGCGGCACTTTTCCCACTCTGCAGTTAGGCCTTTTTCCTCCAGCACTCTCAGCACTTTGGTTAGTTTCGCGTCGTGGTCTATCCTGTCTCGCCCCATTACTAGGATATCATCCTGAAAGTATTGGATGCCATCCATGTTCTTGAACAGTTGGTGCATCAGTTTCTGGAACACCGCTGCTGCCGATGCCAGTTCAAACGGCATGCGAAGGAACTGCTAACATCCAAAGGGCGTGATGAATGACGTCAATCTCCTGCTCTCCGGGTGTAATGCGATCTGGTGGTATGCTGAGGTTAAGTCAATGGTGGAGTACCACTTTATTCCTCTTGTTTTGGCTAACATCTCTTCGATCCGTGGTAAGGGGAACTTCTCCACTACAATGTTCTTGCTTAGTTTGCGTAGGTCTACGCATAGTCTGACCTTTCCACTGGGTTTCATCACCACCACTAGTGGTGCCAACCATTCGGCGCACGTGATTGGTTCGATTATGCCCTTTTTCTTCAACTCTTGCAGTTCTTCCTGCACTGCCTCTCCCACTGCGAGAGGTACGTTTCTCACCTTGTGGGACACTGGTTCTGCTCCTGCTTTGAGTACAATCTTGTGCGCAAACTTCTCTAGTCTTCCCACTGTGCCTCCAAACACCTTGGGGTACTCCTTCCACCGGTCCAGGTCCGGCCAGCTTTCCGGTTCGGTGAGTAATATCTGAACTTTCCCTCCCGGGTCCAGTTTGATGCCCAGGTCACCCTGGTCCAACCATCCCAAGACCGATGGTCCCTTTTCTGAGACGTACAGTTTGCAGATGGCACTGCGTCCTCTGAATTCGAACTTTAATGGTCTGAACCCTACCATGGGTATGCGATCTCCATTGTACGTGACAGGCCTTATGTCCAGTCGCTCAAGTTCTTGGCCCAATTGTGGTTTAAATGTCTCATTCCACACCGCCCTCTGGACTATTGTGTAGGGCGATCCTGTATCTGCCACTATGCTTATTGGCACTCCCCCGATCGTCATGTCCAGCACAGGCTTGGTCGATCTCTTGGTGTCCACGCATAGCACTTGATCGTAGATGCAAAGTACCGTGTCCTCCTCTTCATAGTTGTTCTCCTCCAGGCCTTCTTGTTCCTGGTCTACAAATTTCACCATGTTCCTGGCAGATTTCCTACGGCACACCTTCTCGTAGTGCCCTACGATCCCGCAGAACATGCATTTGGCGCGAAACGCCGGACATTTCCTTTCGTGGGCCTCGTGTGCCAGGCTTCCGCATCGGTAACAGGCCTTCTTGCTGCTTCCCATCTGTTTTCCCGGAGGTCCTGGATTTCCCTGCCATCTGTTTGGTCCTTTCTGTGCGATCCCTTTGTTCTTGCCGTCTCTTCGGGGCCCTTCTTCCTCTATTCTGTTTACCATCGGTCTGGCCAACGTCTCTTTCTTCGCTGCTTCCGCACATCGCCATGCCAATTCCGCTTTCTTGACTATCACCATGAATTCCTTCAGCGTGGCGTCCCCACTTGCCCATAACTTGTCTTGTACGGCTTTACTCGTGGTGTGCATCACGATTTGATCTTTAATGAACTCATCCTGGAATGTATCGGATCTGCACGTGGATGCTAGCTTCCTCACTGCCGCCACGTATTCTTCTACCGATTCCCCAGACTCTTGCTTCCTCTGTTGAAAATTATATCTATCAATTGAGACACAAACCGCAGGTCTGTAATGTTCGTACAATTCTTCAATTGCATGGGCGTAGACGTCATCATCGGTACTCACTCGTTGTTTGGGTACTAGGTTTTTGAAAACTCTGAGCCCCTCCGGGCCAAGGTTGTGCAACAGCATCCGTCCCTACCTTTTGCTTGTAAATTTCTCCTCATTTTCATCCTCTAGTACCTCAATAAAGTTATCTATGTAGTCTCTCCAGTCTTCCCACCGCATAAGGGGTTCACCTGGCTTAGGTAGGAATGGTACGGGCGCCGTTGCGGACGATGCCTGTGCGCACATGGTTTCGCGCCTTTCCGGAGGGGCGGTCCCCACTTTGGCTCTTGGGGCTGCCCGGTGTGTCGTCCTCCTCCTGCTTCCTAGGCTGCCGCTGGGGACTCTTGTCTTCTCCTTCACTTTTCCCTGAGGTCGACAGCGCTCCTGCCCTTGGGGTGCGCTATGCTGTGGGGCGTCCCTCGCAGTCTTACCCCTTTGCGTGCCCTTTTCGTCCTTCTCGGTGTGCCTTGTGGCTCCTATATGGGATAGTGGGCTCTGCCACGCTCTCTGATGTCCCTCTTCCACTGTGTGGCTGTGGCTCTGTCAAGCACGTCGTGCTGACTGATGTTTGCTCCTGCCCGGGGTTCGGTGCTCGATGTATCCTGTTGTAAGGTCCGTTTTTTTTTTTTCCATCCCGAGCTCTTCGCCATTGTAATGTTGCTAATACTCCCCATTGATGACAGGAGACAGCATGGTGGTTAAGGGGTATTTATTCGTAAGTACGCAGATCAGAGAGCGCCGAGCCGGTAAGCTTCCGTGCTCCGGCACTCGCGCCTTTCTGTCCGCGCTGCGCACGCATCTACAAAATGGCCGGGGGCGCACCACGTCATTATGCGACGTGCGTCAGCTAGAGCGCTGACACTACAGTAGCTTTAAAACACTTGCACAAAAAATCTGTGTTTAGCATGATGTGCCGCCGGCCCAACTTGTATTTTGCTGTTTCTGTAATTGCATCTAGATATGCGATACAAAAAGTAACATCATACCTACAACCTGTAAGGACTATTGGCTTTGTCAATGGTTATTAGTTGCATAAGATAAATAGGTTGCAACTATGGTTTGTTACACATGATATTGAAAACGCTTCCAATTAAAGCCCTGATGACCCTACCACTATGTTGCTGCTCTTGCGTTTTAGAAAGAGAAGGGAAATCCAGAAATGCCTCTCTTTAAAGGATTTCACTTCCTCCCACAACGCTCACCTGGCATGACGTCATGCCGTCACTTCTCCAGTAGTGAGAAGTGAGCAGTGTGGGCAGCGCACATCAATGTGCTTGCTGTCTCGAAACTGGTCTCTATCGGCTGTTTTGCGCCCTGCCACTTTTTTCCAGACTGCAGTGACCGCAAACTACTGTCTCTGCAGGCCGGAAAAAACGCACCGCCTGTGCCAGGGCTAAAAAACACAGCCCGATAGAGACCAGTTTCGAGGCCCCCTGAAAAAAACTGCCAGTGCTCAGACCCCTTGAGACACGCCCCACTTAAAGCCCTGACTATGCTGCAGCCTAGAGTCGGTGTCTGAAACGTTTCGGAATGTTTATCCGCCGAGCGGTGTCCCCTTGAGCGGCGATTCGGGCGAAAGAAGAACAGCGAAAGAGATCCAACGCGGGACGCAAGATGGCGGCAAAGCGGTGGCAGAGAGGAGGAGTAGCAGAGGTGGAGTAGCTGGGAGGCGCTGATACGGGCTTGCGGTGCTGCGGTAAGTCACAGGTTCGGCCCTGGACCACCTCGAGGCCACACACTTGAGCAGGTAGCGCCCCCCCCCGTGCGGGAGGCCCGTCTGGCCGCCCGCGAGGCGTTGCATAGAAGAGACCTGAAAATAGCCTGTACAGGTGCAAGCAGGGTCAGGGCGTGCTCGCACGTCTCACTTTGGGCCTTGCTCCAGGCCCTTGCGGTCCCCATTAGGCCAGCGCTCCAGGGGGTGTCATTTCCACAGTGTGTTGGCTCCCGGGGCTATCCGCGCCCCCCCCGCCCCCTCCTCTTCAGCGCGAAATTTGCCTATTTGCCTGTGAACACTCCTCACTGACATCTGCAAGTGTGGGCCCTAAATAACCGCAACTTATAGAGCGGTCCTCTGCCGCCTTGGACACGGCAAAAATCGGCCCTCCTCACCAGCGCCAGGCACAGACTAGAGTCCTACGTCTCACAGCCTGTCCCTGCAAAGATTCACCAGTGCTGTTGCCCTAGAGTGGCACCTTGCAATCCTTACCAGGCACGCCCCGGGCCTATCCGTCAGGCGGACATCTGGGCTGAACTAGGCCAGCTCTCCTGTCACCTATCTGGCCCACTAGTGTCCTGGCCTCGAAATCCTTCCTGACTTGAAGCCAGCGGCAATCTCTACAGCCCTCCTACCTATTCTCCTGCACTGCAGCGGCAGGGGCCGCAAAGACCCTGAGCAGGGATTACTCCCGTTTGAGAAAGTTACAGAGACCATCGCAGACCCCCCCAGCGACATGGCGGAAGGCGGGCAGTCCTCCTCTATTCCGGATGACACCTCAATTCAACTGGGCCCGTTACTACAGGAAATGAGGGCGGTTTTCAAGGCCCTAGATGTGCAATTTGACACGCTAGATAAACATATTGCGGACCTTGGCTCAAAGATCACAGTGCATGACAGATGCCTTGATGTAGTGGAATCCCGCACTTGAGATCTAGAGGACGGGATGATGCAATCCGTGAAAAGGCTTGATCGCATGGACCGTATTCTTAAGGAGGTCGCGATAAAGAATGAGAATTTGGAGGCACGTCACCGCAACACCGTTCGCATTTTAGAGATTCCTGAATCTACAGCTGCGGGTCGCATGGACACCCTGGTAGAGACAATCCTGATTGATATGTTTGGAAGAGAAGCCTTCACCCCGGGATTTGTGGTAGAACGCGCCTACAGATCACTAGGCCCCAGACCCAACCCGGCCTGCCCACCTAGAGCCATCATCGCTAGACTTTTAGAGACAGAGACACTGCGCTGGGTCTGGCAGGTGAGCGCGGCGAAACAATATGGCAGGGTTCCAAACTGTCTCTGTACCCCGACTTTACAGTCATGGCTCAAGCAGCCAGGAGGAAATATCTAGGAATAAAGGCAATGCTCAGGAACCTGGGGCTGCAATACGGAATGTTATACCCGGCCAGACTGAGGGTGGAGATCAATGGTCGAGCCAGGGTCTTCGAGAATCCCACAGAGGTGCAGGAATTCTGTTGTACTTACAAACAGAACAACAAACAATCCCCGGACAGAGACAAACTTTCTCCTCCACGCAGTGGATCAGACGCAAGCATGGATTTGTTTTCTGGCTCGGGTCACGGATGATTGACTTGTTTTGTCTCCATGTGGGTATAGGCCGCACATATGAGCGCTCATTGTTTAGATTGGGAAATTAGTTTATCGTACAAGGTAAATTTCTTATGACACTATGCCGTTGGAGAGTGATTGCCCCCTATTGGTGTTCACCTCATACTAATTTGGAGGTAACAGGATGTACCCTAATTATTGGTTTTTCCACTTGCTAAGTTTATTCAAGGTACAAAGTGCTGGTTGGTTAACGTTGGTATTGCCTCTCCGGTTGGGCGGGCAGGCTGGTTGGGGGTGGCGGGGGGGGGGGATTGTTTTTTGTGGCTTTGCACTCAGACTAACAGATATGCACATTGTTACACCTTGCAGACACTCATGCCTACTACTCGTTAGATTCCATCCAAACCTAACATCATGGCACAGATAGGTCATAACTTAGGCCACTCGAGCGTCACATTTGTTACATGGAATGTACGGGGTTTGAATGACACTCGGAAAAGGAGGCAAGTAATCCACTATTTGCTAAGGCACAGGGTCGATGTGGCTTTTCTACAAGAGACCACCTTTCACCAGGTGACCCGGCCCGCTTCGCTGTAAACTGGGGGCCACATAGATTTTTTGCAAATGTCAGTAATTATTCCAGGGGCACGGCCATTCTCATTCAAAAACGCATACCTTTTCATTTACATTCACTAGCATGCGAAATAGATGGCAGAATTGTTATAGTGGTGGGTACAATAATGAACCACAAGATAGCATTGGTTTGTGTCTACGGCCCCAATATAGACTCCCCAGATTTCTTATTAGTCGCTGCTCTCTAAGCTGACTAAGCTGTCTAAGCAACTTGGCACTATCCCTCAGTTGATCGGGGGCGATTTCAACATCGTTCTTAAACTAACCTTAGACAGCACTTAGACGACCCCAAACCCCGTGCACGCAGGGCCTTGCAATCCTTGTGTGACCAGCTGTTCCTGATGGATGTGGGTCGCACCCGTGACCCAGGACACACTACATATACTCATTACGCTAGCCCCCACAACACATGGACAAGGATTGACTACTGGCTTGCTACCCCCGGGTTTCCAATTGGTTTCATAGTCTTCGAACGCTCCCCAGAACTTATTGTGACCATTCTCCAGTTTTGCTATCCCTAAGGGTTCCTCGCCCGGAGGGGTTCGAGAGCCAATGGCGCTTCCCCAATCGAGCGCTAGAGGACGAGGTTTTCAGGCAGGAAATACGGGAAGCAATAGAAGAATACTTCACCATTAACACAGGTTCAGTTGACTCCGAGGCCATGCTGTGGGAGGGTATTAAGGACTACCTGCGTGGTGTGTGCATCTCCAAGAGCCCTGGAGTACTGCGGGACCTTCGTGGATCCCTAGCCCGCCTGGAGAATGAGCTTGGGGCTCTCGATGCAAGACATTCGCAGGCATTGGATACGGAACTAGATAAGCAACGGGCATCCTTACTTTTAGAATATAGAGATACTGCTGAGTGGGAAATCCTCTTTATGGGGAAGTACCACAATGCCAAGGTCTATGGTGAAGGAGTCTGCCCAGGGCGGATGTTGGCCCAGATGATTAGACCCCAATACATGAAGGCATACATTACTAAGCTCCAAACTTCGTCGGGTCAGCAAACTACTGACCCGCTGGAAATTCAGAGGGAATTCCTTTCATATTTTAAAACATTGTACTCCTCCAGACTAGGGCAGGATCATACAAATCAGGACCTACCTGTGAGAAATCGGATTAGTGTACCTTGAAAAGTTCATGCAAGACTTCCTAGCGGTACCCATATCAGAGGACAGCATTGATGAAGCTATCTCTGCCATTAACTCCTCCACTGCCTCCGGCCTGGATGGATTTACGGGCGAATTCTATGAGGCATATAAAGATCTATTGATCCCCCGTTTATTGGAGGTTAATGCTGCAGCGTTGGAGAGGTAGGTCCTTCTGCCCACTCTCCGTGAAACTGTCATTGTACAACTTCCGTAAGGATCCCCTACTGTGTGGCTCATATCGTCCTTTGTCACTTTTAAATGTCAACTACAATATCTTGGCCAAGGCTCTCGCCTGCCATCTCTCCTTATTAATGGAATCTATAATATCACCCGCACAATCTAGTTTTGTGCCCCACTGCCCTTAATTTGTGTACTCTCTTTAATACTCTTCACAGAATAAACCCAGATACCCCTGCCCGCAGCGATCCTGCTGGACACGGAGAAGGCTATTGATTCCTTAGAAAGGCCCTTTTTTTTTTACCGTAATGGAGTGAATGGGAATGCCCAGCAGATTTATTGCTACTACAGCTCTATTGTACAGTCATCCCACTGCCAGGCTCCTACTAAACGGCACCCTGTCGACGCCTTATTCCCTGTCGCGTGGCACGAGACAAGGTTGTCCACTATCGCCTCTGCTTTTTATTTTGGCAATGGAGCCCCTGATCAGACATTTTCAGGAAATACACCTACACCGTGGTTTACAATTTACCAAAGGTACGCTATTGGTTTCATTGTATGCAGATGACACTATATTATATGTGTGTGATCCCCTAGCAAACCGTGACCCCCTAATTAGGGAAATTCTCAGATTTGGCAAGTTTCTGGACTGGGTGGGTATAAACTGGCATAAATCAGTGATTAGTACAGCCCGCTGGGACCTGGAGTTCTCCCTGGAATGGTGCTCAGACTCAGTGAAATATCTGGGGTGCACATACATCTTGATCAGATCAGATTATCCGGGGTAACTACGGGGTGGCCATCTCCAAACCGGAAACCCACAGACACGTGGCTTAAGCTCCCACTTTCCATGGCAGGGAGGGTGGCCCTCATAAAGATGAACGTCCTGCCAAATTTTTTATATTTATTCCAGAACATACCGATTCCACTCCCGTATCGGTTTTTTAATACGCTTCATTCCCATTTACTCAAGCTAGTGTGGGGAAACAGGAAGCCCAGGGTGCGTTGGCAGGTGCTGACACTCCCCTGCAACAGAGGAGGGCATGGAGTCCCAGATTTGCAGCTGTATTATCTGGCGGCACAATGCAGCTTTTTGCAAACATGGTACCACCCGGATGCTAGGATCCCATTCCTGAGACCGGAATCAGAGTTTGTTCTACCAGACACCATGCCCTCGTATTGCTCACTGGGATACCGAGGGACTCCGAAGACATACAGCCGGTCTCCACCACTAGTTGGGCCTGGGTTAAGCTGGGACCCATCACTGACACTCAGACACTTTACTCTTCAGCACTTCCACTCCCTAACGCTAAATGGCTACCCATCACTGGTGAAAAGCGGATACTGAGAACTTGCACTAAATTCAACATTGCCAAAATGGGTGGCCACATTTTTGACCCCAACGGCGAGTCCGTATTCCCAGACATCACGTTCATGGACAGATTTGTCTTACTGAACTGCGCTCCGCACTATGGGCTAAACTCCCGGAATGCCCTCTTGAGCCAGGATCGTTCCCCTCTCTCACAATAATGATAGATAGTAGTAAAGGGGTTCATATTATATCCCTGCTCTACAAGGCATGTGCTGACATTATTCCGGTTAGCGACGACAAGATACGCAGCGCCTGGGAGGAGGATCTGGGCAACCCTATAACAGACGAACAATGGGCAGCTTGTTGCGCAGTCACAAACAATTTCTCACATAACAGCCGCCACAAGCTGATCCTTTTCAAGTTCCTACGCAGAATGTACATCACCCCTGCCAAAAAACACAGAATGGACCCCACTTGAACACATTGCTGTCAGAAATGTAACTCCCTTCACGCCGACTTTGCCCACATTGCATGGACATGCCCAGGCATTCAAGCCTTCTGGACAGGCGTACACAAGACACTCAGTAGTATGATTAACACGCCAATAGTACCTTTACCAGAAATTGCCCTGCTGGGTTACGTAATCCAATTTCCTCAGAAAGTAAGTAGGTTCGTTGCTATCAGCCTATTATTGGCAAAAAGAGAGGTTGCCACACACTGGGGAAACAGGGGTTCGCCTAAAATTAAGAGTTGGCTCCATAGCTTGGCATCATGCTCTATGAAGAGTGAACTTTACGCCAACACTGTCCACCCCTCCTTGAGATCTAAAGATATCGGGGGTCCCTTCCGCTCCTTCCTAGCCTCGCAGCAGGCTTGATCCCTCCACACAGCAAGAGCAAGGCATTGTGCCGACAGGGGTAGGATAAACTGGCGAGGGGAACACTCCACTAAAGGCATTTACTATGTTTTGTTGTTTCCAGGGTTTGAGAGGCTACTTTATGGCAGGATGTAGGGATGGTGGGCCTGTAAATGATGAGTTGATACCTATGGAATGTGGCATGAGACCTGAGTCGGGCAGTACACAAATGACTGTTTTAATGTATATTCTTTCTCATGACCTTTGCTATGTTTGCAGGAAAACCATGTCAGCTTAACTGTTTACTCATGCAAATGCCTAAGTGTGATTGATCTCAGTGCATTGTGTTTGTATGCTACGAAAATGCTAAATAAAGTTAAAAAAAAAAACTATCTTTTTACCTTCTGTAATGCACTTTAATATTTGTATTATTATAGTGTATGTATTTCTAAATGAATCATTACAAGCCTTTTTGAGTCCAGGCTTATTCAACTTGATTGCTATTTGATATGCTGATTTGAATCTTATTTTTAAGGAACTATTTCCTGATCTAGTCTTGAGGACACGACCATCCCCCCCGACCCCGATAGGCGCTTTATTTTCAGCATGATAGATTATCATAAAACATGCTTATTCTCTGAAGATAGCCCTATATTGAGGCTGCCTTCAAGGCCATCCTGGTGGTCCTAGGAAAACGTGGTGGCTGCACCTCGGTTGGAATACTCAAGTCTGGCCTGGATTGTGAAGCAATGGGCAGAAAGAAATTGTGATTTATGAAGATCGCAGACCATGTTCCAGAATTTCTTGTATTTCCATTTCCCACCTTCTGACTCACTGAGAATTTCCTGAATAGTTTTCACACTTCTGTTGAAGAATTAATAAGAGAAATTTGGGAAATCAGACTGAATCAAGCTCCATCTCATTCCTTTGAACAACTAACTTGGCGAAGAGGTTATCTGCACAAGCAGCCTCCTTCTTGGGCCTCCCCACCCACATTTCAATCGCGCCCCTTCCTCATTTATTGGATGGGGGCACTAGGGTCATAGTGAGATCTTGAGACTCTCTGATGGTCAAGGACATGTTCTCGTCTTCACCATGTACCATAGATTTAAGACTACACTACATTTTGTTGAGGGGGGCTTAGCAGCTGATATATGAGGTAATAATTCTGAATAAACACTTATTATTCAAACAAGATTCCGGTCAGTAACACTGCAAGCATGAAGATAGCTGCTTTTTGAGTCACATTACATAAAGATGGGAAAAGGTATTCAGTTCACAACAGTGATTACCTTAGTATTGGTGAAAAGAAAGAGGGACTACAAAGGTTAATTGAAGAAGTCTGTCTCATTTACTAATTGATTACTTCTAAATGATGTTATCCCCCCAACACTAGAGAGCAATGGAACACCTCTGAATTTTGCAAAGGAGGTCAAGGAAACGTAAACTCCAGATTTTTCCCGAGGTCCAAGGCGAAAATATTATGGATGCAAAGAAAAACTTACTACGTTTCCTTAACAATATTTCTAGTGGATACTCTATCCACCTACAGATTCCTCACCTGTTGAATATCCCCCAGGCTCTCAAGAAAAAGAAAAAAAAGAGCACATCTTTGTAGTATGTGTTAACTAAAAACGCAAGGTTATATAAAAAACGGCTTCTGCTTTTTCTACCCAGCAGGAGGTTGGCACACACTCCAAAACTAGGAGATCAGGCCCCTCTAGGATACTCCTCTTATTTCCCCCTTCTTTTGATATAGGAATATCCATCCCAAGGCATCAGACTAGATATGGAAACTTTCATAGCTCTCCTGAGCCGGTAGGGAGCAAATGTGACCATCCCAGCACAGTGATATCAGCTCCCCATCATTTTCTTCTGCGCCTTTAGAGGCAGAATGAAAAGTCGACATCAAGGGCCAGATGTAGGTAGCCAAATACCGGTCGGTAACGACCGAAAATCGGTAATTTCGGCCGTTACCGACCAGTATTTGGACATTGAGATGTAGCTCGCCCAAATTTTACAGAATCGGAAAAAATTCCGAATCGGTAGATTACCGGGTCGGTAAATAATCCGAATCGGTAATATTACCGAATCGGTAAAATTACCGATTCGGAAAATATACAGAGTCGGTAAATGTTCCGATTCGGTAAAATTAACGATTCGGAAATTAAGAAATGGAAAAAACAACACCAACGAGATGGAGGTGAGCCATAATTTACCGAATTTCACCAAAATTCGGTATTTATGAATCGGTATTTAACATGGATTGTAAGCAGGTGGTAATCAGGTGCAGCCTATAAAAAAGGGCCCCAAAATGCAACACTGGAACCAGAATGGCGGCTTTCTACGTCATAGCAAGATGGCTAAGGCTACAGGCAGCAGGTGAGAGGGAATGGAGAAGGGAGGAGCAGGTCTACAGGCAGAAGATTACACTCTTCCAATTGACAGCGCCAGAGATACTGCAAAGATACAGACTGCACCCCCAAACCATCATGGACCTGATCAGGGACCTGCACCCACTCCTGGACCACCCAAGACCAAGGGCCCACGCCATCCCACCGCAGGTGCTCTGTAGCATACACCTCCTTGCATCTGGGAGCTACCAGAGTGTAGTTGCTGCGGTAGGTGGGGTGTCCCAGAGCTGCCTGTCACGTTTATTCAGAAAGTTCCTGGATGCCATGATGCAAAGAATGGAGCATTACATCCACTTCTCAGACACTGATGCGGACTTGCTCAGGACCAAGACTGACTTTTACCTCATGGCAAATTTCCCACACGTGATTGGCTGCATTGATGGGACCCACATCCCCATTTGCCCCCCAGCTGCCACTGAGCACATATACAGGAACAGGAAGTCCTCACACACAATCAATGTACAAGCAATCTGTGATGCCAAGTACATTATCACCGATATAGTGGCCAGATACCCAGGAAGCACCCACGATTCATACATATTCCAAAATAGTGGGATCTATACCCGCCTGACAGCGGGTGAATTCGGGGAAGGATACCTGCTAGGTAAATAAATGGGTGACACTCCCTTGATAGATGAAGCGGACGTATGTCAATGTGTGCCTCTGAGTAATGTATCTTTTTTCTTTCACATTAGGGGATAGTGCATATGCACTCCGTTCCTTCGTCCTGACACCCTACCTCAAGCCCACAACCCCCAGCCAGAGACGTTACAATGTGGCACATAAATCCACCCGGAACATCATTGAGCACACCTGTGGGCTCCTGAAGAGCCGGTTCCGCTGCCTCCACAAAAGTGGGGGGGCACGGCAGTACTCACCTGTAACATGCTGTAAGATAATTGCTACCTGTGCAATGTTGCACAACCTCGCAACTAAGAGGGGCACAGAGGTGGAATTGGAGGACTATGAAGACCATGACGATGAGCAGGCACTACCAGCAGCCAACACAGTAGGAGTACCAACACCCACAGACGGGAGACAGAGATGGGCAGAAATCACACACAACTACTTCTGAGTAAGTATAGAGACAAAGCACGTGTTGTACTTCAATGCACGTAGTTTATTTTGCACTACGTTGAAGTGACATAAGCCACAAAACACACATACTAGTGTGCCTAGCACTACTGTGTGGACGGGGGTTACCTCACCCTCACATGTCCATCTGCATATGGCAGACTCACTGCTTGCGCCCATGAACAGCCACGCGTGATGCCTGAGGTTGGATAAGTTCCGAGTCTGCTGTGTCAGCGCCGGCACTCTGGCGTCTGCTGCTCCTCCTTACTTCAGGGACAGGGGTGCTGCTCCTGCTACTAGGGGTATCTGTGTCCCCGACAACTTCTGCTCCTGTGGTGGCTGACTGGTTTGTCAGCAGCACTTCAAGTGCTGTAGTGACTCTCCCCATCCCCCGGGAGAGATCAGTACAGCAGTGCACCAGCCCCTCCTGCATCGCAACTGATGGCGACACATCAGTGTAGTCGCAGTTGCAAGTTGGCGCATTCTCCTTGTCTGCTGGTGCGTACGATGGCTCTCCCTGCGCCTTTGTGCACGGTCCTCTCGTAGTTCCTCACAGAGTGCCATCACACACTGAGACATGTCCCTGACTCCATCTGCCATGTCCCTCATACTGTCCGCCATTGATGCTATTCCCTTGTTCATGTCAGTGAAATTTGTGTTCAAAAGGCGCATTTGTCTGTGAACTGCACTTATTCCTTTTGCCTGCAGGCGCTGCACCTTGACCATTGTGGTCTCAAGGCCTTGGAAGACATCCGCATCACGGCCACTGACGTTTGACTCCCGGGCCCTACGACGTCTTGTTCTACCGGATCGCCTGAGAGGAGTGGATGTATGACATGGTGCACTTCCTGCCATTGGCTGTATTGACTCCTCACACTTCCTTTCCTCATCGGAGGATGTTTGTAGGATCCTTTGCGGGGGACCCTCATGCCTCACAGGCCTGCAGATGTCTGACACCTCTGTGTCTGTTGGTGTGTGTGGTTGTTGTGACTCATCTTGTGGTGAGTCAAGGAGCACTGGAGATGCTTCAAGGTGCATGGTGTCGTCTGCCTCTGGTGTGTCAGCTGCTTGTGTGCAGGGTGCTGTAGGTCTTGCAGTGCTGGGCCCTGCAACCCTGCCTTCTTGCTCACTCCTATCCCTTTGGGGATGTGTCTTCTCCCTCACCTGCAGTGACTTGCGTGATGTCTCCCCTGTGGACAGATATGGACAGTGTCTTAGTGGTGCTTTCACCGTGTAAATCACTATTAAATAACATTATTATTTCACTATTTCCTGCTCCTCCCATGTCTCTGATTGTATTGTGTGGCATGCCTGACATCATTTCATGTTGACTGCTCATATGGCTATTCTTATGACTACCACTCCCATAATGCATTGCAGGTGAATACTGAAGTCAGTACTGGATTTCCTCAACTCATAGCCACATTGGGGGAGGGACACAGGCAGGGGGTGTGGGATGATGGACATGTCCCTTACCTTTCTTAGCTGCAGCTCGGGCTAAGCTGTCTGCATCACCAATCCCCACAACGCACTCTGGCTCCAGTGTGGACTCCACAAGCTCTTCCAGGTCCGTGAGAGCAGGTGCCCTGTTCTTCCCTCCTCCTGTAGCATTGGCCTCCTTACTTCTTGCAGCCAAGATCGTACCATCGCTTCTTGAGATCGTCCACTTCCCTGGTGGTCACTCCTATAGCGTGTAATTTGGTCTGGATCCCCAGCCAGGTGTTCCTCTTGACAGCCTCTGGTACCTGCAGGGACTGCTTCCCAAAGATTTTGGGGTATTGCTTGACGACCTCCTCCACCAGTAACTGAAGTTCACCAGTGCTGAACTTCATCTTCCTCTTCCTCTCTGCACCTTCCCTCTGAGAGTCTTGGGGATCCATTTGTATGTCCTGCAGGGCTCTGCTTCACACCAGCCTGTCTCTGTGTAACTGCTCTCCTGTGTGATCAGGTATACTGCACCTGCATGGGTGTGGCCACTTCCTGGTTGTGGGGTGGAGTGGATGCACAGGATTGGTCTATTGCTCTGTTGGTTGGCTGAGGGGCGGGGTGGAGGCACGTGATTGGTTGTAACATCAACTGCCTGATATTTTGTATCCCCGACTCGGTATTTACCGAATCGGTATTGACCGATTCGGTAAATACCGATTCGGTAGATTCAATGCATTCCTATGGGCCTCCGGGCCCATAGGATTGCATGTGAATTACCGATTCGGTATTTGCCGTATCGGTAAATACCGATTCGGTAAATACCGAGTCGGGGTTTCCGAATTTTACCGAATCGGTATTTTTTACCGATTTATGACCTACATCTCATTTGCCTTTTCTAAAATACCGATTCTGTAAAAATCGGTAATTTAGAGTCAGTAAAAATGAGTTACCTACATCTGGCCCCAAGTGTGGTAGTGCAGTGTAGCAATCTTAATTGGAACCTCTTTAATGTGGCCTTTGACAAATCTTCAGAGCAGGGAGGTGGGCGGGATCATTACAGAATCTTCAGGTTGATAGAGTATCCAGAAAGATTTTTAATCAGGGTAAATCACTATTTTCCTTTGAAGGATACTTCTATCTGTAAACTCCTCACCTGTTGAATACATTCCAAAGCAGTACCCTCACCCTGTGGTGTGTATGAAGGATTGGTCAGACAAGGAAATCCTAGATCTCTGAGCCTGTGAAAAGACCATCCCTTCTCACCTCTGAATCCTAACAATTATATTTGGCCAAGGTGTGAAAGGCACTTCATGTTGCCGCAAGGCAGACCTCAGCCATGGGAAGAAAACTTGATAGTGCTGCAGTGGTAGATTCTGAATTATCCACCTTGTTAAGGTCCTCTTTTTGAACTGCCTTGCCCTTCTTGCTGTCTGTGGACCCCCACAAAGAGCTGGTCATCAGGCATGGTCTCTCTGATGCAGTCAATATAAAAACGAACTGCCTTGGTGGGGTCCAGCTGGTGTAGCCTCTCCTCTGTGTTATGGTGGGGTGTAGTATAAAAGGTGGAAATGGTAATCAATTGTAACAGGTGAAAAGCCATCACTACCTAGGAAGGGACATACAGCAGAAGAACGTGCAGTGCGTGTAACTCACTGAACCACTTTGCGGAAGTAGAGGCCACAAGGAGACAGTTTTAAAAGTGAACAGTCTCAACTGACAACTTGGGGGGGAGGTAGGGCTCACAAGCACCCATCAAAAAGATTAACACAAGATTAAAATTCCATTGTGGTATCACAAATGTTGTAGGCAGTAATAAATGTGTAGGTCTCTTTAAAAACCTCATTATAATCACAGATTAGAACGGGGTGGCAGGTCTGGAAGAGGGAGAAAGGCTGACAAGACTGGAATGTGCTGGGCCAGTGAGAACGCAAAGAAAAGGACCTCAGACAAGGCCTCAATAGATCTACCTTGTTCTTCCTTCCAAAGTAGAACTTTTTGTTAATGGGGGGACATGCAGATGGCAGAAGCTCAGGGGTCCCCAGGCATGAAGGTGGAGGCTCTGGAAGTTGGTTAACATAACATGTTGCTCCAACTGGGAGATGATGTTAACCCTCAGGCTAGACATAGCGAGGCCCGAGGAGAGGTGCAGCAGGCCTTCAAACCACAACCTTCCCGGCCAGTCCAGGGCAATGAAGATGACTTGGGCATCGTCTAGGTGATTTGTCCAAAACAGGAGTATCCAAGGCAATGGGAGGAAGTGCACAGTGTACTGCATAGTTCCACCTCAAAGGTAATATGTCCCCAAAACTCCAGATACTGAAGGTTGCAGATCTATGGGTAATGGGGACTGCGGTGAGTAGAAAATCATCCATCTGAGGGGTTCCCCATAAGCCTAAAATGTACTTTACACTTCCAGATGGAGACACTACTGGTGGTAGGCAACATGAAGGAGACCGAGGCCTTCGCCTTTGGTGTTCAGAGAGCCAGCCAGATGGCTGGCGACCAGTCAAGCCCCAAGCTGATGCACCCATGCCCAGAGAGCCAGCTCTTTTCAATAACTCTGTGTTGGTTGCTGATGTATCACATTGTAGTTGTGTTATCTGTCAAGTGTGTATAAATTGACCGTGAAGTGGAGGGAGGAAAGCATTAAACACTAGTTGAATTACCCCGAGGTCGATCAGGTTGATCTGCAAAACCTTCTCATGTGCAGACCGTAAACCTCTGATCTCCAGTTGCTTCCGATGAGCACTCTGCTGGAAGGCAGGGAATACATCTTTCTACAATTTTAAGGACCCATAAGTCAGAAGTTATGGCTTGCAGGCCTGTAGAAAGAAGAATACTCACTCTCCCAAAAATATCACATGGTCCTTGAAGGGAAAGCTAAAGAGGATTTAAATGTAGTGCGGGGGAAGAGGAGGGTTGCCAGAGGAGCTACTTCTGTTGCTGGGGAGGATGAGAGGGTAAGTGCTGATGAAAACCGAAGACCTTCGACAAGCCTTGAAATTGTCAAATATGGCAACGGCATCTCCAGAAAATGAAGGCCAGCCATAATTCTGCTCGCCTTGAACATTCCCAGCGCAGCATCCACTTTTATCCTCAAAAAGTCTTGATCAATCAAACGGCATGTCCAGCAATGCTGCTTGGATATCCCTGGCGAAGTCAGTTGTTCTGAGCTAAACATGTCTTCTGAGGGCCACAGAGGCGCTGACGCAGGGAAAATAATAGGAATAAATTTTTTAGACACATACACACAAATACAAAATCCCAAACCCCAATACAATCATTTCAGGTGAGGGATAGTTTTAAACCTATGTAAGTAGTGAACCGGCCTAGGCCTAATAAATGGATGTGCTGAAAAAGTTACCTTTAAGTTCTGCAGAAATACATAGGTAATTGTGCACATTAGTTTTAGGAAATACACATAAAAAGTTGCATAGTCAATTTAGCTGTGTTGAAACACATGAATAGATATTTCTTTGCAGATTTAAACTAGACAGGACATCAATAATTATTTTAGAAGTCACAGAAAAGGTCACCACATTTCTATCTGTTAAACAAACACGGGAGGTCGACAGTAGAAATTGTTTTTGCATTGTCATTGAGCATTGAACACAGGGTGTAAAAAAGAGTGGATTCTGCCTTAGCGCAAGCCTGTTGAGAATATGTTTCAGTCAGATGGGCTGGGTCCAATGACGTCTGAGAACTCAAAGAAAAGCCCACAAGAGGGCGCTTCTGCTAAAAATGGACATGCACACAATTCTTGGAAATATTTGTTTATTGGCAATATCTTATCTGTCCAGCTTGCTATTTGCAACATACAGGAGTTTGAGGTCTTTGTTTTTGTGGCTTTAGCAGTATATATACTACTGCTTGTAATCCAGAACATTGAACTTCAGACTCTGGTCTTTTTTTTGAGAGGCTTATTTCCCCAATTGATTTATTGATTAATTAAAACCATAATTGTTCTGTCTTACTTTATTAAAAGATTTTCCCTCGAACATCGCCCATATCTTTGGCTCCTGAATCAGAAGTGTCCAGACCAGCGCTGACAACCTGCTGTGAGGCTTCCTGGCCCTCCCCAACAAACTTCACAAAGTGGTTTCTGAGGTGGTCTGGTAAATTTGGTACCACTAACTGTGCCATATCCAAGAAGGCCATATTCAACAACCATGCTGCATTTAAAGAGCAGACCACCAAACTGCCTGCTGAAAAGATCTTTTTTTTTATCACCGACTCCAGCTTGTTCAACTCGTGTGGGTTCTGCTGTGTACAGTAGGAGGTCGGCATAACCAGATTTTTCATAGAAAGGTAAAAGGATAAGAAAGCTGTATTTCTAGGTTCTAGCCTCTAGCGTTTGGCAATAAACTATTCACTGCCGGGGCAGACTTCGGCTTTTCCCATGCAGTTGTCACCGGGTTCATGAGGGTATCATTATAGGGCACTCATTACTTAGATTAAGGTTGAGGGCCTCTGTTAAAATTTGGGACTTGACTTTCATAGTGAGCATGGAAACTAAAAAACATCTGCAGCCTCTCTCATTCGAACTTCTGTAGAGGTACCTAATCCACTTGCTTGCTTCTGGCGCCAAGATAAAGCCAATAACCCCTACAAGTGCAGGAAAGGTAAGAACGTTTCCGGATCCAGCCTGGCACCCGAGGAGATTCGACAGATGAGGAATCTGCAGGAAGAAGTATCTATCAGAAAGGGCTTGAGGAAAACAGGTAATGACTAAGCCTACAAGTGACTGGCCGCTGTAGACGGTATGTCATTCTACAGGCTCGTGCATGTGTCACCATGCCTGCATGAGTCTACAGAATGATACATGGGTTTATTTTCCTTTTTTTTAATTGAAGAATCTAAGATGGTGGATACCACTTCGATTGGTTATTAAAAAGAAATGCTAAGTATTTAAAAGAGCTTTTGATGTGAAGGAGTGCCAGGCAGTATATGGAAGCTGCCGGCCTTCTAAAAAAGAGGCTAAGAAAATGTGAAAGGCCTGCAAAGGGGAGCAACAGAGGAAAGGGGAGCAACAGAGGAGAGGGGAAGGATACAACAGAATTAAAGCTGTTGGAGGGGGCAAGAGGGGAAGCAATACAAGAGGGAGATACCAAAACAGAGCACCGTGGAGAAGCAAACTAGACAGAAAGCTGCACACAACGGAAAGAACACTCATTGCATTCACTTCGTTAAGGAGAGTTGGTGAGCTACAGGCACTAACCTTAGAAGAACCCTTCTTTCAACACCATAAAGATAGGGTCTTTCTTCGCACCAATCCAAGATTCCTTCCCAAAGTCAATCAATTATTACCTGTGTTCTTTCCTCAACCTGATTCAGGTAGCAGAACGAGCTCTTCACAAAGTTGATGTCAGAAGAGCATTATTGTATTATATCGAAAGGACAAAAGATTTTCATAAAACAAAGCAACCGTTTGCAACATTTGCACCACCTCACAAGGGCAATCCTATCTCTAAATCTTGCATTTCAAGATGGATTGTTAAATGCATTCAAACTTGCTATGCAAAAGCTGAGGTAACTATAGCTATACCGCCTAGAGCACATTCCATTCACAAAATTGGGGCATCTATGCCTTTTTTGGTAACATTCATATAGCTGACATCTGTAAGGCAGCAACATGGTCTACATCACACACATTTACCAAACTCTAGTGTGTGGAGGTATTAGTACACCAACAAGCCAATGTAGGAAAAGCAGTGCTAAAGACACATTTTTCAGACAACTGCGACATCTACTGGTCAGCCACCGCACTGGGGGAATACGGCTATATAGCCTATGCAAAGCATGTGTATCTACAGCACACATGCCTCAAACGGATTACGTTACCCAATAAGCATCTGTTCTTGGCATGTAGAGCTTTAGATTCACATGCGCCCTCACACCTCCCTGGACACCTGTAGTTGTTGCACTTCTCATTATTTACGTTATCTATGCATGGTCATCTCTTTACTACACTCACTTACTCCATTCTCACCCTCTTGCGGGAAAACAATCTAACAATGGAGTTGATGCCCATGCGCACTATCACCGAAAGGATGAGTCACCTTAACTAGTCACTGGAAAGACTTCTTCGAAGAAAAACAACTTGAAAACATCCAGACCCATCACTAGATGGCAGGAGTATGCAAAGCATGTGTATCTACAGCACACGTGCCGCGAACATGTATTTTCAGAATTCATAATCTGACATTTGGAGGATAATTGTTGAACTTCCAAACTAGTAAGTAACTTTATTCATGCATAGTTATTGAAAATCATTACATGTACATAAAAGCATACCAAAATATTGCCATGATTATACAATGTAGCCACTGAAACATTATGGTTAAAAAATACAATGAGTCAGTGCACAATATCACATTTAACTTTGAACAGTTAAAACTTCACAAAACAATTTAATACGGTCAATTAAAATACTACACCTGATGTGATAAAAAATTAAGGCGGCCTGCTTCACGGGAAACCTTTTTTTCTAGTAGTGATAAAGTGTGTGCGTGCTAGAAAAACTTTTGCCATGAAGTGCATCTATTTTACTATATACTAAATTAAATACTGTTTTCCTTGACTAGAAGGTCTACTGAAGTTGAGGGGAGAGCGATTTCAATGTATACCACAATCCCGGGCCTAGTCATGTTAATCACTTAAAAAGTACAAAATACTGAACAGACTACAGAATACAAATCTGCTGTGTGCCTACAACCTCTGGGAGGAACCAATGTTCTAATCTCAAATGGAGACACCGGTTCAAAAGTCAGATACTGGCGTTCACCAGCTCCTTAGCAGCTACATTCAGAAATCTTACTGTTTTATACACCAGTCGCACAGAAGCTCCCCCAGTAAGGTAATGACAGCTGGTCGACATGACCTGATTTGCAGAGCTCTTGAAATAAGGCATATGAGTCTCTGCCTCTGTGTTACCAAACACACAGCAAATGAAGCAAGGAATACATTTTTCTGGCCAAGGAGTCAACACTCTGAAGTTGGCAAGGGGGGTGTAAGATCCTTCGATGCGAACATGGCAAGACTTAATAGCAGGGGTTCATGTTTCTTGGGTTCTGGGAGATGCACAGATAAATACGGCTTGGAATCCCCAGCTGCGTACGATGGCAAGACCGCCCATGCATTCCTTTTACTTGCTAAGTAGCCTTGTCCATGACAAAGGATGACAATTTAGCAACTTTTATCTGTAATACGTTTAAAAGCAGCATAATCCATGGGGGTGTGCCAAGCGTCTTCTAGTTGCAATGCTGTGATTGAGTTCTATAATGATGAGAACGCAGAATTCTTTATGTGAACCTGCCTTTCTATTTCCACCAAACACTGATGTTCAAGCAAGTTTGCTTCGGCTGCCATTGTCCTCCAGCAAAATTTTACCAGGGCACACTGCCTGCATGGATCCTGGTGGAGTAATCCAAATATAAGTCTGATTTGGGCTTGTGACACGTACCTTGCCATTGAAAGAGTTTTTAACAAAAGGCTTGATTGTAGAACTTCCAAAATATATCTGAAGCGGATATTTAAGTGAAAAATGATGTGGTGCTAGGGAGACGTTTACTTAAACTCCTTGTTGCCTTGGGCACTGAAGCTATGACTTATTTATTACCCATACAGAGGCATTCCACATTGATAAAGTGTTTTTACATTACTGCTGACAACTCTGCCTGGTGAACTGAGGTGATCACGGCTGGTAATCCTGCATGAGGTGGCCACTAACGTAACTGATGTGGGCACTATTACAATACTAATGTGGTCACTATTACAACACTAATATTATTTATTAGTAGCTCTGGATGATTTTCATTAAACACATGTGGCTCTTATTAAAGAAAGGTTTGGAGACCCATGGTTTAAGCTTTGCTACAAATCTATTTCTCAAAAATAAGACTTTGTTCAAGGTAGGAAACATCTCGGACTAAAGAAGGTAATAAACATATAAATACTCACTGTAAGTGATCGCGTAGTTGATGTTGTTAAAGCGTGGGATACGGCTGTGATAACTTTTGAAAGGTTATTTTCCAAGCTAACATCGGTTGCACTTTGAACAATATTAAAACCTCTGTATATTCTAAGAAAAACAAAAGAAACATTTTCAAAGAAATTCAAAGGAATCTTTTTTAAAAACCTCTATATTACGAAACAAGTATATTTGAATCAGTGCTTACAATGGGTTTATTGCACAAGTCGTGCATTAAAAAAAAATACTGCATTGAGAATACCATCACTACATTTTCATAAATATCCAAGTCATCAGGGTCTCCAGCTAGTAGCTGGTGAGACGCAGGTAGCTCAATTGCATCTACAATATATATTATTTAGTGCGCTCATAATCCGCCTGAAATAATTTTCAACAGTTTGAGGCCTACTCACAAAAAAGTAAAACTACACTAGGATTTTTAGGTGTTATGTACCAGTCGGCACGAGCCACCTAAAAGCAAAATACCTTTTGTGGGCTTACCAAGACTTACAGTGGGCATACAGCCTGGCAACCGCGTACCATTGGTTGGCTTTATTGTCATTGTAATTTGTTTTCTTAATATTTTATGGGTTGCTTTCTTCTTCTTGTGTATGTCCCTCCCATAAAGCATACACTATTTACTATTCTTTTGACTGGATGACCTGTATCCTTCCCCTGCTCACTTTTAGGGAACTACTGTTTTTCTTTTTGGTGAAGCACTCCACAAAGGTTTTTCAGCTCTCTTGTGGGCTTCTCGCTCTCAAAACTCCACTGAGCTTCGAGTTGCTCTCAAACTCATGTACTTGCCTTGACCCACTTTCACCCCATGTTGCTCTTTCCCTCCTGATCTGCTTTTCCATTCACCTGCTGAGAACTACCCATTGCTTCCTCCTACCTGGTCCTTCATTGCTCTCCCACCCATCGCGTTTTTTTCAAAAGAATTTATGTTTAACACTTTTTATTTGATATATTATGCTTACACATACTCTCACCAACATAGGCTGGCAAGACTCACATTAATAAGCATGTATTTATGATGGAGAAAGGAAAAAAAGAAGGAACTCAACATAATATTCCACCAATCCTAAGTGTCTCCCTCCTCACAAGTTTCGAGCAACTCCTATTTGGGAGACTTTATGTTGTATCAGGCTTTTTGTTTTTACACCCCTTACCCACTAGTCCATTCTCATATATCTCTCCTCACAATTGTAAGAGTTCTTCTAGAATCAGGTGAAGCACTCTGAGAAATCTGGGACATGGCAATTCCCTGAGTTCCTTACATAGGTAAGTCAGCACAGGTCTCCAATCTACTGCATGTGCCTTTTGAGCCAAGTCAGTTTTTCCATGACCGGAATTACCACATCTTGTAAATCGAGGCCTGCCAAAGTGAAACGTTTTCTGTTGACATGACAGGACCATCTGTAGTTATGGTAATAAGTGCAGCACTCCCTACTACAATAACTATTTTTTTTGCCTCCGAGTGTCTCCAGTGATCTTTCTTTCCCCTTTATATGGTGCCCTCAGTCTTATTTATTCCTGGGTCTCTGGAATTTTCACTTGATAGATTTCTTCGAATAACCCTCCAATAAGTCTTCCAATATATGATAAGTTTACTGCAAACCCATATGATAGGCGTTACAGTCCCAGCTTCAGTACAGCCCCTTCAACAGCCTGTCCCTGCACTGCATCTCATTCATGCATCTTGGTTATGGTTGGGTACCAGCACAATGGAATCTTTCAGAACATTTCGCTCCCTTTTGCACATCACATAGTTTTGTGTTTTTATCTATATATGTTTTGCTATTCCTTCTCTGTGTATGGTTTTCCCAGCTACTTTTCCCACTTTTTCCGGGCCGCTGATTGCTCTACCTTGTGGCCATCAATCAGAAATGTAAATAAGGAAGATAGAAGGTGCTTGTCATGGTTCACAAACTACTTTCCAGTTTTCAAAATTTGTAAAATCTCTTGAGTTTTTTATTTTGATATCTGGTGTGTGAGGAAGGGTGGGTCAGTAAGGAATCTGCGGATAGACAGTCTCTCCCAGATAAGGCATTATCCAAGGTAAGTAAATTGTTCATTTGATAGACAGTTCTAGCTGTATATTCTTGACCTTAGAATAGATACCAAAGCAATACTTCCCCGGAGGAGGGTCTGCAAAATGATTTCACAATTGAGAGTCCTGCAGGACCGAGCGGGCGAAGGGGCCTGTCCCTATGGACCTGACTGTCCAGGCAGAAGTGCTTAGTAAATATGTGCAGAGATAACTACATTTCTCCCTGGGAGATGTCTCGGACCGGAACATCATGTGCTAATGCAGTGGTCTCAGCCTTGGCTCTCAGGGGGTTGCTTCTTAGCGAATGCATAGCAGATATTGATACGGAGCACAATCATTCAATATGGTCAGTTTTTGTACTGCCTTCCCTTTCTGGGCTCCGACATACCCAATGAAAACTTGATCATCCATCCAGATCTCTTTTGTACGGTCAAAGCAATGCCCTTTTGGGTCCAGTCGGTGGAGTTGCTCCTCTTCCTTACAAGGATGAGATGGAGCGTAAAAGGTAGGGAGAGTGATTGACTGGCCTACGCGAAAGACAGTGACAACTTTCAGTAGTAATGGGACCAGCTTGTTCGGAAAGATGCTGAGGCGTAGAGGGTGCTGCTCACTGACCCTCTGGGCAGATGTTATTGCCACTAGAAAGGCCGTCTTGATAGAAGGGAACCTGGTAGGACAGTTGTGTAGAGGCTCAATAGGAGCACACTTCAGAAAAGTCAGAACTAAATTTAGGTCCCAGTGAGGCACGACGAAGGGAGATGATGGAACAAGTGCTGGAGACCTTTTAGAATCCTATGTATAATAGGGGACTTGAAAATTGATGACTGACCTGGCAACCGCAGAAATGGCAGAAATATGGCATTTAAGGTGCCCAAAGCAGAGTGTTGCATGGCAACAGAAGGACTTTGAGAAAGGGGGGCAGAAAGGGAGTTAACCTGTTTTTCTGCACACCATGCCACAAACTTGCCCCAATGGACGACGTATGCTGTTTTGTTGGAGGGACGACTGGCTGCCAAGATGACATTTTAGACTTCGGGCGGAACGTTCTAAGCTTTCAATTGTAGCCACTCAATCTCCACGCATGAAGGCAGAGCACTGACCGGTTCGGGTGGAGAACACTCCCCTGCTGCTACAACAGAAGATCCTCCAAAGGGGATAACCTCACCGGAGGATCAAAGGCCATGCTCAACAGCTCAGAATACCAGACTCTGAGCCCACTCTGGAGCCACAAGGATGACTTGGACACGGGGCAGAAAGTTATATAGGAAGCCTGAGCTCCACTGGAGACAAAAAACATCTGAGCAAGAGCGGCCTTGGAAACGCCAGCATGCAGAACTACTGACATTTGGTACTCTTGTCGTCTGCAAACAGATCCAATCAAAGTTCTCCCCACTGCTGAAAGAGATCTTGCATCACTTACGGTTGGAGATGCCACTCGTGTTCTGATAGGCATCTTCAGCTGAGTTTGTCTGCTCTGGCATTCAGAGAACCTGCCAGGTGATGAACCACCAGGGAAATGCACTGACATTCCAGCCATTTCCAGAGATGCAGGGCTTTTTGACAGAGTCTACGACCACACTCTGCCCTGTTTGTTGCAGTACCACTTGGCGGTGGTGTTATCCGTCAAAATCTGCGCTAGCCTTTCCTTGATGGAGGGTAGAAAGGCTTTCAATGCAGACGGATCGTACGGAGCTCCAACAGGTTGATGTTGTAGTGTAGTTCTTATACCCCTTATAGGCTCTGAGCATTGGAATAATATACACTATAGTTTTGACATAGAACGGAGGTCAGTATGTCTCTATTGAGTACATTAAACTTAATTACTTGTGTGTACCAGCCAGCTCAGAGGTCACTAGAATCTTCTAGAATGAACAACCGCATAAACATTACAACTTTGTTTCCCTTAGAATCGGAACAGTTCTTCTCAGAATCGTGGAAACAATAGATAACAGTTTCACTTAGTCAATCGAGCATGCTTCGTTTCTACAGAGTTACACAGAAATAGGTAGACGGGCATTTCAATAAAAACAGTTTATTGAACAGTCTTATTACTTGTGCAAGAGATATGAGCTGCTACAATCGTTAGACAGAATGCGAAGTATAATATGTACAGCGTTAGCAGTAAGATAAAATAATACTGCATTAGCGTGGTTTGTAGCTATGACCTATTCATAAAAATATATACATAAATAACATAGGCTAAAATGTAAATACTTATCTGGTGCTTCTAAATAGTTCTACCCCAGTGTACCTAACCTAAGTGTAGTACGAGGTAAGAATTAGGTGCTGTTTTCTGAAGTATTGCTAGCTATAGTTTAGCTTTGCCAGAGTTGCCAAGAGTCCCTCTAGGTTCAAGTCTGCTCCATACGTTGGAATGAGAGAGGTTGGAATCTCTTTCCGGGTCTCAATTTCTAACACCCAGCAAGGGTAGTCAGAAAAACTGGAGCTAGATTCTCTGCGAGGAGGATGACAGCGTCTGGTCAGTGTGTCAGACGGGGACTCGAATTCCTTCTGAGCTTGCCGTGACGAGCTGTGTAGCCGAGCCATGCAAGTATGCAGCCGTGACTTGCCATGGCAAGTGAAGGTATATTTATACCTTGTGTTTAAGAATGCCAGTACTGACGTAAAAGTCAGGCAGAGGAACGGCATTAACGTACCCCTAAGGAATAGATGTTCATGCATAATAAATGAATTTTTGCAGAAATCAATAATCCAAGCGGGGGAGTCCTAAAGGCTTAAGAGTTTGCTTTTCCAAGAACTGCTTGTGACGTGGATGGACGGATGTAGGTGGCTAAACCTGTATTTGGTTAGCATGGGAAATGCCTAAATAGGGGTTGGATTTCTATGCTTAAATAAGGGCAATGTGAATTGTGCCTATATAAGGACATAAATCGAGAAACCTATATACAGTATCTAAATCGTCACACAACACCCACTCCAGTTTCGTATGAACGACATTACTAAATTCTATACATGCTAAACATATCTAAAATAGAGCTTTACATGAATTACTAAAAACATGTCTAAAACACATTGCAAAAAATGCATTAAAGCTGTCGCTATGCATGAGATGCAATGGTGCTGTACATATCAAAACAATGTTTCATTCTAAGCATATATTTTTAGTTAATGCTCAACAAATGAATCATAAATATATATACACATGATGGAATGGGTCATAAATACAGAAGAAAAAATGCCGAAACCATTTCATGTCAGGTAACATAAATCAATTTGTTGTGGACGAGGTGACATATTGTCTCTGGAAGTTTTTTTAAAGAATTCTGTTCTCTTTGAATAGTTCTACTATAAGCAGATTACTGTGCCAGAAAAATTCTAATTTAGAAAAAACAAAATCATCATAGGAAAAAAGTTACTAAGTTAGTCTCTGTTTTAAAAAAATGAAGGCCAAATTCAGAGTTTCTCGGTATACTCTGTGCTAAATCAAAAGTCAGTGTGTGGGCTTGGAGAAAACAAGAACTCTTCCATTTCTGTAGACACAAATCGTCTACCGTTATAGGTGAGAGTTGGAATACCCATTTAGAAGATTAACCGCACATAGATGTGAACTATCGCCTTCAGCATTTGGAGCGTCAGCAATGTCCGTATCCGATGTTACCTGCGTGCCTGTTTCCTCTCGTACCTCAGCAGTAGCAATTTGCGTCTGTGAGATCTCAATGAATGCCGTCATCAGGATTGGTTGCCGCTGGGGACAACACACAACATGGGCCGTTACCGGGTCCAGCAGAGTATCGACATCCATAGGCATGACTGATGGGAGTGTAAGACAGATGTCTAGCACGCATTCTTCACCGCAAAGCAGGCAGCGTAGAACAGGTAAGATGCAATCTTGTCAGATTGGTCTGAATGATAGAAACAATGTGGTATTTAATTCTCATAGACTAGGCAAACCAAAAATTTGGACGATGCGCTCACGACACTTCATCTCCAGTAGAGTCTTCGCTATGGTGCTTGGAGTGACGCTGGTGATTTGGCGTGCCATTTCGGAGCAATAGGAATAAAAACGGGATACCTGCAACGAGTGCTAAAAGTAGTGGCAGTCCGCCAAACACAGAGTGCACAAGTTTGGAATGATTCAGAGGACTGCTTCAAAAGGTGCTAACAGTCCTGAACACAAGTACTTAAATACATATACAATACCGCTAGAGTCAGACATGTTTAAGGTACGTCCGAGCAATTCTGAGAAATGTATAGGGCAGTTTGTATTAAAAAAGGCATGTATCTCGGCTAAAGTCCTTGCAACTTGTAGATCATAGGTTTCTTTGGCCGTGGTGAGAGGCACGGTTTGTTGCAACAGAATGACTTTCATTCTGCTTAGTGTATTAATTCGTATAGAAGAGATGTTCAGTGAAGGCCATAGAGGCGACTCCCTGGCTGCCTTTATTTAGGGGAACAAGACTTGCATACAGCAAGTGACCCTGGATATAACCGTTACTAGCTATGAAGTGCCTGGCAACATGCCATAGCAGCTGTGATCATTCAACATAATGTAACTTCCATTCGAAAGTTGGCCAAAAATTGGATTAATCACTGCAGCTGGTGAACCTTGCAGGTGTCAGGATAAGTTTGTAGCGGAACCGTTAAAGGCCCTGTGTCAGTTAATACCCTGACATAGGAGAGAACCGCTTAGTGCGTTTTCACAGTTTGTACCGCTAAGAAACACTTCACGTTTACCAACTCCAACATCTGTGTGTGTAAGGTAAATCCCAGGATGTCTTGATGTATTCTGCACCCAACCTTTCATATCTGCCTGCTGGTATATGTTTTAGGCAATACTGAAAATGGAAAGTTGTAACAGGCAGAGTAATTTTACCATGTAGGATCCTCTCAGTAGCTGTTTTTTTCTGCCACTGTAAATGGTAATTTTTCCAGTTTTTCAATGCTCAGCACCATAGAGTCTGCTCCCCTTTGTGCCAGTTTGCTCTGTTTATCAGTGAGTTTGAATTCTGAAAACAGTGACGTTGTGTTGATTAAACGCCAAGGCACATAGCCTGCACGCAAGTTTTGTAGCATCCAGTCTAATAGCATGATAGAAAGTAATTGAGACTGACCATATTGCAGCATGACCAAATCTTGTTCCATGATGTCCATGGCAGAAGATAGCATGCTGTCCAATTAATATATCCTGGATGACAGAGTCGTTAACCCATTGTCGACTACAGCGAGAGATTTCTCTAAATTAATACGATCAATTTCTTCTATTCTTTCTGCAGTTTCTGATTGGGTAACCTTCCATATTTCATTATAAGCAGAGTAGATACCGGCACGTATGAAACGTTTTTGACGCAGTTTACTTGGTCCTAGCAAGAATTTCCTAAGGTCTGCGCCTTCTTTAAGTAAAGATAAATGTTGTTTCACATCCTCTAGTGTAGCTTTCTGTAGCAAATCAATTCATAGTTTCCCTACACTGTATGTTGTTACTACCCCTGGATGCTGTCTTTGAACATATCGTGGGTCTAGCCTCTGGATAGTGAAACCCTGTGTTTTGTTCAGGAATCAATCTTGACAGTTGTTTGTGTCTGTGGGCCAGAGCAACCATTTTCTCCATTCAGGATCTGATCTGTTGTGATACAAAATAGTATGTACGTCGACCTCCCGCTGTGTAGTGCTATTACTTGCAGATGCAAGTATGGACGGAGTGTTCATGTCTTTGATCTTGGCTATCCCAAGGCAAGACGTTTGATGGACAGTGTCATTCAAAAACATTATTTGCTCAGGGATGGTACAGGCTCTAAACAAAGCTTCTACCCCCTGCACTTGCCAATCCTTTGTACCACAGACAGATCTTGTGTCAATGTTATCTTTCCAAAAGTCGAAACCCTGTCTAGACATTTTGGCAATAAAGGCTGCAGAATAAATCTGTTTTGTATTGGTTAACATATTTTTTGTTCCGGTCTTGTTCACAATTCTAAAGTAAAACGTTTCTGGATTTGACAAGTTGACCCTGAAAAATATGGAAACTTCTTTGCCAAGGTTTTTGAGCTACCCTTTGGAAGTGTAGGACAATGTTCCCATTGGTTAAACATAAATACATTTCTAGGTGATGCAGTTTTATGCAAGAATGACCATATTGGTTGTAACAATAAAGCTGTTCATAGTCTGATAAACCCTCTAAATATTCATGATTTGAGAATGCTGCAGACATTTCTAGATCAGACATCATGTTATTAACAGTCTCGAAGTCCCAATCATCAGAAAAGGTACTAGAGGTAATAAAGTCACTTAATGAAATTTTAAACAAGTGTGGAACCTTCAAAAGTTTCAACGGCCAAAAATGTCCTAATCCGTTTTGTCCCGAACTATACCCTCTGGTATAGGAACGGCTGTGATGTTTACTGCTGACAAGTCTCTTGCTTCACGATGGGTTGATTTGTGTGGCAGGAGAAGTAAGTTCACTCTTTTACTTGCTGTGTCCATTTGAATATATTTTCCATTTATCAGCATACCCATAGTCGGTACCAAAGCTAGCCAAAGTAGAAAGAAAAATATTCCCAAAACAATCCATAGTTCGATCCATGGTGAAACCAGATAAGTCTTTTTTTAGGTGTTGAAAAAAGTCAGTTGCTTGTTCTGTGAAAGTTCTTTGTGCTGGCGTTGTTTCAGGTTCGCTGGGATCTTCAGAAAACGTATCAAAGTTAATGAAATAGCCAGAGGCAGTTTTGTCAATGGTTGGAATTGCATCAGAATTCGTTGAAATCGCTGGAACCAGTTGATCACTTGCTACTTCGTTGTAGACAGGTGTATCAGGACGAACTGTTATTTGGGTCTCAAGAGGAACACGTTCCATAGCATTGTTGCTTAGTCCTTCATTTCGCACTGTAGAATCTTGAAAGGTGATGAGTCTCTCAGTTTAAACCTCTTGGATAGTAGCTAGAGGAGTGTGACTGCTACACTGTTTGGGTCCACTTGACCTACTGCTTAGTATCAGCCACATAGTGTGGTTTGATCAGGTTGAGGGACACAAATCTTTTCTCCTTTTTACCAGCAAGGGGTGGCAAAAGTACTGTTCTTGAACCGTGGATTGCTAGGACAGGTACTGGTTGTCTGTAAGAAGGCCGAAATTCCTTCTTGTCCGCGATCTTTTCTCTGACTAGATCCCGAGGCTTTGGGATCCAGACAAGCCTTGCTGGGACGGCAAGATTTCCCCTAGTGGTGGTTGGCTTCAGGAACACGTTGCTTCGTTTTGATCTTAGTTCATTTAAGTCCTGTAAAACAGCCAATCGATCTTTGATATCAAATTGTTTATTTTCCACAACTGTGCCTCTGTCAAGGTCCCGTACCAACATTCTAGTCCCAAATAGGAGCTCATATGGAATGACACCCCATAGAGAACTTCTTGGCAAATTGTTTAATGAGCGTTGGACCCCATAAAGAAGTTTGACCCACCCATCACCCAAACCTAATACCCTAGCTGTTATAGACTGCTTTATGTCCCGGTTTTTTCTTTCCACAACAGAATTTCCCTCATGATGGAATGGAGAAGAATACCGTAATGCTACGCTCAAACTGTCCATGGCTTCTTTGTAAGCTCGACAGCTAAACGCAGGGCTCTTGTCAGAGTGTAGTGTGCCTATTGCGTATGTGCCGATAAAGACTCGCAAATCTTTTATAACAGTTCGAGCGTCAGTCGAGCGCTGAGGCCACATCCACAGGAACCTTGACTTAGTATTTGTGGGACTGCATTTGTCCAAAGGGACGCCTGCACGTAGATAGTCTAATGCTGTCTAACAATGGTGTCTGTACTGGGCTGGCTACGCTGTAGTTAGGTGTCTGGTGGCGTTCTGTACTGTGATCTCTATTGCAGTCTATAGAGTTATTGATGAAGATGTGAATCAGTGTATTCATCCCTGGCCACCAGCACATCTCTTGTAAAGTTAATATAGTTTTAGAGATCCCCTGATGTATCAGACCCTCTCCCAGAAGTGCTTCATAAATCAAAGCTGCTCTTCATTCCATGTTTGGCATTACCCTATACCCCATTCCAGGGATTCGAGCAAATGGAACACAACGCTGCACCGCTGCCTTTGCTTGAAGCATTGACAGTCAGTATTATTTCACTGTCTATTTTCATTTTTGAACGAGTGATTGCAGCTAAGGAAGCAGTTTGCACAGCCCCCTTCGCGGCTTCATCAGCCAATGAATTCCCTTCAACGTGAACGCCATCAAGTTGATGACTCAGCGTGTGTATCACATGAGTGTTTTATAGTCTGTTTCGCAACTGAACTACTTGTTCCTAAAGCATTTTATGCTTGATGGTGCCACCTTTTGCATCTTTGAAACCATTTTGAAGCCAATTCTGTAAATATTCATTATATGATTGAACATAGTAAAAAGATTTGCACACTAGGAGTGTGGGGAATTCACGATCCGTATTTTCGAGTGCCATTTTGAATGCTTGTAGTTCAGCTCGCTCAGCTGTACAATCTCCTACAGATTGCATTTTTGTGACCATAGGTCTGAATTTGCCATCGCGCATACGACCTTTAACGATCGTGCATGCTGCAATATTAGCTTGTTTACCCCCGTTCATCGGGGTCCAGTAACTGAGGGCTCACGCAGGTACCAAGCGGGTGCCTAGCGTCCAGTGGGGTGTGCCAATTCGCTATCACCCCCCTCTCGAGACCTATAGTGCTCAGATTATTTGCACCAATTAATTTAACTCGGTTCCGCTCCATTGCGGAGGAATCCAGACAGAGTGTTTTTACATTTTTTAACACTAGTAACCTCAGGTTAGGGTGGGCCTTAGCGCGCCCATACCGCTGGGGTTCATCACTACACTTCACTGGTCCTGACGAATGCCTGACTAACCGCTCACACATAGGCAGAAACATGTTGACCACACTTCATGAATAATAATAGACCTTTAATTCTGGTCCGTTATCCTACACTTTTTTTATTTATGTCCAATTGGCAAAACTAATAAATTACCTTTATTGACACAATTTGGAAATTTTTAACTCACTTATTTCACATTTCACTATTCACTGAACCAGCTCCGCAGTAAACTGGCGTTGCAGCACACTAGGGTGGCACTCGGCCACTCCTGGTGGGGTCCTATGATGAAGCATGTCACCAACTAGGTTGGTGAGTGAGGGCTTTTATAACAACCTGAATTGGTTTTCCTCACAGGTAATCCGCACAGTGAGTGTCGCTACATTCTTGCTCTTTCCAAAACCTTTACTGGTATTACGCTCCTTTGTTGATTTTTTGCTGTACAATCTTCTACAGATTGCGTTTTTGTGACGATAGGTCTGAATTTGCCATCACGCATACAACCTTTAACGAACGCGCATGCTGCACTATAAGCTTGTTTACCCCCTACGTAGCAGATTGTGCAGATCGGTCAGTATAAATTATAAATTCGTACTGGTCAAGAGGGAGACTCTCAGTAGACAGAGGACATTCGTATTCGTATTGCAGGAATGCTTGTGGTTTTAAATAAAGATCAAAAACATATTCAACATCAGTTGCAGCAAGAGAATTAACCCATTGTATCCATCTTGGATGTAAATCTTTTGTATTTGGAATGCTCGCTTTTGTAAATGCTTCTAAGGCTGGTACTGGAGTTACGACAATAATGCGTTTCCCCCTGAGCTTGTACTCTTTCTTTTGCTAAAGCAGTTCAAATTGCTGTCAGAATTTTTTCTGTTGATGTAAATTTCATTCTGCTTGTGTGTACAAATGTGATTTGTATGCAATTAGTACTTTTTCACATTTGTTAAAAGTTAAGTAGGTGAATCCGCATTAACCCAGAATGATTCAGATCACTAAGTTGTGTACATTTACGCGTGTTTGTAAGTGTTTTGTTGCTAAAATGTCAAATTGAAGTGTACGCAGGATATCTGTGTGTTCCTGTGTCCAATATATTATTTTAAAATCAGGTTTGATTAATTTGTGGAGAGGTTTAACCCTTTCTGCGTAATTTAGAATGTAAGTTCTTCCAAAATTTAAGAAACCTAGAATCAACTACATTTTTCATTGTTTTTGGAGGTTGGAGCTGTGCAAACTTTTCTAAAAAGTTGGCTGCCAGGCTTTTGCCTTCACTTGAAAGCTCATATCCTAAGAAAAGGACATTGAGGTGGGCAATTCTTGATTTTTTAAAATTGAATTTGTAGCCCTCAGAGGCGAACCCCAGTATAATGGTGTTCACCGTGTTCAAGTGCCTGTCTAGGTCATCGTCGGTCAGATAGATATCATCAACATATGACAATGCCTCATCATCATAAGTTTGTAGTAGCTCTGTTACTCTTGCTGAGAATAACCCCGGGCTATTCTTGAACCGTTGAGGGAGTCGACAGAAGTGAAGGCGGGTCCCCATTATTAAGAAAGCTGTCAAATACCTACTTTCAGGTGCAATGTTTTGACAAAAGAAACAGCTAGAAATGACAAATGTGGTTTTATAATTTTTACGTACAATGTTATTCATGAATGCTGTACTGTGTGCATTTTGCACTGCAAATGTTTTAGAACAAGAGTTCAGGTGTCTGTAATCCAAAACTAGATATGTATTGTCTGGTTTGGAAACAGGAAACAGAGGATTGTTCATTAATGAGGTATTCAAGTTGATCTAAAATCTCCCTGACCAGTTTTTTTTACCTTCTTGCTTAATTGGGTACTGCATTGTGCAGTTGGTTAATTTTTTTAATGGATCTTGTGGTGAGGCGAGTCCTCATCCCATCCTACATGCTTTTTATATAATGCTGGGATTGGGCAACTGCCCATTTCCTGGCATAAGTATATTTTAAATATACTGGAACATGGTTGGAGAAGGCTGGCATAATGATGTCTTCGCCATGTGGGCACTCCCTGACAAATCCTGGAAGCCAGTCCTGTTCTGCTAGAAGTATATCATAACCCTTTGAAAGTCGCACCCAAAAGAGTGCTTTCACTTTTCTATGTATGTCTCCCTCCATCCGGAGTGTTATTTCATATAACCTATTTGGAGAACTAACCCTGGTGTCTGCAGTCTCAACTTGAATGCCTTCATTCAAGTCCACTTTCTCCAGAAGTCCCTTCAGGTTCTAGTGACCTATTGTTACTTCTGCTGCACTGTCCAGCATTGTCTGAGCCCATTCTCCGTTCTTGAGTTGTGTTCTCAGAATTCTCGGCATGTCTGATCTTCAGACCTGCTAACTATTCTTGGAGAATTGAGGTTTTGGTTTGTTTTTCTGAACGTGTTGATCGTCTTTGGACTTCACGCCTTCTTCCTTGTGGTCTGACCGCCCTCTTCTTTCGGATGTCTGTGACGATAGATAAAGACTGTACCCCAAGAGGTGCAATCTTCCAGATGTGGTGTGATCCCATTGGCAAGCAGATCGTTAAGATTCTGTGTTTCTCATACGGGCTAGTATTAGGAAATACTGCTTCGATTTGAGTAATTGTTTGAGCTATCCAGATTGGAATTTGTTCACGTTTTGTGTGCATTTTACCCATGACTGTGTGTAAAGTCTGTGGAGTGATTTTTAGCGTATTCTCCTAGTTAAAGGTTTGTTTTGGAATAGCTAATGATGAGTGTACTGTGAAAGTCCGCATGACATATTGAACTAATTGTCTGTAGATTTTGGTTAACTCATTGTGTGGAGTAAGTAATTCATCATTCGACATTTCTTTAATGTCAGGATGAGGTGTGTAGCCAGCTAAAATCGGTCATGTTGTTCCTGGTCTACCTAGTGGACCGAGCCAGGTAATGTGATTTAAATGTTTTCGGCCATGTTGTTCCTGGTGTACCTAGTGGACTGAGCCTGGTAATGTGATTTAAATGTGTTAGGGCGCCTTTAAACCAGAGAGAGCAGGTTCCTGGTATTGTGAGAGGAATTATAACATCCTCGAAAGGAATACATTCCTCAGGTGGTTCATCTTCTTTGTAGAAGTGAAACAAATGTGTTGCTGGATGTGATTCTGGGAATTCTATCTATGAGTAGAATACCTCTGTCTGATAAGATTCATGTGCCTCTATCACAAAACTGCTCTACCACCTCTTGGTGTTAGGCCATATTTTATAAGTTTTAGAGTGATGGCTCTCCTTAAATTCAGAGGAATGATTATAGCATTCTCAACGGTTTCATTAAAACCTGTATAATCAAAAGCTGCTGCGACCTCGTCGGGTACAGCCCCACCGGCTCCGGTGTTCGTCTCGTTATTAGACATTGTTTAATGAAAAATGCAGAGCAAGTTTCAAGGGAACAAAGATAAGGTGCACAATATTTTTGGAACACTGTATCCTTCAACGTTGAACAAACCAAACAGCTAATACATAGGATTTTGGTCCGACTCAGCTATGGCGGATAAAATCACTACCCACTCCAGACGTCTTATGAAGTATTATGAGTAGAGTTATATCCTGAGCTAACAGCAACAATCAGTAAAAGGTCATTTAAATAAATCACAAGGGAGATGGTCTTCGTCTCTTCAATTTATTCAGAAGATGTTCTTCTCAGGGCTATTGCTAGACTGCCGTATAATTGTTGAAAAAAAAATGGTGTCAACGTATAGTAGAAAGTGTTATCAGGATTAGAATACGGGAACCGGTTCCCGTTTACTCGTCGGATCACACAAACAGTCCGAGATAATAGTTTCTTTGGAGCTCTTCTGTGATTGTGATATTCTGTGTACGAGTCATAATTTACTGAATGAAGAGCCTCGAGCATTTTTCTAATCCTGATAACACTTTCTACTATACATTGACACAATTCTTTTCAACAATTATACGGCAGTCTAGCAATAGCCCTGAAGAAGTCTGTGGTCTATACCACCAAAGAAGAAACAAGTGTTGGCGGCTAGATTTCCTTGAGAGGAACATCTTCTGAATAAATTGAAGAGACAAAGACCATCTTCCTTGTGATTTATTTAAATGAACTTTTACTGATTGTTGCTGTTAGCTCAGAATATAACTTTCTTTTTGAATTATATGGGGTATTGAGCTTTCATTAGCCTTCCTGGTTGATGGTGGATGGCCATCACCTTATCCTTGCAGCTTGTTTGTACTGTGATCTCAGATATTGTTACAATCCTGCACAATTATCATCCAGCCATCCTCCGTTCCCTGTACTATTATGAGTAGAGGGTCTCTTAGAAAAGCACGACTGAGTTACTTCAGTATCTAGCATTAAATTAGTGCCTTACCAAACCGTAGGGCGCCATATAGTGTAGTTCCTGTAACCCTTATAGGCTCTGCGTATTGGAATAATATACACTATAGTTTTGACACAGGACTGAGGTCAGTATGTCTCTAATGAGTACATTAAACTTGATTACTTGTGTGTGCCAGCTAGCTCAGAGGTCACTAGAAACTTCTTGAATGAACAAGAAGGGATTAGTCTCGGACAACCGCATAAACATGACAACTTTGTTTCCCTTAGAATCGGAACAGTTCTTCTCAGAATCGTAGAAACAATAGATAACAGTTTCACTCAGTCAATCGTGCATGCTTTGTTTCTACAGAGTTACACAGAAATAGGTAGACAGGCGTTTCAATAAAAAGGTTTTATTGAACAGTCTTAATTCTCGTGCAAGAGATAGGAGCTGCTACAATCGTAAAACAGAATGTGAAGTATAATACGTACAGCGTTAGCAGTAAGATAAAATAATATTGCAATAGCATGGTTTGTAGCTATGACGTACATTCATAAAAATACATACATAAATAACACAGGCTAAAATGTAAATACTCATCTGGTTCTTCTAAATAGTTCTACCCCAGTGTACCTAACATAAGTGTAGTACGAGGTAAGAAGAAGGTGCTGTTTTCTAAAGTATAGCTAGCTATAGTTTAGTTTTGCCAGAGTTGCCAAGAGTCCCTCTAGGTTCTAGTCTGCTCCATACCTTAGAATGAGAAAGGTTGGAATCTCTTTCCGGGTCTCGATCTCCAACACCCTGCAAGGGGAGTCAGAAACACTGGAGCTGGATTCTCTGCGAGGAGGTTGACAGAGTCAGGTCAGTGCGTCAGGCGGGGACTCTAATTCCTTCCGAACTTGCCGTGGCGAGCCGTGTAGCCGAGCCGTGCAAGTATTCCAGCCTTGACTTGCCATGGCAAGTGAAGGTATATTTATACCTTGAAGGTGTTTAGGAATGCCAGTACTGATGTAAAAGTCGGGCAGAGGAACGTCATGAATGAACCCCTAAGGAATAGATGTTCATGCATAATAAATGAGTTCTTGGAGAAATCAATAATCCAAGCGGGGGAGTCCTAAAGGCTTAAGAGTCTGCTTTTCCAAGAACTCGTTGTGACGTGGATAGACGGGTGTAGGTGACCATGCCTGTATTTGGTTAGCATGGGAAATGCCTAAATAAGGGTTGGATTTCTATGCCTAAATAAGTGCAAAGTGAATTGTGCCTATATAAGGACATGAATCAGGAAACCTATATAAGGTATCTAAATTGACACACAACAATGTGGAGCCCAGATTCAGCTAGAAACCAGAGACCTCAGATCTCCACCTCTCCCAGATGGGTGCCCCAGCCCAGGAGTGACACATCTGTCACTACTGTCAGATCTGTTGGGGAAGGGAGAGGGGCCTGCCGCTGACCCAATCGCGGTCGGTTAACCACTGCTGCAGGTCTTTTGTAGTGCCCTTCGTGATCTGGACCATGCAGGAGGCATGCTACTGAAGCTGCACAAACTGAAACTTCAAATCCCACTGCAGAGCCTGCAAATGCCAGAAGGCTTGTATCACAAGCAGGATGCAGGCGACAATGGGGCCCAGTAGCCTCAGAGTCGGTCTCACCAAAATCTAGTGGAGAGGCTGAAACATCAGTATCATAGCCTGAATATCCTGGACTCGCCGTCAGGGAGAATAAGCCAGAAACTGCAGTGTCTAGAACAGCTCTCATGAAAGGGAGAATGTGAAAAGGGTTCAGGTGTGAGCTCTGCAGATTGATAGTTAACCGTAGTTTGGAGGTAAAAAAAATGACTGCCTGGGACGAAACCGCCTCCGACAGCCAGTGGTCGAGATAGGGGAAGACTGGAAACCCTGATTGCAGATGAGCTGCAACCACCGCCATCACCTTGGTTAACATTAGAGGGGTACTGGTAAAGCCAAAGGGGTGCACGGTGAACTGAAAGTGCTTGTAGCCTTCCATAAACCACAGGGAACATCTGTGGGCAAGCAGGATGAGAATGTGGAAGTAGACGTCCTGCAAGTCCAACGCTATCATCCAATCTCCCAGGTCCAGGGCAGACAGGACTTGAGCAAGTGTGAGCATTTTCAATTTCTTCTTTTTACACGAAGAACTGGAGAGGGTGCATGTTCTCTGATAGGACAGAGGCCTCCGTCCTTCTTGGGCACCAGAAAGTAGTGGGAGTAGAAGCCAAGACCTACTTCTGATGCCAGCACCCTCTCTATAGTTCCCTTGGCAGAGTAAGGAGATATAGTCCTTTGTCAGCTGTGGCATGGGTGGAAAGGTAGTTACAAAGGGGAGTAACCCCTTCGGACAATCTGGAGAACTCCGTGTTTAGATCTTATTGCTCTATACTGGTGCAGATGAAGGTGTATCCTGCCTCCCACTGGGTGCCCATGATGGTCGGTGAGAAACTAAAGAAGCTTGGTGGATGTGGCTGCCGAGACAGTGGTGAACTGGCCTGACCTCCAGCTCCTTGTCCCACAGGGTGTGTGTGTCCCACAGGGTCTGTGGGTACTGCCTTCTTGGCCACGCAGGGGCTGGGAAGCCTACACAGTGTGCTGGATGGGTGGGTAGATATGCAATTGGAAGCCCTTTCTCTGGCCACGAAAGCAGCAAAAGGCGGTCTGGGGCTGGTGAGGGGCCATGGAAAGGTCTCAAGACATGGCCGTAACTCTGCTGTCCTTGAAGTGCTCTAGTGTTGAGTCTGCCTTATCTCCAAAGAGACAGGAGCCATCAAAGGGCAAGTCCCGAAGCGAGGCTAGACATCCCCTGAAAAACCAGTGGTTCACAACCAGGCGTAGCGCCTAAGGGTCACTGATGCAGAAACGGTTTTGCCCAGTGAGTATGTCGTATCCAGCCCACATCGTATGGCAAAGTTATCAGAGTCCCTCCAGGCAGCAATAGCTTGGGAGAGTATGGCTCGGGCCTCTTCAGAGACCATAGGCAGCACCTGCACAACTGTGTCCCAGAGCAAGAGGTTCAAAGGGCATGCAGTGTTCACCGACCGTAGTGCCAAGCTGGAGGAAGACAACATCATCTTCTCGAAGGTATCCAGCCTCTGGTTCCCTGTCCGGTGGAGTGGTAGTTTGGAAGTGGAGGCTTAAACCACCAAGTTCTATAGGGGGAAGTGTCTTGTGAGGAAGTTGGGCTCTAATGGGGCAGGGAGATGCCAGCAGGCAACTGTCCTATCCTTTGCAGGACTTGGACCAGTCCCCGAATACGACATCAGTGAGGGCCTTCTTTGAAGGAGAGAAGCAGTTCAGAAGGACTGACTCCTGGCTGAAGCACCTCCATCAGACGCAGCACAATTGGCTCCATGTTGGAGTCAGGGATAAGAATGGTGCGGCGGTGCCAATGGGCATGAGGGACATCGGCAGTGGGACCTGAGCTAGGAAGGTCGAGGTGGCTAGACTAACATCGGTCTAGATCCTTCCATGGACTGATGGGGACCGACTGGCGCTGGGAGCAAAACCACAGGTGAAAAACCAGTAGTGGCCCCTCCTGACCCCTGCGGGGCCCGAGAGCATGTCAGCAGGATTGGTCACCCAAATATGAGGTGCATGGAGTCCGGTGAGGGTCAATCCGGCGACAGGAAACTCGGGGAGGTGCAAAGACGGCCCAGGCTCAACCATGGAGCCAGTCCTTAAATTTTGAAGTTCTCTTGTCTTGGACGACCTCAACAGACATGGCAAAGTTGAAGACCTGTTCAATTCCTTGTTTTTCTACTTTTTGTGGGACTTACCCAAACGTCCAGACGACTTCTACAGCAGCGATGAATGATGGCTCGCGACCGATCCCAGAATCGTCCTCTTGCCCGATCGAGTGTGGTATGTTGAGCGGCAAGAAGCTTGAGGGACCGCTCCCTCAAGGTCTTGGGGTGCATGGCGCAGCCATGGACGCATGTCTTGGCATCGTGGTCGCACTCAAGACACCTGAGGCAGATGAGGTGTGGGTTTGTCACTGACATTTGCAGGGGACAGTAGCCACATGACTTAAAACCAGTCTTCCTTGTTGACGTCCCTGCTACACCAAGAGACAATGTCTCTAAAATCTTCCACAAACGCTCAAAAAAGGTCAGTCAAAAAATGACTGGTAGTAGCTCTTCTCTGGTTCTGCACTGACTGGCGCAGAAAGAACAAACATCAGCGAACTGGGGTTGCGCCTATAAAAGCACCGTGCACGTCACTTCTCACATGGATGACAACACGTGAAGCCGAACAACGCCACCAACTGGCGCGCAGGGGTACTGCTCGAAATAATTTCCAGATCCAGTCTGTCGCCTGGGCATAATTCGAAAGTAAGGGATCTGCGGCTATTAGTCTCTATAGGATAAGCATGGGTTTACGGGTTTCAGCAGGATCACCGAAAGCAGGGTAGAATAGGGCACACATAATATTTCCATATTTCCTCAGTATGTTCAGAACAGTGCCAAAAAGGTCAAACATAGTAGCGAACCAGTGATAATGGACTTGGTCGGCATGCTATATAAAATTTAAACAAATGCACAATCAACTTTTCATGTTAATATAAAGGCAGCAAAAATAGGAATCATTGAACCTACCTGGTGATAGTGCTAACTGCAAAGAGAGATGGAGGTTGGGTTTCATGCATGAGGAGTTTCAAGTAGACACTGCTCTGGTCTCGTGCAACTGCTACTACTGGATCAGCCTGTCCTTGGTCACAATTAAAAAAGAGCTTTGGAATAAGTCTAAAAATCAAACACAGAAATTGAAAATTGGTCACAAGTTGCTTCTTGCAATGCAAATACATATGCATAACACATCTCCACAGAGGTTAACCTCACCTATGACATTCTAACCAGCTCTCTCCACATACAGCACTAGTGATCTTTTATCAACTTCACACCAATGTGAGATAAACACTAAAGTAGTAGTGAGGAATGTCATCCCATGTTTGTAAAACATTGTGGGACCTTATACAGTAAAGAGCAACCAACAGAAATGTCCCAAATCTAATGTAGGTACTGCTGCTAACCTAAATGAACAATCCACTAAAGTTCAACCTACAGACAAGAGTGATTAATTTTCACAACAGTCACCTAGGGCACTATATATCTCGCTTATAAGCAGCCCACCACAACAGTGAGGATGGAGGACAACTAAAATGGCTCATATAAACTGCTCCTACAGCTGGGCTTCAATCTTCGGAGTCCATGTTTGTGATTAAAAAAATGTTAACATATTATGATATTGTATTACCGTAGATCTTGAGCAATGAATCAAATTAGACTAAACTGTTCAGTTTCTCAGTGAAATGCTCCTTTGAGCCTTGAGAAACTAAGGCAGTGATCTATTTGTTACTGGTATACCAACTTGGAGTTGTGTTTTCTAGGAAGTATGTGAAACATAGGGCAGTTTCTCCAGCATCAAAGTAAGAAGATATTTAGTACTAAAGTATGAGACCTGAAAGGCCAATAAGATGAGAACACACATGGTTCTTCGTGATCGAGATAATACATAATTTATTTGAGCAGGTTCTCTACTTATGTGGGAAGGTCTCAGAGCGGAAGCCTTTGAAGGAGATGCTCGGTTCCAGAAAGGCTGAAACTTGGATCCTCTCTACACGTTATAGGATTGGGAACCCAGGCGATGAATCAGTAATTGTTAAGTTATCTTTCCCAATAATTCTAAGATGGGATTTATTTGATCACTTTTCAATTTTAGCTATGTAATTAGGTCTCTCACTTGTCAGCATGGACTGACTTAGTTTGCATGCAGAATTACACAAGGCTTGCCTTGGTCACAGACTCTAGGCCTAGTAACTTTGTGCACTGTAAAAACTATAACAAGCAGCAAAGGTGCTCTGTAAAGCACAGGTATGTTGCATTTCTTTCATTCCAAAAGGAGTTCTTATTTTCTACGACTAACGGGGAGCCGTTGGGGCCCTTCCCATAACAGAGTACAACATGCTTCTTAGCTGCATTTCCGTTTATTGACCGTCCAGGTGAGGACCCACAGAGACACATGTAAGGTATGAAAGATAAACTTTCCCAAAACGCACCACAAAATGTTTAGGATCTAAGACCAGACTTAGTCAAGTAATAAGCAAGACTTAATAAAACCAGTCTGTTATTAAAATGTCTCACCACCTGTTCTTATCGGGACACAGTGGTCTTTGACTAAACCCTACATCATGTCACTTACCACATATCTGTGCTACATATTTGCACTGAGTTCTCCATTGCCTTTACATGTGTTCACCTCATGTATTATAATATTAAATTTGTGAATTACATTTGTTTCATTCTTTATCTAGCCCCGTGCCAATGTCAGCATCATTCACTGTGCCTGAAAAACACATTGTTGTTAATGTCAGTACCGTTAATTTTATTTCTATTGGGCAATCATTTAGTGAAATCAATGTTTCAGGTACATTGTAGGTTGAAGTTCCATTTCAAATAGTTTAGCCTCGTTTTTGCTTTCAAATTTAAATGCTGGACCATAATTTCCAATTCTAGCACAGGTGAGCATAGGTTTTGTCGCAGAAGCAAGTCTTTCAGTACTATTTGTTGGTTATGGCAGCATTAATGAATTGATGGACTATGTCTTCAAACTCCTTCCGAGTGAGTACAAATTTAAATATCGCAGCAGGGAGCAGACTATCTGAGAACCCAAGGGTTTACACGGATTAAAATGCACGTCTAATGTTTCATCACCCTGTAAATATGTTTAAAAGTGTGCTAAGGATTTTTGGGATGCGTCTACAGGAATCATGAGCCTTGGCTCGATTAAGAATTGACAATACTACACAATGCTATGTCAGAATATATTGTTTACTTTCTTGGAAGAAGAAATGGGGTGGAACTTCACAGGGCTGTAAGAAAGGTTTAGGTGATAGGCAATAGGGCCTAGACCCAGAACGAGGATCCAGTCCAAGACTTCCCACCAGGTATGAATAAAAAAAATAGTCTTTTGCTGCTCAACTGGCATTGAAATCATCTTGTGTGTCCTTTCTAAATAAGTGTCACAACTCTGCAAGAGTTTGTTAATCAAGTATGAATCATAGAGAAAACTCAGAAAAAATATGTCATTCAGCGTAAAAAAAGAAGGACAACAGGGGAGTGCTCAGGGATCTTTTGCACAGTGCTAAAGAATGTTTCTGTATTGAAAACCAGCAAACGGAGATGCGTCACTCTGTGGAATTTAGGCCCCACAACTGCAGTAGGGTTCTCTGTTAATTTGTTTTTGTTGTTGTAGAGATCATTTTCTAGATTTTATCAGAACCAGGGAGATTCCATGATGGACAGTTCAAGAGCACAGAAGGAAACAGAAAGTATTACAGTTCTATCAATCAATTGATGTGGTTCCCTCCAAAATAGTTATGATGTATATAACGGTCACACATCAGTTAAATCAACTCTACACAGAGCCACAAATAGTGTATTTAAAACCAACTATTTTACGACAATGTACTTAGGATGAGTTACTAACTACAAAGGTACATAATATGGTTAATTGGACTGTAGGGTTCTAGGTTCAGTTCAAATGTTTATTTTCTAGCCCATAGATGAAATGTTAACATAAAAAACATACAAGTGATAGAAGGGTTCTATGGTGTTGGACCTATTATCACAAAAAATACCTTGCTAAGGATGTTGCAGCAACGTGTCGCACCCGGGGATCTTCATCACCAAGAAGATATAGAATCACATTATTAAGAACTCGATCCTGGATTTTCAGTAACTGCAATAATCAAACATGGAAAATTAAATTTGCAGGAGCAATATTGAAATCATGCAACACATCTTACATCTGCAAGAAATATGGTAACTCTTTTTTTTTGATAATCAACTTTATTGGTTTTATTGGTAACAGATAAATTCATTGGTAGCAGATCAAGCACCTTAAGAAGATGAAATACAATCGCGGATAGCCGACACAAAACATTGAAGCCCCAAATGGAGAGTGAGACATTCACATATTACTAAGCATGTACAAGCTTTAGTCGGAGCCTAACGCAGGTAACAAATTGAACCATTTACCCCACACTTTACCGAAGAGTTCGGGACAGCCCCTGGCCTCGAAGAGGGGCTCCTCCTGAGCTCCACACCAATCCACCCCTCTTTTCCATTTCCGCACAGTGGGCGAAATATGGTAACTCTTATCCTGAAATATACATGCTTTCAATGTAAACTATCCACCCATTTTCTCCAAATAATAGTTAGTTAGACTATTGCTGAGTTCAGGATAAATAATACTATAATAATTGAGTTGCTGTAGCTGCCTATCAGACAGTAAGAGTATTTTGATAGCCACTCTTTTTTTCCTGCAGCTCTTGCCATCTTAGAAATGCACTAGCACCCAAAATTGAGGAACATAAAACACTTTAAAAATCTCAAAACAGAAGTGGACCCAAACAACTCAACTGCATCGCTTGAAGTCACCAAGTAACTTAAGGGACGCCACAGACAACGTTACTGGTATATATATGCATGCACAGGCCATCAGTTGAAAAATACTTTCCCACCAACAACATTTTAAAGAACTACAGTATCCTTCACAAACATTTTTACAGCCAGTAGGTAACAAATTAAGTAAGGTAAGTGTTTTTTTCTGCTTAAAGGTCCTAAAAAAGCCAGGTTCCCAAAATCTCCACAAAAACATCATGTAACCAAAGCATGGATGGTGAGGCCGAAGTGTAAGCATCAAATACTATGCTATGTAAACACAAAGTGATGCTCAAGTGAATGTCTTACAAACCTGTTGCTGCGACACATCTTTGAATAGAACAGCAGTAGTCACTAATTAATGGTGAAATGTTGTGAAAATGCTATGAAGCAACAGTATAAGTTTCCAAAACACCTCTTAACATGTTGCTATGCAGGTCACTGTCCAACATAATACGCTCCGTTTAGCGATGCTTTAGACACTTCTTTTCAATGGATGGGCACTTGACCAAGTATTTTACGCTGCTAACTCATGAATGTACAGTAGCTGAGCACAGTGCAAAGGTGCGAGTCACATACTATTCCTTAGCACTCCAAGGCTAAAAAATGCTACACTGAAGCACTTCAGAAAGATAAGGGAGTTTAAGATGAAAGAACAGATGAACTACAGTGGTTCTTCTATAATGCACAAAGGTAACTTACTTGAAATGCAGACAGATTGGCAACTCAAAAGTCATGTTTCAAGTCAAAGACTTTAAAGCACATCGATAGAAACTTAAATGTAGATCTTCAAGTACGGGGTAAAAAAAAAATAGTCAAAGCAAAAGGGATTGTCAAGTATGTCCAAAACATATATATCATATATATTTGGTTTACTTTTATTTATATTATTAACATTTTATTTATTACCATTTAGCCTTTTCTTGGGAAAAATAAAGTGACATTCGAAACATTAGAGAGCCAGAAAAGTAGAGGATAAAACTGTCTTTTATCTTATCATTAACATGAGTTGATCAATTTTGGTAACCCCATTCACTAATGTCTAGACCAGAGGCATGAATATATCTACACATATATCCTCTCTGACAAAGTTATGATCAAAGTACCACGTCTGCTCTTAAGTCTTGCCAGTTACAGAAGACTGATCTGGTGACCTGTGTTCAGACAAAGAGGGAATACGGAGTAGGTACAAAATAAATGTCAGGGGTTATCCCCTCTGAACGATTTGTAATACCCATCAATCCAACGTGGTGGACTTCCAGTGGGGAGGGAAAATTGGATAATGTTCTTGTGTGGCTCTAGAAGGGAAAATCAGAGATGACTGGCGATCAGTGCAGTAGGGGAGTAAAAGGAACATGACTGCTGTCCCTACTGATGTGAAAGGCCTCAGTGACCCTTGGGGCCATGAAAAGTCTGGCCTGACAGCTGCACAGAAAGAGGGAGCTGTTAGTGTCTGCATTTCAGGCCTCATGACTAGCCCCTGAATTGACTGTACTGTTGCTGAAACTGGTGGGTCAGGAAGAGCAACCCTAGTGAGTAGGCCACAGTACAGCAGTCCTTAAAGTATCCCTGTGTAGAGTTGGCCTTCTCCCCAAAAATTGTAGATGCAACAAAGGGCATGCCCATTACAGATGCCTGGACATCCCCTGAAAATCTGTGTCACACATCCAAGTATGGCATTTATCCACTACATTGAGCCAATGGCGCAACCCATACAATCCATGGTATCAAGGCCAGCATGCAACATATCCTATGCCCCTACCCATTCTGAATGGTTTAAGAAAGTTTTGCTCTGAGGTCCTCTTGAATGGAGCTCGCTGAATCTGTCCCATAAACAATGGGTGTATTTAATCAAGAGGCAGATTCGGTTCAGAGTATGCAAGGTTAAAGTGGCTGACGACAACTTCCTTTTGTTTCCTAAAAACATCAATGTGTTTAGTTTCCCTGTCTGGAGGACGGGATGGAAAAACATCTGAAGCCATCATAATGGCTGGCACATTCCTGATAAATAGGCTTTATTGCCATCAGGTGCGGAGTGAGAAATGTATAGTCATCAGCAGCCAGTCTACATCGCTTAGCCACAGGTCACCCTGATGGAGTCGGCAGTTGTAGGTCAAGATCTCCCTTGCCCTGCATTCAACTACAAAATAACCACTTTCTTCCATTGGTGGACAGGTAGAGTATCCAGCTACGTTTCTGGGGGTATCCAACCCACATTCTGCAGATCTAAAGAAGTCCTCCATCTGTAGAAAGAGGAGTGAGTATGTTGTCCACCCCATTACTATTGCCAGTGTCATGGGGGACATTGTGTAAGCCTTGGTCCACTCCCAAATCACAGATGAACAGGACTTCCAGCCTCTAACAGTACTGGTGTTGGGTAAGATGCTGGGCCTCAGGTTTAATTGTTATTGGGAGAGCCTTAACAATTTCACAGTGTGACATAGACCTGGTGTGGGCTGACGTCGGAGACTGGCATCAAGGCTTGGTCCAGTATGGGTACAAGTGAAGTTGTGGTAGCGCCAGCACAGAAGGATTCAGCAGTCAGCTCCAGGGAAGAATTTCCCGGCAGAAGAGCAACTGGAGGCCACTATAGTTCGATGGTACCTGAAGGTGTCCGGGAGGGAGAGAGAAGCATCTTAAAAATCTTCAACATGGCCTTTTTAAAGCTCTCAAGCTGACGCAGGGTCGACGACAGCCCGGGGAATTTATGACATGCTAGGACCAATTGAGGAGAAGGCTAGGAGCCAGTAGATGCTGGGGGGAATGGGCCCTTTGAGTGCTGACGGTGTGGTGTCTTCTCTAACTTTGAGAGTGGGGAACGGTTGAATCCCGCATGGTTTTCTTAAACTTGCAAAACACGTTGGATTTCGACTTACCTGAAGACTTTGGGTGAAATCAAGATTAAGTGTGGGATCACCTTTGTATTCCGGAGTGAGACTGATTTGGATCGGCAGAGGGAAAGCTACTTCTAGCATAAGCTCTTCTTATGTTCCAGGACATATAACTTTAATTCCCATTCTCTGATCGCCGTTAAGAGGAATCTGGGTGCAATTCTCACACAAATGAGTGATAATCAAAGTTCAGGCACGAGAGACACAAGTTGTGGGGGTCCGTGATCAACATCAGTTTACAGCAGTCATGACATGTCTTAAACACTGTAATTTCGTTTTTGAATTTTTTGGTAAGGGGGGTATTTCTATGCAAGCAAACTCTCTGAAAAACTTTTGGAGTTGAAGGAACACCGAAATGTTCAGAGCAGAGTTCCAGATCTGCATTGAAGTGCGCAGAAAGAAAGGAACTAGCGTTAGAGCACGTGGATGGCGTCTATACCCATCTCTGCATCATAACTTTTAAGGTGGTGCAAGGTCACCTCGAAGCCTAACAGTGACAACTAGCAGCAGCCGAGCGCCGCCACCTGCCACCACCAGTAAATAATACAATAATAAAATGGGTTTTAAACACGTTTTATTATCGTTTTATTTGAATTCCCTGTACCCCGCCCCCAGGACTCTGACGAGTCTTGGGAGCGGGTCGAGGGGTTGACACTGCTGGTGGGGGAATGATGGGCACTCCCTTCACTGCGCATGAGGTGTTTGGCCAGCCCTCATGGGCAGTGAAGCTCTCTCCAGCCTCAGCTGTGTGCTGGGGCTGGAGAGAGCAGCCTCCCAGTCTGACTGGAAGCGCAAGTTGCCAACGCTCAGGCCAATCCTGAAGCTGCTCTCCTGCTAGAGCAGCTTCAGGATTGGCTGCAAGGCAGGCTGAAAGCCTGCGCCCACAGCCAGAAGTAGGAAGAGCCAATGCACGGGAGATGGCGGCGGCAGCAGCGTTAAGTGTATTCTAATTTTATTTTTTCCACCCAAACCTTCCCCTCCTTCCTACCCCCTCCTCCCCACACCCCACCTCACTCCTCTGCCCCCCTCCCCACTTGGCAGGGGACAAGCCGCTACTGCCTAGCAGTGTGCAGGAGCTGCTGCTTCAAACTCTCCAGATCCAGTCTGACTCCTGCAAATATCCCAAAGAGGAGGAATCTCCGGTTAGAAGTATCCATCAAAAAACGTTTTCGTATTTACATTTTGCGTCAAATGATCCAACCATCTTATTTTTTATGCATTGTGAACACTGTAGGTGTAGCATGCAAAATTCTCATTCCTCGAGTTTTCTTCATACAGGAAGTGGAACACTGCTATTTGGGGATGAAGGCTGCTCTCTATTCTAGGACTTATATTGAAAGCCATGCATTAATGGAAGTCAGACGGACTGAGTATAATATAGTTAATTACACTATTAATGCCCACTAAAGTGTGGGCATTTTATGGTGGCTGATCTTCCAAGAATCTTCCATTCAATGCTTTTAGTCTCATGTTGATTAAAAACCAGAAAGCTCATCTTGTCTTGAGTGGTGATATGTTAACAATGGAATATCGTTTGGACCTGATAGTTGTCACATTCTGCAATGGTTTTACAGACGGTTTGCTGCAAAAAGAGGTTATAGTTAAAGTCTCCTGTTATTATAAGGCATGCTAAAAAAATGGATGGCAGAAACTAAAAGTTACATTTTTTGGGGTCAATCATCTTCTTATTAATAATGTGCAACCACAGAAAGGCAGTACATCTCATCGTCAGCTCCCTCATTCCTCCCCATTGCTATTAGGTACACAGTGTCTTAATACTTGGGAGTATCAACATTATAACAGCTGTCACCGACTTTCACCCTCTGTCCGCACATCAGATTTCAAAACTTATATAACAACGCTACCCCTCCAACATGCCCCCCTACTCTATAGTGGAGAAGCCCGATCTATCGCTATTAGAAAACTGTGCTATGAGCAAGGTGGGTGATGGAGCGGGGACACTCTCGGGAGGGTATCGCTAGAAGGGGTGCGGTTAGTCACATCCCGTGGGCAGGCCCACATGAATTCTAGGGCTTGAACAGATGTAAGTCTCTCATCTTGGGTGGACACACCGCCACCGGCAGGCCTTTGGTGAGAAAAGGCACCAATGGGCGCCATCTATATTCAAAGTTCATGTAGTCATCTCTAAAAATGTCTGCCATTAGTTCCATGGTGAGCATCTTGCATAGACAGGAGTGCCACTGAGCCTGGACTGGTGCTGTTTTCTTCTTCCAAGAGGTAGTGATAGCCTTTTTAGCTGCCCCCAGGCATGCCCACATGAACAACCTATCAGCTCTAGTTTGACATTTCAAGGCCGGATCTCTGAGGCCTAGAAGAACCATGTCTGCTGAAGTTGGGATAGGGTATCCTAACATCTCTTTCATTTCGGCCAATATCTCTTTCCAGAACGGTCTGATAAATGGGCAGTCCCACCAGATGTGGCCAAAATCCCCTAGGAAACCACACCCCCTCCGAATATGACTCGTTACAATGCAAGTCATCACATTGCGTGCCATTACAAAGCGGTCGTTACAACAACCGCGTTATTACCATGCAATGCCATTACCACGCAAGTCATTACATCGACTTGCAGTAGATGGCGCGCTGACATTAGAAATGTATAAATAACTATTCCAACTCCAGCCTACGTAACAGTAGGGAAGGTGTTGGAATAGTTAACTATATAATTCCTAATGTTAGCGGGCCATCTATTGCAAGTCGATGTAATGACTTGCGTAGTAATGGCTTTGTGTGGTAACAACGCGGTCGTTGTAACGACTGAGTTGTAATGGATCGCGGTGTGATGACCGCGATATAAAGGTCGTCTCCCACCTGCTCCAGCACAGGTCTGAGGTAAAATTTGTTTAAGCTTGGTGGGGACAAGGTACCAGTCAAAAAGGATCTTGTAGTGCGCTTCCCTTAGATCAAGTGAGTGGTTGTCACTTCCCTACCCAATGTAAGTTCCCAAAATTGGGAGTAGCGTGGCTTTGGGGCATGCGTTTGTGGAGACCAGGAGACTGTACAGGAAAGAGATCACTCCCCTCATGGAACCCACCCTTCTGATGAAGGACTCTCTTGGTGTCTGCTCTCATGTGGCGGCCTCCCTGATAGGGGGGTGTAGTGCCCAGTGTTTGAGTTGGAGGTAGCGGAAGTGTTCAGAAGATGGAAGGAGGAAATACCTTTGCCAATGTTCAAATGTGAGGATGTCATGATTATGGAACAAATCTGAGAGCACCAGGCATCCCTCACCCCTCCAAGCGAACAGCCCTGCCCGCACAGCCGGGGGAAATTCAGGATTAAAGTGTATCGGAGTATACAGGAAAGGGAATGTCATTCAACCCAGACGCCTAGTCACGTCATCACATAGTTCAAGGGTAGTCCGAGTGGATGTGCTCAGGTAGGCATTGAGCGGTCTATCTTTCTTAGGCTTCCACAGAACATCCCAAATTGTCCTTCCCACTATTGCCCGGTCCATGTGGAGCCAGTGCTTGTCCGACTCTCTCATGGACCATTCCGCCGCCACCCTCAATTGTGCGGCCTTGTAGTATAGGCCAAAATCCAGTAATGCCACCCCTCCCTCACTCCTAGGTCGTTTTAACACGTGGAACGGCAGCCGAGCTCTGCCATTTTGCCATACATAGCTCGCGATGAGGGACCGTTACCCCGGAAGGAAGTACCTCTCCAGATCTATCGGCAGCGCCTGAAACAAATAGAGGAGTTTAGGCATAACCGACATCTTGACTGTGTGTATACGCCCCATCCATGACACAAACAGAGGTTTCCACCGCTTAAGATCCTGTTGGATCTGGAGCAGCAGGACGGGAAAGTTGGCCCGAAATAGTCCCTCTAAATGCAGCGTAATCTGGATCCCCAGAAACACGAGTTTTTTGTTTAGCCCATTAAACGGGCCCTCCCTCTGTATAAAAGTCTTCTCCCTTTCTTATAAATTCAGGTTTAGTATGGAAGACTTAGCCAGGTTGACTTGGAAACCCGCCACCTTTTCAATATCCCGCAGCTCATCCTGAAGGGCTCGTAGGGAGGAGCGTGGAGAGGAGAGAATCATCAGGATATCGTCCTCCAAAAAGCGACAACTTGTGGTCTTCTCCCCCAAATCTAATTCCCTTGATTTCCGGCTCTGCCCTGATCTGGGCCACCAGCGGCTCGATACTCAGGGCAAACAGCATGGGGGACAGTGGGCACCCCTACCGTGTTCCCTGACCCAGGGCAAATGGCCTCAAGTTCCTCAAATACAAAGCCTTTCAGTGTGAGGAAGAGAAAGGACAAATCCACTCTTTCAAAGGCTTTTCCAGCATCTAGCCTTAACAAAAGGGCCGGAGTCTTGAATTTGATGACTTTTTCTATAAGATGCAGTGTCCTGCGAATAATATCATGTGTTTGCCTCCCCTTTATAAAACCCAATTGATTTGAGTGAATTATATCAGGCATCAGGTTCTCCAGTCTGGCCGCCAAGATTGCTGAATATAATTTGGCATTCTAGTTCAAGAATGCAATTGGCCTATAGGAGGTGCAATGCTGTGGGTCCTTCCCAGGTTTGGGAATCATCGTAATCACAGCCTCCATCAGGGATACAACACCTGTTGGCCCTCGGCTATTGCTTTAAAGAGTGAGATCAGGTGGGGAACGATCTCTGGAGCATACGTTTTAAAAAAGTAGGCCGTCAACCCGTTCGTGCCTGGGGACCTATGAGGTTTTAAGGCTACGATTGCCTGTCTCACTTCCTCCTCAGAGATTGAGAGGTCCAGCCGTTCGTTCCAGGATGGAGGAACTCGGGGCAATGTGAGAGAGTCCAAGTATCTGAGCTGGGTGTTAGTTTCTATGGGGTTCGCCATATAGAAGTCCCCAAAGATGCTTGCCTTGTCAGGATCTGAGTATTCTAGCCCTCCCTGCTAATTCCTCCTATATATTCCTTTTCTCTTTTTCCCCGAAGTTGCAGAGCCAAGTGCAAACCCAGTGGAGAAGTGTGGGCCAATGGTTAGAGCGGCAGACCCTGATGCAGAGGTCTAACCCAGGACCAGGGTTCAATTCCCCGCCTCGGCGGGTCTTGGGCTCAAAATTCCACGGACCTGATAATTCTCGCCTCGGTGCCTAGTCCAATCATGGAGTCCCACTCTGCAACTCTGGGCAATAGCTTGCTTAATCTCCACAACGGCCCCCACAACGCTAAGGATGCCTGGCCTCCACCTTAGGGGTGCCCAGGAGTGGACACCTCACAGGGAAAGCCAGGATGGGTTCCACAGCGGTATTCGTACAAGCGCCTTGAGACCCTTGCGGGTGAGTAGTGCGCTATACAAGTATCAATTTACATTACATTTACATTTACACCTTGATCCCCATGAAATATGCGGCACGCAACATATTTGTTCCACCCTTATAAGCTACATTTTAACCACTGGCAAATGAATTGCCCATTAGAGTACCAAATTGTTAATTGACCATACGGGTGCTATCTATAGGACATCAGGATTATTATATTACTTTGAGCCGTGAGACCTCAGAAAAACGGTGGTGATTTTGAAAGTTCAATTGTATGTATGACCAGGCTTGGTCCATACACGGTCCTGCTGTACTTGAAACCTACGTTTATGCCTTGATAAAGTCTTTTAAAAAGACGAAACACGTGTCAGCAAGTCGTGTGCTGGGAGTTTTTTACGAAAATATTAATTTTGAAACAAAGGCTACTGAACAGCAAGATAATTGATGGTTCTGGATTCTCAATTTTGGACTATTATTGTTGAAATTGTCTCCAAGTGCAGTTAATGGGATTATTCATACCCATAGATGTGATATACATGCGAACGACTGAATGATGATAAGTGGTGTGCTGTTAAAGCCCTAGTTTTTCTTCTTCTCGGTCACCCGCTCTGATACCTTTCTCAGAGAGTGGTTGGCTTTGGACCTCGCGAGGTCAAATAGAACCAGCTGGAATGCCTCCTCTCCACCTACCTGGGAAGAGTGATGGCCATCTTAAGGTCAGGCACATTGAAATGCTAATGTCTCTGGTTATAGGCGACAAATCATCCATCCGGTTCGTGTCTCCTAGTGCTCTAGGGATTGCCCCGGTAAATCGGGGGTGGGTCTCTGGCTGAAGCAGGAACCCTTAGAACCTTCCTTGGCTACAAAATTATGGGAGCCATGTTGGAATCAGGCAGGACCGGGGCTCAGTATAGTTCTCCTGCTGAGATCATCTTCATGGAGCCGGTGGGGGCCGACCACCCCTGAGTCACTTGCAGGACAAACTGGTTAGTTCATGGCACCCTCACTCACCGCCGCATCGCCTCTACTCTTCACTTGCTGCTGCTCCTCATCATCATCATTCAGCTACTGGGCCGGGCCCTCCGGGGATCTCTGATCTTTCCAGCCATTGCCGAAATAAGTTCTGGGCAGCCTTCACTGTTTCCCACAGTGTGAATCTTGCCTCCAGTTTTCTCCTACTGCGTGCCCGCTTCTCCCGGTCATCACCTCAGCTTAAACACCGCCGACAAAGATGTGCGGCGCCATCTTGTCAAGCGCGGTGCCACCTTGCCCCGCGTAGCTGCTCCCAGGCTATGGCTACGCGCAGACCTTTCTGCCCCGTGGTCAGTCGTGGCTCCTATGTGAGCCCAATGCTTCAGAGTCCCGCAGGTGTAGGTTGCGACTACATCTGTGCTCTAATACCAGCTCGCACAGCTGTGTGGTGACGGAGCAGTTACGGATCATGTCCGATCAGGCATCTTGCCTAGCCACGCCCCCCTAAAAGTTAAATATTTTGATAGAAATAAGTCCAGCTTATTTCAAGGCAGGTTACAAATAAATATTGATGATCAATATTCACTTTACCGGCAACTAGTAAATTTCGGCAGCCAGAATATGGATTGAAGTGCTAGTATTAGTTTGGCAGACCAATGAACTATTGATCATTGTTGCTCAATCGCCACTTTGGTGGATTTAACCACGTAGTCTAGCCAATTTCCTAAATGATCTCCAATTGGACAGTGTTCCAAGTCTCTTGAAGGCATCGGACTTGCGCAAGCTGTTAAGTCCCTTTGTCCCCAGCTACATCAATGTGTTTTCTTAACCTGGCAGTATTTTATGGAAGTATACTAAAATAATTTTTGATTTTGGTGGGGGGACAGAGAGGGGAGCTATGCTATTTGAATGCAGACCTTAAAGTGTGCTGATGCTCGTGTCCCGCATAGGGTGGAAAGAAAAGTTATTAGGCAAGGTGACAAGTAAATACATTAGTGAGCGAGTCTCCTTCAAATTCGTTGTTTACCCGCTGGTTAGCAACCATTTAGAATTTGATTGATTTAGTCACTACAATTTAAAAAAAATCAGATTCTTTTAGTGTTATGTTCTTGTGCCCCATTACGTTTGTCTACCAAGAATTTCTGGTAGTGCATGGGTTATTCCAATCTTGCAATAGAAACATGTTTTCTCTTCTAAAAAGAAATGGATATTTCAGGAGGGTGACTTTAGTCACTGCTGTAGCAGCATTGTTTTATATAACCAGATATTGCTACAATGAAGATGTTTTACGCATGTGATACATGTTACTTTGCTGAAGTCAGAATGTTGAGAATGAATACATTTAAATTCCTGTTATATCACTCAAATTAATTTCTTTGAAAAGGTAAAAATGTCTTAATAATCAAATAATATTTGCTCTATTAAGGATTTTGTGATAACTGTCAGATTTTTACATTGGATGTAGTTTCACCAGATGAAAATAAGTGGGTGAGTATGTTAAAACACAGGGATTGAGATTGCTTTCATGCCTCGAAATTGAGTGAGTAGTTTTAACAGGAATCTGTTTAATAGTTGCAGTTTTATTTGGCTGTACATAGATTATTGTTAGGGACCAGTCTGTTACTCCAGCAGAGGAGTTGTATTCCTTGGAGTTTGGTAGGCCTCTTGCTCTAAGCAGTTCTTGTTCACCACCTTTAGGTCTCTGAATATTAGGATTTCAAGGCCTTTGGTCTACATTTCTAATTTCTGTTATCTGTAGGGGCCGATTACGATGTGGCCCTAAAAGGCTCCGACCCTGGTCGGATTCTTTACGGATGCATCATAATTGGCCGGTCAGATTCCTTTCCAACCGCCTCATTAGGATGTAGGCAGTCGGTAAGGAATCAGACCAGTCATTCAGGCTGGCTTCCACAGGGCTCGCAGAGCCCATCTGCTAGTCGGAATGCCGCAAGAAATCTCAAGGGCGGATTGCGGCATGGTTTCTATGCCGGTCTGTCCGACATGGAAAACATGCCAGAAAGAGTCTTTATGGGCCCCCCTTTGGTACATGGCCTCCGGTTGGAGGCCAAGGGGGCACCAGCAGGGCCTATGGTGACCCGCTGTTGATCCCTGCACCTTGTGTTAGGCACACGGGGTGCAGGGATGAACCGCACCTCCCATTTTACTATGGGAGCATGCATTCCAGCCGGTTTACAGCCGGAATGCATGCTCCCATAGTAAAATATAGGAATGCGACCCAACAGTGTTCGGTCGCATTCTAATGGGGCAATCGGGACTGCCAACCGGGTGTCGGTCGGTCCCATGACCGCGACGGTGTCAGGCAGAGTTATTCCGCCCAACATCATAATCAGCCCCTTAATGTAGTGCACTCTAGGTGAGTCCTTAACAAACTTTGAGTGCAGATGCATCTGACATTTGAGAGCTATGTGCAGTTGAAGGGGAGTAATCAATTCTTATGAGTGTTTCTTTCTTGATTTTATATAGTCGATTAGGACATGTATCTTTCATCTACTTGCTCGTCTTTGTTTGCCGATGAAAATTAGGTATAATATTTGTGTAGTTTAAGTAAATGTATTGTTCTTTTATTTCACCTGTCAGGCTGGCCTTACTTTTTGAGTTTTCATAGTTTGCACATCGTTTTTCAACAGTGCAAAATATAATTTAAAATGTTCATCCAAAGTTTGTGATAAATGAATACAAAGATCAAAGCAAGATTTCTATAATATTCCTTTCTTCCTGATGTCTTCTTTTAATGTAAGCATTATTAGCGTTTTTGAGATAATTCTCAAAGTATATGAATTAGAGCTCATGGCCATCCATACTGGATGGAGTCATCTCAAGTTTGTGTCATTATAACAGAGTAATGCAACAGAGTCTCCCAAATTGACAACAGCAGCTGGTTGGATATCAGTTTGAGACAGAACTGCAACACTACCATTGCTGGCTTTTGTAATCTTTCCAATGTGTTGTCTGAGATTGAATGATGCATTTCTGAGGATGATAATGGCGATGGTTGCATTTCCTTAAGATCCTCTCTGCCATAGTTTGAATCAGAGCTTATACTACGGGATGCCAAGGACAATAAGAAATCATTCAACTTACATGGAGCCAAGTGAGCATTGTTTAGTTTTTGCAATGTGTGAACACTGAAATTGATGCCGCCAAGAGAAATGGGTCAATTTTCTCTGGGTTGGCATGCTGTTTAATTTACAGTTGAGCAGGGTTATCCCTGTTTGAGGACTAATGAGCATGTCTCTCCTTGAGTTGCCTTAGTTTCAATAAGTAGCTTTGGTTAAGCCTCACCTTATGTTAATTCTGGTGAGAGGAGGTGGCGTAAGTGCCAGAGCTGCAGACTTTGGAGTTGGGGAACCAGGTTCAAGGCTTGCGTTGGCATCCTGTGATCCTGGGCAAATCAGTTAATCTGCCCATGCCTACAAAAAATGAATGTGCTCGTGTAATGTAACTGTTGCTTGTGTAAAGCGCTGCAATATTTTCAGGTTGAGTTTGCGATATATAAAATTGAACATAAAAAATGTATATCTGTGCTCTGAGCCCAAAAACGTACATCCAGATTTATTAGATCTATAGCAGCTAATTATCTGTATACAAGTGAATAGAAGCTCATTTTACTGAACTAGATCCTGTGAGAGGATCCTCATGTAAAATCACATCCGTATTTGAAGCAATTTTTCGATGCAAGGGGGAAATGAAGAGGAAAACAGCATGTTCTTGAAACTGCTAGTAGGCAAAAAATCAGGACGATGTACACACACATGGCCTTTCAAATCCAAGGAGCTCTGCACCCTTTTGTACTGAGGGCCAGCAACCTTAGATAAGTGAATGAATGAATGAATGAATGAATAAAACTTTATTTGTGGTTACTCAAAACCATTAAATAGGGCATCAAGCTATAATAAAACATTATTGTCAAGCAAAGGGAAAGAGAAAAACTTAAAATGGATAAAAAGTAAACATAATTAAAACTGCGTTCTTTAGTCCGTTTCAACGTGAACTGAAAAGTCTCGATGGATTGAGATTCATTGTTCCAGGCAAACGGCCTAGCTTTTGGGGGCCGTCAATTTATGGCGTGACAGTTGGATAAATTTGCTAAACACAGCCATATCTTTCACTGTTTCCATTGTGAATAGATGGTAGACGGCCTCCTTTATAGAACTAATGCCTTGTCTGAGTAGGATTGGCTTGAGGTAAAGATTGCGCTCAGAGAACAGTCCCGGACAACAAAATAGAATGTGTGCAAAACTTTCTTGTTTGTATTTGCATAGCCGACACTCCGAGTACCTTATCTCAGGGGACCTCATAGGGTAGAGGTCTTTAAGGGGAAGAGGGTGTAATCTGTATGCTAATATCCTGTTTACTGCTTGTTTACCCACAGCTTGGGTAAGGTGGAGTTTCAAAGTCTGTACTATCTGCGGAAGTTTTAGGGACTCGTGGAAGCCTCTTGCTTCCAATGCTTCCAGGTCAGTTGTGCGCGAGCAGAGTCGTACCTGTCTTTTTGTTGCGCTTTTAATGGCAGCGTAGTTAATCAACTCGGAATCCCAGTTGTCCACTGCAAGATTCAAAGCTTCTTTGGCGGAAGAGAGGCAGTTCGACCACGGGTTTCCTGCTTCCAGGAAAATGTTCTTTATGCTAGATTTCAGAGAGTTCTCTGGTGCCGCAGTGGTGAGGTAGAAATATTTGCTCATTGAGGCCAGTTCTTCAAGTTTTTGTTGTGTCAGGCCAAATTGGAGCCGCACTAAGGTGTTTCTGGTGCAGGTGGGTAAATTGAATAGCTTTTTGTAAGCCGAGCAGTGGATTTTTTCCAGGGCGCTAGATAGTTTTCCTGGGAAAGCCTGTTGTGCGTAGTTCAATGATGGAATTAGCTTCGCCCTTAGTACTCTTTGTATTGCTGTTGTTGTGGGGCTGACTAAGGTTGCATGCAGCTTCCCGAGGGCGTATGAGATGCGTTTCCCTTTTGCCTGTATTTTATCCAGGTGTACTCCTGGGCGCCCTGTCTCGCTGAGCCAAACTCCCAGATAATTGTATTGTTGGATTAGTCCAAAGTCAGCTTTCCTATCCTCCATTTAATCAGGTTTTTTTTCGGAAAAGGCCCAAATATTATTATTTTTGATTTGGCTGCATTCACGATCAGTTTGTTCTTTGCGTTGTAATTGCCCAGAGATGTTAGGGCTTTTTGAAGCCCGATTTTGGTATGTTCTAATAATACCAGATCATCGGCATACTGCAGTAATAGAATCTTAGTATGAACGAGCCGCGGTGTTGCTAGCGATGCTCCGATCAACGCTTTGCCCATATCTGCAGTATATAGGTTAAATAGCATCGGAGCTAAAATGCATCCTTGCTTCAGTCCGAGATAGCTATCAATTTTCTCTGTGGCTGCTGAGTTTGAGAGTTTGATTCTAACCCACGTTCTTGAGTATAATGATATGATGGCTTTTAATAGAAGAGGGTCGATGTTCCAGTTTTTCAATTTCTGCCAAAGAATAGAGCGGTCAACGCCATCGAAGGCCGCCGTATAGTCAATGATACAGGCAAAGATGGGGAGGGATTTTCGTTCCACAGCCTTGTATGTTAGATAGGAAAGTGCTATAATGTTGTCCACTGTAGAGGCTCCTGGTCTGAACCCTGTTTGGTAAAAGGGCAGAGGGCCCTCCTTGTTAACCCAGTTTGAAAGGTCCGTTAGTAAAGTACTTGCGTAGGCCTTTCCCTCAATGTCACGAAGGGCGATCATACGGTAGTTTTGAGTGTTGGATTTCGACCCTTTCTTATGAACAGGGTGCAGTAACTACCCTCGCCAGGAGTCCGGGACATTCCCCGTCATTCGACATTCGGCGTATAGCACGGTCAGATTTTCAGTCCAAAAGTCTGTATCTTGCCTGAACAAAGAACCTGGCAGGCCATTAAGACCTGGCGCCCCGTTGGGTCTGACTTTTTTTAGGATTGTGTTAACTAAGTTTTTTTCTGAAAGGGTCGGCTGCTTCATGTTTTTTGTTAGGTTGGTGGGCTTGGTCAGTTGGGTTGCGTTATCCAGGTCTATGTTTGATATAGGTGAGCTGCCTTCCTCTTTGTACAAGGTTCTCACGTGAGCTGTCCAAGTATCAGAGTCAATTGAATTCTCCCTCTGTGTGCTTCCTTGATTTAAGGTGTTGAGGTATTGCCAAAACTCTTGTGATTTGCTTGGGCTCAATAATCCAAAAATCTTTAGCCATTTTGCATCAATTTGGTCCCGTTTTGCGGCCCAAACTTGTTTCGAGTGTAATTTTGCTGTTTCTTGAAGGAGTTTTTTGTCCTGAGTTGAGCCAGTTTTCAGGTATACCCTTCGTTTGATTCGTATTTTTTTCGCACTTTCTCTGATGGCAGCAATGTAGCCAAGGTTGTACTTAGGATGTGGTTTCGTTTTATTTATTTTTCCTCCTTGTAGGTGTAGTACTAAGTTATGAGCGAGCAGGTCCCATTCTTCAATTGTTCCCCTATTTGTTTCATTTAATGTGCCATCCACCCATGCTTTTTTCCATTCCTCGAACTTGTGAATGGGAACCGTGCCCCATTTAATCCTACTCACCAAAGTATACAGTTCGACGCTATTTGTTGCTCCAATTTGGTTTAATATGTAGTGGTTGCTTGCTGTAGAGTTTAAAGCGGTTATTAAAGCAGCATGGTCACTTTCTTTGCATTGTACCACTTTGTACCCTGTCATTAGCTTCTGTAGCCGACTACTTAATAGGATATAATCAATTGTAGTGTGATTATTATACGTTGGCGGGCAGGGGCTCCTGGAATGTCCTTTAGGAGTAAGGAGTGGGCTGATGATAGCTGATAGGCAAGCAAGAGGGCGTTAAAAGCTTCCGTGGCTGGAGAATCGTTGCTTTCGGCAGACTTTACCCCAATGTTATGAGTATTGAAGTCCCCGACAATTCCATATGGGCAAATTGTAGGAGGAGGTTTTCAATGTCGGCTATTAACTGGGAAAGCTTGTCCTTGGCTCCCGGTCCATGAGGGTTATATTAAACGTTAATTAACAGTATGGTGAGAGGGCCCTCACTTGATGAGAGCCCTTTCAGGATGCCGGCCATGTATGAGTTTGATGATGTTTTTATTTCCCTAAATTGTATCTTCCGAGAGAGCCTGATGTATATTGAAATCCCTCCTGACGGTCTACCAAAAATGTTCTCCTTAACAGCTGGTTTATGATAGTCTGCGGATCCCCTTATTGATAATGGGTTAATAGCCCATGTTTCTTGCATGCAGATAATGTCCATTCCTTCGTGGAACGGGTGTATCGCCGGGTGTTGTAATAATTTTGCTATCCCTGCTACATTCCAGGACATAATAGTCGAGCTCTGTCTACCAATTATCTCCATTTTTTTATACCTGGAAACTCAGCCTGCCGGTAGAGTGATCTGTTCTTGATTGCGAGGGTGCAAGGGTTAGGAGCTGTGATTTAAGGCCCTGGGCACCCAAGACCAGTCTTCAATAGAATTATTTCGTATTGGCACTGGGTGCCTTTACCCGGGATTTTGGTGACTTTGATTAGCCCTTCACTTGTTAATTTTGTGTTTGTTCCACTATAGCTCCCGTGAAGTATGGAGAGTGTTTTTAGATGTGGATTTGATTTCTCCACAAACGGAGCCTTCCTTAGTGTATCAGGGATTCGAGAGGCGTTTGGTTGCTTCAAGTGGCAAAGTTTCAGAGGCATGGGGTATTTTGTCGCCAGTCGATCCGTGATCTTTATGCCCCAGTCTTCCAATACTTTCTTGTTTCTTTTTAGTGTGTGAGCCATATCTGGGTTGGAAAAAAGCAGTTCTGTGGGATCATTGGTGTCGCCTGGTCCTTGAGTAAGGAAGGAAACACTTTCAATGTCTGATGACTTTATGTTTTCCAGGTCTGGGACGTTGGCGAAAAGTTTTAGTGTATTACTACGATTAAGTATGTCCCATTTGCCCTGCGAGGCGTATTCCGGGTGGAGGCATAATTTCCGATCGTCCTGTTTGTAGGGAGACTGATTCTTTTGTGTTCCATTAGCAGATACGTCCTGACGATTTAGGTCGTGTAAGGGTTTCTGTGCCAAAACATTAGCATCATCCTCTGCGTGGTTTGTGATGGCTATTGGCCAGTGGTCTATCTTGTCCGTTTTTAATGTCGTGGATAATGCTTCCCTTACTCCGTGTGCTGCAGACTTAATGGAGTCTTGAGAGTCCCTTCTGCCTACGCCCTGGATAACTTCCTTTATAGAAATTTTGTTTTTACTCTGCAAGGCTTTGTCCACCGCTTTAGTCGGGAAGAGGCTCTCTGGATATGGTACATGGGATCCTGGCAAGGCGTGGCTGCCATCCCGAGTTGTCTGTTCGTCGTGTTGGTTAGACCGCTCGCTGTTCTTCGCTTCGCTTCTATCCCAAAGTTTGGGCCATTGGCCTATGCCCTTTTTTATGTGGTCACCAGTGGTTGATTCGAGATTGGTTTTGCCTGGGTTAATTGGCATGGTGACTTTTCCGTCTGGAGTTGGTGGCTTTTGGGTGGTGTTGGGCTCGAAGGAGTTCTTGCTGTAAGTAGGAGTCTCTTTAGTTTCCGGCAATAACCAGAGCCTGATTGAGCCATTCTGGTTAGAGTTGCTTTTTCTATGTTTGTTCAGCTTTTTTAGTTTTTTCTTGTTTTTCCGAGATAAATGTCCGGTGTCTAGACTTGTCACGTGCAGGGTGTTTAAGTTTGCTTGTTCTTTGGCAATGGTGCTGCACGCATCTGTAGTTGTTTCTAGCGCCCTAATTGGTTGCTCTACCTCTGTCCTTAGAGTGTCCTGCTGGAGTTCGTTGCCTTTGGAATGGATAGTCGGCTGTATTCCTGACGAAGTGTGGTCCCTGTTGATCAGCTTCGATGGGTCATTGCTCCTATGCCTGCTGGCTTCTATCTTTAGATCTTCAATGAGAGTATTCATTATCCCTGGTAGTTTTTTCAAGCTGAGCAGCACAGGGCTGCATCCGCAGTCCTGCGGTTTGGGTGTAGGTGTGATGTTTGCCTGGGCGCGGTGAATCAGGGAGTTTAGGTCTTCTAGTTTGGAATCTTTGCCTGCTATCAGTCCAGCGACTGTGTGAAGCAGGCTTATCTGGACATCCAATTTGTCGGCGTGCATTATAGCAGCATTTACCATTGAGGACAAGACATCATTAATTAGTACAAGATGATGATCCAATGTGGGTGGCTGCCACGCCGACGTATGGTCCACTCCCAGACCTTGTTGGCTGTGTCTCATGTCTTTATGATCAGGTCCGGGGCTACCTAAGTTTGGGTAGCAAGTTGCTGAAGATTGGAATGGTTCTGTGTGTACACTAAGAGCAGAAACGCTAGTTGCGCTTATCCCCTTAGTGTTGGGCGACCCTGTTGCCCAAGAATCTTCCTTCTCTCCGTTGGCCAAAGTGTCCCTTGGCAGATTGGATTGGATTGGATTGTTAAAGAGGGTGTGCTGTCTTGCCAGACGTTATTGCTAATCAGAGTCGGTATTGTTTTGGTTTGGGCTGGTGGGCCACCCAGTGCTATGATTATTTTTGGTGATAGCGGGATTGCCAGGCTCCTAGGGAGGTTGGTTCCTGAAGGATTGAAAGAGGCGGCTGTGGCCAAAGTTGTTGTGGCTTTCTCTTGGTCTGCGTCCTGGAACGCACAATTAGGCATTGTGGGGCAAAAAAAGTCTCTTATGTCTCTGTTACTAACAATGTTGATAGATGTTTTTCTATTGCTGCTGGTAAGTGAGCCTTGTCTAGTGTTAGCACGTATGAAGGTGCGGTCTGTCCTTGTGGGAGCTTGTTTGCCCGGGGTGGTACTGGTGGCGGATCTCCCGTGTGATCCGCCTCAACCTCTACCTCTACCTCTACCTCTACATCTACCTCCGCCTCCACTTCCACTTGTAATTCTTTGTAGCTGGTCCCCATGTTTGAGGCCCCTACGCCGGGGGGGGTAGAGCATTTTTTCCTTAAGGCATTTTGCTGACTTGTGAGGGCGAGGTTTCTCTTGGTGTTGCAGAAGAGTCGAGTTTCTTGTTCTCATCTTTATCTTTTCAGCCGGGAGGGGGTCCCGGGTTGAGACCTGGGCTGGGTCCCAATTACACCAGGTCGGTCCTATTTCATGCAGACCAGCACCACTCCAAAGTACGAGCCCCCACTTGTAGCTGCAAGTTTTCACAGTCGCAGGACCCCCCGCCTGCAGGGCTTGCTGGGCTCTCTCTGTGCTGGTCCGATCCTCCCCTCCTGTTCTGCCCCACAGGTCACGATTCCTGTTGCGTTGCAGGGGCTTAGCATGGGCTTAGCGTGTGTGCAAGTCGCTGCTACTCCTGTGGCACGCTGTTTTTCAGTGTGTTTGAAGTGCCACTACAACGCCTCCTTCAAGGCAATTTGCGGGGATTCCCTCCAAAGATTGAAGTCCTGGAGTGCGGTTGGTGGGCTAAGGTCGGGCAAGGTTCGAGGAAGCACTCTGCCACAGTGGGTTCTAACAAACGGGCTGGGCGGGGTTCGACGTCCCGGCCTGTAAGCCGTCGCAGCTCCACAGCTCCAACCCCTCAGCCCAAGTGCTGTGCTCCGCCCGCTCGCTCAGCCGCCGAAGGTCCTCCACGGCTCAGCTGCCCCTCACCCTCCCTTACTCGTGGTTGGGTGGCCGTGTTCAGTATACTGTTGCCGTTTTGACTTACGCCGGGGGCTATCCGAAGGCAAGGTGCAGGGTGCTTTTCAAAGCAGTTCAATGCACCTCGCAGCGCCTCGCCGCACCCTTCCTCACCTTGCCGAGTTGCCTTGCCTCGCCGCTCACCACTGCAGTCCCGGCTCGGTCTCAGTCTCGATCTCGGCTCCGGTTTTCAGAGGTGCTCTGCCAGAGTCACAGGCACGCTGCTCCTGTTTCTGCAGCTTACAGGCTCCTAATTTCGGCAATGGAGATGGTGCTTAGGCGTTTTCGGCGTTCAGGCACACTTCAGCCTGTTTTGGCGTTTCAGCTTTCAGCTTGCTCGCTTCAGCTTGCTTTGGCTGTAACTGATTGCGCTCCTCTCTGGCTCTCTGCCTTAGATAAGTGCTTTGAAATAAACTATTAATAACTATGAACTTTCAGCAGTTATTGGGCATGTTTAGAAGGACAAGTCACCCATGGTAATGTTCTTTCTGGCAGTCTAGCTGCTTATTCTTCAACTTGTGAATATTCCCCATGTGCCACACTGGATCTGGAAACTTTTCAACAATGATGGATTGACTCAAATCACTAATCCCTGAAAACTGAGCAGACAAAGTGCCCTTCACGGCGGACTTGCCTATCCAGACAATAGTGCGGTGTAAACATATGGAGAGACACCCACGTAGCTGTCTGGCAGATATCAAAGACAGGGACCCTGTATGCTAACGCTGTGGTAGCAGCTTTGGCCCTGGTGGAATGGGGCACATAGTCTGTCCAGAGGCTGCTTCTTTGCCAGTGCGTAGCAGATTCTTTTGCAGAGCATAATCCAGCGTGACGCTTCTGCGCAACCTTGCCTTTTTTCGATCCAATGATTACCATGAAGAGCTGATCGTCCACACATGGGTTTTGGTTGCGATCCATGTAGAAGAAACAAGTTACTTACCTGTAACTTTAGTTCTCCGGTATTGGTAACTTTCATAGATTCCCATAGCTTGTATCTCTATCTATCTATCTATCTATCTATATATATATATATATATATATATATATATATATATATATATATATATATATATATATATGTAGATATAGGTAGATATACCAAAAGAGGAAAAATTAGGCCTAGGCCTTATACTATTTTGTAGCCTATAGGTGTCCTTTTGTAAAAAAGACCCAAATGTAGAGCACCAACCAATTAGAACAGCCTCCCCCTGTGGAACCTTCCTGAGAAAGCTCAGAGCCTCAGATTTTCGTAGTCGTTGTATAGCCCTAATGACATATGCCAAAAAGGGGTGAGCTTTCCCAGGGGAGGTGGGTGGGCGCATGGGAATCTATGAAAGTTACCAATACTGGAGAACTAAAGTTACAGGTAAGTAACTTGTTTCTTACTCCAGTATTGGAGCTTTCATAGATTCCCATAGCTTGTATCAGAATAGATAGCAGTAGTATACTTAGCACATTTCGTATATAACATACCAATAACCTCACATAATATGTCATGAATTCACCATAATATCACAATACAGTTAAACAACAGTATAAATAACGAAATGTGAAAGAAAGGAAGGAGGGTAGAAAGGATAGCTCACCGCTCACTGGAAGAGATTTCTCAGGACCGCTTGACCAACAGCTGCATCCCCTTTAGCAGAGGAGTCCAAGCAGTAGTGCCTTGTGAAGGAATGAGGTACTGCTCCAGGTGGCCGCTCTGCAGATGTCCTTAATCGATACGAGCGAGCGGAGGAGTGCTGCGAGAGGAGGTGAGCAGCTGCAGGAGCTGCAAGTGAAGAGTGGCCCGTGAGCTTATCTCCCCCCCTTTGGATGCCGCGAGGAGCACTTCTCTCCCTTTCGGCGTGCAGCAATGGCGGGAGCCGCGAGGAGCACTTCTCTCCCTTTTAGTGCACGGCGCCTCACGCAGCGCGGGACGCGCAATCAACCAGGAGAGGCTCCTCACTGACCGTGAGGGGAACGGTCCAACTCATTGTCCCTGCACCTGTGCTCCCCGTGGCAGGGGGAACATTACACTAGCGCGCCGTGAGGAAAACGGCTTGAAAGCTTCACGGACATTTACAGGGACTACAGCCCCCAGAATCACCTCGAGTGCACGCTGATAGCGTCAATTACCGGCGACGCCAGGCTACGTCAGCGCACGGCGCGGGACGCGCAATCAACCAGGAGAGGCTCCTGAATGACCGTGAGGGGAACGGTCCAACTCATTGTCCCTGCACCTGTGCTCCCCGTAGCAGGGGGAACATTACACTTGCGCGCCGTGAGGGAAACGGCTGGAAAGCTTCACGGACATTTACAGGGACTACAGCCCCCAGAATCACCTCGGGTGCACGCTGATAGCGTCAATTACCGGCGACGCCAGGCTACATCAGCGCACGGCGCCTCACGCAGCGCGGGACGCGCAATCAATCAGGAGAGGCTCCTCACTGACCGTGAGGGGAACGGTCCAACTCATTGTCCCTGCACCTGTGCTCCCCGTAGCAGGGGGAACATTACACTAGCGCGCCGTGAGGGAAACGGCTGGAAAGCTTCACGGACATTTACAGGGACTACAGCCCCCAGAATCACCTCGGGTGCACGCTGATAGCGTTAATTACCGGCGACGCCAGGCTACATCAGCACACGGCGCCCCACGCAGCGCGGGACGCGCAATCAACCAGGAGAGGCTCCTCACTGACCGTGAGGAGAACGGTCCAACTCATTGTCCCTGCACCTGTGCTCCCCGTGGCAGGGGGAACATTACACTAGCGCGCCGTGAGGGAAACGGCTGGAAAGCTTCACGGACATTTACAGGGACTACAGCCCCCAGAATCACCTCGGGTGCACGCTGATAGCGTCAATTACCGGCGAGGCCAGGCTACATCAGCGCACGGCGCCTCACGCAGCGCGGGCGTGCGCGGGGCTAAGCCCGGGCAAAGGGCAGGCCCTCTGTGGCCCTCAGAGGCAATAGGAGGTCGGGTCGGGGCACTCCTTTTGGCTGGTCTCTTGGGACTAAAGACATGAACTAAGGTATGCTTAATTAGAGACCAACCATTCAGAGCCTACCAACGAATGTTCCTGTTTATTTTTTCCGTAGCCCCTTAGTCTTCCTTAGTCTTCTTAGATATCCATTGGTTTCTCACAAGGTGTGTGCTGTTGGGTTATTAGCTTGTTGCACCATGACCTCTAAAGGGTCAGCAAAGCAATCTGCCTCGCAAGGAGGGTCATTCAAGGGGACACTGGACCTTTATTTAACTAGGGTAACATCGGCTTTTGAGTCAATAGAACATAGCCTCCCTAAAGACACCATAGGTAGCAAACGATCCCCTCCAATTCTAATTGACTCGCCAAACTCTTTATTACAGAGGGAATTAAATGCTATTTGCAACACCAGGTATATCCCCATTGAACAGGGAATTGAACAATCCAGTCCCACAACATGCCCTATGGGTATTGGAAGCCCTCAGATTAGGAATTCCCATCAACTTAATAAAAGTCCATTGGAAATCCCAGTTGTAACAACAGATAAAATTACCACTCAGGGGCTACCACATCCTTATGTTCCCACCCAGAGCATAAAACGTAAAGGTATGAAATATAAGGGGAAACCATCGAAATACCGAAAAACAACCTTAAACCCCTCTCTGGTTACTGCTGCCACCACCACTCCCGAGACACCTAAAGCGGGTCAAATACTGGCAACCCCTATATCCCTTTTACCATCTATTTTGTTGGCCCACTTTGAAGACTTGGTAAAAATCCTATTATCCCCGCTTATCGAAAGGTTAGAGAGAATTGGGGAAAAGCTCTCAACAATAGATAACAATACCAAGCCAACTAAGTTAAACAAGCAATCTCAGAGAATAGCTGCCTCAAAAATGTCTGATACGACTGCACACAGCAAAACTGCCCAGAATAACCCTTTTGATCCTGTACTATCAGTTATCAAAAATTAGGAGGTAGCCAATGAACTGACAATGGCACATAGTTCTGCTCCCAGAGCTGGGCGGTTGAAAGTAGGTAAATGTTCTGATGGGCTAGTCGGGAGCAATAGATCCATAAATTTATCACCAGAGGCAGCACCTTACGTATGTGTTCTCTCGGGAGTGCCTGTACTCGCCACCGGGAAGATTGAAGGTCACCAGGATCTCAAAAACAAAGTCCAGTTTTGGCTGACAAAAAATAGACCGCTTCCATCCAACATCAACGGGACAATCCTAAATGTCAGAAGGGTGGGGTGGATAGGCTCCCGTCCTAAGAACATAGCGGGAGACCTGGTCATTGTCAACTTCCGGGACAACTTGGTTGTCCCCTATCTACAAAGCTGGGAGCCACAAATAGGAGATGGGTCTATATCAACACTTGAATTGTGCGATTTTTACCCAAGAACTGCATATTCACCAAGCACTAGGTGGAGCGTAAAGGGATACCACCGGGAGGGTAGGAGGGGTCCTGTACCAAATAGATATCAGCAGTTACCCCCCTATAACTACTAGAACCTATTCCTTGGCCCAGATATGTTACTCTGATAGAACTAGGATATCACTCCTACCAACTTTGTATTGTTTGATTCTAAGAAAATCTGATGTATTTTTATCTTAAATTTTATTGTTATTTTAATGTAAATGAATTTTGTATTTTGTACGCTTTTATGGTTAATAATCTTAACCGAATAAAGTACCTACTGACTGACTGACTGAGATACTCCTGCAAACAGCGCCGTTGAAGATGAGATAGATCTCGTGGAGTGCGCTTTAACCTGTCCTTCCAGGGGCTTTCCCGCCGCCTGGTGGCAGAAACGGATCGCACTAGATATCCATCTGGAGATCCCTTGTTTTGATAACGGAAACCCCTTACGAGGGGCCCCAAAAGCCACAAACAGCTGAGGTGATTTCCTAAACCCAGCCGTGCGTTGAAGATAGAATTTTAGACATCTCTGGATGTCTAGAGAATGAAGTGCCCTTTCGGCCGGAGTGGAAGGCCGAGGGAAAAAGGAATTCAGAACAATTGGTTCATTCAGATGAAAGTCCGTAGGAACCTTAGGAATAAACTTGGGGTTCATTTTTGAACTGTAAGAAGAGCTCTTCAATGGTCAGAGCCTGTAGTTCTCCCACCCACCTCGCAGAGGTGAGAGCGAGGAGAAGAGCCACCTTCCATTACAAGAATTTCAAGTCAGACTTATGAATTGGTTCAAACGGGGGCCTCATTAGTTGGGCCAGGACCACATTCAGATGCCATACAGGAGGTGGTGGCCGGATTGGTGGAAACACCCTAAACAGTCCTTTTAAGAATTGCTTTATGACTCTTGTAGATAACAGAGAAGGACCCGGCCTTGTTCTTCTGTATCTGGAGATTGCCGCCAAGTGGACCTTGATGGAAGAATGGGCAAGACCTGCATGAGCTAATGACAGGATATATGGCAAGAGTTGATGTGGAGCAGACGAAAAAGGGTGCACTCCTTCTCGCTGGCACAATATGTAGAAACGTTTCCACTTCGCTCTATACGTCCTATTCGTGCTAGGCGCCCGCGCCTGAGCCAAGATGTTTCTGCATTCGTCAGAAATGTCTAGATCCCTGAACTCTCTGTGCTCAGGAGCCATGCTGCCAATTGAAGCGAGTTCGGGTTCGGGTGGAGAACTTGCCCGTTGGACATTGACAGCAGAGACTGGCTGGGTCGTAGATGTATGGGATTGTCTTGAGACAGAAGGAGAAGCTCCGTGAACCAAAACTGGCGAGCCCAGGTGGGAGCAATTAGAATCATCTTGCATCGGTCCATCTTGCGTTTCCTGAGGACTCGAGGGATTAGGGGAAACGGGGGAAAGGCGTAAACAAGTGCGCCGGACCAGGACATCAAAAGCGCATTCCCCAGCGATCCCCGATGGTGTTCCCTGCTTGCATAATACCGGCATTTCTTGTTTGCCGGCGTGGCGAACAGGTCGATCGCTGGTGTCCCCCAGTGGGCGAAGATCTACTTGACCACTGAATCGCCCAATTCCCATTTGTGAGAAATCGCTCTTAGGCGACTTAAAGTATCCGCCTTTGTGTTGTCTACGCCTGGCAGATGCTCTGCCACAAGCGTGATGTCCTGCGAAATCGCCCATTCCCACAGCAGCTGAGCTTCCTTGGACAGTTGAGACGATCTTGTGCCTCCCTGCTTGTTGACATAGTGCATGGCCGTGGTGTTGTCCGTACGCACTAGGATGGATGAGTTCCTTATCCTTGGGAGGAAAGCCAACAGAGCCAACCAAATGGCTCTCAGCTCCAGAATATTTATATGTAGACGACCTTCTACCGGCGTCCAATGCCCACTGACTTGGAGGTCTTGCATGACCGCTCCCCATCCCTGAAGGGAGGCATCCGTTGTAATGATGTGAGGGGCCGGAGGCATTCTGAAACTGAGACCTACCGAGAGGTGAGAACCTTCTATCCACCAGGCAGCCGCCTGCTTCATTTGTAGGGTGACCTTGACCTTGTCGTTGAAAGAACCGTCCACTTGCCTCCACTGAAGGTCTAGTTGCTCTTGCAAGGGACACATTCGCAGCCTGCAGTGCGGAATCAATTGAATACAAGATGAAATCGACCCTAGAAGAGACTTGTACATCCTGACTGACACTGACTGCTTCTTTCGCAGTCGACTGGCCGAAGAAATGAGTCTTGCTTGTCTTTCTTCTGATGGGAAAGCTTTGCCAGCCTGCGCATCGATAAGAGCGCCCAGGAATTTCACCGAAGTGGCCGGCCGAAGGACCGATTTCTCTCTGTTGAGCTGGAAGCCTAGTTGATCGAAGAGACGCAAACATGTCTCTACTGCTCCTGCAGCCGCTTGATAACTTGGTGCCTTTAGCAGCCAGTCGTCCAGGTACGGGAAAACCTCTAGCGACTGCCTTCTCAAAAAAGCTGCCACCGGGGCCAGCACCTTTGTGAATATCCGCGGCGCTGATTTCAACCCAAATGTGAGCACCATGAATTGGAAGTGACTCTTGCCCACTGTGAAGCGAAGGAAACGTCTGTGAGCTGGGTGGATCGGGATATGGAAGTAGGCATCTTCCAGGTCTAACGTAGCCATAAAGTCGCCTGGATTCAGGAGGCGCAAAATGTCCTGGAGTGAGATCATCCAAAAGGAGAGTTTCACGAGATAGGTGTTGAGCTCCCTTAAGTCCAGGATCGGACGCCACTTGTCCTTGGTCTTCTGAATCAGGAAAAACCTGGAATAGAAGCCTTCGCCTCTTTGCGATAGAGGGACACGCTGGATCGCCACTTTCTGAAGCATTTGTTGAATTTCCAATTGCAGAAGGCTTAGGTGTTTCGTATTGGTGGCGTGGGGAGCTCTGTACGGTGGAAAATCCTGAAACTCCAATGTGTGTCCCTGACGGATGATGTTCAATACACATTGATCCGATGTTATCTGTTCCCAGCTGCTCAGATGTTGAGAGATCCTGACGCCCACTGGTGACACATGGGGCGGAGGAACAGTCGGCAGAGTCAGGAGGCCGCTATTGACGCTTGAAGGCGTCCCTGCCTTGACGACCCGGTCGCCCACGTGAGCTTTGGCGAGAGAAAGATTGTGATTGCGATTGACGCTGATAGTACTGATTGCCGTACTGAGGCCTGTACGATTGTGATTGTTGAGTATAGCGTTGTTGTTGGTAACCACCTCTTGTCGATGTGAAGCCTCTTCCTCTTGCTCCACGGAAAGGTGTCTTCCTATATTGCAGTGTGCCCAAGGAACGAGCCGTTTCCGTGTCTTTCTTTATCCCCTGTAGAGCATCATCAACATGCTTCCCAAACAGCATGTCTCCGTCAAAGGGTAAGTCCAGGATTTTATTTTGGACTTCTGGATGAAACCAGGTCGCTCGCAACCAACCCTGTCGTCTAAGAACAGCTGCTCCACCAAGAGCGCGAAAAGCGTTGGTAGCGATGTCCATCGCGCAATCTATTATTTCCGATGAGGAACGTTGTCCCTCCTCCAAGAGTTTCTGGGCCTCAGCCTTAGGATCGTTCGGGAGCTGATCCAGGTATGGCGAGACGTCACTCCACATCTGACGGTCGTACCGTGCCAGGATTGCTAGGGCATTGGAAGCCCTGACCAGCAAACTAGCAATAGACGAAAAACGCTTCCCTGCGTTATCCAATCGTCTTCCTTCTCTGTCCGGAGGAGCTGTTAGAGGAGCCGATGGATTGCGTGACTTTCGCTGAGCTGCTAGCGATATCAACGAATCCGGTCTTGGTTGGCCAACAAAGCAAGCTGGACTGTCATCCGGCGCCTTATATTTCTTTTCCAAGCGCGGAAGGACTGGAATGACCGTAGCCGGCGCCTGCATCACCTTCTTTCCCTCTTCCCATATGTGTTCCACAATGGGAATGGAGCAGACAGCCTTGCGATAGGATTCCTTGAAATCATATAAAAAACAATCCATGGAAGTTGAAGGCATGGTGAGTTTAAAACGTGCTGTGGCTCTATCCATTAAGTTGTGAAAACCTCCCACGTCCACCGGAGGCGAGTCTATTGGGTCCGGTATTGGGGATGCCGGATCTGGAATAACATATTGATCCCATTCAGGATCTTGAGCCTGATTATCTCCTTCATCATCCTCTGAAATGTCAACATGGGTAGGCTCTACCCGCTGAGGAACCTCTACAGCCTCTTCTACATGCTGGGACAGTGAAGGGCAAGTAGCCGACAATTGAGGTTGCTCCTGCGCCTGTTCTTGCACTGGACGCGACGCTTGCCTGCTACGATATTCCTCCAACATAGCTCGTAAGTCCGTAAGCAGAGACATCGGCATTGAGACCATACCCTGCTGGTTCGGGACTTCCTGGTATTGTACGCGATCCTGCTGCTGTTGTTGTTGCTGATGATAAAAATATTCATTCTCTGGCTCAGAGTAATGACATTTCAGGTGCAATTGTGATGGACTATACGCATCCCCAAAGTCACCATCTTCCACATCCGAATCTTCTTCCTCGTCAAACAATAAGGCTGGAGGTAATGGAGCTACCTTCCTCGGTGAAGTCCTATCTGGCGTAATACGTCTTTTCCTAGGGTTTTCCGCCCTCACTAACATCGACCCTTCCATCGTCGACGGTGGTGTCGTCGAGGTCGTCGACGACAGAACTGGCTTTGACGTCGTCGAATTCATCGTCGACGGAATTGTCATCGTCGACGGAATCGTCATCGTCGACGGAATCGTCATCGTCGACGTGATTGTCGTCGTCGACTTGGTCGTCGACGGAGTTATCGTCGTCGACGAAGTTTTCGTCGAAGTTGTCGTCGTCGGGGTTGTCGCCGTTGACGTGGTCGTCGTCGTCTTCATCGACGGTGTAATTCTCGTCGACGATGTTGCCTTCGTCGACGGGAGCTTCTTCGTCGATGGCAAAGAAGATGTCGTCGTCGGTGGTAAACTCGACGACGATGTCGTCGACGAAGTCTTTGATTCTTTACCCTTGGCAGCTGAGGGAACTTCCACAGCTGGCTTTTTGAAAGTCTTAGATCCATCAGCCTGATGGGATGGCCCAGCCGAGCCATCATCTTTCTTTGATTTCGGCACCTCAGGTACCGGCCTCTCCCTCTCCTTTTCACTTGCGTGAGGAGATTCGCCAGGCCCAGGCTTGCCAGACCTGTCAGAGGTCCCACGCACAGCCTTCGAGGGGGGCTCCAAAGAAACCGAAACAGATGACCTACCCCTCTTCTGTGACCTCTTCCATGACGTAGAAGAAGCAGCATCCTCTTCATCACTGGAAATAATCCTATCTCTTGTCTTCATCTTCTGTAACCACGTCAGCAGACGCCCCTCGCGGTCACATAGAGTTTTAGTCGAAAAGGCTCTGCAGATCTTACAGTCTGCCACCTTATGATCTAGGTATAAGCAATATATACAATCCTTGTGCTTATCCTCAGCAAAAAGTCGTTTTTTTAGAACATGTGGCACAAGGCCTGAACAGGCTTTTCTTCTCCTTGTCAGCCATACATAAAGATGTTAAGAAATCCTGTAAAGATTTTGAAGAAAACAGTACCTCAAAAGAAAACTAGAGGAGAGCTCTATGGAGACTCCCTATCACCAACGTGCGGTAGAAAATCTGAGGCTCTGAGCTTTCTCAAGAAGGTTCCACAGGGTGAGGCTGTTCGGATTGGTTGGTGCTCTACATTTGGGTCTTTTTTACAAAAGGACACCTATAGGCTACAAAATAGTATAAGGCCTAATTCTTCCTCTTTTGGTATGTGTATGTATATATATATATATATATATATATATATATATATATATATTATATATATATTTTTTTTTTACCGGGGCTCCCATTCCGACGACGGGGAATGATACAAGCTATGGGAATCTATGAAAGTTCCAATACTGGAGTAAGCTGAGCGCTCTCTTAAGAGTCCAAGCAATGGAGCCTCTACTCTTTAGAGGGGTGAGGTGGATCATAGAATCGCCAGGAGAGTGGTGGATTTGCCGACGAGGAATAGCTTCACAACTTAAAGAATAATGATGCTCTAGTACGCAAAAACAGCTTGCCGCGGAAGGATTTGGTGTATGGTGGATGAACACACAAAGCCTGAAACTCCCTCATACACTGTATTGAAGTGATGACAAGTAACACAGTTTAAATGGTGAGAAACCATAAAGGACAAATGTGGAGATGCTCAAATGGAGTAAACATCAGATACATAAGGACAACATTGAGGTCCCATTGGGGAACCACAGATGGAGACAGAGTAAACCGATATTGCAGCCCTTTCAAAAACCACACCACAAATGGTGATTTAAATAAAGGGGGGTGATCGGGCATAAGTAAGAAGGCTGAAAAGTTACTTTAAATGAGCCCAGAATAAGGCCTTGCTGGGCAAGAAACAGAACAATCTGAAGACATTAGGATGACTTTGGCCCAGACTGTACTCATTGGTCTTGATCTTCTTGAGAACTCTGGGCAGGAGAGGTATTGGCAAAAAGGCAGATAGGCGTCACAAGTTCCACTCAAGACGTCAAGCATCTTTGAGAAAGAGATGCCTTTTACACACCGATGCGCAGAAGTGCTGACATTGCACTTTCTCGCGGTGGAGAACAGATCAAGCCAAGTTTCTTCCTAATCACAGAAGACACCATGCGCCACAGCCGGATGTAGCTGCCATCTGTTACCCGCTTGGCGGCAACAGTTGTGCTTGTCAGCACCTGCATACAATGATTCTGCAAGGTGGTTCACAAACAGGAAAATTCTGTGATCGCCCAGCCATTTCCAGAGGTGCAAGGCCTACTGGCACATGGTCCGTGACCCCTTCCCTGATAGACGTTGTCTGTAAGCACCTTTATCAGCCTTCCCTTGACGTATGGCAGAAAGGCTTTCATAGCCAAATCAATGGTCCTCAAAAGATATGGAGCCGGGAGTCTGTCAGCTCTGGGTGGGGAAGAGAGTGGCCCAATAGCCACCAATGCAGATCTTCGCAGTCTCCTCCGAAATCTGGACACAGTCGGAGAGGTCCCCTTAATGTTGGCCCTGTGGGACTTCAGATCCAAATGCAGAGCATGAATATGACTCTATGCAGGAGGCCATCAGGCTCAGAGTCGACCTCGCTGAAATCTAAGACCAATGCTGAAAGATCGGGATAATAGACAATGCCCTAGACTCCCTATCAATGGGGAAAGACACAAAACCAAACTGTGTCCAGAATAGCGCAGATGAAAGGGAGAGTTTAGAAAAGGAGTCAGATGAGACTTCGTAACATTGAGTGTGGAATTCGTACCATCATTGAGTGGGCATCGGGTAGGACAAATGGGGTCACCTGGCGGCAAAGTTGGCATCATCTTCAATGTACCCGAGCCTGGTGTCGTCCTAGGGGCTGTTGGTACTGGGGGGGAGGGCAGAAGTGGCTTAGAGGGTCTAGCTGGTGCGGATGGAAAACCTGCCGGCAGTAATCCAGGTAGAAGGCCTCCTGGCTCCTTGGGCCCACAGGTATGCCAGATGGTGTTTGTGAAGACCAGAAGAGCTGGAGCATAATTGCGTAGAATTCTTCTAACTTGGGGGACATGGCTAAAGGCCCCAGAAACTCATGATGTGCCAGAACCATCTACGAAATCAGCTCCAAATTTGGCCAAATTTGGGAGCGGGACTGGAACTGTTGGTGTTGACCAAGCGCTTCGTATGGTGAGAAGGAGTGGAACTCTGCTTCAAATTCTTATGTTTTTTGTGATTACCTGAAGACTTGTATCGCGACAAAGACTGGCCTCTAGATCATCTTTGCCGACTCCTGGAATGGGAGCAGGACCGGGATCGGACCTTTGACTTGGAGCGGTACCGACAATGCGACTTCTTGTGCTTGCCAACAACAATTCGCCTCGTGTTCCCTGATGGCCCTCAGCTTTATTGAAGTGCAGTCTCTGCGGGTCCATCAGTCGTGGCCATACCCTCGATCCCACAGGCAAATCTGGCGGGGATCTGTCACAGACATCTGCTTGCGACAGTCCTTGCAGGGTTTGAAAAGTCTCTGAGAGAAACACTGCATCTGCGTCTGGATGTGTGGAAAGAAAGGAACTGACGTCAGCACATGGGAGTGGTTGCTATATAGGCCCCACAGGTAATTTCCAGAATGGAACTGTGCCAGTGCAGAGCTGCAAGTCGCCATCGTCCAACATGCAGAAGCACTGCTATAAAGTTTCAGGATCAAGTGTGACGCTTGGGGAGTATTTAAAATGTGAAGCATCTGCAGCTAGAATTCTCTATCAGAAGCCCTTTTTCATATGTGCCACAAATGGAAGCACTACAGCTTAAGTGGAAGCGTTTTCCCTATCCTGCCATCATACTGGGAGAATATGTTTGTAGACCTTGTTCTATCTGTAGAAAGGATTCATCAGAGCCCAAGGGTCATAACAACACAATTAAAGTTACAAACAAAACTCATGGACCCACAACCTAAACCCAACATGTTCACAATGGTTTTTCTGAGGCTACCAGAAGAATTTAGAAAAAAAGTTTACGATCTGAAGTCCCTGAAATATGCTGTGTTATGTATCCAAGGCAAATTGTCTTTGAAACAAACGCCTCTCATATCCAAAAAAGGACCACTGGAAAGGATGCTTGAGAGAGGAGGTTCCCACCAAATCATGAGTTTAGGGATCTGTGGAAAAGCTGAAAGATCTACATGCAGATTGTAGAAACACATGCAGACTTCAACGGCACCATACACCTAAACCTGGCAAACATGTGTTCTCCAACACCTTTAAGGTGTTCCTTTAGCTACTATAACTAACATCTGCAAAAGGTAAATAACTGCAAGCACAACTATGCAGGTATTATTCTGCCACTGAACTGAAAAAGACAAGGGCATGCTGTGGAAGGGACGCAAGAACTTAAAGAAGTATGCCATAGATTCCCAGGGTGACAGAGAGATTGTGGGTCTAGTTTCTCGCCCGCAATCACATGTGCGAGTCAAGAAGACCCGCCCATTTCAGGAACTAAAGGAAATACTGACGGCAACCGGGAGGGAGACGACCCCGGGTCTATGAGGAGAGAAGTAACGCAAGACAAGAAGCGGTTTGCGGACTGGAGAAAAAGACCGGCGGTGCTGTTTTCAGGACTTCACTGGAGGCACGATGGAGGAGAGAGAGCCTTGCCCTCAGCAGAGCTATGTACACCCGGTGACCTGATGGAAGAGGATGCTGTGGTCCTGACCGCTACAGCTCAGGAAACAAGCCGTAGCACAAGGAAAGTGTTGTGGTGCATGATGTCTGAGTAGCAGTAGAGTCACAGTGGTAGGGCATCAGAGGTGGGCTAGGTGAGGGCCCGGAAAGATTTGGTACTGTGCACTGGGGTACGGTGAATTCCGGGAGAGCACCAGAAACAGAGTACACTGACAGAGCCTTCACTGGTAAATGGTGGTGGGATTGTATACCGGCATACCTTGATATTCAGGACATGTTTTGTTTCTTCCTGAGGGTGTCTTTCCTGACGGGGACTGTATGAAAGGAAAACCACACCAAAGAAACCCTGAGCTTGAAGACTAAAGAATGGAGCGACATAACTCCAGAGTGCCTATATGAAACAACTTTATTTTGTTTATCCCCTCCTTCCTTATAAAAATAACCCCTTATACCTCATATACTGCAAGGTGCCAAATAAATCATAGACACCTACGCTACTTGTGTAGTGATCTGTTCCATCAATCTGTTACACATAACAAAACACATATTTTCCAATAAAACCTGTAAGGGGACATAAGGTTACATACTATAATCAACTTCAAAAGGTTTTCACAAGGTAAAGGCATATGCTGATAGACTTCAGGCACCTGCAAATGCATGTGAACATGTAATCTAAAATCTAGATAACATTGAGGTACTTTGATTGTCACTAAAGAAAAGACTGTTTTAAGTGATCCAGAATGAAAACATACAGTGTTTTTGACTGAAAGTGAACCCATCTCTCCAGAATATTACATGCTTGAAAAATGAACCAAAGTCAGATTTGTTGGAATGAAAAAGACAGATGCAGTGACTAGACAATTACGCATTACTCACCCCTGTATAATGGTGACATCCTTTATGTAACTTTTGAGTCTTTCCTTCCAGAAAGCTGACTAGCCTGCAGAGTATGAGAACAAATTATCAAAATGCCACTCACTCCACAATCACAGTTCATGCAAAAAAAAAGAAAATCACATGCAATATTAAAGAATCTTTATTTTCCTGCAGGAACCAAACATTAGTATTGACATGAAACAGGTTTGCAGTCCTCCTTGTTAGGAAAACAAAAATAGATGGCTTCAATAGCAATATTATATGATATGATGGAGAATCATTCAACAAGACTCTGGATAAACAAGCTATTAAATGGCCTGCAAAAGTAGAGCACCGGAGGGACAAAAGAGGGAGAGCAGATGTAGAAAATAGAGTAAAGCAAGTCAACTCCAATGCTGTAAGGATTGAAAAGAAAATTATGGGGGCTACATGGAGACTAGAAAATTATTTCCATGTTATTACATTTGTAACAGTCACTTAGAACCATAGATGCGTACTACTTGCTTAATACACTAGGTATTAAAAGAAAGAAATCATAAAAAGAAATAGGTATGTGTCACCTGGCTTTATACAATTTCCCATCATCAAAAAAAGAGGAGCAAAAGAGGGGTAATAAACAGGTCGCCCTCTACTCACTAAACCATATATTAATGACCTGACTATATATAACACTCTATACTTTCAATTTAAGAGGGGCAGGGTTCATACCCAATCTTTGCCACGGGCAAGCTCCACTAATTGAACAATCGTGCCCCACTCTATGTGTTATGTAAACTTTAAAAGTTTGTCAACCCACCATACAAATCCTCACATCATAAACAGAGACAAAAAAGGTGTGAAAGGTCAGAAAGTACCTCACGTAACCATAACCCAAGGAGCTACTGGTTGGTACTCACCAGTTTGCTCATGTTGTCATCATTGGTAACTTTCATGACCAGAACAGAAAAGGGGAAAGTGGAAAGTTATTGTGCCCAATTTTTGAAGTTGTGTGAGAAAAAGGTCAAGGAAAATAAAAGTGTGGTGTCAATGCTTGTGTCATCCATCAACCATCTAGACCCCATAAACTGCAAATGTGGAAATTGCTTTTCCAAGCTAAAATGAGTTGTGGCTCACTTACAGTTGTACATACTTTATTCTTTGCAGTGACCGCACTCATATTAAAAACAAGGCATGTTTAGACCCTTATAATTGGAACGGCCGACATGTTTTGTTGCCTAGTAATTTTTGGCAACAGCATCAGGGCTCGGGGAAATATCTCCACCTTGTAAGTAGCAGCCACCAGTCGTCGTCTGCTATACAGGAGAAGATTGGAGTTCAGACGACTGGTATAGCGGTCGATGACTGGTGGCTGCTACTTACTCGATGGGGAAGGGTGGCTAAAATTTGTTTGTTCTCCGTATCGGAGTGTGTTGCCAGTAGGCTTCCAGTTGGCAACCGCCGGATGGTCCCTGAAGTATCAGCAACGTGGAGATATCCCCGAGCCCTGATACGGGGACATTGCGGGGTCTAGATGGTTGATGGATGGCACAAGCATGGACACCACACTTTTATTTTCCTTGACCTTTTTCTCACACAACTTCAAAAATTCGGCATAACAACTTTCCACTTTCGCATTTTCTGTTCTGGTCATGAAAGTTACCAATGAAGACAACGTGAGCAAACTGGTGAGTACCAACCGGAAGCTTCTTGGGTGATACTTCCTTGAGGTACTTTCTGACCTTTCAAACTTTTTGTCTCAGTTTATGAAGTGAGGCTTTGTATAGTGGGTTGACAAACTTTTAAAGTTTACAGAACACTTAGAGTTTGGCACGATTGTTCAATTAGTGGACCTTGTCCGTGGCAGAGATTGGTTATGAACACTGCCCCCCTTACATTGAAAGTATAGAGCGTTCTATATAATCAGGTCATTAATATATGGTTTAGACAATATCACCACAAAAAGACAATGCCCATACTATATTCAACTAAGCTACTATTTGTTGTTAAATATATCTTTGCGCATATTGACACAGCAGAATTGTTCAAAGAAAATACAATTAAAGCGGTGTATTAAAAAATGCTTTCTTTTACCTGATCTTCAAATCATTAAGCCTCTATATTTGCTCACACACCATTTATTTCAGCTATTCAATCAAACTGATCATTACTCTTAGCTATACTTCCAGGCCTTCAAAATTGGATTGTCATCTCAATCCTAAATATACCTCTTGACATTAACAGGTCGACACCAGTACCAGCGGACTCTTCCTATTTTTTTACAAGCTCACTCAGTGTCTCACCAAAACCAACCTATGGGTAGCTGAAAGAACATTTGACAGGGCCTCCTCAATTCACTGTGTCATACAAATGTCTACTAGACATACCTTCCAAGATCCATTTCCAAGTTCTTGCTGTTACATTAACCAGGTGCTAGACCATACATCATCTATGCTAGACCATACATCATCTAGCTGTCAATTACACTCAAATTGTTGTGAAACCTATCAACACTTGTATGGCTTCATAATGGTACTATTCCACTGGAACACCATTAGTATCAGCCTATGACACTAATCAGTTGCGAGGGGAACTAGCCCACCACGTCTGTTTGAAGCTTTCCCAACACCTCTCAGAAGCACCTTTGCTGTCTACATGAATGTTGAGACTCTACTTCCTGGTATGGAGCACGGCCCACCCTGCGGTGGTCCTTCTTGTCAGCTACATTCCCCTCTGCCAACACAGTATAACATCCCTTGCAATGAAGCACTTGGCTCAAGCTGAACTGATGTGTTCACGAGGGCCGCGACCCGCTTGGATTTGCTCAGACTGTCTCACACCTGGCTCCTGTGCTGTGATGCAGTTTAGAGAGAGATGTGTAGGTGAAAACATATGGCTGCAGGGCAGATTATACACATGAAAATTCCCACCCCACCCACGTTTTTGATATGAAGAGAAAAACAATGAAGATCATCAAATATCTCACTCTGACGGTGACCATCTTTCTTCAGTGAACCTTCAGCTGACTGATCTTTACAGTCTACTGCGGGGACTTAGGGCTACCTGGTGGCCATGAACAGTGGGTTCTGCCTTTCTGTTGTCCAGAAGGAAGAGAAGTCTATGGAAATTAGCCTAAAAAGTACTCCATCATCGGTGCGGTGTCTAATTTTCACATTGAAACTGGTAGCTTACAATGTTACCTGCCTTTTGTTAATTTGCGTTGAAATTTCCAATGTGTAAATTAACTGTTTTACTGTGGTGATTGCTTCTCTTTAAAGCACTCGGACAGCCGTTTAGATTATGTTCACTCTATATAAAACTTCACAATAAATAGTGGCAGAATCTTATTGACTGCTAGGCGCACACATGTGGTACTCTTTAAGGCTTAGCAGGTCACTATACTAAATGAAATCCCTGATTGAGCAGCTGAAGTTGAGATGTACTGAGGCCTACCCGTACCAACACAAGCAGATGAGCCTGCCACTCCAACAGGATATTAACCATGGTCTACAAAGGTGGAAGCAGGAATTATGATCTGTGACGCAAATCAAGCAAAGGAGGCTGGGCAATGAGGCATAACATTGTGACCCTCCCTACCTTTCTTGGAAGGCACATAATCAAAGAGACAGGTGAGGTGCTAATTCCCTAAAGACCACATCATTTTCCATTATCAAAGAGGGAAGGAGCAGATCTGTCCTACCGGATACAGGAAAAAGTAATTACCAGTTTAAGAACTAGAGCATAAGAGCAGAGTGGTGGCAGTGAATTACCACTCAAACTATGAAAAGAAGTGCAGACCTTCCTTATATCAAGGTGACGTTTACGGAAACATTTGAAAATCTGTCCCTTACCATCAGTAGAACCCCTGTTTTGAATTTGTTCACCTGTGTGTTTATGTTACTGCCAATGACACAGAACTCAGTGTACATTTCCAAAATTGTCAAGAATGCAATGTTGTTCTGTGAAAGAATGCAGGTTACTCTAATTTCCAAAAATAATGAACTAATTTTTTCATAAAGCTTAATACTGTCTGGCCATTTCTACCCACTAAAGGTAACAAATGTTACTAGTACCTAATTCACTGATTTCACTTTTTCAACCTTTCACACATGAAAGGTTGTGCAGCTCAGGTCAGGACTAAATTGTATTTTATGTCCTGCAAGGCACATGAGGTTACCATTTAACTGAATGAGCCATCGTATCAGTATTATCTGACTTCTTTTTCCCACCTTCCTGCCATTAACGCCATGCACCATTTGTGGTGGGTAGGCTACACTTTATATCACCTGCTTCCCTCTTCAGACTGTTTCTCAGTCACTATTTCTGTGCTTGTGCAGATATTGAGCTCAATTTATAATTGGCAATTTCTCATGGCTTCGTATTTTGGTTACTATTGCAATTTTTATCTTCTGTATACCGGTTTCTCAGCCACTATTTTTGAGGTATACACTTGTGCTATAAACAAACCCTTTTAAAAACCTTCTAATGAACGCTATTCTCTGTGAAAGGACGTAGTCACCAGCGAAATCATGCAATTATATTTTTTTTCTGGGAAAAAGTTGATATATGCTCACCGAAAATCAATGTCGGCTAGAGTTTCTAAAAGCTCTGTTCTTACTAACCAGTAAGAACTATTCCTCAGCATTAAAAGATCAATTATGAGTTGTAAACCTAATTCGCTGTAGGTGCTGCTGCATAAACTCATGATGCAGTGCTAAAAGGGAGACAAAAAAGTACACACATTAATGTATACATATACATATGAAACAACTGCACTCAAACATAGTGATATTTTAATGTTGTATTCGCTAAATAGCAGTTAAGCAGGTAGAACATATGTGTGGGCCCAATTATGAGTCAACATGATCTCCAGGAAGACAAGTTCAGCTAGAACAATTGGCCATTGTTTCCTTTCACAAGAAACAACCCGAGATGAGATTCTGGTTCTTTTTGCCATAGTCAGTGAGATGTAGCTTTTTAGAAGTATGCAACGTATACTGGCTAGTACAAATGCAAGATATGTAAAGTTACAGTTCACCAAGATTCCTTTCTCTTTAGATGGAAATGCCTTTAGCAGGCAGACCAGCAGTGTGTGTTACGACTACATCAGTGCAACGTGGCAGCTCTTGTGTTCGAATATCTAATTTACTTAGCATCACCTATATATCAATAGTTTGAAGGGTCTTGATTTTATTGGGAAATATGACCACAGGGGGTTCCTCCTCCTGTGGTCTGTGGTCATAGCCCTTTTGCCACAAATCCGAGAAAATTACCACTGAACTCTATATCAGAGTCATAATACTACAAATTCTAAACCACAGCCTTGTATTGGGTAGTGTCCGTCAGTATGGCAGAATACATTACCTCCACCATCCAGAGGGTACTCCACCTGCCAAATTTAGAAATGTCTGCCAGCCCAGAGAACATGGTGGTTCCTTGCAATGTACAAAAATGTTGGTGAACATCTGCTGTATGATTTGATGGACGTACATCAAAAGTTACACTTTTTTGTTTTGTTTTTCCAAACACAAAATCCTAAAGCGGGAGTTTGTTTTTGAAAAACAAAGAACTAATGACTGCAACATCTTTGAAGTTTTTTTAGAGTGTGGGGTTATTCTTGGGTTTTTTTCCAGTAGCTTAGCACCATGTTTTTCCTGGTGGTGACAGACAGGAAAAATAGAGACATTATACCGGTCACCCTAAATAGGACAGTTGCAGGAAGTGCTCCATTTGAGTACTTAAGGTCCACCCAACTCTAAACTAGGCCGGCGTACTGAGGGTTTGGCAATCAGTGTACTGGGTCGCATTTGCAATAGAGTACCCTGTCCGCCAAACTCTAAGTTAGATACAGGTCTTCATTCATTATCTGGCCTAAATGTAAAATGGAAGTCAAAATAAATATGTCTTCTTACCCTTACTGCAACACAAGCCAATTTGCATGCAACTGAGGATTCATCTTTTAGGACTTTTTGCAGCAAAGGTATGCAGTCGACCACAGCAAACGTGTTTCCTAATAAGTCAAGATAAGTGGAAAATAAAATATCTAGCATAACTTTACAAAAGTCAGACTATTTTGTCGCTAATATGTTAACATACCAATAACATTAGCATGCAAATCTACCAAGCACAAACAGATATGTTAGTATCAATATTACCAAAGGTTACTTTCAAATTTCCATTGTAAAATATGAATGAATGAATAATTTTGTAGAGCGCTAACAGCTGTCCCAAAGGGAATCTCTGCACTGTGCTTAGCTATACCAATCATGCTACCGCCATTAGAAAATGGAATACATCCAGGTTTTTTGTTGTTTTCTGAAGTAACTTTCTCTGCTAACAAAACAGAGTGGGAGGGGGTTGTTCCATGTCCTTGCTGCTAGAAAGGCAAGGGACACACTCCTCTCCTTGCAAGTATGTTCTCCGGGAGGTGAAAGAGACTGGGATTGGGAGATCTTAAATTTCTGTGTTCACTGTACTGCTCAAACTTTTCAGTGAGATTTTTCAGACATGTGTCATAAAATGCTCTATGGGCAAACTAGTGATATACTGAAAGCCAGTAAAGTTGTCTTAGATGTGGGGGCTCAAGTCTGATGAGATAATTTAAGGACTAACCGTGCCACTGCATTTGCAGCCAATTAATCAGATATTTTGGATATGTCAAACAGACTTCAGTAAACTTGTATCAGAGTTCAGAAACAGAATATTTGACTTTTTTGTACCTTTAATCGTCGATTTGCAAATCCAATAAAACATCTTATCGGAGTTAACTGCCTCCGTCATTCTCCCAACACAAATCCTGCTCCTTTTAGTTGAAGTTTGTGTTCAGGTCCCGTTTACATCAGATTCAACCAAAAACATTTTACCTCCACCATTTCTGTCACCCAACAGAGTGGATCACTAGAGAAGATAGCTGCACTATCGAAACATATTCAATATACAATTGACACACATTAGATGATGCAAAGTCACCTTTCTCAGCAGGTGAATATATCTGACCACAACTGCACATTCTATTTAATATCCTTCCCAGCTCCCTATAGCGAGTTAGCCGCGCACCCAGCTGGACTCCTGGTGGACTCTGAAGTGTCTCACCCCATGACGTTGGAAGCCCTTCAGAGTGTGGTGATGTATGGTCCCATCCCATACATCACTTGTGGCTAAAGCCTGATTCCGGCAGTATTCAATTCAATTCACTGCACCATACGCAACACTACATTCAAAGCACCGTTGCCTCGGAGGTTGGTTAGGGCAAGCCCCAGAAGGAGAGCTCGGTGGCAGAAGGGAACTGTTTGCAGGCTGTGGAGGCACCTAAACAAACCCCTATCACACAAGAATATATGAACTTTTTCCTTCGTGAAATTGGTTCTGAAATTGGCTCCCTCAAAAAGGAGTACTAATTCTGGCTATAAAAAATGTGTAAGGAAGTACCTGAGCTGGGCAACACGGTACATGATCTGGAGCATTCTGCAGATGCACGCTTAGGGGACCATTAGCTGCTCTGGCTCTGAGTTCAGTATCTCGGAGACCAACAGCATGACTTACAGGCCATGCAAGCAGACATTGAAAAAAGGGGGTGACGCAACAAGATATCAAGGGCTTCCCCCAGGGGCATCCCCCAGGGGCATCCCCGGGGGCTGAAGGAGAAGATATCGTGGACTTCACACAGGAATTGCTACAGACAATTATGGCCCCCCAGGGAGGAGCCTTCACTAAGGCTTGAGCATGTACACCGGAATATGGCCAAGCCAAACCATTCAGAAAGGGATCTAGACATTCTCACCAGTCAAGTTTCTAGAAGCTAAGGAAGTCCTAATGCAAACTGCCAGAAGGAAAGTTGACCTCATCTTTAAGGGCTTCACTATCCATGTTCACCCCTAACACTCAAGAAGTACAAAGACTTCTAACCCATTACTGACGACCTCAGTGACAAAAAGGTAAAATATCAATGGGTCAATCTTTCAGTATATTTCTATGCCTAGAATGGCAAAACAGGCCTGGTCCGTTACCTCCAGGAAACAAAGAAACATCTGGGACTGTTTCTAGCATTGGACCATGTAAATGACATGCAGGATATCTGGACGGAGCATTATGGGCAGCACCCTGAGTAGTATAGAATACGTCAGGGCTCCAGAACCCGTAGACTCTGCCTAGATCCTTTGAAGAGGTGATGGTGGGCATGATTGCACGCCTGCAGAACATGAAAACCAAAGCTTCACAACACTACACACTCCAGCAAGATAAGCACCACCACATTGACTCAGTTAAGCTCCACCATATGCAAGAAATCATCTCCACCTGGGTTTGTATCACAGGACGGGAAGAGACAAGGGGAGAGGGTCTGGGTTTGATATTGTTCGCAATTTTTGTTGGTACTTCTCTTCTGAGCATTGCTCTGTGATTCCACAATGGTCATGTTCCCCATTACTGGTTGTAGGAAAGTGCCCTTTTTGACATGGTCACCTACACTTTTTGGCTGCAAAACGTTTTAATAAAGTAAGTGCAAATCCTGGTGCCAATGCTTTTGGACTGAAAGTGCACTGGGTCCCAGCTAACCAGACCTCCAGTGCCAGTGGTCTTTCCCTGAAATCAAGGGAAATGTCTAATTGTAAGACAATTGGCAACGATTTTAGCCCCATTTAAGTCCTTAGTAAATGGCACCCCTGGCTTGGTTACTAAAGAGGGTCCCTATGCTTTACAGCATATATTATGCCAACTAAGGGATACGTGTATCAATTGCGAACCTGAGCGTTACTGACAGCGAGATTCACTCCGCATCGGATATTGTGAGATTACCCTTCCCTTGAATGCCTTGACGCTGAGATTACCGTTTGGTTACCGCTTTTTCAACATTATTCACTGATTCCACACTATCGTCGTTTCGTCAAACTCCCTGTGATTACTTTACTTTTGAACGCTCCAATGGTGGTTTCACCGTAAGCCGAACGCGGTGTATAACGCTACTAACTGATTTAACCCAATTGCCGGTCTATCTGACCCCTGACTGTCACTGAACTCCAAGCGGTGAATGTTTTACGCTTAATAGAACGGTTGTTTGCCCCGTCTTCCTGTCCTGATGAAGACCCTACTGCAAGGACACAACTAAATCCTGCGCACCTCTTAAGGGTCGAAACGTCGACAACCATTCATTTCTGTCAACTTCACGCCCTATTTTGCTCTATTTTGAAAACTGACTAATGAGTCTTGTGTTCTGTACATAATGTGTAACCTTGTCAACTTGAAGATTTTTACTGGTTGATTGTACTGTCACCTTCAAATCATTTTTCTTCTCCTGCACTTCGTCCTCACACGATCACATAACCCCCACCCCCACCCCCCTCTCTTGGGGCACTGCCTAAAACTACGTATTTGATGTACCAATTTTTGTATATTCATTATGCATTCCCATTGTGATTAAAACAATGAGGATAGATTTATTTTCTGTGTGATTTATATTTTCACTGTTCTTAAGTCTTGTCCTTCCTTACTGGGACCCCTTCCTCAAAAAACTAAGGGATACAACACAAAAACTGCAAGCAGCCTCACATCGCAGGATGAGTGAAATGGCGCAAACCATTTTGAAAACACAACATGGCACTGTGTGCCATGCCAAAGTACACTGCATATACTGTATTTAAGTCACCACAACAGCAGGCATCAGAGCCCTAAGGCAGGGTGCAGTATATTATACAGGAGGGCCTATCTGCAGGAGCAGACCGGCCCATGTGATGTCTAGTTCCATTTCTAGATGTTGCAAGTCATCAGGGAGCCATCTTAAGGACATTTACTGGACACTAGTCATTACCGGTTTCCCAGCTACATAACGGCTACACTAAAACCAATGGTGTTTGGTATCAAACACCTAGTCTTAATAAATCCACAAGGATGCTAGTATTAGACATATTATGACAAGCACTCAGAGAGCAACTTAGAGGTACCTTCTGAAACCCACTAGTCATTTAGTGTGCTGGCAGACTGGACTCTTCCAGCCTACCACTACAGTCAAGTTTCTGACCAACCTGCTCGGGAGAGCAAATGCTCTCAGAGGTCTGGAACAATACCTGCTCTGGAGGAAGGTGATCACACCTCCTCCAGCAGGACGGCAAGTGAATTAGCATACCAAAGCCAGAGGCTTCAATGCCTCTATCAGCTTTGACTTGGAGAATGCCACCCCCTGCCTGGGGCCCATTTGGCACTACAGCAGGTGGCAAAATTAGCTAGTCAGTAGGCGTGTCACAGTATGAAGTTAGGCACACCCCTAAGGTAGGCCACCTGAAGTGGACAGTCAAAGAAAGGTTTCACAATCTTGTTTTGGTAAAACTAGGGTCAGAGTTATGCCCACTCCCCCCAGGAAGTGGCCATATAGGGGGGTGTAGTCACGGCAGGGGTAGGTAGCCCATTGGCTACTACCTTACACTTTCCTTAACACCCCTAAATTCAGTATTTAGGTAGCCCCCTGACACCAGGAACTCAGATTTGTCTACCTGGGAAGAGAATAAGGACAAAGAAGAGTAAACAAATCAAGAACTGTGGACCAGCCCCAAAACTGGCGCCAAACCTTGCCTGGCTCCTGCTCTTCCGACATTTGCAAGAAAAGGCTCATCCTGCTGCTGAATAGCCTCCCAAAAACCTTGGAGGATTGTCCAATACTTCACCAACCAAGCAGTATCTCCCTTCAGGTGAAGGAGCCATCTCCCTGCATCTGCAGGCACCATCCTCATCTGCCCTGTTCACCATTCTGTTCTACTGATCCACCAGATCCACCGAATAATCAACTTGCCAGGAGTGGTCATCGAGAGTCCAGGAGGTCAGCCCCATCGCTTCACCAAGTCTTGAAATGCTGAGTCTTCCTGGAGCTTCTCTGCACCAATACCCGTGGTACCAGAGCCATTGCAAGCACCAATGCTTATGTGTCCAGCCCAGGCATCACCAACTTCAAACTGCCGAAAAGGGACATCAGGATCTCCAAGATCATCATTGGCAGTAGCCCTGGAGTCTTGTTTTCTATTATTCTCCAGGTCCCCGAAACCAAGTAAGAGCCTCTGACTTTAGCGACCCACCGGGCAAAACACCTGTACACTATAGATCATTCAAAACCTGTCGCACAAGTTACTACTTGTGTAACGATATATCTGTAAGAGACATTAGTTAGTATTAGATTCCTTACCTTAGAATATCCCCAGGCGTCAGACTGGATCCGGAAACTTTTGCATAGCAGTACCCTTGCGCGTCGGTAGGCGTTGTCTGCGGCTCCGCGTCCGTCCTCGGCGTCGTGGGCGCCGTGATGACGTCGTCGGAGTGCTTAGACGCCGCCTCCGCGTGCTGACGTCAGTTCTTAGACACAGCTTTTCCGCGCCAGAAACGCAGAGCCATGTTAAAAACCAACACTGGTGCCATTGAAACTAGGGCCCTGAAGGGGGGTAACCCTAACCCTAGATATTGGTTCGCAGAACGGGTCGGTAAGGAATCTAATACTAACTAATGTCTCTTACAGATATATCGTTACACAAGTAGTAACTTGTGCATCTGAAAGAGACACGTTAGTATTAGATTCCTTACCTTAGAATAGATACCCCAGCAATACCAACCCCGGTGGTGGGTCTGCGAACCAATAATCACACCAGAAAGTCCTGGAGGACGGAACGGCCAAAGAAGCCATCCCTCCGGACTTGGCTGTCCAGGCAGTAGTGTCTTGCAAACGTGTGCAGAGATGCCCACGTAGCTGCCTGACAGATGTCTTGTAAGGGCACACCCCTGCCCAGGGCAGTGGTAGCCGCCGTTGCTCGGGTAGAATGAGCTCGCAGTCCAACCGGGGGCTCCTTCCTAGCCAAGGAGTAGCATGCCTGGATACACAAGATGATCCACCGGGAGATGGTCCTCTTGTGCACCGCTTTCCCCTTCTTAGCGCCCACGTAACCAACAAAGAGTTGGTCATCCACCCGGAACTGGCGTGTGCGATCCAAGTAAAATGAGAGCGCACGTTTTGGGTCCAGACGGTGGAGCCGCTCTTCCTCTTTAGAGGGATGCGGTGGCGGGAAGAAGGTTGGCAAGGGGATAGACTGCCCGATGTGGAAGGCCGTGACAACCTTGGGCAGCAAAGAAGGTTTGGTACGCAGCACCACTTTGTCCGGATGGACAGAAAGGAAAGGTGGAGTACAAGAAAGGGCCTGTAGCTCACTCACTCTCCTGGCAGAGGTGATGGCAACCAGGAAAACAGTCTTCAAGGTTAGAAGGCGAAGAGGACAGTTGTGAAGTGGCTCAAAGGGAGCGCACATCAGAAAGGTAAGAACCAGGTTCAAGTCCCACTGAGGCATCACAAACGGAACAGGAGGAAACGTGTGTGTGATGCCCTTAAGAAATCTATTCACAATAGGGGACTTGAACAAAGAAGGTTGATCAGGCAGCCTGAGGAAGGCTGAAAGGGCAGAAAGGTAGCCCTTGATAGTGCCCAGAGCAGACCCTGCTGGGCAAGAGAAAGAAGGAAGAGAAGAACCTCAGAAAGAGGGGCATTGAGGGGATCCACAGCCTTTGCTGTGCACCAGGCCACAAATCTGTTCCACCTGCAGGCGTATACCGACTTTGTGGAGGGACGCCTGGCTGCCAGAATGATGTTACAAACTTCAGGAGGCAAGTCAAATGGCCTCAACTGTCGCTGCTCAATCTCCAAGCATGGAGGTGGAGACTGGACAGGTTCGGGTGGAGGACCGTCCCCTGCTGCTGCGACAGAAGGTCCTCCTGAAGAGGTAGACAAACCGGGGGATCGACTGACAGACTGAGTAGCTCTGGATACCAGTACCTTCTCGCCCAGTCCGGAGCCACAAGGATGACTTGGGCCCGGTCGCGCTTGATCTTCTTCAGCACTCTGGGCAGAAGTGGTATAAGCGGAAAGGCGTACAACAGACCGCAACTCCACTCGCGACGAAAAGCGTCTCCGAGCGAGTGCCGCCTTGGAAATTCCAACGCGCAGAACTGATGACATTGCGCGTTCTCTTCGGTGGCGAATAGATCTAACCAAGGCTCTCCCCATCGCTGAAAGAGGCCTTGCGCCACGTCCGAGTTCAGACGCCATTCGTGATCCATCATGCACCGATGTCTGAGCTCGTCCACCCTGGCGTTCAGAGAACCTGCCAGGTGTTGAGCCACCAGGGTCACGCCCTGGCGTTCCAGCCATTGCCAAAGGCGAAGAGCCTCTTGACAAAGGGTCCACGACCCCACCCCGCCTTGTTTGTTGCAGTACCACATGGCGGTGGTGTTGTCCGTGAACACCTGCACTACACTCCCCCGGACAGAGGGGAGGAATGCCTTCAGTGCCAGACGAATCGCCTGAAGCTCCAACAGGTTGATGTGGAGCCGGGCCTCCGACGGAGACCAGAGGCCTCTGATCTCCGCCTCTCCCATTTGGCCACCCCATCTCTGGAGGGACGCGTCCGTCACAACTACGTGCTCCGGTTGGGGAAGAGAGAGGGATCTGCTGCTGACCCAATCGCGGTCCGTAAGCCACCACTGCAGCTGTCTCGCAGTGCCCTCCGAGATCAGGACGTGGTCGGATAGGTTGCCCTGATGCTGGGCCCACTGAAACTTCAGGTCCCACTGGAGAGCCCGCATCCGCCATCTGGCGTGATGCACCAGTAGGATGCAGGAGGCCATCAGCCCCAGAAGCCGCAGCGTCAACCTGACCGAAACCCGGGATAACGGCTGAAAGATGGGAATCAGAGCCTGAATATCCCGGACCCGCTGTTCGGGTGGATAAACCCGAAACCACGCCGAGTCCAGAACCGCTCCGATGAAGAGGAGCTTCTGAGAGGGGCACAGGTGTGACTTCGGCACATTGATGGAGAACCCCAGCTGGTGCAGGAGGTCTGCCGTAGTCTGGAGGTGGCTGACGACTGTCTGGGGCGAGTCCGCCTTCAACAACCAGTCGTCGAGGTAGGGGAAGACTGAAACCCCTAACCTGCGCAGATAAGCTGCGACCACCACCATCACCTTCGTGAACACCCGTGGGGCGCTGGTAAGGCCGAAGGGGAGCACGGTAAACTGAAAGTGCTCGTGGCCAACCATGAACCGCAGGTAGCGCCGGTGGGCAGGCAGGACGGGGATATGAAAATAAGCGTCCTGCAAGTCCAACGCTACCATCCAGTCTCCTGGGTCCAGGGCAGCCAGAACCTGAGCCAGTGTCAGCATCTTGAACTTCTCCTTCCGGAGGAAGCCGTTGACGTTCCTTAGGTCCAAGATAGGACATAGGCCCCCTTTGCCCTTCTTGGGTACCAGAAAGTAGTGGGAGTAGCAACCACACCCTACTTCTGGCCCAGGAACGCGCTCGATGGCCCCCTTGGCCAAGAGGGCCGTAACTTCCTCCTGCAGAAGTCGCAAATGATCCCCTGATACACGGTGGTTCTGCGGTGGCATGGCTGGAGGAGTCGCCTCGAAGGGGAGGGAGTAGCCCCTTCGGACGATTTCAGCACCCACTTGTCTGATGTGACAGTGCGCCAGTGGAGGTGGTGATGGCGAACCCTGCCCCCCACTGGCGTCACATGGGCCTGAAAGCACGGACTAGGGGGGTTTTGAGGCGGATGCTGCGGGGGAAGGTGTGGACTGACCTCGCCGCTGCCCCCGACCGCCCGGACGGCGGTTCCCACGGCCGCCATCGCGTTGGGTATTGCCCTGCGGAGCGTGACTGGCGGCGCGTGTGGGCGCACCCCTTCTGTGGCCACGAAAGGAGTGAAAGGCAGCCGATTGCTGGCGCTGGCCCGAGAGGCCTAAGGACTTGGCCGTAGCCCTGGAGTCCTTAAAACGCTCAAGCGCATGGTCTGCCTTTTCGCCAAAGAGGCGACGGCCATCGAACGGCATGTCCATGAGTGTGTTCTGGACGTCTGCCGAGAAATTGGCGGACCTCAGCCAGGCGTGGCGTCTGACCGCCACCGTCGTTGCCATCGCTCTACCTCATGGGTACTCACAAACTTTCTGTCGGGGGCCAAAATGACAGTGTAGTTTGTGGCCGAGGGCCGCACTGGTAGGGGTGGGGTCAGTGGGGGGCGGGGTCAATGGGGGGGCGGGCCTAGAGTAAAAAAAATCAACCCCATTTAAAAAAGTAGACAATGCGATCTTAACAGGCATTGCATAGCTTCATACACACTTTACCCCAATTCCGTCACAGGGTTACTTTTGGCCCATCCTTAGCCCCGCAATAGCCTGCAATGTTTTGCAAACGCAATGGTGGAAAGGCATGGACCAAAAACTGCATAAAGTCAAGAGGACTCCCAAGGGTTGACTTTTTATTCATGGAGCAAACTCCATGACTGCTGAGGCCAGTCTCTCTCTTTGTCTCTCTCAGTCAGTCAGTCCCTGTCTCTCCCAGACAGTCTCTCTTAGTCAGTCAGCCAGTCTGTCAGTCTCTCTGTCAGTCAGTTTACTCTCTCTATCAGTCGCTCTCTATGTCAGTCTCTCTCAGTCTTTCCAAGTCAGTCTCTCTCAATCACTCTCTCTCTCGGTCAGTCAGTCAGTCGCTCTCTCTGTCAGTTACTCTCTCTCTGTCAGTCAGTCTCTCTCTCTGTCAGTTACTCTCTCTCTATCAGTCACTCTCTATCAGTCACTCTCTCAGTCAGTCTCTCTCTGTCAGTCAGTCTCTCTCTGTCAGTCAGTCTCTCTCTGTGTCTGACTGCGAGAGAGAGAGTGACTAAGAGAGAGAGACTGACTGACTGACTGAGAGACTGACTGACTAAGAGTGAGACGGACTGGGACAGAGAGACTGACTGAGTAGGAGAGAGAGACTGACTAGGAGAGAGAGACTGACTGCGAGAGAGAGAGTGACAGAGAGAGAGACTGTCTGTCTCTCTCTCCTAGTCAGTCAGTCTCTCTCTCCTAGTCAGTCAGTCTCTCTGTCCCAGTCCGTCTCACTCTTAGTCAGTCAGTCTCTCAGTCAGTCAGTCTCTCTCTCTTAGTCACTCTGTCTCTCTGTCAGTCTCTCTCAGTCAGTCTCTCTTTGTCAGTCAATCAGTCTCTCAGTCAGTCTCTCTCTTAGTCAGTCTGCCTCTCCCAATAAGTCAATCTCTCTCTGTCAGTCAGTCTCTCTTAGTCAGTCAGCTAGTCTGTCAGTCCCTCTGTCAGTCAGTTACTCTCTCTCTATCAGTCACTCTCTCTGTCAGTCTCTCAGTCAGTCTCTCAGTCAGTCTCTCTCAGTCTCTCTCAGTCTCTCTCTGTCAGTCAGTCAGTCTCCTAGTCAGTCAGTCTCTCTCTCAGTAAATCATTATCTCTCTCTTAGTCAGTCAGTCTCTCTCTCAGTAACTCATTATCTCTCTCTTAGTCAGTCAGTCTCTCTCCACTCTCTCACCAACCTCTCACTCTCTCCTTGTTCTCTCTCCACACTCTCTCTCCCCCTCTCTCCACTCTCCCTTCTCTCCTCTCTCTTCACTCTCTCTCTCTTTCTCTCCACTCTCTCTTTCCACTCTCTCTCTCCACTCTCTCTCTCTCCACTCTCTCTCTCTCTCTCTCTCTCCCCACTCTTCCTTCTCTCCTCTCTCTCCACACTCTCTCTCTTCATCTCTCTCTCCTCTCCACTCTCTCTCTCCACTCTCTTCTGTCACTGGTAAAAGTGGGTTTCTGGAGGGCCATGGGTACATTAACTGCACGGTCAGTAGGCCGCCAAGGAAGGCCTGCCCGCCTCACTACGAGTACCATGGGAAACAGCAACAGTCCTGGGGAGAGGTATGCTTGGTTGTGAACCATAAAAGTACAGGGATATTTATGATTCCCCTTCAGTATCTATGTACTTTGTGGGCAAATGTAGGTGAAAACAATGCTGTCAAAATCGTAATTTAGTGCATTTAAAAAGAAAGATACTTTGCAAGTACAATTAGCATATCTCACAAATTGAAAGGTCGTGTACTAATTGAAAATACTTAGTAGGGCTGTGTGTGATCTTACCAAGTGTTCAGCAACATTCATTTCTAGGTTGAGGCCCTCCCATGACGGAAAGTAACACAAAGCAGCCTTATGTGAAGTTACACGATGTTCCTGATTCTTCTCGTGATGAACTGAATTGTGACTACTTAAAATGTGTTGTGCTTTGAGTTTCGTAGCCTCTTTATTCCAATCATAAAAAATTAAAAAAATTAAATGCCCATGTACACATGCTTTCTCTGTGAGGTCAGCTATTTCAATGATGTGTTCGTGGCATGGTCACGGTTTGAGGAATCATTTTTGCCATTCCTGCACTTGTAAGTGTGCAGTGTGCACCCACGCCAGCCCACAGCCTGGCCGAAAGGGCTTCAGCACATTCCCCCGTCCCCTCTCCCACTGCCCCCCCTCCCCGTGTGGCAGCCCGTCTCAGACAGCTTCCCCGGGCACACACAGAGCCACACCCGAGTACTTCACTGGTCTTTTAAAGACCATTTACTTGCAAATGAGGCTTTGTTGTGTTTCGACTCTCCTTAGCGCCCCTTAATCTCCACTCTATTACCGGAACTTCGCCCAGCCCCCAGAGAGCAGTCTCTCTCGGAGTAAAACCGGCGGTGTTTTACTCAAGCTGAGGACATACAAGGATACAGACACGCACACAATAAATCAAAACTTTAAAAAAAAATACATAAAATAATATATAAAAGTGTATTTGCGCAATGATCCATTTTTAGCATCTGCAAATTATTTCAAAACGCCAGTGGCTCTCGTTCCATGAGACAGGGGTCGCATCTTGTGCGTCTATTGACAAATATAAACCTCTCTTCTTAATACTCACAGTTTATAAAATCACCACAGCTAGCAAACACCGCACTGGCCTCTGGCAAAACATCACATAAACAACACACCCCGTATAAATTCAGTCTTGTTTTTGTTGCTCTGCGTCAGTTGGAAATGGCCATTTCCTCGCCAGCGTAAAGTCAAAAGTCATGAGAAGCGCGTCCCCGCCGACTCGTCTTCCTAAATTAAGAACGGTTATGTCTGCCTGGGGTAGGACACGCAAGTCGCCGTCTGCCGGAGTTGCGACAATTTAATGTTGCGCTATCTCTAGCCCAGGGGTACTCATAGTACGGCCCGATTACTTCAAGGTCTTTTAAAGACCATTTACTTGCAAATGAGGCTTTGTTGTGTTTTGCCTCTCCTTAGCCCCCTGCATCTCCACTCGGAACATCGCCCAGCCCCCAGAGAGCAGAGTCTCTCGGAGTCCAACCGGCGCTGTTTGCTGACACTTTAAAAAAAAAAAAAATCACCGGTAGGATGTGTGCAAGGTCCGCGGGCCGCCAAGGAAGGCTTGCCGGGCCGCTGGCGGCCCGCGGGCCGTACTATGAGTACCCCTGCTCTACCTAGCGAGTCGGTGGTATCCAGCCCACATCTGATGGAATACTTGGCTGCATCTCGGCCCTCCACAAGGGCTTGGCCAAGTTTGGCCCGTACCTCCAACGGACACTCTGGCAGCACCTCCGCGACCTTATCCCACACAGAGTGGGTGTAACGTCCCAAGAGGCAGGCGGTGTTGGAAGACCGCAGGCCCAGACTCAGGGACGAGAAGATCTTCTTCCCATACTGGTCATACCTCTTGGATTCCCTGTCCGGCGGGGCGGACGGGAATGCGGTCTGGGAATTGGAGGCCTGGATGACCAGGCTCTCGGGGTAGGGTGGGAGGACAGGAAACATGGGTCGCCCGGGGCTGGGCGGTGGCGTCTGGCCACGTTCCTATCTACGGGCGAACCCGTAGCGGGCTTGGACCAAGTGCCCAGAAGAACGTCGGTCAAGGCCTCATTAAAGGGCAGCAGAGGCTCGGCGGAGCTTGACTGCGGTTTAAGGACCTCAGTGAGGAGGTTAGTCCTTACGGCCGCGACGGGGAGCTCAAGGCCCAAGGCCTTGGCAGCCCTCATCAGCACCACACTATATGTTGCCCCCTCCTCCGAAGCCACGGTAGGAGGGGAGACAAAACCAGTGTCTGGAGAGGTGTCCAGGCCACTGGCCTCCCCAAGGTCTCCTGTCCAGTCCTCGTGAGACTGACACTCCCTGGTCAGAGGGTCCTCAGACCCCTCCCAGTCCTCTTCATCACCCATCTCCTGAAACTCAGGGTTCTCAACTAATGGGGCCTGTTCATAGAAGTGAAATTCTCCAAACGACGTCTGGAGCGGCGCCCATCGGGGCCGTCCCGGCGCCGGAACAGGAACGAAAGTGGAACCGGGGACGGCGCCGCCCAAGGACGGCGCCGGGGGTGACACCTGAGGGTCCGACGCCGGGGAGGTCGTAAGGTCCACCGGCGACGAACCCGATCCCGAAGGAGGTCCAGCGGCGTCCTGCGGCGCCGGGCCCGAAGGCGCCGGCAGCGCTGGAACAACTGAACCCCTCGGCGCCGGGCCCGAAGGCGCCGGCGGCGTCGGGATAACGGGAACCTGCGGCGTCGGGCCCGAAGGTGTCGGCGGCGCCGGGGCCGAAGCACCCGACGGCGTCGGGGCAGAACCCCCCGACCCGCTAGGGATCCCAGACGGGTCCGCTGGGCCCGAAGGCGCCGCGGAGCCCGTCGGAGGAGAGAGTTTCCTCATGGCCATGAGGAAGCGCTCGATCTCCTCCGGCGTCGCGTTGAGCCCAGGGACCGTAGGGTATGGGGCTGAACGCGGCGCCCGCGACTCCGACGGAGCCGCGTGGGTGGTGTCACCCGAACCCCCGGTCGCATCGCGCGAGCGTCGGGGGGAGTCCGAAGAGCGATGACGCCGCTTGGACTTCTTGTGCCGCTTACCTGACGACGACTTCGACCCGGAGGAGTGCAGCCTACTCTCGGAACTGTGGTGGCTCCGAGCCCGCGACCTGTTCCTCGACCTCCCATGGGATCGGGACCTCTCGCGGCGCGGGACCGACTGCCGGAGTTCGAGCCGCCTGCGGGACCGCTCCCGTCTGGCTTTCGAAGAGAGGGCCCGGCAGTCGGAGCAGGCCTTGTCGTCGTGGTAGACGCCAAGACAAGATAAACACACGCGGTGAGGATCCGTGACCGACATCAGGCGGTCGCAATCATCGCAGTGCTTGAAGCCGGGCATCCCTACGGCACCGTCGGAGTCGGTAAGACTTCGAGAATAATCAAAAAGGATCAAAAAGTTAGTCAAAAAATGACTAGGGTTACTGCTTTTTCCAGATCTGCGCTTGCTGGCGCGGAAAAAAGAACTGACGTCAGCACGCGGAGGCGGCGTCTAAGTACTCCGACGACGTCATCACGGCGCCCACGACGCCGACGACGGACGCGGAGCCGCAGACGACGCCTACCGACGCGCAAGGGTACTGCTACGCAAAAGTTTCCGGATCCAGTCTGACGCCGGGGGATATTCTAAGGTAAGGAATCTAATACTAACGTGTCTCTTTCAGATTACGTAAACAGTCTGTGTTGTCGTGCTCCAGAGACCCTCAATAGTCAAGCCCACCTTTAGTTTCTGCCGGACCGGTCCCCCCATCCCCACTTGCAGCCTTTCTTCTTGCAGGTACCTCCCCCCTGACTTTACAGCATAGCCCTCTAGGCTACCAACACAACCAGCACATCTGCACCCAGACACGCCAGGGCAGGTAATCTCGAACTACTGGTGATTTCTTGGACCTTGGCCTCTAATCCCTTTAAGTCCAGGTGAAAAACCCTGTATATCGTTTGCTAGTATTAGAATGCAGTGAATGTTTCTCCCATAGGATAACATTACCACATTTGAGCCCATACCTCAAGAAACTTTATTCGACTGAATTGTATATGTCTACAAAAATTTCTCTCTCTGAAAGTACTCATCTGATACCGATGAACTTGGTATCTAAAATTATATAAAGATATGTATTATTGTTCTAAATTGCTTTGGGATTTCTTTTTGACAGTGTGTCTCATTTATTGACTATGTGTGGTCAACAAATGCTCAAAACTCCCCTCTGATAAGCCTAAGCTCCTCGCCCACACTACCACTAGAAGAGCACTTGGGATTATTAAAGTAAGCCCCTTTAAACCAATAAGGGCCATCTGGACTATTTGTATGGCATATCTCTACATTTGGTACACTACATAAATAGCCAGCTTCCTACAATGGTACCCTCACCTTACGAGTGTAACTTCTAGGCAGCGTTTCCCTGCTGGACCTTGGGGAAGGGGTCTTTAAAGGGATGAGGATTTTGAGAAGATGAAGAGTGGGTGAGACAAATCTAAAAATATGGCATACATGGGCTCGCAAGCTACTCCCTGACCTGCACGATGATGGGTGATGCTCGCAACTTCAAAATTCTCTCCTTAATGTGCATGGGCTCAACTCACCCCAAATGTTTGCACCATGATCCTTATGTCCTCTTCCTCCAAGAGACCCACTTACATAAACAGGATTACTTCTGGATGCATCATTCTATATATTCACAGAAATTGTGGGCATCTACAACATCCAAAACAGCAGGGGTCGCTGTCCTTGGTAAAAACTGCTTAGCTCAAAATCCACTTACAGTGTTTAGAGACCAGGAGGAATGCTACGGTAAGCTTTGTATTCAGAGGATGAACCACATTAAGGAATGGTTTCTTACCTGTACTCCTAGTTCTCTCTTGGGGGAATCTTTAGTGAAATCAAAAGCATTGAATAGTCCCGCCCAAGTGCAGGGTTCCCAGAGCACTTCTTTACAAAATATATTAAATGTAGATGTTGACCTGGCTTCAGGAAGGCCCGGATTTGCACTTAATTTATTAAAACGTTTTGCAGCCTATAAATGAGGCTATATTAGCCAATTGCTTTAATTTGCATTTCAAAAAGGGTCAATATATAATTAAAAAAACAGGAATAATACCAGGAGCCAAGTAATTGGTACTTATAAATCTCATTCACAAACCTTTTTAAAGGAAAATAGAGAAGTAAGAGGACAATGTAAACATATAGGTTGTGGTTCTACAGATATGAACAATCCTTCTCTCTCTGGGGATCTCCATTTAGAATCATAAGCGCTGAATAGAGTAGCAAGCCCATCCCTACAAACTGGTGTGGAAGAGAAAAAGACTATCCGTAGAGCATCAGTTCTAGCAACTGAGTCCAAACAATTGTGTCTTTTAACAGTGTGAACCGGTTTCCATGTAGCTACTTTGCATATTTCAGCAATAGGAATATTCCTGATCAAAGCAGCTGCAGTTGCTTTCACTCTAGTGGAATGTGCTTAAGGTCTACCGGACAAAACGTTATTTGCTTTCTGGTAGAATAACCGGATGCAATAAACTATCCACCTGACTGTTGTGGGAGGTCAGGCCCAGGCTCTGATAGCAAAAGACACACAATTGATGAACGGAATGCAGAACAAATCAAAACATTCACCCCCAGTCAAGAGATCTGGGGTAAATCCATCATTCTTTTGCTCACCATGCCACCCCAGGTTAGACCTGGCCATATGCAAATCAGTCTTGACCCTATGCCTCATGGGAACAGTCCAACCCGAACTGCCAAGCCAGGCCCTCCCTGGGCCAGAAACAGCATCCTAGGACTGTTGGCCTGGTTAGATAAGAGAGACAAGAAAACAAGTTACTTACCTGTAACTTTGGTTCCCCAGTATTGGTAACTTTCATAGATTCCCATGCTTTGTATCATTCTCCGTCGTCAGCCTGGGAGCCTCGGTAAACAATAAATACCATAGCAGTATGTACAAAAGAGAAAGTAAGGCCTAGGCCTCATCTCATTTTGTAGCCTATCTACCTCTTTGTGTAAAAGAGACCAAAAGTTTGCAACAACCAATCAGATCAGCCTCACCCCATAGAACCCTCAGGAGAGAGCCTCAGATTTTCGCAGCCGTTGTGTAACAGTAACCGCTTTTGCTGAAGGCTGAGCTTTCCCCGGGGAGGAGGGTGGATGCATGGGAATCTATGAAAGTTACCAATACTGGGGAACCAAAGTTACAGGTAAGTAACTTGTTTTTTCTTGCCCCAGTATTGGAACTTTCATAGACTCCCATAGCTAGCAGCAAAAAATAACCATGCACATTTTGCCATCAGCGTATTACAACATTTCCACACAGAAATCATTATGTAAGCATATATACCTTGTAACAACAGACGCAGAAAGCTTATGCGATACAAAATGTGCAATTATAGGAAGGAGGGATAGAAGGGAAAGCTCCTCTCTCATTGGAACAGATTCCTCAGTACAGCTTGTCCTACTGCCGCATCGCTCTTCATGAGTCCAAGCAGTAATGTTTTGTGAAGGTATTGGCGCTGCTCCATGTTGCTGCTCTACATATGTCCTTTATAGGGACTCCAGAGAAGAGCGCCGCCGAAGATGAGACAGATCTTGTGGAATGAGCTCGAACCTGTCTCTCCAATGGCTTTCCTGCCATCCTGTGACAGTAACCAATAGCACTTGTAATCCATCGTGAAATCCCCTGCTTTGAGAGAGGAAGTCCGTTCCGTGGAACACTAAAAGCCACAGAAAGCTAAGAAGATTTTCTAAAATCCTTTGTCCTCACAAGATAAAATTTGAGACATCTTTGGAAATCCAAAGAATGAAGAGAAGGTTCTGCCGGTGTCGTAGGTCGAGGAAAAAATGATTTCAGAACTATTGGTTCATTCAAATGGAATTCGGACGGAACCTTTGGGATAAATTTTGGATTGGTTCTCAGAAACATAGAATCCTGCCTGAACTGTAGAAAAGGTTCTTGGATGGAGAGAGCTTGCAATTCTCCTACTCTTCTAGCAGAGGTTAGAGCCAGAAGGAGGGCTAACTTCCATGACAAGAATTTTAAATCCGCCCTGTGAATTGGTTCGAACGGAGGCCTCATCAGGTGAGCCAGAAAGCAGATTTAGATTCCAGGACGGAGGTGGCGGCCGTACTGGTGGGAAGACTATGAAAAGTCCCTTCAAGAATTGTTTGATAACTCTCGCGGATCAAAGAGACGGACCTGCCGTCGACCTTCTGAACCTTGAAATAGCCGCCAGATGCACTTTGATGGAAGAATGAGACAGGCCTGATTTTGCCAACGATAGAATGTAGGGCAGTATCTGATGAGGAGCTGAAGAAAACGGATGGATGTGCTCCTTATGACACCATAGGCAGTCTGGTAAGTTTTATTAGAACTTGGTGCGCGAGCTTGAGCCAAAATTTATCTACACTCCTGAGGAATATCTAGAGTGTGGAATTGTCTGTGCTCAGGAGCCAGGCTTTCAAATGAAGAGATCCTGGATCTGGATGTATCACCTGTCCCTGTGACATCGTTAACAGAGATGGAATGAGAGGAAGGTGACATGGATAAGCCTGGGACAGTAGTAGGAGTTCCGTGAACCAGAACTGGCGAGGCCACGCCGGTGCTATTAAGATCATTCTGCAAGGTACCATTTTCATCTTCCTGAGAAGCCGTGGAATCAGGGGAATTGGAGGAAAAGGCGTAACAGAATGCGCCTAACCAGGACATCAAAAGAGCATTCCCCAGCGATCCTCGATGGTGATGCCTGCATGCATAGAATTAGCATTTCCTGTTTTCCGGCGAGGCGAACAAGTCTATTGTTGGAGTACCCCAACGTTGAAACACCTTCTCCAACGTGCGCTGATCCAACTCCCACTCGTGACAGGCAGATTTTAGACGACTCAGGGTGTCTGCTGTAGTGTTGAGAGTGCCTGGTAAGTGCTCCGCTGTGAGCACTACCCTGTGTAGAATCGCCCATTCCCATATTTCCTGGGCCTCTGTTGAGAGGAGAAGGGACCTTGTACCTCCCTGTTTGTTTACGTAATGCATGGCCGTGGTGTTGTCCGTCCTGACCAGCACAGTTGTATTTTGAATTCTCAGTTTGACCGCCTGCAAGGCTAGGCGAATTGCTCTGAGTTCCAATAGATTTATATGGAGACAACGGTCTTCCGCATTCCAGATATTGCTGACCTGAAGATCTTGTAGGACTGCGCCCCAGCCTTCCATTGAGGCATCCGTGGTTAGAATCAGCGGAGATGGAAGCATCCTGAACGAAAGGCCTCTGGAGATATTTTCCTGGACAGCCCACCAAGCTGCCGCCTTTTTTATAAGTGGAGTAACTTTGATTTGGTCTTCGAAAGAGCCTTCCGCCTGGCGCCATGGCATGTCCAGCGCGCTTGCAAGGGGCGCATTCTTAATCTGCAATGCGGAACTAATGGTATGCAAGATGATATCAATCCTAGAAAGGATTTGTAGAATAGAACCGACATGGACCTTTTCCCCTGTATTCGGATTGCTGAGGAGATTAGCTTCTTCTGCCTCTCTTCCGAAGGGTAAGCTTTGCAAACTCTTGTATGCAGAACAGATCCTAGGAATTTGACTCTTGTTGATGGAATAATGACAGATTTGTCTTTGTTGAGACATAGACCCAGACTTTTGAAAAGATGGATACAAATCTCGACAGCCTTTGACGCTGCGTGAGAAGATGGAGCCTTGATCAACCAGTCGTCTAGGTAAGGGAAGACTTCTAGCGATTGTTTCCTTAAAAAAGCCGCTACCGGGGCCAATACCTTTGTGAAAATCCACAGAGCGGATCTGAGCCCGAAGGGCAGGACTTTGAATTGAAAGTGGCTCTTGGCTACTGTGAAGCGCAAACATTTTCTGTGAGCTGGGTGGATCGGAATATGCGTCCTGGAGATCCAAAGTCGCCATGTAATCCCCAGGATTTAGAAGACGTAAGACGTCTTGAAGAGAGACCATTGGAAAGGAGAATTTTATGAGATAGGTGTTGAGCTCCCTCAGGTCTAAGATTGGGCACCACTTGTCTTCCTTCTTCTGAATGAGGAAAAATCTGGAACAGAATTTGTAATCCTTCCTCCTATTTTTTGAAGTAAGAGGTGAAGGAACAGCAGGCAGAGCCTGGAAGCCGCTATTGGCGTTTAGAAGTGTCTCTTCCTTGACGCCCTTATCTACCTCTGGAAGACTGGCGAGAGAAAGACGCCGATTGTTGCTGTTGCCGCTGGGAATACTGAGGCTTATACAATAGGGAGGATTGTGAGTAGGAGGAATACCTCTGATAGCCTCCTCTGAAAGAAGAGAATCCCTTGCCTCTTGCTCCCCTGAAAGGCACTTTTCGGTATTGGAGCGTGCCTAAGGATTTTGCAGTCTCGGTGTCTTTTTTGATATTTTGCAAAGCCTCATCCACATGCTGACCGAACAACATGTCTCTGTCGAAAGGCAGATCTAGAATCTTATTCTGCACCTCTGGATGAAACCAAGTAAACCGCAGCCAGCCTTGATGCCTTAGGACTGCCGAGCCAGCCAAGGCACGGAAAGCCGCTGAAGATCTTTCTCCGTCTTCAAGAATCTTTCTCGCTGCCATCTTAGCACTCTTCGGTACTTGATCAATGAAAGGTGAGAGATCGCACCATATTTGGCGATTATATCGTCCCAAAATTGCGAGTGCATTCGAAGCTCTTACCAGGAGGCTAGACATTGATGAAAATCTCTTGCCGACATTATCCAAGCGCCTGCCTTCCTTATCTGGGGGCGCTGTAAGGGGTGCTGCGGGATTTCTTGACTTCCTTTGTGCTGCTTGTGAAATAACCGAGTCCGGTTTAGGTTGACCTATGAGACATGCCGGACTGTCATTCGGGGATTTATATTTCTTCTCCAGCCGCGGTAGAACCGGAGTCACTGTAGCTGGATTTTGCATGACTTTTTTGCCCTCACTCCAAAGTTCAAGTTCCAGAATTTGTATAGCGCACTACTCACCCAGAGGGTCTCAAGGCGCTTGAGGGAGGGAGGTGCTTTACTTATCGAATATCCAGGTTTTTAGTTGTTTTCTGAAGGAGAGGTGGTTCTGTGTAAGGCGGAGGTGGGTGGGGAGGGAATTCCAGGTTTTGGCCGCTAAGGAGGAGAAGGATCTTCCCCCCATGGTGGATCTGTGGATGTGCGGGATTGCGGCGAGGGCTTGGTTGGACGATCGTAGTTGCCGGGAGGGGGTGTAGAAGGAAAGTCGCGTGTTGAGGCATTCGGGTCCTAGGTCGTAGAGGGCTTTGTGTGCGTGGGTGAGGAGACGGAACGTTATTCTCTTGTTGACAGGGAGCCAGTGGAGGTCTCTCAGGTGGCCGGAAATGTGATCTTGCCGAGGGATGTCCAAAATGAGTCTGGCTGAGGCGTTTTGGATGCGTTGGACTTTTTTCTGTAGTTTGGTTGTGGTTCCGGCGTAAAGGGTGTTTCCGTAATCCAGTCGGCTAGTGACAGAGCGTGTGTGACCGTCTTTCTTGTTTCGGTGGGGATCCAACTGAAGATTTTTTTGAGCATGCGTAGGATGTTGAAGCATGATGATGAGACGGCGTTGACTTGTCTGGTCATTGAGAGGGAGGAGTCCAGGATGAAGCCCAGGTTACGTGCGTGGTCCGTAGGTATGGGTGCGGTTCCCAGGGCCGGTGGCCACCAAGAGTCGTCCCAGGCTGAGGGGGATGACCCTAAGATGAGGACATCTGTTTTGTCCGAGTTAAGTTTAACATCCACTCTTCATCCACTCGGCTACTTCTTTCATTCCTTCATGTAAATTGGTTTTGGCGGTGTTTGGGTCTTTGGTGAGGGAGAGGATCAGCTGGGTGTCGTCTGCGTAAGAGATGATGTTGAGGTTGTGTTGGCGTGGGATGGATGCGAGGGGACTCATGTATACGTTGAAGAGGGTGGGACTGAGTGATGATCCTTGTGGTACGCCGCAGATGACTTTGGTGGCCTTTGATTTAAAAGGGGGGAGGCGGACTCTCTGGGTACTTCCGGCGAGGAATGAGATGATCCAGTCCAATGCTTTTCCTTGTATTGCTGAGGCGTTGTATGAGGGTGCTATGACCGACTGTGTCGAAGGCTGCGGAGAGGTCAAGTAAGATGAGAGCGACTGTTTCTCCGTTGTCCAGTAGTGTTCGGATGTCGTCTGTTGCTGCGATGAGGGCGGTTTCGGTGCTGTGTTTGGCTCGGAATCCGGACTGTGAAGGGTCGAGGGATTTGTTGGATTCGAGGAAGGCGGCGAGCTGACTATTAACGGCTTTCTCAATGACTTTGGCGGGGAATGGGAGGAGCGAGATGGGGCGGTAGTTCTTAAGTTCGGTGGGGTCTGCTGTGGGTTTCTTCAGATGGGCGCTGAGTTCGGCATGTTTCCAGTTTTCCGGGAAGGTAGCGGAGTTGAAGGAGCAGTTGATGACATCGCGGAGGTGGGGTGCGATGATGGAGTCTGCTTTGTTGAAAATGTGGTGGGGACAGGGGTCGGTTGGCAATCCAGAGTGGATGGAGTTCATCAGGCGGATGGTGTCTTCGGTGGTGATTGGGTTCCAGGCGCAGAGGTTGCTAGAGTGCGGTTTTGGTTCGGGGGTAGGTAGAGTGGACTGGTCTTCGGACTGGTTTTCAAAGCTGTTATGTATTTCGGCGATTTTGTTGTGGAAGAATGAGGATAGAGAGTCGCAGAGGTCTTGGGAGGGAGTGATGTTGTTGGTGCCGGCGGTGGGGTTAGTAAATTCTTTGACGATGTTGAATAGTTCCTTGCTGTTTTGGGCATTGTTTTCTAGTCGATCCTTGAATGCTGATTTCTTGGTGGATCTGATCAGTTGATGGTGTTTGCGGGTGGCGTTCTTGAAGGTGGCTAGGTTGTCAGTGGTTGGGTTTTTTCTCCAGGTTTTCTCGAGAGTACGACAGAGCTTCTTGGATTTCTTAAGGTCATCGTTGAACCAGGGGGCTTTTTTGCTACCTTGCTTGATTACATGGTTTTTCAGGGGTGCTAGTTCGTCGGCGCTGTGGGTGATCCATTGTGTGAGGTTAGTGGCTGCTTGGTTTGGGTCCGATGATTTGGCAGGGGGGTTTTGGTGAAGGGATGTGAAGAGCTTGTCGGTGGTGATTTTGCTCTAATTTCTTCGAGGAATAGGTTGTGGGGGGTTGTGGGTCGTGGTCTTTTTGTAGTTGAAGTGAACGCAGCTGTGGTCCGTCCAATGGAGAACTGTGGTGTGATCGAAGGAGATGTGCTTGCTGAAGGTGAAGATAGGGTCGAGCGTGTGTCCGGCAAGGTGGGTGGGGGTGTCAACAAGTTGTTTAGGAGGGTGGTGGTGTTGCTGTCGTTTTTCTTTCCCAGGTGGAAGTTGAGGTCTCCCAGTAGAATGTAGTTCTCGGAGGGGAGGGCATGTGGGCTGATGAAGTCAGTGATGTCTTCGCTGAATTGTGTGCGGGGTCCTGGTGGTCTGTAGATGAGGGTGCCTCTGAGTGTGGTTTTGGGGTCGGTGTGAATCTGGAAGTGAAGGTGTTCGGCGGAAGTGAGGTTATCGTCGGAACTGGTCGTGATGCAGATGGTGTTCTTATGGACGATAGCGATGCCTCCTCCTGTTTGGTTGGTGCGATCTTTTCGGATGATCTTGTAGGCGTCCAGGATGGCTATGGCGATGTCGGGTGCTGATGAGGCGTTCATCCATGTTTCTATGAGGAAGGCGACGTCCGGCGATGTGGTGTCGAGTAGGTTCCAGAGTTCAATGGAGTGTCTGTGGACCGAGCGGGTGTTGAGCAGGATGCACTTTAGGTGGTTAGTGTCGGAGCTCTGTTTGTAGTTTGTGGATTTGGTGTGGGTACTGATGCAGTCGAACTTGCAGGAGTGGCAGGTGAAGGGTCCATGGGTGTGTCCAGGCGCGGCTAGATGGCAATTTAGGAGTCGGCCGGGGTTAAGGGCTGAGAGGGTTGCGGTGTCGTATGTGATGCGGGTGGAATGGGATTTGCGGGGGACAGGGCGTCTGGCGCTGGGCGCGGTCCAGGCGCGGACGGGCGTAGGCGGGCTTACCTTTGGCGCACCTTCGGCGCGCATAGGGCGCGTACGCTGCGCGTGAACGCTGCGCGCAAAAGCATCTGTCATATGTGGATGGTGGAAGGGGAGGGGCGAGGGAGGAGCAGCTGGGAGGCGGGAGCGGGGTGGAGATCCGGGCAGGGAGGCACAACAACAACACCAAATGGCAGCAAGCCAAAGCGAAACAGGATTGGGTCACAAACAGCGTAAACGCGATGCAAATGGCAATGGCACCGGCACAATCAGGCAGAAATCAATTTTACAGGCAGCGAAGCCCAATTTAAAAATATAGTTAAAGCGCACTTGGTCAATCTAGCGCTACGATATTAAAATGAAATCAAATTACTAAACAATCAGGCAATCTAGCGCTACAATGTACTTGTGATAATCAAACAGGCAATGGCAGAAGTGGGAGCGAGGCGAGGTAGCAGGCAGCAGTCTGGCGGTATGGCGCTACGATACCAGGTGGCAGGCAGAGCGGGGAGCAGCGTGAGGAGCGACCGCCTCTGTTGGGAACAGGACGGTCACAGCGCTACGACGGGGGTAGCGGGGCTTACGGTATCAGTGGTAGGGAGGAGCAGCTGGGAGGCGGGAGCGGGGTGGAGATCCAGGCAGTGAGGCACAACAACAACACCAAATGGCAGCAAGCCAAAGCGAAACAGGATTGGGTCACAAACAGCGTAAACGCGTTGCAAATGGCAATGGCACCGGCACAATCAGGCAGAAATCAATTTTACAGGCAGCGCAGCCCAATTTAAGAATATAGTTAAAGCGCACTTTGTCAATCTAGCGCTACGATATTAAAATGAAATCAAATTACTAAACAATCAGGCAATCTAGCGCTACAATGTACTTGTGATAATCAAACAGGCAATGGCAGAAGTGGGAGCGAGGCGAGGTAGCAGGCAGCAGTCTGGCGGTATGGCGCTACGATACCAGGTGGCAGGCAGAGCGGGGAGCAGCGTGAGGAGCGACCGCCTCTGTTGGGAACAGGACGGTCACAGCGCTACGACGGGGGTAGCGGGGCTTACGGTATCAGTGGTAGGGAGGAGCAGCTGGGAGGCGGGAGCGGGGTGGAGATCCAGGCAGTGAGGCACAACAACAACACCAAATGGCAGCAAGCCAAAGCGAAACAGGATTGGGTCACAAACAGCGTAAACGCGTTGCAAATGGCAATGGCACCGGCACAATCAGGCAGAAATCAATTTTACAGGCAGCGCAGCCCAATTTAAGAATATAGTTAAAGCGCACTTTGTCAATCTAGCGCTACGATATTAAAATGAAATCAAATTACTAAACAATCAGGCAATCTAGCGCTACAATGTACTTGTGATAATCAAACAGGCAATGGCAGAAGTGGGAGCGAGGCGAGGTAGCAGGCAGCAGTCTGGCGGTATGGCGCTACGATACCAGGTGGCAGGCAGAGCGGGGAGCAGCGGGAGGAGCGACCGCTTCTGTTGGGAACAGGACGGTCAAATGTGCTCCACAATCGGAATGGAACGAATAGACTTCTTGTAGGGCTCTTTGAAGTCGTATAGGAAGCATTCTGACTGCACGACAGGAACTGGAAGGCCAAATCTTTTGGATGCCCTTTCCGTAAGATTATGGAAGCCACCTATGTCCGCCGGTGGCGAATCGATCGGGTCCGGAGATGGAGATGCCGGATCCAGAATGACATAGTCGTCCCACTCTGTGTCAGGTTGTTGAACCTGCTTTTGGAACTCATCCGAAGAGTCATCGTTATCAGGTACTGTAATCACAGTTTGCCTTTCCGACTCAGGTCGTTCAACTTGACCCTGAGATGTTGAGGTCATAGGAGTAGGCAAAGATTGTTGAGGAGGCGGCAGTGGAGGTGGAGCGGTTTCTGAGGTTTGCGAGGGGAACCTCTTTTTATAATCCAGTAACATAAATTGTAAATCATTAATCAAGGAAGATGGCATGGCCACCATCTCCTGTCCAGATGCAATTTAAATGCGTGTCTTGAGGAGTAAATTATGTTTCCGGGTGCTGATCCATGAAATAATCATCCGAATCGGAGTCCTGGTACTTCATCTGAAGTTGTGAAGGACTATATGCGTCCCCATAAGGGCTTTTGTCGTCATCTGAACATTCTTCCTCCAGTAGACGATGTGGAGGCAATGGTGTCACCCTACGGGGTGATGTCATCTCCGGCGTTATCAGCCTTTTCTTTATAGAGATCCTCACTTTTTGGATCATCGACTAAGAGATTGTCGTCGACGGTGGAACATTCGTCGACTGTGGGCCAATGTCGTAGATGAGGCAGATGTCGACGAGGCAGATGTCAATACCATCGTCGACATAGTCATCGCCGACGTCGTCCTCGTCGTCGCTGCCATCGTCGACGATATCACTGTCGATGCCGAAATTGAAGATCTCGTCGACGAAGCCACAGTGGAAAACTGTCGACGGCGAAGTCATCGTCGACGATGACGTCGGCGAAATTCTCGTCGACGGGCTCATCGACTGAGTCACCATAGATGGAGATTTTGCTTTCGTCGTCGACGTACCTGAGGAAACCGTGGTCGACGGACGAATCTTCTTCTCTCCCTTTAGTTCCTGAGGACTAGAAGTAGGTTTCTTGAAAACCTTTTCACTTCCTGCTGGAGAAGAAGCCACAGAAAGGCCTTGACTTGCCTTTTTTGGAGGTGGCACCTCAGGAACAAGTCCCTCTTTCCCCTTTGACAGGCTAGGAGATTTTTCGGGACTAAGCCTTTTAGACCTTTCCGAGGTCTTTTGAGAGGCTTTAACAGGAGGTTCAGCCGATGTAGAGGGGGAAGACCTACCCCTTTTTGTAGACCTCCTTGAAGATAAAGCTGAGGAGGAGTCCTCACTGTCACTCGACAGGACCTCTTTTCTGGACTTCATCTTTTGCAGCCAAGTTAGAAGCCTTCCTTCCCGGTCTCTCAAAGTTTTAGTTGAGAAGGTCCTGCAGATCTTGCACTCTGTGGCCTTGTGATCTGGAAATAAGTAATAAATACAATCTTTATGCGTATGTTCCATATAAAGCCTTTTCTTTGAGCATGTAGCACATGCCTTGAATAGAGCTTTCTTCTCAGACATCCTGAAGAGAAAAAACAGTTGGTAGAAATCCTCTGAAGAGAAAAAAACTGAGCAGAGCTCAGGGAGACTCCCTTAGCACAACGTGTGGTAGAAAATCTGAGGCTCTGAGGCTCTCTCCTGAGGGTTCTATGGGGTGAGGCCTTACTTTCTCTTTTGTACATACTGCTATGGTATTTATTGTTTACCAAGGCTCCCAGGCTGACGACGGGGAATGATACAAAGCATGGGAATCTATGAAAGTTCCAATACTGGGGCAAAGACTGCTCTTGGGTGCTAGAGATTCTAGATGGGGCCAATGTGCTACAATCGACGAGTACAACCATAGCAGACACCTTTGCTACCTACTACGAGGGTTTGTACACTCCCGCAACAAATAGGACTGATGCAGACTGTGTGGACTTCCAGAAGGTTATTGCCCTCTAGACACTTACTGGGGAGGTGAGGTAGACTCAGGAGGCTGACCTGATGGAAGAGGAGTTGGCAGTTGCTATTAAGAGGCCTCCAGTCTGGGAAAGCGGCTGGGCCCAAAGGCATTCTAATAGAACTGTACAAGGGGGTAGCAGATAAGGTCACAACACCTATGATGACCATGTTCCAGGCAGCACATGAGGAGGGCTGCCTGCCGGAGGATCAGAGGATTGAGACCATAATCATGATACTCAAAAAGGGCAAGCCACCAATGGACTGTAGCGCCTATGGATCCAAACCCTTGAGACCCTCACAAGTGAGTGGCTGTGCTTTACAAGCCCTTAATTTATTGATTGATACCCTAACTAAATGTAGAGGCTAGGTATTGGCGAAGATGCTGGCAACCAGGCTACCAAAGTTATCACCTCCATCATAAATCCCGACCAGTTAGGTTTTATGCCGCCTCAATTTGAGCACTCCATATGACTAGATCACCCTGATGTCCCTGGATGCCTAAATGGCATTTGACAGTAATGATTGGAATTATATTTTTGCCACATTGGCCAGGCTGGGCTTAGGGCTGAAATTCTTTGATCGGCTCAGACTCCTATATCAGGCCCCATTAGCTAGGGTGAGTGTCAATGGTGCAGTGTCTCGCACCTTCGTCCTGCAAAAGGGAACTCGACAGGGATGCCACCTCTAACCTATGATCTTTGAGCTGGCACTCAAACCGCTGAAGGATTGGATTTGTCAAGTCCCACTGATACAGGGAGTGAGGGCTGAGGGAGGCGGGGAAGAGAATATCTCCCTTTATGCCGACTACTCGGGCTCTTGCATTAACTGGGCCAAGTCAGTGATTTTTCCCGTTGGGTGTGACATGAAGGCTCTCCTCTTACTGCATGCTCCAGTGGTGTTTAAGGGGTTCCAATACTTTGAGATTGATGTCACCTGAGACCCACAAGAGTTCTTATGCAGAAATGTGCTCTCACAACTAGATGGGCTCCATGGAGATGAGCCTACTGGCGGACTATACCGCTGTCCTTAATTTGCAGAGCTGCTCTCTAGAAAATGGTGGCTCTCCCACGCCTCTTTTATGTGCTTCAAAACACACCATTCAAGGTCCTGCTGGAGTTCTTTAGGAGGATCGAGCATGAAGTCCAATATTACTATGGAATGGCGGCGTAACAGAAATTGTGCTGTGTTAGCTACAGAGGGGGGTATATGGTGTGGCTAGCAGTCCCAGATATCCGAAAGTACTACTGGGCGACACAGTTACTAATAAACGACTGGGTCTTCTCGGACAGTCAAGAACCGGCCTATAGAGTAGATGGAGAGGCCATGGGTTGCAGAGGACAGGAGACCATTCTGTATCATAGGAAGCGAGAACGGGACTTGCCAACATACACCCAGATGGTGGTATGAGTAAGGAAAGATGCCACAAACTATTTGGGCTGGAGGGGTAGACTCACCAACTTGACCCCACTATGGGACAGTGACTTATTACATGAGGTGGGGAGTTAGACTGGCTTTTCAAGATGGGAATTAATAGGTATAGAGCACCTGGGAGACATCTGGAGGGAACAGCCTTGATACAGTTCGAGGTCCTTTGCCAGGAATTTGAGCTGGTTGAATCAGAGAACTACAGGTATTTAAAGCTGGGACACGCCCTTAGGAAATACATATTAGAGGGAGAGCAGATACTAGAGGCTTCACCATTGGAGGACAGTTTGCACACACAGCCTATATCCGACAATGGGATCTCTACAATATACAGGAAACTGGTTAACAACTCCCCATATCAGCTGGGGCATTGAGAGACTCTTGGACGGAAGACCTAGTAGACAGATGGCAGTGGTTACAGACCATACAGAGCCCTCAGGAAATAGCTATTTGCGCCCGGTTCTGGCTCGTTCAACTTAGGATTCTACACAGGTTCTACTATTTGAGGATCCTGATACACAAGATAGGTAGACCAGACATAGCGCTATGCCTCCAGGGTTGCAGCCAAGAATGCACATTCTTTCATATCCTAAAGGACTGTCCAGTGTGACAGGATTACTGGCAAAAGGTCACTGAAGGAGGGGGGGGGAGCTCACCTGGTCTCAAGATGGCTGCTACCTAGGGGTGCTCTGTGTGCCATTGCAAAAATCCATGAGGAATCCTGCTTAATCTGAGCAGTAAATTACATGCTCGCTTTGACCTATAGAGCACTTGAGAAGCGCTACCCGTTGGTGAGCCCATCGTGTTTGCCCAGTCTGCTGATAGACGGTGAAATGGTGCGGCTGCGAGGGGCCTAGCGCATACCAGCAGTGCGGCCTACCATTAGCGGAGAGCCAGACTGCTGCTGCCTTGGTTCCTGAGGCCTGGTTCGACCTCCGCCGGAGAGAGGAGCGGCGAGCAATCGGTGCCTGACTCTTCGGCAACCAGGCGGGCCACGACGAGAGGCCGTGGTCAGGTGACATGACCTTGCCTAGATCGTGGGCAGCGGCCTTGAGGCCTGAGACCGGTGCCTTGTGTTCATGTAAGAGGGGAAGGAGTCCCTTTCTCAGCCAGCGAGCAGCAGTGAGTGCTGTGTCCGGAGCATCGGCTGCTGGGCGTAACAAGGCTGAACGGCCCAGAAGGAGTGGTGCAACCTTGCCCCAATTGAGAGCGCTGTTGAAGGCCACCAGTGAGACGACTCTGGAGCATTAGCTGCCGGAGCCCAGCTGTGTCATCCACCGCAATTGAAGAGATAGCGGCGAGAACCCTGTAGCACTGGTATCCCCAGCTTAGCAGCGTGTTTTTGGGTGAGGCCCTGTGAGACGGCCGGGGACCGGTGAACGAGGGCATTGACTGCTGGGGGGTGGATAAGGGGCACATTTGAACTGCGCTGTTGGAGAAGGAAAATTGTTTTATGTCCTGATACAGGAGGATAACCTGGGGAGTGCCCATACCCATTATTTGGCCTGCTATAAACTTCTACACACTCCTTGCGGCCTATGGGTTGGCCTCCCCCCTCTCTTATTTTCCTGCTTGATTTCCTGCTGTGCCACCACCCGATGGCCCTGACCATATAGAGGAATCTCGCCTGAGGTCTGAGCTGGTGTGCAGGGAGGATTGATCTGTTGCCTCTAGTGTATGTGGGCTGTGAGTTTCGCAGCTGGAAATCTTGCGGCTGCTGCAGTGAGATCTGGACTTTTTAACATCATGGGCATGGTGGACAAATCACAACCTAAGTTGCAGTTTGAGCAGTACAAGTTGAGACATAAGGAGGTAGGTGCTGACATGACTCACAAAGGGTAGAATGATACTGTTGAGGAGTCTGAAGGGGACATTCGGCAAATTTTGACAGCTATGTAGAAAAGCTGGTCTACCATTGATGGCAAAATTGACTCTCTGGCATATCGGATGGACCGCATGTCGGAGTGAATTGATAAGCATACTGAGTACCTGGATATGGAGGGAAGACGGGTGTCCGAAGTAGAAGATGCCTAGATGGAGACAGACAACGCCCAGAAACAGATGGGGAAGCTCCTTTGCGCCCTGCAATACAAGGCAGAGGATTTTGAGGCTAGATCGAGGAGATGTAATATCTGCATCACAGGCCTTCCTAAATCTACAGCCATGGGTAATATGGAAGCGTTAGTCAAGCAGATCTTGGTGAGACCCCTGGGTCGTGACACATTTACTGCCATGTTTGTAATTGAGCATGCCCATCGCTCCCTTGGTCCCAGGCCCCCTCCTGGCGCTCCCCGGCATCCTGCAATTGCTAAATTATTAAACTATAGGGACAGCGACACTGCATTGAGGCAGGCCAGAGAGATTTGTGATCTTCAGTTTGAGGGCTCTTCGATCTTTTCCTTGACTTTACCATGAAGGTGCAGTAGGCAAGGCGACAGTTTGCTCCTTCGAAACTTCGCTGTGGGAGCACAGCTTGGATTATGCAATGTTGTACCCGGCCAGATTGAGGGTCATCATGAAGGGCAAATCAAAGAAATTCACTGACCTAAACTCTCTACAGAAGGCCCTCAAGGAGTATATCACTGATGAGCGGAGAAGATATTCGGAAGAGCTGGTTGGGGCGACCGGCGGCGACATGGAGGAGCAAGACGGGCATGGTTGTACTTTGGTTCTCTTTCATTTCTCTGAATAGGTATGTTGCAAAGGGTTTGTTGTTCGAGGTGCACTGAAGGTGAAGCACAGATGCTTGATGCCCGCAGCATGAGTGGTTGACTCTACTTGTTTGTTCAATACAGAGGTCAGTACTGATTGGGACAGATTTTGTGACATTATGCACACCACTACTCTGCTGGTTTACTTCGGCGTAGCCGGGAGGCCATTAAGATGGCAGGAGAGGGATTACCTCAGCTTCTCTTGGGTCCAGCTATTTGCTACTCTCTGGATGTATAAACTGTGTCTCGATAGCTACGTCTTATTTCGGATTTTGAGGGATTCTAGCGGAGAGCTGGTAACATCAGCCCCTGTGTCTGACCCACTATATGGAATCATGCCAGAATGGTTTTCTTTTTGCTGCTGTAATCTTTGTTGGCGCATTTCCGAATGGGGGGAGTAGGGGGGGGGGGTTAAATCTTGTGTATGCTTAGTTGGGGATTGCACAGCGTGGGTGGGGGGGGGGGACATATTGTGTTTTGCTTTGATTTGTGATTACAGTGTATACATGGTACCTACGTATTTCTCAAGCATTTCTTCGCTATATGAGAGAGGGTTGGAGACTCATGGTTGATATAGATAGCGCTGGCCTAGTTATTGTAGCTCAGAATTGCGCAGGGCCAGGGTAGAGTTTTTCTTCTAACATGGGGGCCTTAATGATTTTAGAAAGCTACAAAAAGTGATTGCTTAGCTTACTAGACATGAGATTGATATTGCTCTATTGCAGGAGACCCATTTGCCTAGAAAGTAAAATGCTCACGAGTAGGCATTTACATGGTCCATTTCAGGTGGCGGGGTTCACTACACATGCCAGGGGGGTGTTCACCTGGGTTAACCCTGGATCAGGGATTAAGTTGGAGGCCCAGGGGACTGGTACTTCATCTCTCAATGCCAAAGGTGGGGACTAGACCTGCTTATGGTAAATATTTACAGGCCTAATTATGATAATCCGCAATTTTACCATGATTTGCTTGGACGTCAGAGGGAGAGACCTCTCTGCCGCAAATATGAGGTGGGCATCTTAACAGCGTACTTGATCCGACACTGGACCATTCCGGGGGCCCTGCACGTCGTCCTGCAGCTGCGGCCAGAGCTATTTCTGATGATGTAACTGCAGTTGGACGTGCTGGATAACTGGCACACTCTCCGGCGGTGGGGGTTTCACCCATTATTCAGCCCCGCATGACCTCCACACCAGAATTGATTATTGGTTTGTCTCTAGATTTCTGTATCCTCAGATCCGTGCTTGCTCAATTCTCCCCCGCTCTTACTCTGACCATTCTCCAATTACGCTGGACATTAAGAGTCGGCAGAAGAGGCCTGCTCTCTTCACATGACGGTTCCCGCCATACTCACTGCTAGACAGTGTTTTTAAGTCCGAGATGGCAGAGGGCTTAGATAGTTTTTTTAACGAATATTGGCTTGGTTTTTTAGTTTTCCGCAGTATGGGAGGCTTTTAAAGTCTATATCAGGGGGATAGCCATTTCCAAGCATTCTGCAGTCCTCTGTTCTATTAGAAGGAGATTAGCTAGTCTTGAGGATTGCTTGGTTGATCTGGAGGGAGATGTCTAGGCAGGTGGGGATGCCCAGGCTGCGGAAGAATTGAAAAATACATTAGAGGAATATCACGAAACCGCTGACAGCGAGGTCAAACACTTGGGGAAATATGCAGTCGCCAAATCATATGGGGGAAGGAGAGAGGCTGGGTTCAGTTCTAGCGGCTCTGCTGAGAGATAAGCGGGAATCGAGCTGTGTGACTGAGTTGCGACCTGCGGGTGGTAAGCTTCTGAGGGATCCAACTGGAATAGCAGACAGGGTTAGCCAGTATCTCTCTAGAGCGACAGCTGATAAGGGAGCAATCCAAGAGTACTTAACATATTCAGATGCCGTGGTTGGGTGCCGACCACAGGGAGCACCTAATGAGGCCGTTGGATACTGGTAAAGTACTCGCTGCGCTAAATGCAATGCGTGCTGAAAGCTCCCCTGGGCAGGACGGCGTCACTGTCGGTTTCTTAAAGGAGTTTAAGGAGTTGCTTATTCCAAACCTGATTACTCTTTTTGAGGAGATGGGGGGAGGATGCCCCCCTCAATGAGAGAAGCCTTGATAGTTACATTATTGAAGCCAGGTAAACCGCCTAATGGATGTTAGTCTTTCAGGCCTCTGTCACTTCTTAATGTAGACACTAAACTTTTCGCTAAAAATCTTAGCTAACCGGCTGGCCTCGCTGGTTCTGTTTGTGGTTGGGCCGGAGCAGTCGGGTTTCATGCCATGGCGTAAATTGACATACAATCTCGGGACTGTATTTGAAGCGATGCAGCATGTCAAGCCGGAGACCAAAGCTGCTGTGGTCTTTCTCGATGCGGAAAAGGCCTTTGACTCTGTTGAGTGGGCCTTCATGCAGGCAGTGTTGAGACAGATGGGTGTAGGAGAAGTCTTCCTACAGTTAGTGGCGGTTGTATATAATTCCCCTACAGCCAGGGTAAGGGTTGGGGATATAGTCACTGCCCCTATCAAGATTTTGAGGGGCACTCGTCAGGGCTGCCCATTATCAGCTTTCCTATACGGACTAGTGGTGGATCCCCTTGCATGCGCATTAAGGGAATATCATGGTCACAGGGGGATCCGCTTCCCTAAATACAATCTCATTGTGTCGTCCTATGCTGATGATACACTTCTGTATATCAGGGACCTAGAGCCCAATCTGTGCCCGGTGCTGGATGAGGTGGTAAGATACGGGGAGCCCTCAGGCCTTAAAATCAACTGGACTAAGTCAACTATTTCCCCAATAACCCGGCCATAGAGCCTATTGAGTTAGATTACCCCCTATTGTTGACTACTGAGCTGGTGCGCTATCTGGGCGTGAAAGTTCATACAAATTCTGAGTTGGTCCCCAGCGAGAACTATGGTAAACCGATTGCTAAGCTAGAGGAATATGCGGAACGCTGGATACGCTTGCCCTTGTTTTTATTGGGTCGCATATCTCTCATGAAAATGGTGGTGCTCCCAACTTTTTAATTCCTGTTCTGAAATGTGCCGATGGTGCTCCCTGCGCACATTTTCAATGTCATTCATTCATTATTAGTGAAATTAGACTGGGCCGGGAAACACTCATGTGCCAAATGGGACACACTCACACTACCCTACTCCATGGGGGGCCTCGTGGCACTGGTTTTAAAATTTTCATACCCTGTGGTGCAAAGTTCACATGCTTACTACACTGGGTCCATAAGCAGGCTGGCCTCCCACATTTGCAGATTGAAAGGGTTGCGGCGACGCCATCTCTTCTCCAGTTGCTGTTGTTTCATGCTCCATCTAGGCGAGCTGGTATTTTGGATTCTGTTAATTCTACAACTCATGCATGGCAGAATCTGTTAAAGAGGCAGGCGGGCACTGTCCTATACTCCTCCTTGACTCGGGTGAAGTGGTGCCACTGGTTGCCAGCATGCAGAGAAAGGGTAGTGGTCCATACCCTAGCGACAATTAACATTACCAAAATGAGGGATCTGTTCTCTGAAGGCAAGGCATGCAGGTGGGCTGAGGTTGAGACTGAGGGACACGCTTGCGCAGTTTTACTTCCACAGGGTGAGACATGTTCTTCGTGAGATACTCGGGGAGGACATGTTGGAACCGCCTGAGTTTGCTTCCTTTTCCTTCCTGCTGCGTGTTGATTCTCCTACTAAGATAGTTGCCAGCATTTAAAACATATGACAGGACTACGGTAGGAATCATTTCACCAAGGCTAGGTTGGAATGGCAGAATGAACTTCGGGAAGCTCTTGATGACACCACTTGGCGTTATTACTGTGAGGTCACGCAGCATGTCTCCCTGAATGGGAGACACGGTCTCATACATTTTAAATTCCTCAACAGGGTCTATTATATGCTGGAAAGGTTGCATCGATATGGACTCCGAGATACCGCATAATGTGAGTGCTGCAGTGTCAGCCCAGCTGGGTTCTAGTACACCGCCAGGTCGTGCCCAGTGATTGCGAAATACTGGAAACTAATTTTTCGAACGTTGAGTGAAATCACTGGCCTTCCATTGCCACAGGACTCGATGTTGGCATTGCTGGATTGCACAAGGCGATTGCGGAAAGATACACGCTGTTTGATAGACATGGGATTGTTGCTTGCAAAGCGCAGGATTGCGATGCGATGCGATGGGCCCGGGGTACAGCGCCTTCTGTTGAAGACAGGTCAATAGACATGGTTTATTGTAATACGCAATCGGAATTGTATAGTGAATTACTACCGCCCCAGAATCGCCCTAAAAGCTTTTGGGGTCTGTATCAGCACTACCTAGTTGGAAAGGAGACAGGTGAAACTGAGGGTGATGGCCCGGCTTGAGTGTGCTGATTGGGTCAAGGTCTTACTTCGCTGATCGAGCTGCAGACCATCCTGTTATCGACTGCATGTTTTGAAATTCTGTATGTACTAGGCTCTGCTAGTAGTGGGTCAACTTATGACTGTATATTCAGGCATAGATTATAGCCCTGGACTCGTTGATGTATCTCCATACAACAGATTTAGTAAATGCGTTGTTTCCATTTTAGGACTCTATACACTGCTCAGTACTGGTGTACCACTGTAATTGCTTATTTTTTACTGTTTTCAATAAAAAAAGTTCTTTAAAAAAATGTCACAAAGGGAATGTCCCCACTGTTGTCTTTGGACGTTCCCATGGAAGCAATATGGCTCCTCCAGACAATATATGGGGAAGAGACCTGGCCCAGGTATAACAATGTCTGGGTAGTGGTGAAGGCCTGGGTGGCCAAGAGCAACCTAGCATGGGCATAGGGTATGGCTGCCATCCCCCCACCCCCAAGAATCGAAGACTGGGAGTCAGAGCTCGATTGGTGCCAGATGGTGGAACAAGTACTCTAGGGCCGCCCCAAGAAATTTGAGAAAGTGTGGCGGGCCTGGCAGGCCTTAAGGGGGTATTGTTTGGGGTCAATCATGTTGGGGGAGAGGGACGGGTCGATCACTACTGTTGAGTTAATAGGGGTGAATATTCCATGAACTGAAATAGGCCGTAAAAGAGCCATCCTTGATGTATATCCAATCTTTGTCTTTGACAATATAGATATTCATTGCCATGTATGTCATGTGGTAATCTGCGTTCATTTCCCATACATGCTGTATGATGAGAAACGTTTAAATATGAAGAGGAGTTTAAAAAACTGAATATCCACCAGGATACAGATTGTTTAGACGTGGCTAAACCTGTACACACAGGGCCATAGATTACAAGCAATTGATTAGACTTGCGTATGTCTTTTGTTTTGATTAGATACAATTTTAATACCTGTCTAACATCTAATGTGTTGCGAGTTCTCTCTGCTGGAAAGGAAGGATGCTGAAAGAAAGTAGGCAAAGTAATGTATTGATTAATGTGAAAACCCAAAATAACTTTGGCTAAGAATTTTGGAGAGTCCTCATAACCACCTTACTGCTATAAATACTGCACATGGTTTGTGAGACCATATAGCTTGAATCTCGCTAACTCTGCATGCTGAGGTGATAGCAACTAGGAATGTCGATTTCTAAGAAAGATTTTTTAATGAAGCTTTATGAATGGTCTCAAAAGGTGGTACAATGAGATATGAGAGTACGAAGTTCAATTCCCCAGAAGAGGAAAGATGGCGTTTTGAAGGAAAACATTTTTTGATACCCTCTAGGAAGTCTTTAATAACTGGGAGTTTGAAAAAGGAGGTTTGTGAAAGACAATTTTTATAGGCAGTAATAGCCGCCAAATTAACCTTTATAGAAGAGAACTGTAAACCAGATTTGGCCAAATAAAGCAAGTATGGGATATAGCTTCTTCTTAGCATGTAGTTGGATCAATGTTCTTGTCAGAACACCAGATACAGAATCTCTTCTATTTTAAGAGCATGCTGAATGTGTTGATGGGCGTTTAGCTTCTTTGAGAATGTTCAAGAATTCTTGTGGTAAATGTAATTGTCCATATTGTACAAGTTCCGAAGCCATGCTGCCAAACTCAAAGTGGAGAGTTTGTGATGAACCATCAGGCCTCTGAATTTAATGAGAAGGTCTGGTCTGCACGTGAAACTTACTACGCACCTTGGTTCCTGACTGCTTACACTTTTAAATGTTTACTCCCCTAACCAGACACATGACCTATTCCTTCAAATTATGAGAACAGCTAGCGGCTGTGAATGGTGACATAATTATGGATAGGGACTTAAATCTAGTGTGAGACCTAAGAGCTTGACCGCACTGCCACCTCCCTTCCAGGGCCTTGGTGCGATGTCAGCAGAGCTCAAAAGAGAACTTACAGACCAGGGTTTGATTGATGCTTGGAGGTATAGCCACCCTGACGCTCTTGATTATTCATTCTATTTGCATGTACACACATCTTATTCCAGAATAGACCATCTCTTCTTCACCCACTCTCTGCTCTGAGACCTAGAATCTGTCTTCATCTCTGACATTTCCATAGTTGATCACGCTTGTTGAGGCTGTGTGGGACTGGGGTGGAAACTCGCGACAGGGCAAGCTGCACTGGCGATTTCCTCCATATCTTCTTAGGGCCCAGGAGAAGGATGTTGCTGAAATTCAAAAAGGGATCACAAATTATTTTGAGCTCAATGATCTTCCGGAGACTATGGGCAACACGCTTTGGGGTGGCTTTAAGGCCATTTTCAGAGGGGATTCATCTCCTCTATTACAATAGCCCTCGCGAGGGAATCCATACTAGTTGAAATTATTTAGCATCAGAGATTAAGGCTCTTGAGCAACAGAAGGTGGCTGGCCTTGTTGCAAGGCCAGTTGCGCCCCCATAGAACAAATAAAGCAGGGCGGTTCCTGCTGGCATTAAAACAGTGTTATTACGAGGGGAAGGGCAAGATGGAAGCGCTTCTGGCCCGTAGACTATGTCAGCAACATGCTCGTATACTAATAGCTAAGATTAAGACAGACACTGACTGCTGGGCCACTACTGAACAGGCAAAACAACAGGTATTTCACAACTTATGTCAAGCCCTCCACTTTGAGGACAACGCCTCACGTGCACTCATAGAAACTCAATGACTCTTGTCCGTGGGGCCCTATTGACTCGGCCCATGCTGAACTGCTGGAGCCCCTATTACTCTTGCTGAGCTGCAGCTACAGGACTTACCCATTGGTAAAACACCTGTCCCTGATGGATTGCCAGTTGCCTTCTACCTTTTTTTCTTTCAACCAAGATCACCTGCTAGGGTTTTTTAATTGTTTCTCCTCTGAATCAGGCCTCACCCCTATGATGGCAGCAGAGATTGCCCTCATTCCTAAACCTGGCAAGGATCCCTCTCTATGCTCCTCCTATTGCCCCAGTGCCAAGATCTACACTAAAATCTTGGTGTATCGCCTGGAACCCTATCTCTCAGGTATAATTGAACCTGACCAAGTTGGCTTCATCCGTAATATGCAAGAGGCAGATAACATTCCTTGTGTTGCTCATCAGGTGGAGAAGACCCACTGCCATATTATTCCCACCTGTCTTCTCACACTTGACGTGGAGCAGGCTTTTGATAGGGTTAGCAGGCCATTCTTCAGAGTGGTGCTTGGGAAGATAGGCCTCGGGTGGAGCATGATATCTTGAATCATGACATCTTATGCAGCTCCTAACGCTACCTTTCGGGTCAATGGTCAACTAACGGTGGAGCCCCTAGCCATCACTATCCGGAAGACAGAGTCCATTGTCAGCATTCCTTTTGGTGGGTGTCTCATAAATTGAGAATGTTTGCAGATTACCTATTGCTCACACTCAGCCGGCTAGCGACTTCTCTCCCTGCGGTAGTTCATGCTCTGATTGACTCTGAACGTGTCTCCACTTTTAAGGTTAATATGTCCAAGTCACAAGCCTTAAAAATCACAATCCCCAAATTGGATCTTCCTGCCATACCGACCCTTGCGCCCCTTAAATAAGCTTTGCATACCATCCATTATCTGGGTCTCAATTTGACCTCCACCTTATTTTACTGGACAAAAGCTAATCTTGCATCCTACCGCAAATCTATCCTAGATGAGCTTCGCCGCTGGTGGTCCCTGCATGTACCCTGGTTGGGACGACTTAACGATGTCAAGATGTCCATCCTCCGTAAGATTCTCTACCTGTTTCAAACGTTACCAACCTCTATCCCACAAGATGACATCATACATCTTCAGCGAGACATCCGTGCCTTTATCTGAGGAGGGAGGGGATGACCCAGATTCTCGAAATCTGTCTTGATGCTCCCTGGGGCAAGCGTGGGGGGACTCGCTTGCCCCAATCTCCTTGAATACTATTGGGCATCACAACTCCATTTCATATCTGAATGGGGAGCATGGGAGAGTGAGAGGCAACAGTTCCACATGGATCGGGCTGCCGCCTGCAGAACCCTTTGAAATCGTGGCTGGCTCCCTAAGCATGCACAACCGTGGAGTGCTTATACTGTGACCCCCAACAGGACTGTCCCTGAGATTTGGGATACGATTGCACTAAGCCCATACTCACTATGTTTACCTCCCCAAACACTCCCCTGGGGCGAAACCTGGATTTTACCCCAGCCCTGGAAGATCACTCATTTCCCAGCAGGAAGAAGGGAGACTGCCACACCCTGCGCAATCTGTTCACAGGCACCTCTATTAAAACATTTGTACAATGCAAACAGGAATTCCAAATACCTAAAACAGCTCATCTGTAATATTGTCAGCTGGGCCACTGGGCATTACACCCCACCAGTATTCAAGGGGCAGCAAGACAATTTACTCCTTTTGAAACATTGGCAGGGCTTATGATAACACAAGAGATTTAATATCCTGTACCTATCAGGTCCTTCAAAACTCGGGCCCAGCACATTTGCCTACATATCAATCTCAATGGCAAACCGATACCACTGCGAGTATCTCCCAGAAACAGTGGGAGGCGCTCTTTCGAGATAGCCCCAGGAATTTATCGCAGTATACCACAATGCGAGTCAGCGTACAAACTGATGACACAGTGGTATTACACACTGACACGTCTTCGCAACATTTATCCCACCATAACTGATCTTTGCTGGTGCTGTAACTCACCACTGGTGGTCATGCACTATCATTTCCATATATTGGAAAAAAATCCTAGGCCACATTAAGAGTGCGCTGGGCTTCTCCTTCACTGCCTCCTATTTAACAGTGGGCTTGGGCATCGGTCTCATGGAACTAGTTGCCATGACGCACACGGACTGGCGGGCCACATGTTCGGTGCTGCCATGAAACGTATAGCTCTCTATTGGAAGCAACCCCCTTATGGTTTAAACGCCTTTGGCATGTTATAGCCATGGAGCTTTTATCAGATAGAATTGCACAGTCTGTTACTAAATTTACTTGCATCTGGCAGCCTTTAATTGACTATTTCACAGGCCTGGAATATACCTGCTTCAATCCTTCCAAAGTTAAAGTGCTCCAGCTGTTCAACTTAGTTGCACCTAGGCGGGAGAGGCGTGGTCCTGGCGCCTTTGATATGCTTCACATACATTTTTCCTCCTTGCCCAGGCCCTCCCACCAACTGCTAACCATATCTCACAAATACCTAACGTTTCATGTGGACCAGAAGCCTCCCTGACAATAGGCTCTTATACATCATGCCTTCTCAACTTTTGTATGTTGTTTAGTACGTTCTATTGTTTTGTAATAATCGCAGGTTCATACAAAGATTACAGACTTGCTTGTCCCTCGTGCTGTCATTCTGTTGTGTATGGAGAATTTATCGTGATGCACCTTCGCTGCTTATTACAGTGAGATATTCTCTGCTTTTCCTTGGCTATAATGAGATGAATATTATGCATGAACAGTCATATGCTTTAACCACTATGTTGATTCGTGAAACATTTTCAATAAAAAGATTCCAAGTGACAAAAGAAAAGGGTACTGATCAATAGGCTTTAAGAACATCGGAAAATCACCTTGGTACCAATGACGTAGATGTGAAAGGTCTAAAAGTGGATATTATAAGAGCACAACAGTAAAGGGGTTCATCATGCTGAATGTGTTTGGGGTCAGTTGAGGAGTTTCAGGAAATTACCACTTTGCTTCACTTATTTGTCAGCAAATTAAAAAAGGCAGGTATGACTCGTTTCCACCTTAAACTATGAATCATTCTCCAGCATCCAGTTTCAATGTTGAAAGTAGATCACTCACTTTTCCTTTCTAGTTACTATATCTAATAAAACAAAATGCATGATTACAATTTGATGTTCTAGCTCATTCACCTCTAGATGTTAATGTAGTGCGAAAAATGAGAACCAGTGGGTGAGTTCATTTAAACCCTGGTCCCTCCACTAGCATCTTCTCCATCAAGTCCTTGGAAAAGATCTTTACCAAACAGAAAACCTCCAAGGTTACTGGGCCTAAGAGTCCAAGTGGCCCTTCTATCCTCTCTTCAAGCAGAGCTCTGAACAGAAACAGTTTCCATGAAAGCAGACTGCAACTCTCCAGTTATCCCTGCTGTCTCAAAGTTCAGGCTCTTAGCCAACTCAGGGCCAAATAAAAGGACCAAGCAATAGATCTCATTGTACCATTCCAAAGACCAGGTTCCACATCTCCAGTACATTTTCCACAAGGTTACCATTATGGACATTTTAGAATTTTTCCAAGTTTGCATTATCATACCATATTACAACAGATGGATGAACAAAACGTCTACTGCACAGCACAATGAAACAATGATTTGCGGTTTTGATAGGGGTCATTTTGTGTTAATTCCACATTGGCAAAATGGCAACTTCATTGACAAATTGTGCTAATTTGCTATATTTTTCTCTTTAAAAGAACAACAGGTGGCTTAAGCCTTTATTTCAAGCATATTAATTCTGTAATGTAGCTGCTGCAATGACGTGGGGATTTATTAGCCTCTCCCCTACGGCATACATTTACAGAGTGCCTGGCACATGTTTTGCTTGCTTTGCTCAAAGGACAATGAAGAAACTTTGAATGTCCTTTACTTAACTGAAATCCTACCTTCCTTAGAGTGCCAACATGAAAATCATATAAAAACATATAATTAAGTGACTGGGGCAGCACCAGCAAAACCAAGACTATTCAGACCAGAAGATGGACAAAGAAGACTATCCAGAGGGATCAAGTGAACGGTGAAAGCATATGTAATATGTCGCTGTTGACAGGAGCCCTGTAAAAATACTGAAGTATCACAACACATACATAAACCTACAAGAGAAAAAAGAGCAATTTTGTTTTTGCCAGGAACATCTGGAGTTTACTGTAAAAGACACCTGTAGAAGGTTAATCCAAACAACTGTGTCCATACACAGAAAATACAACTCTCCTGAGTTGTTTCCGGAGTAGATCTGTTATTTACTCTCCCACGTCAGCAGTAACAAGTAGAAACGTTTACTTGCACTCTCTTACATCAGTGAAAAAGGTACAGCGACTTCCACTTCAGAAGTAGGTCCTGATGCGGCTGTCCTTTGCTACACTAGCGGCCTTCATTTAACCGCGAAAGCCAGGTGAGATTATTGCATGTTGCTACCTAACCGCTCCATAGCTAAAAATGCCCACAGCCTTGGATACCAGTGCTTGAGTGGCAGGCAGTTTGGCTTCTTCCAGTGGTGGAATGGTTACTTTAGCAGCACCCATGCATTGAAGGCACAAATGCTACTCATTTTTTGACAGGTGTGCTAGCAATGGGGACTTAAGTCTAAGGAGCATCACCTCAGGTGTTGCAGGAATCGGGAAAGTTGACTTTCTGAAGAAGTTTAGAGACCTCATCCCAGAATGGCAGAATTGTGATACATATGATACAGACTATCAGGGGTGTAGTGCTAGCAGTACCAAACTTTATAGTGGATCTCCAGTTCCAAAGAAGAGCTAGATGAGGAGGGAATGCTCCTTTGTAGCCAACTCCACCCATTCAGCACCAGGGAGGCTGTATGAAGCTTTGCATTAGAGTGAATGTGAGTATATTGGGATGGATAAGATACCAATGACTTAGCACTCAAATATTTATCCCATACTCTTAAGTCCATAGATTCAGGTGTGCTAAGGTGGGCGTTAAGGGGTCTAAGGCATTTCTCCAACCACACCACATCGCAGAAAGAGCAATTTTAACTGTCTCAGACTATAAACATTTTACAGTTATGGACAGAGGTGATGGTTGCACTAAAGGACCATGGCAATGCAAGAATGCCTTTTGTCTGACCACCTAGTACCAGCAGATCGTTTTGACTTACTTTATAAATATTGCTAGACTGATTCAATCTTCGTAGCCTTGACTTCTTCAACTGGACAATCTCTTTCCTTTCCCTCACTTACCTATGTTATCTCCCTACTTTTGTCCCCTTACCTTCTCCTAAAGTGTGGTTCTCCCCTCACCTCCATCACCATCAATCCTGCTTCACATCACTCCTAAATATAAACATGAACCGATGAAGGATCGAAGGAACACCACATACATTAAACATCCTTCTTGGTTTTCTAAGAGATGTGGCTATCCAGATGTGTAAATGGTGGCTTCAATATAATGCTGAAAAAAACTAGGTTAACCTATTTAATACCAAGGCCACAGAAGCTAAATAATTCTCAACATAGACCAAACTCAAAGCATTCAGTGAATGGATTACTGGGGCTAAAAATGTTCATAGGTGCTTTCCTGCAATCCTACTTTTCATAAGTACTGGACAATCTCATGCATGGATTAGGTTGAGATAAGTCAGTGTTTATGACTATTAATGGAAGAACTTGTGATTCTACATAGAAAGCCCTCTTCTTGAGTGCCTAGTTTCACTGTACCATAGAAAGATGTTCCATGGTGTTGCCTAAAGGCCATCTAAAATGCTTAGCAATCTTTATAATGTTAATGTTAACTGGTATTTGTATAAAGCATACACACCGGCAGGTCTCTCAGCGCTTTATAACTAAGAATACTTGATCCCCCATGTGTAGCTCTGTCTGTCAAAGTTACTTTTAAGTACCAATTTACTGAGCATGCATCAATTGTCAATGTTAAACAAATGAAAACAGAGACTGACCTCTCAACATTTAGGCAACTAAAATTCAATTAAATGTATTTAAAAAAACAGTACATAAAAGTATATTTTAAAGCCGTGGTTACCTGTAGCACCTTTCACATTGTTTATCCAGGTCTCAGCATCAAAGCGGGACTTGTTGAGAATAGAGTAAATAATGGTTCCACAGAGAATTGCAGTAGCTCCTCGGATTTGGGGATCCCCGTGGCTAATGTAATTCAGTATGTCAGATACATACTGTTCCTCTACGAAACAAAGGTATTTGAGGATAAGAGTTAATAACAAGAGTTCATAACGATGTTAGAGGAGCAATTTGCTAAGAAAACAATCAAAATACATATGCTATACTGCTAAAGAAGTATTTTTACACATAAGCAACATGTTCTTTCCAACCATATTACTCAGTGTTTAAGACACACAAAGGTGTAACCTGCAAGCAAAAATAATTGTAATAGATAACTAATACGTTCTGTGACAAAGAACACTTAAATGTTAATCCAGACCCGACACCTGAAGTTTCTAGAGAGCTTCATATGACAGAAAAAAAGGAATACAAATGACAGTAATGATCCTTCTGGTGTATACTCTATCTAACCAGATTCCTCACCTTCTTAATTTCCCTAGGCACAAGACTGGGCCCAGAATTTCTTCAGGGCAACTGTTCCCATGCGCAAGCATATACTGCCATTAGACTATGCAGCAACCTCACTCCGCCTCAGCAAATGATGGCAGAGAGCTGTATTTGGGTACCAATCCAGTATGATAACAGTTTACCTTTGTGCATACAGGCAGAATACTTGTGACAAACTGGAAGAATGACAGTGTGGGAAATCTAACTTAAGACCTGACTAAGAACCCTAAAGGTGCACTCTACATTAGAGGGATGAGGGAGAACAGTGAGATCACCAACATGGAGGCGCAAGTAGTTAGGCAGGAACTGGCGGCACTCCAACTCCTTTTGCAATCTGAGAAACCCACACACTGCCAGGGACATCTCCTGGACCCAATATTCGCTAACGGGGAGATGTTGCACATTGAGCCCCCCAAAACAGGTGGTACGGTCCGACCACCTCCTCATCTCTTTCAAGATAGGAACACCCGCGATCTCCAGCCGGAGCACGCAGGGCATCATGATTAGAAGTAGGAAGTGGGCAAACCTCTCCACCGAGGCACTTAATAAGGCTCTAATGCAAGGACCCCCAGGAGGTCGGGGAATTGAGGAAGCATGCACAGCACTTGATAATCGCATCACGGAGGCACTGGACAGCACGGCGCCCCGGTCTAACACTGCACCGAGGAGGCAGTTTAAGTCTGCCCCATGGTTCGGAACTGATCTGAGGGACAAGAAAATGAACTGCAAACGTTTGGAGAGGCAATGGAGGAGAGGGTATGGCGAGGGAGACAAGGTAGCCTACAAAAACATGCTGAGAGAATACCATGCTTTAACCAGGATTACACGCAAAACCTATTATTGCAACAAGATAGAGGGAGCAGACAACTCTGCTAAGGAGTTATTCTCCGTTTATAAAGAGATCTCCAATCTCAAGACTACGATGGCCCCGGTGAACGGGTCGACGGAGTCTTGCAATAAAATAGCTCAATTCTTCTCACAAAAGGTAGAGAAGATTTACTCCTCCTTTCCGGCAATGGCCAGAGAGGGCCACCCGGGTGGCGACATTGTTACCATGGTAGCCAGCATGGATTGCCTCAAAACCTTTACTGTTCCTTCTCGAGAGGTTATCTGCTCCATAGCAGGCAGTATCAGGTCTAGCTCTCCGAAAGTCCCCGCAACACCTAAAACGCTGAGAGGAAGCGTGGAGACGCTGGAGCCTTATATAAGTTATCTTCTAGAGCTCTCTTTTAAGGAAGGTAGGGTCCCTAAAGTTTGGAAGGAGGCCGTGGTACTCCCCTTGGAAAAAAAAAACAGCATCGGCATGGCGCAATTGGAGAATCTGCGTCCTATTTCTCTCCTACCGTATATGGCTAAAATTACGGAGAAGGCAGTTAACATTCAGCTGACAGCCCACATTGAGGCCAACAAACTAATCCATTCCACCAAGTCGGGCGTCCGTGCATTTCACGCCACCGAGTCAGCACTACTGATGGCCACGGAAACCCTGCGGAAACATGCGGATGAAGGCCACACGGCGGTGCTGATCCTTCTTGACCTCAGCGCTGCATTCGACACGGTAGCCCATCACACGCTACTACAGTGTCTTAGGAGGGGAGGGGTAGTTGAGAGGGCATGGAAATGGCTGGAGTCCTTTTTGCTGGATCGCAGCTTCCAGGTGGCACAGGGCAGTTTTCGATCTGACCCCGTCGGCTTGAAGCAGGGGGTACCCCAAGGGTCCAGCCTAAGCCCTACCCTCTTCAACTTATACGTAACTCCTGTGGCCAAGACAGTAGAAAAATATGGGCTGGAAGTCGTGACTTATCAGAGGACATACAACTGGTGGTGGCCCTGACCCAGCCGAAAGAACAGGCAGCTGATAATTTTCGCCTTTGTCTGCAGGAACTGGCGGTATGGATGGCCGACAACTGCCTTAAACTAAACGGAAATAAGACCGAGGTCTTGATTGTGGACAAAGACCAATCACTATGGACTTCGGCATGGTGGCTCACCATACTGGGTCCTCTACCTAAACCCAGCAACCAAGTGAGAAATCTTGGGGTGTGGATCGACAATAAGATCTCTTTTGATTACCACACCAAACGAGTGGCAGGCACATGCTATGGCACTTTGAAAGTCCTTAAGAAGACTCTGGACTACTTACCCCTGACCGCAAGAAAGACCATGGTCCATACATTAATTACATCCAGGCTGAACTATGGCAATGTCCTGTATTTGGGAACCAGTTTCAGATGCCTACAAAGGCTGCAGAGCGTGCAAAATGTGGCTGCACGTATGGTTCTGATGCTGCCTAGGAGAGCCGCCTCCAGGAGAGCTCTGAGTATTCTGCATTGGCTCCCTATTAGAGAACGCGTGGCTTTCAAAGCACTCTGCTTTGGCCACCGAATCTTGCAAGGGAAAGGACCCTCCTTCCTGCACAACCTGCTTGCACCATACCACCCAGCCCGCCAATTAAGATCTAGCGGGACAGGGATGGTGGTGGCGCCTAAGTTCAGGAGAGTTAGAATGGGAGGCCATTCCTTCCGGGTCTTGGCAGACCAGCACTGGAACAAATTGACTCTGGAACTCCGGCTGGAGAAATCAGAGTCCAAGTTCCGCAAAAAGCTGAAAACATTCCTGTTTCCCAAACATCAGGGCTAGGGTATGCTTAGGGGTCACATCCTGCAGCAGTTCGCTCACCACAGAGCAGTCCGCAGCGCGGGGACACACTAGTACAGTGTAACCAGGCGCTTTATAAGCTGATATAACATAACATAACATAACAGATACAGTATCCGCCATAAAGAGCATTTCAAAAGTTAAGTAACATGTTCTTTTAATGGATACTTCTAACCACAGATTCCTCCCATTTTGAAATGATACTAAAACAGTAACGAAAATATTAGAGACTGCAACCATCAAATGTGATGCCAAATCACGTTCAGATTTATTGAGGAGTTCCCCCAAAGTATCTGAAAAACGCGCAGTAGTTTCAACATTTTCCACCAAAAGTTATGCTTACAAGCAATCCATTCTCAGACATTGGCAAATTTTATCTAATGAACCTGATTTTAAAGGGATCTTTCTAAATCAGCCAAGATTTGCTTACACTCGCAGCAGAAATATCCAAGATATGCTAAATCAGCCAAGATTTGCTTACACTCGCAGCAGAAATATCCAAGATATGCTCAAAAAAAAAAAGAACACAAGCCACCACACAGGAATTGTTCAAAGGCACAATACCATGCCACAATTGCAACAACTGTCATGCAATCATTAAGGGAACTATTATTAATCATCCACGACAAGGAAACCCTATACGTCTCAAAGTTACGGCAACTTGTGACAGCATGAATCTTATATACCTACTCAAGTGCCCATGTAAACTGGTATATGTGGGCAAAACTACCAGGAAGATAAAGTCTAACTGAACATAAGAGTAATATAAGAACAAAAAATGAAAAATCGCCTATCGCGGTTCACTTTAATGAGAAAAAACACAACATTTCACAATTAAAATTCTTGGTACTTGAAACAATTACCACCATTGGAAATCAAGACGTGAACAGAAAACTCCTACAAAAAGATATCAATGGATCTTTAAATTGGACTCTTTAAAGCCATTTGGGCTCAATGAACGCTGGACCTCTCTTGTTATCTATGAACAATGACACACACAAATGTTTCATAACCACAGTTACTGCATTTATTGTAATGTGATTTATTGCCATTATTGATGTTTAGTTCACATTTTATGATTTAGTTTGTTATTAATGACCACGCTTGTGCTAGTTAGATGTTACCCGAGAGTACATCACATAATTCGGTGGGTCATCCAAGCAGATTATCCTGTTTCAATATGGCCGAACCCATTTGTCACCCTAGCCTTAGTCCGCCTTCACTCTTTAGTCACCTAGCGGTAGTCCGACTTCACTTTTTAGAACACCACGCACATACAACTCTTTATCAGCAGCGACAGGTTGGTCCCGCGTTTGTTCACTTTGAGATTACAACACACGTATACTTGCATTAGCGGTAAGTTGACAACATCGCGATTATTGCGGGGGCTAATATCAGGTCATGTTTACACCTAAGAGTGTTTAGGAGTGATTAATAACTGCATGAAAATTCGGAGGTACCGCTTGGTTTCTCTTTCGTTACTATGTAACACCCACCATGCTTTACATGTGACATATTGGTTCTTGTTCATTCAGCTGCACTACGCCTACAAGATTATCACCTTATGGGCCACAACAGGTTTACTTTTCAGAGTTTTAATTTATTTAAATGAGTTGTTTCCGGGTTTAATTTTCTCATGTTTGCAAATGTACTGTTTGTCTATCATATGCGAGATCTGTAATTGAATTGATAGAAAGATGGACCCTCATTTATACATATTATTTCTACAGATTCCCCTGACGAAGTACCTGTTATAGGTACGAAATGCATTGGGAAAAGCTCTACATTTCTATATGGATTTATGATCATGTTTTACTTCACGATGTGAATTTCAACATTGAGAATTGAAGAAATAAATCAAATGATGATGTAAATTTGATGAACTGACTATTCATTGGTCTTACACGATTTGCAACAAGAAATAGATCGCAGTGTCGATTCAATACAGCAGCGCCCAGAGGGTCGCTCCCAAGATAAAGGGAACGCTTCTTTCAACTAAAACAGTAGTCCTCAAAAGGGGGAGTGTCTGAGGAGTGAACTTTCACCAGCAAGTCCTGTAAGACAGAGGTCAAAAGGGCCCTTTCTGCAGACCTCATAGTCAAGGTGGTAATGCCCGGTGAAGGTGTCAACAGGCGTCCAAGCAGAAGCCAGTCAAATGTCTTGGTATCTCGAAAAATGAAGGTTGATATAAGGAAATTTTAGAAAGTTGAAAAGAGCTGAGATAAAGATGTAGGTGGCCCAATACCGGTCGGTAACGGCCGAAATTACCGAATTGCGGCCGTTACCGACCGGTATTGAGCATTTGGGATGTAGGTGGCTACATTTCAGATTTGGTAATTTACTGAATCGGTAATTTAAGGAATCGGTAAATTACCGATTCCTTAAAATACCGAATCGGTAAATTACCGAATCTGAAATGTAGGGAGCACTCAAGTGAGTGCTTTTCCCATTTTAGGATTCGTTATTTACCACCAACTATAAGTTGGTGGTAAATAACGAATACCTTTGAAAATGCACATCTGTGCATTTTCAACTGTGCCATGTGGCAGACATACATGCCCTTAGGGCATGTATGTGTCCCACATGTGCATACAAGCACGATTTAGGGGTGCAACAGGGTGTCAAAGTGACACCCTGGCACCCTTGAATGTGTCCCCCATTTTACCGAATCGGTATTTACAGATTCGGTAATTGCCATTCATTCCTATGGGCCTCCAGGCCCATAGGAATGAATGGCAATTACCGAATCGGTAAATACCGAATCTTACCGATTCGGTAATTGTTACCGAAAAATTATCTACATCCCATTTACCAATTCTTAAAAACAGAATCGGTAAAATTCGGTATTTAAGAATAGGTAAATTGAGATTACATACATCTGGCCCATAATCTTTTACAATGACCACCACAAAATCTTGCTGAGCAGAGACAAAATGAACAATAAAACATCCAACAGGCTGGCCCACACCAGTCCACAAACTTCACCCACAGAACCGAATAAATAGATTTCGTAGAGGGGCACTTAGCCAAAAGAATAACATCCATTAATTCAGCATGCATTTCAAATCTGCACAGCAAGGTGTGTAGATTTGGGTACAGGACCCTGCCCTTCTGCTGAGAAAGGAGGCCCTCACTAAGTATCTGTATCAGGGGGCAAATGCTTCGGCTCAACAGATTTAGGTACACTCTCCTGGACCAATCCAGAACTTTCATTATGATCTCAGCTCAGTTTTTCCTGTACTTCTAAAGAACCTGAGGAAGGAAAGGCAGGAGGGGGGAGACGTACAGGAGACCTGTGTTCCACTGAAGGCAGAAAGGGTCACCTCTGGAATATTTTAGTAGAAACCAAAGTGTGCAATAAACAAGACACTGGCCATAGCAAAATGATTCAACAAAGGCTCACCACTCCAAATGAAGATGCCCTGCACCACCTCCAAATGAAGATGCCATTCATGCCGTCTGCTGAGCTCATCCACTTTGGCTCTCAGCGAGCACATCAAATGAGTGGCAGTTAGAGATATCCCTTGAAGCCACTACCAGAGACACAGTGCTTAATGGCACAGGGTCTGTGACTCCACAACTCACAGCTTGTGGCAGTACCACATGGTGGTGGAACTGCCATTTAAGACCTGAACTGGTTGTCCATTGATGGATGGTAGGAAGGCCGTCAGAGCAATCCAAAAGGCACAAACCTCCATGAGGTTGATGGCGGGCATCTGCTCGGGAGCAAATCAATCAATCAATCAATCAATCACCCATGAGAGTCTCAAGACGCTGGGGGAAAGAGGGGGGTGGGTGCTACTGGTCGAACAGCCAGGTCTTGAGTAGCCTCCTGAAGGTCAGCAGGTTTTGGGTCCGTCGTATCCTCTTTGGGAGGGTGTTCCAGGTCTTGGCGGCAAGGAGGGAGAAAGATCTGCCACCGGTGGTTGTTCTTCGGATGCGAGGGACGGTGGCGAGGTCTGCGGAGTGGAGCTGGCGGTTGTGGATGTAGAAGAAGAGTCGTCTGTTGAGGTAGGCTGGTGCGGTCTTGTGGAGGGCCTTGTGTGCATGGATGAGGAGCTTGAAGGAAATCCTTTTGTTGACGGGGAGCCAGTGTAGGTTTCTCAGGTGGGGGGTGATGTGGTTGTGGCGTGGTACGTCGAGGATCAGGTGTGCAGAGGCGTTTTGAATGTGTTGCAGTCGTTTGATGAGCTTGGCCAGGGCTCTACCGTAGAGGGCGTTTCCATAGTCGAGTCTGCTACTGACGAGGGACTGGGTGACTGTTCTTCTTGTATCTGTCGGGCTCCACCTGTACATCTTGCGGTGCATGCGGAGGGTGTTGAAGCAGGAGGAGGAGACTGCGTTGACTTGCTAGGTCATGGAGGCTACAGATCTTAACCTTTCCCAGATAACCACCACAACATAGAGATGGATGAGGCGACCATCACTACTGTGAGCTTTAGATGGAATAGGGAGACAGCCTGAGGCATGTAAGAGTGGTGTCCAACGAGGGTGTAGCTTGATCAGCAAAGTTGGGGGGGGGGGGTGCTTCAGATTTTACAACAATCATGCTGGTATATCATATTAAAATAAATTATATGAGAAGCATGGAATGAGGAGTGTTTAGGGGCAGCGGTAAGGGAGAAGAGTGGGGATTGTTAGGGGCTCTTAAAACTCCTTATTTTGTAAAAAATAAAATAACACGTTTTAAGATCTTCAAAACAGACAGTGTGTGTACTTTTGTCTGTGTGTATGTAAAAAATCCAGGAGAAATCCGACTGACACCTCACCATGCCCAACTGAAAGCACCTGTATACAACTATTTCTTGAAAATAAATGTATTAGGGGCGGTGTAACACCCCAAACACCCCCCTTAAGCTACGCATCCACCCGGATGCCCCCTTCTTAAAAGCAGGTGTTCAAAACGCAACCCCAGTGCAGCGTCCACTGCAGACAGAGGTTCTGGTGCAAGGAATGTGTGTGTTAACAAGCATGTGGGACCAGCAGGATGCATGGAGCCAAGAGGCCTCAAAACCGGAACCCCAGATTGAGGCTGAAACATCTGGATCATAACCTGAATGTCCAGAACTCACTGAAGGATAGAAAAGTACTTACAAGCGAATGTATCAAGGACTGCCCCTGTACAGACACTCATACATGAAGGTGGCAGGTGGGATTTCGGCTCTTTGATGGAAGACGGATGGATGGCGGAAGTTTGACTTATCTGTAGGCCGTCTGCGGCTGGCTGCGGGCTGGCCCCCTTCAGCAGCCAATTATCGAGGTATGGAAATACATATGTCCATGACCTGTGATGATGTGCAGTGACTACTGCCATAACCTTTGCAAGCAGCAGTGACTGAGGGCAGGCCAAAGGGTAGAATGGCAGACCGGAAGAGCTTGGGTCCCACCACAAACTGCAAAAAGCATATGTGGGACTGCAGGATGGGCACATGAAAGTACGAGTCCTGCAACTCGTAGAACTTCATACAGTACCCTGGATGCAAAGCAGAAAAAAAAGAACCTGTAGCAAAATAAAAGTATAAATAAATGACCCTATCCTACTGCAGGAAAGTGTTCAGAATTCCTAGATCTACAATCTGCAAGAGTTCTCCAGCTTCTGTGGGCACAGGAGTACCATAACCTGCCCTTCTCTGCCCCAGGACCCTCTCTTTAGTCACTACTGACTGAATTTCTGACACATTGATAGTGTCATGATACAATTAAGTCTGAACAAAAAAAAAGAGGGAGCAGATGGGATGGAGGGAAGGAGGAAGTGTAACCCTGCTAAACGATCTGCAGCACTCAATGACCTGAGGTTCTAGTACACAACTTGGGAAGGAAACAAATATTCTGCCCCCTAATGGTAGCACATGACCATAGAAGGGGTGTAGTATTCTGTGTGTTACAGGGGGAGTAAGCTGATGCATGAGCTGGTGTCTGGAATTAGGAGTGTGAATGATGATACGGAATTTCGCTGTGTGGTTTAGAGTGTGGGATAGGAGAGTGTGACAGCTGGAGGGAGGATGGAGCCCCAACAGGACCTACCTGCAGCTCCTATTAATAAAGAGCCTAACATATAATGAAGAACGTCCTTCCTACCTGAGTGGCTTGAGACTTTGGTTTGAAGACCCTGTCCTCCGACTACGATATTTTTCTGTTGAGGTCTCAAAGGGCCAGCGTGACAATGCAGAAAGACTCTGCTGGCAGTTGCAACTATCTCTGGCAGAGAGGCCTGTTGTTGGCAGTCTGCGGCTGAATATTGTGTAAAGAAAGATGGTCCTGTCAACATGGAGGACTACTTTGGGGCCACCCATCCTCAAATCCACCACTAAGTAGGGTCAGCTCAAGCTGATGGGCAGGAGTAGCCCAGAGAGGAGGTTATGTATGGTCTGGTAAGAACAAGGAGCCAGATGAGGAGAGTTATAGAATGAGGAGATGTACACCTTTGAATAGTCTTAATCTTACGGAGAAAGCTATGCAAACAGTGTTCTAAGCACAGTGAGGAGAGGCAGCAAATATCCTTTACAGTAAGCAAATCTCTGAAATGACCCATGGAGCTTTGACAGCAATATATTCAATAAAGCATCGATGAGTGCACAGTATACATTTCTCAATTAAGTTCACTGTAGCCCGTAGCTCAGGTTAATCCACGCCTTTATGGCTTTGGGAGGTGGATGGAGGGGGACATGGGGGGCGCTCCTGGGTGTAATTCACATATTTTATGGACCCAATGCACAGAAATCAGGGTACACTGTGGTCATAATGACGAACAAAAGTCTTGTGTCAATGCACAGCACCAAGTAAATGGAGACTTTCCTCTCTTGCACGAGTCAGTCTGCCCTGGGAAAAGAGTGTTCGGGTCATATAAGGAAACAAGCTTTTTGCATGTTCACCCCCCTTTTAGGCCTTTTGTTGACTACTAGGTACTGGCGTAATGGCTCTGAAAAGCCCTGAGCCCTGGTAATCAGAGCTCCGTGAATGTGCTCCGACACTTAAAATGGTGTATGGGTGATTGCCTTATACCCAATTGGCACAGCATAATCTACTTGTAAGCCCCTAGTATATGACACCATGAGTGCCCAGGGAATGTAAATTAGAGTGTCCCTCTGAGGGACTGCGGCACTTGTTGTGCCACCTTGAGTGCGAAAGAAGTAAAACATGGCTCCCAGCCTGCCACTGCAGGCTGGTAGGGCAGTTTAAAACTGCTAACTCAACTTTGCCATTTAAGGAAATGGAAAAGCCCACTCCCCCTTTTTTACTGTACATACATCACCCCAAAGGTAGGCCTGTTCAGCCCTAAGGCAGGGTGCTATTTATTAAAATGTGGAACATGATCCAGCAGTAAAAACCCTCAAGCTCAATTGTTCCCCCAGTCGGTCGAGTGCACCCAGATGGCAAGCTATTGCCAAAGGAAGGATTCCACTGTGACAGCGATAACGGGCGATTGTACTTCTGCCAGGATCGAGAGGACTTCGAAGGACGTCGACCCCCATGGGCAAGACCACCTCCCCAGAATAGTGGACCGAGGAGTAGCCGCAGGAAGACCCAGTTGATCGCATCCATACCATCCTTGAGAATCTTCAGCATCCTGTATCCCTTGCATCAGAGCCACTACCATAGTGGTCAATGAGAAGGGGATTCAACACCTGGAAGTGATTGAAGACTGTTACTTTGCAGGAGGAAATTGTTTCTAAGGGCCTTGCTGGTCCTCCTGACTGCCTCTCTGCAGCAGTTGGTTGCTTTGAGTAACTCACAATAACCTCACTGATACTTACCAACGTTTTTCTTGATAAAGTTTCTAAGTGTCAAATTTGTTACATTGGCCAATGCTTGTTTGCAATAATATAGGAAGTGCATATTTACTGTACCTTATAATTGCTGTAGCTTCATAACCCTCCAGTGGATCTTTTTCTTTTGGCGTCTAAAATTGAATAAAAATACAATCTACATTTATAAATTGGTGTTAGATTTCTTGAGTGTCTCGTGTATTTCTTCTACAATTGTTTTGGTGCTGTTTAAATGCCTTGCATTTGTTCCTTGTGTAAGCCTGACTGCTCAGGGCCACAGCAACCCAGGGCTGAGTTAAGGGGGTCACAAACGAAACTAACTGGCCTGAAGCGGTTGGTAAGTATATTACATGGTGAGACTTACAACCACATAAATATAAAACAGCCCGTTTCCTCATGTGGCATTGCTGCAGAACTTTCATGTAAGAAAGCCTCATCAATCTTTTATATTCCAGACCTGAGAATCGGAGTGGAGGTGCAAGCTATGTAGAGACTTTGACATCATGAATGAGAGTAGTAAGCTGATGTCTAATAGTGGCAGGAGACATTGAAGATCCTGGTTAATTTAGAAAAAATAAATAGGACTATTTCCAAGGACATGGGTAAAGAAATAAGACGGCTGTTCAAGGAAAAACTGTCTCCATATGCCGTGATAAGACCGGATCAGCAACTTACAGGAATTTGTTCATTAAATGGGGAAAGAACAGATATGCAGCTATTTAATCTGAGGATATATTAGTCATTCAAAATGTTCAAATTATTGGTTTATGGTTTTCATATATAGACATGTGGTATATCCACCTTACCGATCAGTGTCTGTGACAAGTTAGTTCTTTTTTTGTAAGTTTACTTCTGTTGTTTGGGAATTGCAGTTTATGTTAATGGCTACGGTGTGTTGAAGCTTAGTATTGCAAAGCAAGTAGGAAACTTTAATATATCGACCTGTAGATTGTTTAGGGAATTCTGTATTAACATTTTCAATACCACACGGAGTCTAGCTAGCAGTTTGGGGGAGAGGTTGTGGTATCCATATATGTGTTGTTCTGTAGCAACAAGGTGTTGTGCATGGCCAAGCATTAGGGGGGAAGAGTAGTGCCTGTCACATGAGATAATGTAATACACCTGAATCTGATGGTGCAGACTGAGAAACGAGGGGGGTGGGGGGGAGTACCCCATTCATTATGTGTAAAGTTTGGGAAGAGAAGTATCTCATCAGGAAAAGTTGCACGGGGAGTTCCCCTTAGTGAGCTAAGTTATTGAAGAGTAGCAGTACCATGTCGATAGAAGTTGCATGGGTGCCCACCTGGGTGCTACGTGCAAGAAGTTCCATGGTGTTACAGGTTGCAAGGGAGTGTACCCTATGGAGTGAAACTGAGAGGAGGTGCAGTATTCTGTGGTGTTGTGGGTGGGAGATACAAGTTTTGTCTGAGTGTCCTCTGTTACCAGTCATCTTTCTGTTCAAATGAGAGCATTTGTTAGGAGTGTGGTACAGGAACCTGAGTACATTTGTGATTGTCTTGTGGTGTGTTGTGTTTGAATACTTGTGTTTGATGTAGTTCTAGTGTGCTGCAGGTGAGTACTTCTCCACCTGCTGATGTGGTCTGGTTTCAACTTGGGTATGGATGGAATAATCTAGTATTTCATTGTTGTGTCAATTATTTTGTATGTCACTATTGTGCTCAGAAGGCATCCTGACATTTTCTGAATCAATTTCCAGAGGGTGTGGCACTGGGTGTAGATTAAGTTCTTTCTTGGGTCTACCACTTGGTCATGTTGATTATGTGTGGGATATGTTGGCGTGCAGGGCTGCATTTTTGTGTCTGGGCACGTGGTGGAGTGTGTTGTCCTTCTGGGGTTGTGCGTGTTGCTTGTGGAAGGTGAAAAGTGTGAGAATTTGCTTTGTCTGTGTCACATGTGTAGTTTAAAATTGAGAGGTGGATCTCTGGGGCATTGTGTATGAGTGTAATTGCCATGACCGGTTTTGTGTTGGACTCTGGACAAGTGAGATTTGAGTTAACATATTGTATGGTTAAATGCTCCATTTTTGTTTTGTTTGTGCCTTCAATGTGTAGACTAACAGATGACGGGGAAGCCCTTTCTTGAAAAGCTGATGGGTTCAATGCCCAGAATGCTGAGTGACTGAGTTTCCGTGACCACATGTCCTGCGTGCATAACTGTTGTATGGTACCACAGTTAGTTGGCAGATATGTGGTGGTAGATTTGCTTGTCCTAGGAGGTCGCAAGATGTGCAGGTATTTAGTGCTGGGCAACGGTAGTCACAACCTAGTTGTTGTCTCATTTATTTGCTTAACATGAAGTATGGGGACCCGCTGCAGAGTTCGTGTGACTGCTAATTGTTATCTTTATGAATCTGTATGGATATTGGAGAGTTTAACAGGTTGCTGTTGGTTCAATGTTTAAATTAGGCATGTTGGAGAGCGAGTGATTGTTAATGACTGTCATTGTATTTTATATGCAGGGGAACAACTGTTCTTTGTTTTGTTGTTTGTAAAAAAGAGGCGTAGTACCTTGTGTGTACACATTCCGTGGAATACTAAAAGTGTATGATGTAACAGAATATTGGTGTGCGTGCTTTGGAGTGGGAGCTAAGCGAGTGACAGTTGGACGTAGGCTGGAGCACTGACAAAAACCATTGTGCTGTTGCTGTTATCTTAAGCGCCTAAGATGTAAAAAAGTACATACGTCCTACCCGAGTGACTCCAGACTCGGGAAGATCCTGCCACTGACTACAACAAAGGAGAATTAAACCAGCTTGCCCACGGCTGAGACTGGGGAAGAGGAAGAAGAGGACTGATGTCACTGGGGTTGTCCACGGGCTTTGCCACCAACACAGCCTCTAGGACCACAAAGGGGTGTATTACTTGTTCTAAGGGTTGCGAAGGCTGCCTTTGGTGTTAAGTGAGGTCTCAAGAGTATCCTCAGAATTTTTAGTATAGATAGAATTGACGTGCTAGAGAGAGCATATCCATAAGGTACGAAGGCACATCACTAGAAAATTCTGTGAGGAGCATTCAAGCATGATGCCTGATCATGTCACTGGAGCCATGGCAAGACCCACACAGTCCATTGAGTCCTGGTCGCACCTAAAGACATATTTTGCTGCATTCTGTCTGACTTGGACTATCTGAGCGACAGTATTCCTGAATTCCTCCCGAACCGCTGGCACAGACATAGGCCTGGGACAGACTGCTGTCAGCTCTGGGTCAGAGTCAGAAACGGTTCGAAAAAAGTTTGAATTACCTCGAAAATTTGCAGCATGGCTTCCCTCAAGGCCTTAATGTGCTGCAGGGTCGACAACGGCCTAGGGAACTCTGGTGTGATGGGGCATGTCTTGGAAAGGGCTCAGAGGTAGACTATGGTAGCAGAGTTGGATCTTTGGATGTTGACTGCACATCTCCCCAGAGCAGGCATGCAAGATGGGGTTGAATCCTACTGGGACTTCTTGCGCTTGTGGCACAAACTGTACCTTGACTATTTCTACTGATCAGAAGACAGCAACCTGGAAGCACACATTGACATGTGTGGGAGTCAGCCCGAAACTTGGGAGGGGGTCTGCTGTTTTGAGCACATACAACCTTGCTTTTTATGTTCAGGGACTAGCTTCGCATCTCGCTCCCTGATCGCCTTCAAGCGCATCAGGGAGCATTTTTATTATGACTTCGAGTTATCCATAGACACCTTAAGCAGACATCGGGTGGGTCCGTGACCAACATTTGCTTGCTGCAGTAACTGAACAATATGAAGCCTGTGGTTTTTGGGATGGAGGGATATTTCCCCAGCACCGCTTTGTAAATTTGGTATTGGTGAAAACTATAAAACGGTGTGTGCAGAGTTCTATATCCATGCCAAAGAGCATGGAAAGGAAGGAACTGATGCTGTCACACAGGAGTTGTGCCTAGATAAGGCTCCACAACTTAATTTCCTGAAGCAGAACAAGGTTACCATGAATTCTGGTGGTGCCACCTGCTGGCTTATGGGAGTGTGTGCTATGAAAAGGTTCTAGATCCAGTATGGCACCTGGGGAAATTTAAAGGTGAGAAATATGTGGTTAGACATATCCACGCAAATTTGATACATTTGAAGTGCTGAGTGGGCACCATTAACATCGCACATAGTTAAAATACACATAGAATATAAGTCTAATTCGTCTCCAGGTGTGAAGAACTGTGCCATGTAGTAAGGGGCCCTCACAAGTCAACACAAGACCTTTTAATATATGTGAAGCGGGCAGCAAAAGTGAGAGAATAGCAGTGGTGGTATAATTTATTTTTAGAACACTTCTCCACACAAAAATCAGAAGAACTTGAAATAGTATATCCAGTCAGAGGATTCACCACATCTCTATCTGTATTTTGCAATATCTAGATCCTCATGCATCAAGAGGCACATTAATTAGAAATGTCTCCTACATAAAAATATTCATCCCCACTCATTCCACAAATATGTTTGAGTCACAAACATCTTTATACCTCTATTCCATCCAGTCTCTAACACGCTGTTCCACTTGCTTCTTTTCTGGTAATGTTTGAAGGCAAGGAACCCATGGATGGATGGACCAGCACGATAAAGAGAAGAGTAGGTTTACATGTTTGGTTGTAGGACTGGGATTTTATCCAGTCAGGTGATCCTGTGCCAACTCCATGGTATGCATTAACAGTATAGCATCTGGTCACCTCCCCCACCTCTATTGCTGATCTTTTTCTAGGTCATCCAATGTTACCATAATGCCATTAGAGTCTCCCTTAAAAGAAAACCCAGAGGAAGACTGTCAGCAGGAGGACTGTTTCTGTTCACATATTTTAATCATATGATGTGAAGTATACTGTATTAATTGCCTTAGTCTACTTTTCAAATAATAATTTGTAAATTCATGTGTAGTATTGTTGTAGACCCCCATTGTTCAGTTGTTTTTTACATTCAAGAATATCTACTGTTGTATTAAGTTCATGTGAGTCAAGTAATTCAGTTAGCCATGGCACTGTGTTAAGTAAATCAAGACTGTACTTCATTTACTCCATACATCTCAAAAAACAATGTGAGATCATTAACAGGTTCAAAGGCTTGCAGTTAAAGTGTGAGAGGAACAACTCTAAAATGAAAAGAAAGTAACTGTATAATAAAATCCTGTGGCTCCGACAACTGTACCAACCCTCATAATGTAATTTATTAAACTGTAGGAAAATACAGTAAGTTCAACTTACCCTTTTCCTCAAGGGATTCAAGAGGTTGCTTATAAAGTTTGCTAAAGAAGGCACTGGGGTGTAGAGCAACAGCTGCCCCGACACAGCCTACAGCAAGAGCTTTGACACTGACCCGCACATCTTTGTCTGGAACCAAAGCTGAAAATATAAATAAGACATTACAGTGTTTATTTGCATTTACTATTGGTGAACATTCCATCTGTTTCCAAATGATACTCAGTTATTTCATAAAAAAAATATTGATGAACCAATAAATATAGTAAAAACCCAGCATGGTATTTACAGCAGCGCACTAAACATGGAAGTAGTCTTCTAGTAAAATAATGATGTTACTTACTGCTGAATGTTATCCTTAGGTTTAGTGCTCAATGCAAATATATGAATAGTTGAGGTTGGTCAAGGACAAATTGTTGCACACGTAGAGTTTATAGTCAAAAGGTTTTTCTTGGTGTGTGTGGTCTTTAAATCGTTCATAAAGGATGAATTATTTGACCTTCAAGGACCCTTAATGCACTAGCTTTGAGTTTTAACTAGCAGATTGTGGACTGTGTGATGGAGCATGAATGTGACCATATGGAATTAGACGTGGCCTTGTAAGACGTATACATAATGCTCAAAAGTTTCAACTAGATCTTCTACTTACCTGGGAGCCAATGACACAATTGAAGAGCACAGGTCACACAGTAACATCTAGAGTGTGAAACACAATCTGGCTGCCTAGGTCTTGATCCTCTGTAGTTTTAATTGCCCATTCTTTTCAAGTCGAAGTATAAACAATGCTGCATTGCTTCAACTTCAATTGTGAGTTCCACACAAGGTTCTAATTTAACAATGCCAATCTTTTTCTGGGCATGTTTTTGCAAAGGCGGTGGGATTGTCATCAGTGCTGGTCTAGATTTTAGCCCATTTGTTTCAGATTGGTCACATCACATTTAAACCATTTTGGTGGCTCTCACCTGTAATCGTGTTCTAGAGATATTACCACTGAGGTTACTACTTAGATGTGGTGGTGTTTCCCATGCGATATTGCTCAAGCAGAGTCAAAGGCATAGTGTGACAAAACCAAGGAGTGGCTTCTTTTTTGTAACAAAATGTTGCTAAGGAAAAGAAAACAGTTCTCAATGCATAGGCAGCTGATACAAATTCATGAGTTTTCCTCCACAATAGGAGGGAGGTAAAAAACAAACGTACCTATACTTTCTAGTTGAGGTTTAGTTTCCTTACAGTATTTTAATATCTTGGTATATTTATTGTTGGGCGCTCTTCTTCAGGTAGCAAACACAAGGAGCGCTGAAGCTTTTCAGACACTCACCCCCCCAGTCACAGATCTGGGTTGTATCCATCATCGTTCTTTAGCTCACTTCGCCACCCCAGTTCAGATCCAGCTATATGCAAATCAGTCTTGACCATGTGTCTCATGGGAACAGTCCAGCCCGAACAGCCAAGCCAGCTCTTCCCTAGAACGGAAACAAGCATCCTGGGACCGGTTTCAGGGTAACACCCCTAATCTGCCAGGCTAGCTTGAATCCAGTGGCATAGTGAGCAAGGGACCCACGTCTGGGCATACCCTGCCACCTTAGGGAGAGGGCTTAGCTCAGTGTGGTCTTTGGTTACTGAGCTAAAAGTGTTGCCTTAGCCAAACTCTTATATTATGAACTGTTTAACAGGAGGATGTGTGCCTGCGTGGGAGCGAGCTGAGGGGTGGGTGGGAAAGCATGAGAATAGGATAGGAGGCCTAAGTTCAACATTTTGTTGTCAGTCGGGGATTAGAGGGAGGACTCTAAGGTCAGGTGTATGGGAAGCATCCAGGTTAGAACAGGACCTCTATTCAGCTATCTTCAGCAGTAGTGGAAACCCTTACGTGTAGTGGGAATACCTCAGTTAAAGGGGTGCAAAGATTGTGCCTATCGCTCCATTACGGAGTGTGGGTGCTGGTCGGGGGTTCAGCATTTCATGCCCATCACAAGACCTTTATGTCATTTCAGGCTGTAGGTTACATTTTCTGTGGGTACTTATGTGCCAAATCTGCTTGTTACTGGTGTTAGCTGTTGTAGATATTAGTCCCAAGAGCTATCAGTCTGTGCCTTTTGGTGGTTGCCACTTGTCAAATGGGGCATACCCGTCTTTAAACAGTGGTTCTTTCATATTAATTCTATGTATTGACTTCATTATTTCTCTCATGTCAGATCCTTCCTTTCCATTTCCAAATGTCTGGGATATTATCTGATTTTGAAAGGCGGGTTATGCACTTATTTGCGTCTCCTACCAAATGGGAGACATCTTGAGCCAGCCCATCTTCATCCAAGCCCTCTTCTTATACTATAAGTTCAATGTTGTTGGATCAAGTATTGTTGGAGTCTCTGGGAAGTTAAACCCTCTACAGTCTTACCATCACAGAGGGCTGTTCATTGAATTCTGGCCGGGGTATGGGCCCAAACAAAAAACGTTATGCGCCTGTCCAACCATGGCTGTAATACCTTGTGATACGAGTAAGAAGGAAAGGCATGAAACAATTTTAGGCACCATTGTAAAGGGCTCATTATAAAATCAGTTCTTTCCATCAAGGATAGAGACCACAGTAGCTATCGCCTTTGGTTATTGCATAGGGAGGCCAATAGGAGTGTATAACTAGCCCCATATAGACCTTTAGGGTCCTCCATAATCCTCATGCCTATATACATAATTGCAGGCTTACAGTGGCCTCATATCCATCTGAGTCGTAATTTGTAAGGAATTTAATCTTTTCAAACCCTCACTTATCATAATGCATTACCAATAAAAGATTTCCGCTAAAGTGACCCTTTCGGGGGACCCATAGGGCATTGCAGCGCCGGCTCAACGAGCAACACATCCCTCGGGATGTATGAGGTCATCATGAGATTGCCTCTAGATTGTGTGGTTTAGACCTAGTTTTTTTCCTGTTCCCGCCTCCTTTCTCTCTTTTTATGTGGATAACTAGAGTGCCCACATTTGGAACAGTTACCCCCATTTGGTCTGGCATTATTACATGGAGCTCGGGTACTGGACCACAACAAGCTCCTAGTTCCCCACCCCTCTTTTTTTGATACACATATAGGAAGACAACAGGGTATTTTTCATGCAAAGGGATACATGACTGGCCACTCCTAAGGTCCAGATTACCTTCATGGCTGTGCTTGATCATATCATTTCAGCCACCAGACGAAAAGAAACTGCAAAAAGGAAGGCTGCAACATTCTCTCCCCACGGTCGGAGAAGAAACCCTTTACTCTAATATCTGAGGAGGAATCTGTCTGCGATTTGCTAACTAAGGCACTAGATCTTAACAGAAAGGGAAATGCATTGACAAAGAGACACTGTACCCAGATAAAGCTCTCTTCTGCTTTAAGTGCCATTAGCAGACAATCCTTCATAAGTTGCTCTTGAGTCTTGCCCCAGGTGAAAAATCTTCTCACACTGTATCACCTGCCAGAGCTGCCAATGAAGCTGCCATAAACGGTGTGAATTAGATGGGTTGTGAAATTGTCAATTCTACTGGAGACCAATTTACTTACGATTTTAAAGACAGTTTTGGGGGTATAGAGATATAACGGAAGGACACTGAAGAGGCCTTTTCTAGTTCAACGAGTAAAGTCAAAGTAGCACCCAACTATGTTTTGGAAAAGGAGATATTAAGTGTTTGTTTTTCCCTGAGAAGAATAGGGCAAAGACGTCCCAATATGGTTTGCAAACGAGTAAAAAAACAAGCACTGGCATAGCCAATAGGTCTCGCTTTTTGGGACCTTATAAGTGATTAGCCATGCAACACTTGATGTTGTTTAATGAAGGATATTGTGCTGGATAAATAAAAACACTTATAATGTCCCAAAGGGCGAGACCTTTTGGCTATGCATTGGGGGGGGGGCTTATAAGTGTTTAGGTAGAGCTATTGACTTTGCCAATGTTTCTAACCTGTGCTGTAGAGAAGAGTGTCTGCTGTGCAGCATGCTGAGAAGTTGTAATTAAAAGTGTAAGAAGCACTGAGTGATGCTGTGATGTCGTTGAGTGATGCTGTGCTGGCTCTGAGTTATGCAGCGGTAGCGTTGAGGGATGCTGTGCTGGCCCGGATTGATGCTGTGGTAGCCCTGAGTGATGCCATAGGTGGTGCTGACTGATGCTGTGGTAATGCTGATAGATGCTGTGGTAATGCTGATAGATGCTGTGGCGATGAAGAGTGATGCCGTGGTAGCGCATAGTGATGCTGTGGTCGTACTGAGTGATGCTGTGGTGTTCCTGAGTGATGCTGTGGTGTTCCTGAGTGATGCTGTGGTGGTACTGAGTGATGCTGTGGTGGTACTGAGTGATGCTGTGGTGAAGGTGAGCGATGCTGTGGTGAAGGTGAGCGATGCTGTGGTGAAGGTGAGCGATGCTGTGGTGAAGGTGAGTGATGCTGTAGTGGTGCATAGTGATGCTGTGGAGGTGCTGACTGATGCTGTGGTGGTGCTGACTGATGCTGCGGTGGTGCTGAGTGACGCTGTCGAGGTGCTGAGTGACGCTGTGGAGGTGCTGAGTGACGCTGTGGAGGTGCTGAGTGATGCTGTGGAGGTGCTGAGTGATGCTGTGATGGTGCTGAGTGACGCTGTGGTGGCCCTTAGTGACGCTGTGGTGGCCCTTAGTGACGCTGTGGTGGCCCTTAGTGATGCTGTGGTGGTGCTGAATGAAGCTGTTGCGCTACAGAGTGATGCTGTGGTAGAGCAGAGTGATGCTGTGGTAGAGCAGAGTGATGCTGTGGTAGAGCAGAGTGATGCTGTGGTAGAGCAGAGTGATGCTGTGGTAGAGCAGAGTGATGCTGTGGTAGAGCAGAGTGATGCTGTGGTAGCGCAGAGTGACGCTGTGGTGGTGCAGAGTGACGCTGTGGTGGTACTGAGTGATGTTGTGGTGGTACTGAGTGATGTTGTGGTGGTACTGAGTGATGCTGTGGTGAAGGTGAGTGATGCTGTGGTAGAGCAGAGTGATGCTGTGGTAGAGCAGAGTGATGCTGTGGTAGAGCAGAGCGATGCTGTGGTCGAGCAGAGCGATGCTGTGGTAAAGCAGAGCGATGCTGTGGTAGAGCAGAGCGATGCTGTGGTATAGCAGAGCGATGCTGTGGTGTCGCAGAGTGATGCTGTGGTGTCGCAGAGTGATGTGGTGGTGCTGACTGATGCTGTGGTGGTCCTGAGTGATGCTGTGGTGGTGCTGAGTGGCGCGGTGGTGTGCTGTCTGATGCTGTAGTGGTCACTTTATTTGAAGCCTTCTAATCAAACCCTCTTGAGTGTCAGGAGTATTAGAGGTGGTGCGGTAAGAGTGCTATAGGGGGCTCCTTGTTTTTGCATTAATTCAAATATTGGTGGATAATTTGAATTTGTTCCTTGTGGGACTGAACCATAGTGCGCTATCATCTGCCAGTTGTGGAGTTACTCAATCTTCACAAATCAACTGCTCAATTCACTAAAATTAATATTTGTTTTTGCGCACTTTATAAAAATAAATGATTGTACATTTTTGTTTAGAGATTTCCATCATGGCATTTCTATGAAGCGGAAGTACAACAATTCTAGTAATACAACATGAAAAAAAACATTAACTGCTCTACAAGGATATTGCTAGTACAACTTGCAAATACATGCGCAATTGCTTCATTTTATTGAGGTGGCCAAAGGGGATTCTGACACTGTAAGGACAAGGAACTTGATAGGAGATTAATCAGGTAAAGCAGAGCCACAGGGACACAATTTCATTGGTGGTTAAATTATAAGAATTCTAATGAATTGTTGAATATTTATATATTTCCAAAACTCAAGAAAGTCGGCATTCTGAAATGAGTGCAGTACATTCGTAATGACGCACTTTGAGAAAGAGTAATGCGTATTTTCAATTTTTTTTTAAGTTTGCTTGCCCATGAACGATTTTCTTACCAATGAATTTAAGATCAACAGTATAATTTGTGTGCCGTGAAGAGGGAAAGTTTGCTCTGTAGCATTGGCTTCAGAAGCAGGCACTCTTCAAAGATGGAGGACAGCTTTCATGATGGGATGATGTGGTGGATTGTTCTTAGTATTAGATCAGCTGCGCATGCGGAAGTGGGACAGTCTTTAGTGAGCTGACTGCATTTTCACAGTGTTGTAGCTTAGAAGGAGGAAAAAGTTCTGCACTGCTGCCATCGCGTTGCTCTAAAATCCTGGGCCGATTAAATGCGATGACCCTCTGCACTAGTTCCTGCCTGACACGTCAGCCAGTATGGGAACGTCATAACGACGGGTGATTGAGAAGGACAAAGTTAGTGTTCTGACTGATAGCAAAAAGGAAGAGGGAGTAGACAAGCTTATGGGTAGGGTACAATGGGTAGCATTCGCTGCTAAGCTGCCAAGCGACCTGCCCTCCAGGCTGAGGATCAGTGATGCAGGAATGCGAGGTACGGAGCACCGCGGAGCCGAAATTCCAGCCGAAATTCCAAAGGCCGGACTCATCCATCCTCCAAGCAGCTTGCGACGTGTTTTCTTTGACCAGTCTGCTTCAAGGTGAAAGGTTATTTAAAGGAGTTTCAAAATAGTCAAGAGAGTTTCAGAATAGTCAAGAAATACACTTCCCAGAATTGAAAATATAAACTTTGCAATTTCCTATTTAGAAGGCAATATATTAACAAGCATTGGTCGCGCGGCCTTAAAAGTGACACGGCCGCGAAAGTGAATGCGATTGCGGGTTGTAAGGGTGCCCGCGAGCGATGCACTTAATGACCCATGACGGAGGAAAGGCAGATGGCGGCTGCGTGCGTAACTGCAAGCTTGAGGCCAGCAAAAGCGTGTGGTAGCACTTTTAAAACCCACTTACTAAATGTCTCGCCCGACAGCGTATGCGCTGGCCCAGGTGAGACCTAAAAAACCAAGTCAAATGGAATCAAATATGATGAAAAAGGAGTAATATCCCTATATTTTTGCTTACCACATTGGCTTGTCTGCCAAGTGGTCCCTATAGATTATGAAGTCCCTAGGCAAGGGCATCCATTTAATTGTATTCAATTTACTGAAATAGATTCAAACTTTGGAACTGAAGATCACAGTTCATGACAACAGTAAGCATGCACAGACACAGAATAATCCTGCAGAAAAGCTTTGAAAATTGACCACAATAATTAATCCTTAGAATAATTCCTTACAGCTGCTTCTGGCCACCTTTGTAGCTAAGTAATACTGCTAGCAGCCATGGCTAAACCTTGACATAGTTGCATTTGAATAGGCCTGGGAGGAGACACTGTCACAGCCGCCACGTTTTGGAATACCCTCCCGCTGGCGCTGAGGAGTAGACAAGATCTCACTTCTTTTAAAAAGGATCTCAAGACCTTCCTGTTTCCTAGAGCAATGTAATGTGGTCTGTCCGTTGGAATGATGTGGTCTCAGCGCCAGGATACCCTTTGGGTGGCAGTTGCGCTTAACAAGCAGAAAATACATACATACATACATACAGGGGTCCAAATAGGGTCAAAATGCGATTGGGTTTCTTTGGTAGCTCCTTAAGAGCCATTAGCAACGTATTACTGCATGTTAATTGTGTTCTATATTTCCACTAACTTCTGATGAGTGGGAAGGAGTGCTGGATAAAATGAAACCTTAAAGTTCACTTTAGGGAGACATGCCTGTGTCTGGAGTGCTTCTGACACTCCATAGCAGAGCACCTTTGGACAATACAATCCACCACCTTCTGTATCAGTGGGCCATTCCTGCTAACAGAACCTTACCACAGCCCACACAAGCACATATCCATATGCCTCCCGGCTGACCACGTCTTTCAGTGGTCCCGGCTCACGAGTATGGGTGAAACACTTTCACCTCATAGCAGCTAATTAACTTTTGGAAACCAAAACATATTACCACGCAATGCTATAGCCTGATTTCGATACCTTAGTGCCACTGTTGCACCCACAAATCAGTAGAGTTGTCCACCCCACTACATGATAGCATCCACTGGATGCAGATATTACCATTTTATGTTTTATTTTTATATTAACATTCCCAAGTGGAACTTTTTAGGTATATGTTGCAGTCCTCTGCTCCACTGTTTTTACATCAGTCATTGCAAGGTCATCTTTTCCCCACTTGATCTACACTTTGTTTCCCATACTTTGTGGTTTCCCTTCACCATTGCTCGACAAGAAACTATCAGGCAATTAACCTTTCCAGTATATTGCATTAGGTATCACAGCTGACATATATACGAAAGCCTAGGCACCAATATGCTATGAAATTTACAGAGTGACCAAATAAGTTGTACAGAGTTTATTACATTGAATCACATGTTTAATCCCTTTTAGTTATCCACAGGATACATTGTTGGTTGTTGCTAGAAGTCCCCTGATGAAGGGCAAACTCCTGAAATGCATTGGGGCTCAATGGAACAGTTAAATGAACTTATATAGAAAATGGAGCCCAAATGTGTCCAAATGCTAATAAATATGTTCTAATTGAATTATCACGAGTGATAGTGGATTTTATTTTCAAAGTCTAAAGTAATTGAAGTGGCTTTTGCCAACAAGCTGTGCTGCAGAATACACTGACCTGCTACAATACCCTAAATTAGCCAGAGGCTGAGGTGGCCATTCTCTTCAGGTATGCTCAGACTGACAAAATAAACACTACAGTATAGTAAAACACGGTGTGCAGGGACAATCATTTTAATTTTTGCATAAGCTGATGTAAGCCACTTGTTTCTAGCAAATGAAAACAGAAGTTCGCAATATTTGATAGCATGCTTTAACGGCGTAAATTATCTGCATAGTGTGACACAGAAAATCACTCTCACACAGGGCAATCGTGTACCAAAAGTTAGTTTCCTTCAACGTCTGCACCATGGACTATGATAATTTGAAGGAAATTGAGTTGAGGCTAGTGAGGTGTATGGAATGGGAGGCTAGACGTGCATCAATTTTCAATTTAACTTCCAAGGGCAGGAGCCTGTGTTGCACAAAGCAGAAGAGGCAAGAAAACTTTCTTGCTCCGAAGGCAAAGAATGTCCATTTTCCCAGGATCCTTCTGCCGTTTGTCACAGCTGTCCCTTTCTAAATCAAAGTGGCTCTTGAATTCCCTTAACATCCCTCGCATCTAACTCTTTTCTCCTTGACCATCCAACATTGTCTTGCAAAAGGCCCCTTTCTCACTCTTTCCTCCTTGACCATCCAACAATGTCTTGCAAAAGGCCCCTTTCTCACTCTTTCCTCCTTGACCATCCAACATTGTCTTGCAAAAGGCCCCTTTCTCACTCTTTCCTCCTTCACCATCCTACAATGTCTGGCGAAAGGCCCCAATCTCACTCTTTCCTCCTTGACCATCCAACAATGTCTGGCGAAAGGCCCCTTTCTAATTTTTTTCTCCTTGACCATCCAACATTGTCTTGCAAAAGGCCCCTTTCTCACTCTTTCCTCCTTGACCATCCAACATTGTCTTGCAAAAGGCCCCTTTCCCACTCTTTCCTCCTTGACCATCCAACATTGTCTTGCAAAAGGCCCCTTTCTCACTCTTTCCTCCTTCACCATCCAACATTGTCTTGCAAAAGGCCCCTTTCTCACTCTTTCCTCCTTGACCATCCAACACTGTCAGGCGAAAGGCCCCTTTCTCACTCTTTCCTCCTTGACCATCCAACACTGTCTGGCGAAAGGCCCCTTTCTAACTCTTTCCTCCTTGACCATCCAACACTGTCTGGCGAAAGGCCCCTTTCTAACTCTTTCCTCCTTGACCACCCAACATTGTCTGGTGAAGGGTTTAAAGTAAGAACAATGCACAATATCAAGATGGAGACTATTAAGAAAAATTACAGTTCTCGATCGCGTGTGGAGGTAGCAGACAAGAGATGTCAGATGTAACATGAGGCAGCGGCTTTCATTCCTTTACTCAAAGCCGATTTAAAATTATATGTCACTTACTTTTATTTGATCATACTAACCTAAATACAAATATACCAACACTACATTAGCGCAATCATGAAAAGTCGTAAAAGATGAAAGATACATCCAAGACACTCGATGTGTGTGGGTCATAAATCAATACTTTATGCAAGTACTGAAAAATATAAATTATGTGAATGTACAATAGTTAAGGATGAGGGGCAAGGGTAGGGATGGATTAATTTTAAACTAATAAATAAACATACCTCCCTTCTGTCCAGTTAGCAGAAATGAAGCGGATAAGAGACGCACACAGTGAACCAGAGGAGCAGTGTTCCCATCTGTGTATTGGCCGATGTCACCTTTAATTCTGGAAGGCTAAGGAATAAAAGGGCAAATCAAATGTAAATTAAAATGTGCTTTTTAAATGCATTTTGAAATAAATTATCACATTTTAAATTTAGCGTTTAAAGAAGTTACGTATTCAATCTAACCTTGTGGTCAAGCTCTCCTGGCTCCAAACCGTCTTCCCTGGTTATGAAACGATCCACACTTCCATCAGATGATTGCCTACTGTGGCCCATATTTTTCAATAAATGGGTTTGTTTCAATGCTTTACAGTGAGAAAAGGAACACAATAACTGTTTTGATTAGTCTGCAAAACAAGGGTTAGCCATCTAAAAAAACGAAATTAGCAAAGCTAAAACTTATATTCCCTATTAAGTTATCGAACTCACCTAAAATTTAAATCTAGCAGTATTCACAAATAAATGCATTGAAAAGAAATTAGTTGCTTACCTGTAGCTCTGGTTCTCCAACCTTGGTATCTTGTATACATTCACATAGTTAAATTATTCCCAGTCATCAGGCTGGGAAACCCTGCTACATTAAAATAGCAGTATACAGTGAAAAAATGGCCATTGGCCCGAAAGAACATTGTATAGTTAGCAGTACATCCATTTCATTTGAAATAACCCAAACTTCAGTCAATAAGGTGGAAGCTTATGCTCTCCTACCCACCGCTAGAGGCCACCATAGCTCAGATTTGAAAGTACTAGTATGATAATAATATTGGATAAGCCTCTGACTGTGAAGGACAGATGCTTGCATGTGAATATATACAAGATAGCAATGTTGGAGAACTAGAATTACAGGTATGCAACTACTTTCTTCTCCAGCACTGGATCCTTTATATATTCACATGCTTGAATTAGAATAGCAAGCACTACACGTTATAAAACATAACAAAAGTGGTAAGTTAGGAGGAGGAGCTTCGCGGGCATCCAAGATGGTCGTGTGAGCACAGAGCTCCCCGGACCTGCGCTGCCCTTACGGATATCCTGCATACATCCTGATTTTGACGACAGGCCTTTGATCGTACATCCTTGCTGATCTAAATACTCTTTGAAAATTCGAATTTGGACGCTGGGGTCCACTTTTGCATCGTCTTTGCTTTTTGCGGCCCACCCCGAGGCGAACCGGTGGCTCGGTTGCTTGGCAGGCCGTGGAGTAGTTGATCAACAGCGGCAGTAGGGATCCCCCCTGGTCGGCTCCTCCTGACTTTCGGTTTCGTTTTCTGCTCCCGGCTCTTGTTGGCGGAGGCTCAGCCTTGCTCCATCTTTGGCTGGCTGTCTCCCTTCTGTTTGGAACTGGTCTGACGGATCACCCGAGGCCTGGGCTTTTTTTGTGCCTATAATCGGCTGCTTTGCTCCTGTTGTCTGCTGGCCATTTCACGACCGGCCATTTTCACCAGGTCGAGGGGACCCCCTTGGGGTCCCTTTTCCAATATGGCCACCGGGCCGCCGCTTGAGAAGCGTAAGACCAAGACACCTCTCCGTGGCGGCCAGACCCAGACTAACATTATGGATCACTATTCGCAGGCCAAGGGGTCGCCTGGCGCTGCTGGCCGCGCCGCGGATCCTCCTAAGACTGTCTCCTCTGCGTCTACGGAACCATCTTTGCAAGACGTTATGATTGCCATTGCCAACATACAGGCCTCTATGGGACAGCAGTACGATGCCCTGGTCTCTAAGATCGACACGGTGGCCGTTGACATCACGCTGATTAGAGCGGACCTAGCGAAGACCAATGAGAGAGTCGAGTCCTTGGGCTTGAAGACTTCTAGTCTCACCGCAGATGTTGCAGAGGCCCAGACTGAAATCGGCAATCTGCGTTCTTCCTATGACCTGATGGCTCGTCGTCTCGAGGACTACGAAAACAGGGCCCGCCGCAACAACGTGCGCCTTATTGGTGTCCCGGAGAATCCCGAGATCCTGGGGGTCGACCTCTTGGTGGAGGACTTGATTACCAACTACCTTTCTCCCACTGGACTCAGCAAGTTCTTTGCTGTTGAGCGCGCCCATCGTGTCCCTGGTGGGAAGGCTAAGCCGGGTGCCCCTCCACGGCCCATCATTGCCAGGTTGTTCCATTTCCGGGATGCGGTTCTTCAGGCCTCACGGGATATGGGCCCAGTGAACTTTGAGAATGCTTCCGTTTCTTTCTACCCTGACTTTTCACCGCTTGTCCAAAAACAAAGACTTGGATTTCAGGGAGTGAAGACGCGTCTGCAGGACCTGGGTCTCAAATACGCCTTGTTATTCCCTACTAGGCTCCGGATTGAGTATCGTGACCGTGCTTTCTTTTTCGACCGACCAGAAAGCGTCAGTGACTGGCTTGATTCCCTACCTCGAAGAGTTGAGCGTGCTGAGCACTCCGGGGGTGCCGACGGAGGCCTGGCGGAGTGAGGACTGTACCTGTGGACCCTGGCGTCTGAACTTTTTTATTTCCTGTTTCAGCTGAGTCTGGACTTGGGTCTTTGTTAGGCCTATATTAGCCTGGGGGTGGCGGGGGGTGAACGGGGACTCTTCCTCCTCCTGGGTTCTTTTCGTAACTTAGTTTAGAAATGGGGCGACAGGCACACTGCAAGTTGGGGTGGCTTATTAGTCGTACACAGGGGTGCAGGGTGGGGGGTGCAACATGTTCGATTTGGGGGGTGGTGGGGGTGTGTGTGTGTGTTTCTCTGTTTACTCGCGAGGCACCGTATTGTTTGCTCTGTTTGCACTGGTCGTGGAGGTCTGTGTGGGTCCTGCTCCGTCTGCTTTTCGGGGATGGGGGTGGCGAGTTGAGACTGTTATCCTGGAATGTCAATGGGTTAGGGGACAGAATTAAGCGAAGTATTGTTTTGCGATTCCTTAGGCGTCATTCTCCCGATATTGTGCTTCTGCAGGAGACGCATTTAATAGGCAATGCATGTCAGGCTATGAACAGGCGTGGTTATCGACTGGTGGCACACGCTGGGTTTACTTCTGGGTCCAGGGGGGCTGGTATTCTCATTTGGTCCTCTCTCCCTTTTGCAATTGACGAGGTGAAACTTGATGACCGGGGGCGCTATGCGGTGCTCACTGGTAGGTGGGAGGGTAGGACGCTATCCATACTATCTGCTTATGTCCCCCCGGGTTTGCAAGCTTTAACCTTCGCAGACCTCTGTAGTGTCCTGTTGGACCTTCCCGAAGGCCTCCTGATTTTGGGTGGGGATCTGAATTCAGTTGTTTCTGGCGCATCTGATCGTCATCCTCCTAGAGATCTACCCAGGGCACAAATGTGGTTGAGTGACTTGCTGGAGACCTTTGGACTAGTGGATGCCTGGAGACTGCTGCACCCTACTCAGTTGTAGTATACCTTCCATTCTGGGGCACATGGCAGTCTTTCTAGGTTGGACTATTTTTTAATGCCAGCGGTTCAATCCTCTTCTATTAGAGAAATCCGTCATCTCCCTAGGGGTATTTCTGATCACTCCCCACTGTGGCTCCGGTATGAGGTCCGGGAGGGCGATGAGGGAAGAGTTGCTCCTATCAATCCATGGCACTTTCGCAACCCCAAGACCCGCTCGGAACTTGTGAAAGCTATTGAGCATTATTTTGATGAAAATGTGGGGTCTGTTTCTTCTGCTGTTTCGCTATGGGAAGCATTTAAAACTGTCATTCATGGTCAGTCCCTATCCTTGATCGCTGCTGCTAAGAAGGCTGCACATGTGGAGGTTGTTCGCTTGGAATCTGAGATAGCTGCTCTGGAGGATGATCTCCAGTTGGGCGTTTCTGGTGAGAAATTGCACTCCCTTGCTCTGAAACAAGCTGACTACAAGGCTCTGGTGACTGACGCTGCGAAAGTGACGTATAGGGAGCAGCAGGGACGACTGTATGATGTGGGTGACAAAGCTGGTAAATTTATTGCGTGGTTGGACAAGAAAGAGAGAGTCAATCGTGTGGTCCCTGTGATCGAACGGCCTGAGGGTGAGGGTGTCACGGATCCAGCCGGGATCGTTCAGTGCTTTGCGGACCACTTCGAGATGGTGTACACCTCTGTTTGTGACAGGGATGAGGAGGACTCTCGACTGTTGTTGCGCGATATTGCTTTGCCCCGTCTTCCTGACGCGGACAGAGATCTCATGGATGCTCCGCTCACGGTGGACGAAGTTGCGGTGGCTATTCGTTCCCTACGTTCAGGTAAGGCGATGGGCCCTAATGGTTTGCCCATTGAACTGTACAAGCTGCGACCTGTCAAAATGGCGCCCTATCTCAGGGACATGTTTCTTGAGGCTTTGGAGTCTGGCTCCCTCCCTTTGGACCAACGACTCGCTACTATTGTTGTCATTCCCAAAGAGGGCAAGCCACGGGATTGTTGTACTTCTTACAGACCGATTTCTCTACTTAACGCCGAACCCAAAATTTTGGCCAAGTTACTGGCTAACCGCTTGGTGACTGTGATCGGGGACTTGATCCATCCGGATCAATCTGGTTTTATCCCGCACCGCAACACTGCTTTGAATCTGCGTAGACTCCACGGAGTTCTCGCGAGAGCCGAGACACTTACTGAACCCGTCATTTTGGCCTCTCTTGACGCTACCATGGCCTTCGACACTATCGAATGGCCCTACCTCTGGGCGGCCCTCTCGAAGTTCGGGTTTGGGCCGGGCTTCATAGCCTGGGTGAAACTCCTTTATGAGACTCCCCTGGCCCAGGTAGTCGTTAATCGCAGAGTGTCTTGCATTTTTACGCTCGGACGTGGTACCCGGCAGGGCTGTCCGCTGTCTCCTTTGCTGTTTGCTCTCGCTCTGGAGCCCTTGGCGAAGTGGCTCCGTTGGGAGCCTTCTATGCGGGGCATCCGGTGGTCTCCTGGTTTCGAGGATCATGTTTCGCTATACGCGGACGATATCCTCCTCTATCTAACTTCCCCTAAAAAGTCCCTTAACGTACTTTTTGATGTTCTGACCTCCTTCGGGAAGAATTCCGGTGTTGTCATTAATTGGGCTAAATCCTGCGTCTATGTTTTGGCTGGAGAGCTCCCTCCATTGCCACGTAGATTTCCGATTCATGTGGCTGAGACCGGTTTCAAGTACTTGGGGATCTATGTTTCCCTTGACCCCTCTAGGCGCTACGAGCTTAACTTATTACCCCCCCTTCAGCGGATTACGCTCGATGTAGCTCGCTGGCGTAGGTTGCCTCTTTCGCCCCTCGGTAGAGCGGTGCTTTTCAAAATGATGTCTTTACCCCGTTTCTTGTACGCTCTTCAGAACTCCTTTGACCCGATCGCCTCGGGCTACTTTCGTGCAGTTGAGAGCCTACAGAGACAACTGGTCTGGGATGGGCGTACCCGTATTGCTCTTTCTAAACTCACGCTTCCGTGGTATGATGGCGGTATAGCCCTCACGGACATCAGGCGTTACTACTGGGCATCCCAGTTGAGTGCTATTAATCATGCGACCTACGCACCAGGCCCTGCCCCGGCGTTCTCTATGGATAAATTTATTCTGCCAGGAGGGACCTTCAACAGGGCGTTGTACTCTGGGAGACTCCCTGAAGCACTGACCGGTCCCACTAAGATTGCAGGGAAAGTGTGGCGTGATGCGAATGCGGCACTGGGTTGGTGTGGAAGGTTCACTCGAGCCACCCCCCTGTATGATTCGGAATGTTTGGGCTGCCTGTGGAGGTCGAAAGGATTTGATAAATGGTATATGATTGGTATCAGCAGAGTGGGCGATCTTTGGTCGAAGGGTAATGTCAAGCCCTTTGCCGCGTTGAGAGTGGAGTATGAGCTTGGTGACAGTGAATTCTTCCGGTAGGCCCAGGTCCGTCATGCTCTGTTGTCTGTATTTACTGCGGGTGATGATATTCCTGAGTCTTCCCCTCTGGAGGACCGTATTTTAGATGGCCACGTGCCCGACAGCACTATTTCATTGATCTACAAAAAAGCCATCAACAACAGAGCTGACTTGTTGGTTCGCCTCAGGGCCTTGTGGTGTGCTGACGGCCTGGAATTGGATGGCGAGGACTGGCAGGCTGCTCTGTCCTCGCCTAAGAAGTCGCCATTCCTGCTCGTTTGTGGTTCGTTCAGCTTAAAATACTCCACCGAGTGTATGTCACCGGGCCTCGTCTGGTTCGAATGGGGTTTTCATTGGATGGGCTATGCAAGCGTGGCTGTGGTATGTCTGGTACCTTTCTCCACATTCTGTGGGAATGCCCGGAGGTGGTTGCGTTTTGGTCCAGAGTGCATGCTGTTATGGAAGGTGTCACGGGTGTGTCCCTTCTGCCCGAAGCCAGGCGCTGTCTGTTGAATGTGTGGGAGCCGAATGACTACAGCTCAGCACAGATTGTGTGGGCGACCCTTGGAAATATGGTCGCGAAACGAGACATTGCCCAGCTCTGGGGTTCACATAGGTCGCCCACCTTATCCAAGTGGAAAGAAAACATGGACTAGTGCATGTTCCGGGAGAAGACTGTCTACCTTTCCCGGGGACGGCCCAAGAAGTGGGGCAGAATCTGGTCCCAATGGAATGCCTATCGTGGCAATATATGCACCCCTCCACATGATGTCACCATTGATACGTCTTCGTCCCCCTAATTGACATTCACCCTTCACCTATTGCTGTCACGACCTCATGTGCCTTTGCCTCGTGAAGTTTTGTTTGGTTTTTTGTATGTCTGTTTAATTTCAATAAAAAATTTTTAAAAAGTGGTAAGTTACAGGTATGTAATTAATTTCTTCTCCAGCACTGGATCTTTTATATATTCACATGCTTGAATCAGAATAGCGAGTACTACACATAATACATAACATAAGTGGGAAACAGGCTCACCTTTACTGAAACAGGTTTCTCAGGACTGCCTGTCCCACTGCTGAGTACGGGGAATGATTCAAGCATGTGACTATATAGAAGATCCAATGTTGGAGAAAAACAGGTGATGTGCAGACAAAGGTACTGTGTCCTGGGGGATTGGAAAGCTTAGTCTCTGGATCTCTCAGATGGGTAGCTGTTAGATATTCTTCCACTTAGTGGATGCCAATGTCAAAGCAGTGAATTCAGAGCTGGTGGTATAATGGAACTGTGCACACACATCAGGGCTGCTCCTGCCCTGTGAAGGTCAGTCATTGGCAGCCTGCCCTGTCAGCCAGTTTAGTTAATTTGTATTTACTCACTTTGGATTTCTTTGCTTTTGCCACTTCCTGTCGTTTCCCGCAGCCTGCCTCCCCAGCGTCCCTCCCGGTACCTACTTAATGAAGGCTGCAGCGCGTGTGCAGCAGGCGCACCACTGGTGCGCAGCAGAACTTCGAGCCCTGGACCCCAGACGCCACAACAACTGCTGCCTCAATCGCCTTGTTCCACAACAGCACTCTTCACTTGCCACCACTGTCTCTTCACCTGCAATGTTGGACACCCGCCCACACTGAAACCCACGCCACACCCGGCCCGCGAACGCGACCACCCATCAACCACTCCAATGCCTCCTGATCAATGCTAGATTCTTCTGCAAACACGCCACTGAAGTCTGGGACACCATGTCCACCCTATCCCCAGATGTGACCTTCATCACAGACGGTTCGCTCACCCCCTCCTCTGCCTGACATTGCCATTGCAATGCCTTACAGCTACACAATCACACACCCGGACCACACACACAAAGAGAAGGCATTGCCATCATCCACAAAGAAACAATCCGCTGCACCACCACCAAAGACAACACCACACCGATAATGGAGCTCAATTTCCAACTTCACAATCAAGACAAAATGGCCAACAAAGGCACCCTCACCTGCAGGCCTCAAGGCCTCCGCACCGACCTCTGCAACACCATCACAGACTTCATCGCCCCACATGCTGTAGAGTCCAAGCAGTACATCTTCCTAGTAGACATGAATTTCCACCTGGACTAACCCACAGACACTAACTCCGCCAACCTTCTGGAAAGAATGAACATCGGCCTCATCCAGCTGCTACTGACTCCACACACAGAGCAGGATGCACAGTAGACTATCTTCACGTCAAGCAATAAAGACAAATACAGCCAAGCTACAGAACTCACCTAGACTGACCACTCCATCGCAAACTTCACCATTGCAGAACCACTGCACATCGCCTCTAAATCCCCCCTCCCCCGACCTCTTTCTGCAGCTTGAGCAAAGTAACACAGAACCAATGGATGGACGTACTCAACACTACCCAACCCAACGCTGCAGCCAACCTGGAACAAGCAGTCCAGAACTTCAACACCTGGATCGCCAACTCCGCCGGCCTAGTCGCCACCACCAAAACGTCCAACGCAGCTGCAAACAACTGGAGAGAAGATGGCACACCGGCAGAGATGGTGCACCGGCAGAGATGCCACAGACCGAGCCACCTTCAAGTCAGCCCTCAACAAATACCCAAATGACTCAGAGGCGCAAAAAAAGGACACCCATGCAGACTGCATAAAGGCAAGCGCCAAGCACACCAAGGAACTCTTCAGCATCATCAGAGATTTCTCCTGCCCAACAGCAACTGAGAACATGATTCCTCCTTCACAGGAACTATGCAACGCTCTAGTGAATCACTTGCACAAAGAGATATCCACCATCTACAGGAACTTAGAACCCCAACCCACCAACCGCCTCAGTCTCCTCACCCCAACAGAAGCCTTCCCAGGCCAGAAACTCACCGCATGGGAACAGCTCACCACAGCGAATACCACAGCCATCATGAACTCCATTCACTTAGGAATACCCACAGACCCCTGCCCCCCGTGACTCTTCAACCTAGGAAGCAACGAGATCAGCCACCAACTCACCATCATCCTCAATGCATCCATCACCACAGCCTCCTTTCCCCCAAAGGATGGGAACACACAGAAGTCAGACCTCTCCTCAAGAAACCTTCTGCCAACCCGATCAAACTCCAGAACCACTGCCCCATCTCTCTGCTCCCTTTCCCCATCTTTCACCCCAAGTCCTGGAGAAGACCATCAACCGGCAGCTCACTGAGCACCTGGAGAGAAATAACCTGCTAGATGTCTCGCAAGCCAGTTTCCACACCAACCACAGCACCAAGACCGCCTGATCGTCACCTCTCACGACATCCACGCTCTACTCGACAGGGGAAAATCGTAGCCCTGATCCTCCTCGACCTCTTCGCAGCATACACTCATCAAGAAACTGCACCAGTCAGGGATCAAGGGAGAAGTACTCAGGTGGATTGCATCATTCTTCATGGGACGAACACAGAGAATTTACCTACTCCCCTTCACCTCAGAACCCACGAGCACCATCTGCCGAGTCCCTGAAAGTTGATCCCTAATTCCCATCCTCTTCAACACCTACAAGACCCCTCTATCCAACAACGTCAGACACCACGATTAACATCATATCCTATGCGAAAGATACCCAACTCATCTTCTTACTCTCCGCAGACTCCACCACCACTAAGACCAACTTCCACAACTGCTTGAAGAAAGTCGCAGAGTGGATGAAAAACAACTGTCTAAAGCTCTACACTGACAAAACAGAAGTGGTGATCTTTGGCAACCACAACTCCCTCTGGAACGACTGATGGCCAGCAGAACTTGGACTCACTCCCATACTAAAAGAACACACCTGTAACCTTAGCATCATCCTGGATGGCAAACTCACCATGAAAGGACAGATCAACGCAGTCTCTACGGCCTGCCTCCACACACTCTGCTTGCTATGAAGAATCTTCAAATGGCTCCCCATCAGCCCAAGAAAAACAGTCATGCAAGCCTTAATCATCAGCCGGCTGGACTTTGGCAATGCTGTCCACATAGGAACCACCACTGAACTCATGAGAAGGCTCCAGACAATACAGAACCCAGCAGCCAAACTGATCCTCAACCTGCCCAAATGGTCCCACATCACCAAACTCCTGAGTAACCTCCACTGGCTCTCTGTCCAGAAAAGATGCAAATTCAAGTTACAGACACATGCCTACAAAGCACTCTGCAACCAAGGACAAGCATACAAGAACCACCGTCTGAACTTCCACCAATCCTCCAAAAACCTTCACTCTGCATCCCTCGTCCAGAGACCGTGCACCTATTGGAAATACAGCAGAGGCCGCTCCTTATCCCACCTCACCGCCAAGTCCAGGAACACCCTCTCCTCCCGAACATCACCCTCACTGGCTGACTTCAGAAAGGGACTCAAAACCCGAGTCATTGACTAAACCCAGCATCCCATCGCATTGATATCCTCACGACTACTGAATGCTTGACACAATGCCTTGATGGTGTCGCGCTAGGAAGGAAGGTATTGAGAACCTAACAGGCTTAGACTAAGAGTAATGATGTATATTACGTGTAATTGTATACCACTTCTACCTGATGGATGCATACTATGAAAAACTAACGGCAGAGTCCCCAGCAAGAGGAAGGCTGAAGTCGAAAAGGTGGAATTTGAAAAGTAATGCCTGAACATTAATGATGTTTGGCAGAATAGGAAGTAGCTTTGAGGTGGAGTGGAGAGTGTAGTGTCTTCAAACTTGGTGTAGTAATAGCCCATGTAGCAGTCTCTGAACGTATTTCTGTAAAGTATATGCTAACAAATGCAACAGAAGCAATGTTAGCTTTGACAGAACATTTGTGCCAGGAAATGCTTAAGGTTATCAAATGACTCATGACAGCAGAGACATCACATCTCAAAACAAGGTTTCCTTCTACAATTTCCTGCTATCTAGAAATTCTGTCCAATTAGGGTGAAACAGGAATACAATAGCCAGAATGCGCTTGATTGCCTCAAGGAGAGCTAGATGGCCTCCATCTGACGGGGGTAAAGATTGTCTCAGAACAAGGTCTGGAAAAAACAACTTGAAGGTAAGTTCTATCAGCCCTGAAGACTGATTTCAAGACTGAATAATTCATCATGTCATGTAGACTTGTAGAGTCTACCCGTGAGGGTACCCTGGCACTTGAGCATGTGATTAGGCGAATGATAGCCTGCTGAGTTATTCGAACAGTCAGGTCGTCAGCCTCTTGCAGAACTCAAGAACTGAGGAGGACGACATAATATGCTGGGGGGAGGTTGTTCCATGTTTTGGGTGCAATATAGGAGCAACATCCTCCTTTTTATTTGTGAATGCAGGGATGAGTGAGGTAGAGCACAGATGTCTGGTCGACTGGTGAAAGCGGATGAGGTTAAGGTATGTTGATCCGACGATGTTAGGGCTTTGTAAGTGTGAGTGAGTAGTTTAAATTGGCTGTGTTTGTGAATGGGGAGCCAATGGAGTTCCTTGAAGTGCAGTCAGTGGTTAATTTGTAAATAAACATACGTACCGGGGCTCTCATCAGGAGCATGCACTCTCTCCAAACATCTTGAACAGCATAAGCTCCTGGAAGACGTTCAATTCGGCTTCCGTCCAGCTCATGGCACCGAGACGGCCCTTGTGACCGTACTGGATGAGCTACGTTGGCGGGCAGACAGGGGACAGGCAGGGGTTCTGATCCTGCTTGACCTGTCTGCCGCCTCCGATACCGTGAACCATGACATTTTACTGGACAGGTTAAGAGAGGTAGGAGTTGCAGGGAGTGCCCTTGGGTGGTTTGAATCCTTCCTCCAGGGTAGGGAACAAGCTGTATCCCTTCCTCCCTTCAAATCTGCCTTCTCTACCATTTCGCATGCCGTCCCTCAAGGCTCGGCAGTTACCCCAATACTTTTTAACATCTATTTGAAGCCCTTAATAGCGGTCATCAAACAATTTAAGATCGAACTTGTCAACTACGCTGATGATACGCAGTTGATTCTGTCCTTGGAGGGAAATGATTCTACCTCCTTGGAGGAATTCCACAACTGCATGCGAGCCACTGCGGAATGGCTAAAAGCCAACTCGCTGCAATTTAACACAGGGAAGACCGAGGTGTTATACTGCCCTCGGCCAAGGATACAATCTTTTCTACCTAGCAACTTCTGGCCAAGGGACTTCTCTACATTGGTCCAGCCTGTGAAGGTAGTCCGGAACCTGGGTGTGATGTTCAGCAGCGATCTCTCCCTGGAGGCGCAGGTCTCAAAGGTGGTAGCTAGCTGTATGACCATCTTTCGCCTCTTGAGAAAAATCTTGCCCCTGCTACCGCCCACCGCTCGGATAGAGGTGGTGCGCTGCACTGTGCTTAGTAGGTTAGACTACTGCAACGCCTTGCTGCTAGAGTCCCCTAGTTACCTTATGGACAGGCTCCAGAGACTCCAGTCTGCGGCGGCTAAACTAGCCTTAGGGTGGCCAACTAGATCCTCCTCCTCAGGGGCTTTGGCTCAGCTGCACTGGCTCCCAGTGAGGCAGAGGGTGATTTTTAAGTCCCTGTGTCTGACCTTTAAAGCCCTTCACGGTTTAGGCCCGGCATGTCTACAAAGGAAGTTTTCTTGGCATGTGCCGGCCCGTAACCTACGCTCCTCCTCGGCCAGGGTGGTGACCGCACCGAGGTTTAGGAGATACAGAGCAGGAGGTAGAGCGTTCAGTGTGGCTGCGGCCAAGCTCTGGAATTCTTTGCCCATTGAACTTAGGCAGGTCAACGGCCTTCTTGCCTTTAGAAGGCAGTTAAAAACCTGGCTCTTTCCCCTCTTTCCCTAATCCTCAGCCTGTCAATAGCTGTCCTCCTTTATTCCTCGAGCCTGCCAGCGCCAGGATGCCTCTCGAGGTGATAGTGCGCTTTATAAGTGAAATAAATAATAAATAAAATAAATAATGCTTGCACTAGCCCATTTCTCCAGAGACACCTAAAACAGAACCAACTGCGAACCATGAAAGTTGGGAGCGGGTGTGGCGTAATGGCCAGAGCTGCAGACTTCAGATCTGGGGAACCAGGTACGAGTCTCGGCGTTGGCTCAACATCCTGTGATTCTGGACAAATCACTTAATCTCCCCATAAATGAATGTGTCCTTAACTGGTGCTCATGAAAAGCGCTAGTGTTGATGATTAAACGCCGGCACTGAGCACCGGAAACCACAGGTTAAGTACTGAGTGTGGTGCAATGTCAGTGCAGAGAGATGTGGGTGCAGCATGGGATGTCTAGTATGACTCTTGTGGTAGTGTTCTGAATTGTCCGAAGTCTTTGTAGGAGTTGCTTGGAGATCCGGGCGTAGAGCGCATTGCCATAATCAAGCTTGCTTCTGATGAGTGCTTCCCTTGGCGACGGTCTGTCTGGTATTCTGTGGCAACCACTTGAAGTTCTTATGTAGTACTCATAGGATGTGTTAACAGGAGGTGCTCACTGCGTTGACTTCTGCCATCATGGTGACTTCTTTCATCTAGAACGATTCCCAGGTTTTTAGCATGGTAGGTGGGTGTTGGTCCTAGATCTGCCGACCACGAGGTGTGTCCCAGGGGGAGGTATTTGGAGTGAAACATCTACAAATATATGTAGTTCAAATGTAGATTTACTGTTGAAAGCAAGGAGATTTATTGTTGAACATAGGTGCTGTGCAGCAGCACACTCAAACAGCTACAGCTCCACACAACTGTCACTATTTTCTAAACCCCTCATAACATTCTCTTGTAGAATATAATGCCCACATAAAGCCCAACATATTCTACCAAGTGACTGGAACTCCAACCCGGCACTAACTAATTCAGTCTTGTTACCAAATGAATACAACCAGTGCTTGATATCTGGGAAGCCAGGGCAAAGTATCCTGTTTATTTGCCCCAACCTGCGAGGAAGTGTTTCTTGGTCCCAACCTCCACAGGGGTAGCCATCGTGGGTGAGACCGACACCACTGGGGACTCCATGTCCCCAGCCCCTAACAGTCAACACAGGTGGAGTCGCTTGTCAACACCTCATAAGGCACTTCGCACTCCCGCAGCGTGGGAAGCACCCGGGTGAAACCCAGTCCAAGTACGGCCCCCTTGGCCTTGGCGTTTTTGCTGCACCGCTCGTCTGTAGGTGCCCATACCTTTTCTATTTTTACTGTTGCCTTTGGCTGGAGGTGGTCATCGATTTTAACAGAAACTTGTAAACTCTCCAACACGCCACCAACGAGGAACACTTAACCTATCCTTCTTTCTGTCAAGAGCCCGTCCTGAACTATTACAGCTATCAAGATTATTGAAACATTTCTTTTTACTGTAACTAATTCTTGTTGCCTAGGATTGCTTTAAATGGGTCAGATAGATAAAGTGCTTTAAGAAGGTAAATATGTCCAGTATTTTAAGATCCTGGATATAGACCAGCTAACATAGGAAAGTAGAAAGCTATGGAGGGTTTAGATAAGGGGAAATCAACAAAAATAAGAAAAAATGCAGAGGTGAACTGCACCTTAGAAAAAATTGATGACTTGATAGAAGAAGTCGAGCCGTTATTGAATAGTAAAAGTAAACCAGCTAACAAACAAAAATCCAAGATCACAACCTTCAATAGGAAAATCAAGGCTAATCCCCAGAAAAACAGCACTCATTGACCAGGTGAAACATGTGCAACTATTGAAATCGTACCCTCTAAAATTCCCCAGTCAGATCTAACACAGCCCATAGATAGAGACATACAGTTAGCTGCAGAGGGCTCATAATGTAGCGATAGGGGTAAGGAGAGCACACCAATAATAGTATGCTCAATTAATACTAACCACTAACATTATGAGATGATGGAATTATCCCAGCTACATCCCAAAACCCTAATCAACGACTGCGCCCAACATGTAAATCAGCAAGTTAAAACAAAAGCAAACTCTACTTTCCTGAATGAGAATAAAATACTGGCTGATGGGGTGCAAGATAATAATGCCCAGTTGACAGCAGTGCTAATGCAGAGGCTAGATGTTCTAACAGAAGAAGTTGCAAGCTTAAAAATTGTAATTGAGCATCTTACTTCTAATGGAAATATGGAGAGACAGGACCCCATGGAGGGGGTTCCAGGCTATAATAGAATGTTAAAGGATGATCACCAGGCTCTCAAAAACAGCAAAACAATGGACACAACCCTATAGACATGTTAAGAACTTGTCAGGGAACGTCAAAGAGGCACTGTATGAATGGGGGATTATTGCCGACAATAGTTGGGAGGCGAGGAAACTAGACATAGAGGGAGCAAATCTAGAGAGAGGGGAGATATATATATAGGGCAAGAGAGAAGGGCGGACAAAATCATGCTGATAATAACAAAACGATTTCTAGCAATAATAGGGGGGGCACTTTAATCCTCCTCCAGGGATCATAATAAACAGAAATAGAGAGGAGGGACGACAAACAACGCAAATTATTCAATTTTGAGACACGCTGATTCTATGCAGAACACCATCAGCATCAAACCCAGTGACAGACAAAGACCAGAGGACCACAAAATCTTTATGATCAATGTCCCTAACCTAAACCTTTCTTCCTTTGGGAAAAATGAGGACACACTGAAAAACAAGGTCATACATTGAATTAGATGCAAATGTGCATGCCTTTCAGTGACACGCTCCGATATACTAAGAGTGGAAAGATTGAGTAAAAGTGATTCCCTTGACACAATATTACTTGTCCTTCAATGTCAAAGTCTGATTGATGATCAGATTGCACTGGACCTAAGAGCACCCCTACATTCAAGCTCTATGGTGAGATTTAAGTTAAATAGACATATCACAGAAGAAGGAACTAGACAACTAATGTCCATAGGTCCAAAAAAATTACACAAGCCTATCCAGACTCAAAATGACCTGGAGGCAGTCGATAGACTAATGACACAGAAAATCTTAAACGTCAGGAGTGATAGGCTTTCTCACATCTGTTGGAAAAAGTGGATCAAACCAATATGTCAGAATATATGATTTGGGTCATATCTAGAAGCACTGAGAATTTAAATAGCTGATACATCCCAGAGAATAATTTTTAGTATAAGCAGATATTTATTTGCAGTAAACCTTACACGTATGGGAAAGAGTTAGAAATGTTAATGCACCCCGGTTTATGATATATAAGGTCAGCTTCAGTAGAATGAAACTGAAGTGCTTGTAGCACTTGCATCCTGTTATTTTATCAATTGTATAAACATCGGATTTATTATATCAGGAAGAGAACACTGTGGTTGCTGCACTCGCACTTTAGTATCCTTATGGTTAAAATCTACACTTTACTTATAATTGATTTGTCATTACAGCACTACCTCTGGATGTACTTTCCTTTCAGATACACGTGCTAGTACTTAATGATACCATTAATCAAATATGCATCTTATTTGTTAGGCTAGAAATTAAATATTGTGGCAGCTGTTTGTGTCTCTTGCTAACCTCATGACTCAATGTTCCAATGAACAGATCGAAATCATGATATTCAGATCAGATCTCTCACCCTGGAGAGGGGCATTGGTCTATCGCCCCCAGGGCCCCTAGCTGAATTCTCTCTCCAACTAATGGAGTTGATTGCTCCACACATGATCTCCTGTAGCAATTTTATGCTATTTCCACAGCGAGAGCTTCGACAAAGCAGAAACCTCATCCTTCCTAGCAGACCTAGCTACACTAACCGTCAATAAAACTAACAACGGTCCCACTCACATATCAGGACACATCTTAGATATCATCTTCTCTAACTCCCCCCTCCTCACATGCGATGCCCCGAAGTCAGTTACCTGGTCTGACCACGCAATTATCGATTTTCATTTACAGGGACCCAGAGAACTACAACAGCCTATCCTGCGTAAACAATCCCCCTACAGACAATGGCAGAAAGTCAATCGCACAAGTTACTACTTGTGTAACGATATATCTGTAAGAGACATTAGTTAGTGATAGATTCCTTACCTTAGAATATCCCCAGGCGTCAGACTGGATCCGGAAATTTTTTGCAGGGCAGTAACCATGCGCGTCGGTAGGCGTCGTCCGCGGCTCCGCGTCAGTCGTCGGCATCGTGGCGCCGTGATGACGTCGTCGGAGTACTTAGACGCCGCCTCCGCGTGCTGGGGTCAGTTCATATACACAGCTTTTCCACGCCAGATACGCAGAGCCATGATAGAACCAACACTGGTGCCATGAAACTAGTGCCATGAAAGGGGATGACCTTAACCTTAGATATCGGGTCGCAGAACGGGGAGGATGGGTGGGTCGGTAAGGAATCTATCACTAACTAATGTCTCTTACAGATATATCGTTACACAAGTAGTAAGTTGTGCATCTGAAGGAGACACGTTAGTGATAGATTCCTTACCTTAGAATAGATACCCCAGCAATACCAACCCCGGTGGTGGGTCTGCGAACCAATAATCACACCAGAAAGTCCTGGAGGACGGAACGGCCAAAGAAGTCATCCCTCCGGACTTGGCTGTCCAGGCAGTAGTGTCTTGCGAACGTGTGCAGCGAGGCCCACGTAGCTGCCTGACAAATGTCCTGCAAGGGCACACCTCGGCCCAGGGCAGTTGTAGTCGCCGTGGCCCGAGTGGAATGAGCCCTCAGCCCAACAGGAGGTTCCTTCTTAGCCAAGGAGTAACACGCCTGGATGCACAAGATGATCCACGAGAGATGGTCCGTTTGTGCACCGCCCGTCCCTTCTTAGCGCCCACGTAACCAACAAAGAGTTGGTCATCCACCCGGAACTGGCGTGTACGATCCAGATAGTAAGAGAGCGCACGTTTTGGGTCCAGACGGTGGAGCCGCTCTTCCTCTTTAGAGGGGTGCGGAGGCGGAAAGAAGGTGGGCAAGGTGATGGACTGCCCGATGTGGAAGGCCGTGACAACCTTGGGCAGGAAAGAGGGTCTTGTCCGCAACACAACCTTGTCCGGATGGACAGAGAGGAAAGGAGGTGTGGAAGAAAGAGCCTGGAGCTCACTCACTCTCCTGGCAGAGGTGATGGCAACCAGGAAAGCAGTCTTCAAAGTAAGAAGACGGAGAGGACAGTTATGGAGCGGCTCAAAAGGAGCACACATGAGATAGGTAAGTACAAGGTTCAAGTCCCACTGAGGCATCACGAATGGAACAGGAGGAAACATGTGTGTGATGCCTTCAAAAACCTATTTACAATTGGGGACTTGAACAAAGATGGCTGATCAGGTAGCCTTAAGAAGGCGGAAAGGGCAGAAAGGTAGCCCTTGAGAATGCCCAGAGCAGAGCCCTGTTGGGCAAGAAAAAGAAGGAAGAGGAGAACCTCAGAAAGAGGGGCAGAGAGTGGATCCACAGCCTTTGCTGTGCACCATGCCACAAATCTGTTCCACCTGCAGGCGTATACCGACTTTGTGGAGGGACGCTTGGCTGCCAGGATGACATTACAGACTTCAGGAGGCAAGTCAAATGGCCTCAACTGTCGCCGCTCAATCTCCAAGCTTGTAGGTGGAGACTGGACAGGTTCGGGTGGAGGACCGTCCCCTGCTGCTGTGACAGAAGGTCCACCTGAAGAGGCAGATGAATCGGGGGATCGACAGACATGCTGAGTAGCTCTGGATACCAGTATCTTCGTGCCTAGTCTGGAGCCACAAGGATAACCTGGGCCCGGTCGCGCCTGATCTTCTTCAGCACTCCACTCGCGACGAAAAGCGTCGCCGAGTGAAGTGCCGCCTTGGAAATTCCAACGCGCAGAACTGATGACATTGCGCGTTCGCTTCTGTGGCGACTAGATCTAACCAAGGCTCTCCCCACTGCTGAAAGAGGCCTTGCGCCACGTCCGAGTTCAGACGCCATTCGTGATCCATCGTGCACCGACGGCTGAGTTCGTCCACCCTGGCGTTCAGAGAACCTGCCAGGTGTTGAACCACCCGAGTCATGCCCTGATGTTCCAGCCACTGCCAGAGGCGCAGAGCCTCCTGGCAAAGGGTCCACAACCCCACCCCGCCCTGCTTGTTGCAGTACCACATGGCGGTGGTGTTGTCCGTGAACACCTGCACTACACTCCCCCGGACAGAGGGGAGGAATGCCTTCAGTGCAAGCCGGATCGCCCGCAGCTCCAAAAGGTTGATGTGGAGCTGGGACTCCGCGGGAGACCAGAGGCCTCTGATCTCCGCCTCTCCCATGTGGCCCCCCCAGCCCTGGAGGGACGCATCCGTCACAACTACGTGCTCCGGTTGGGGTAGGGAGAGGGATCTGCCGCTGACCCAATCGCAGTCTGTGAGCCACCACTGCAACTGTCTTGCAGTGCCCTCCGAGATCAAGACATCAAGTTGCCCTGATGCTGGGCCCACTGAAACTTCAGGTCCCACTGCAGAGCCCGCATCCGCCACCTGGCGAGATGCACCAGAAGGATGAAGGAGGCCATCAGCCTCAGAAGCCGCAGCGTCAACCTGACCGAGACTCGGGATAAAGGCTGAAAGATCGGAATCAGAGCCTGAATATCCCGAACCCGCAGCTCGGGAGGATAAACCCGAAACTGCGCCGAGTCTAGAACCGCTCTGATGAAGAGGAGCTTTTGAGAGGGACACAGGTGTGACTTCGGCACATTGATGGAGAACCCCAGCAGGTGCAGCCCACCTTCAACAACCAGTCGTCGAGGTAGGGGAAGAGTGAAACCCCTAACCTGCGCAGATGAGCTGCGACCACCGCCATCACTTTCGTGAACACCCGTGGGGCGCTGGTAAGGCCGAAGGGGAGCACGGTAAACTGAAAATGCTTGTGGCCAACCGTGAACCGCAGGTAGCACCGGTGGGCCAGCAGGACGGGGATATGAAAATAAGCGTCCTGCAAGTCCAACGCTACCATCCAATCTCCAGGGTCTAGGGCAGCCAAAACCTGAGCCAATGTCAGCATCTTGAACTTCACCTTCCGGAGGAAGCCGTTGATGTTCCGTAGGTCCAAGATAGGGCGTAGGGCCCCCTTTGCCCTTCTTGGGTACCAGAAAGTAGTGGGAGTAACAACCACACCCTACTTCTGGCCCAGGAACGCGCTTGATGGCCCCCTTGTCCAAGAGGGCCATAGCTTCCCCTTGCAGAAGTTGCAAGTGATCCCCCGACACGCGGTGGTATTGCGGTGGCATGGCTGGAGGGGTCGTCTCGAAGGGGAGGGAGTAGACCCTTCCGACGATTTGCAGCTCCCACCTGTCCGATGTGACAGAGTGCCAGTGGAGGTGGTGATGGCGAACCCTGCCCCCCACTGGCGACACATGGGCCTGAAAGCACGGACTAGGAGGGTTTCGAGGCGGATGCTGCAGGGGCAGGTGTGGACTGGCCTCGCCGTTGTCCCCGACCGCCGCCACGGCGGTTTCCACGTCCGCCACCGCGCTGGATGGTATTCTGCGGCACATGGCTGGCAGAACGTGTGGGGGCGCCCCTTCCTTGGCCACGAAAGGGGCGAAAAGCAGCCGTTTGCTGGCGCGGGGCCGAGAGGCCCAAGGACTTGGCCGTAGCCCTGGAGTCCTTAAAGCGCTCAAGCGCATGGTCTGCCATAAGTGTGTTATGGACATCGGCCGAGAAATTGGGGGACCTCAACCAGGCGTGACGACGAATCGCCACCGTCGTTGCCATCGCTCTGCCTAGAGAGTCGGTAGTGTCCAGCCCACACCGGATGGAATACCGTACCGCATCTCGGCCTTCCACAAGGGCCTGGCCGAGTTTAGCCCGATCCTCCATCGGACATTCTGGCAGCACGGCCGCGACCGTGTCCCACAGGGAGTGGGTGTAGCGGCCCAAGAGGCACGCGGTATTGACTGACCGCAATCCCAAACTCAGGGAGGAGAATACCTTTTTCCCCGTAAGTCTCGTACCTCTTGGATTCCCGGTCGGGGGAGCCGACGGGAATGCGGTCTGGGAATTGGAGGCCTGGATAACCAGGCTCTCAGGGGTGGGGTGGGGTGGGTAGACAGAAAGCAAGGGTCACCCGGAGCCGGGCAGTGGCGTTTGGCCACGTTCCTATCCACAGGCTGCCCTGTGGCGGGCCTGGAGCAAGTGCCCAAAAGAACGTCTGACAAGGCCTCATTAAACGGCAGCCGAGGCTCGGCCGAGCTTGACTGCGGTTTAAGGACCTCAGTGAGGAGGTTAGTCCTCACAGCCGCGACGGGGAGCTCAAGGCCCAGGGCCTTGGCCGCCCTCATCAGCACCACGCTATAAGCAGCCCCCTCCTCCGTAGCCACGCTAGGAGGGGAGACAAAACCAGTGTCGGGCAAAGTGTCCAGACCACTGGCCTCCCCAAGCTCTCCTGTCCAGTCCTGTCCAGTCCGCAGAAGACTGACACTCACGTGCCAGAGGGTCCTCAGACCCCTCCCAATCCTCCTCATCACCCACCGCCTGGTACTCAGGCTCAAAAGATGGGGTCGGATCATAGAAATAAAAATCTCCCATCGGCGTCGAGAGCGGCGCCGAGCGGCACCGCTCCGGGCGTCGGACCCGAATCGAGGGCAGGACCAGGGACGACGTCGTCCTGGGACGGCGCCGGGGGCAACACCCGTGGGGCCGACGCCGGCGAGGTCGTGAGTTCGACCGGCGGCGACCCGGATCCGGAACTGGACCCAGAGGGGCCCTGCGACGTCGGGACCGAAGTCGCCGGGGCCGAAGCACCCGGCGGCGCCGGGGCCGGAGCACCCGGCCCGCGTGGGGACCCAGTCGGGGCCGCTTGGCCCGAAGGCGCCGCGGAACCCGACGGAGGAGCGAGCGGGGCTTGAACCCAGGCATCCCTACCGGCACCATCGGAGTGAATAGACTTCGAAAAGGGATTAAAAAGGATCTCAAAAGGTTAGTCAAAAAGTGATTAGGGTGCAACTTTTTCCAGATCTGCGCTAGCTGGCGCGGAAAAAAGAAGAACTTTTGTCAGCACGCGGAGGCGGCGTCTAAGTACTCCGACGACGTCATCACAGCGCCACGACGCCGACGACGGACGCGGAGCAGCGGACGACGCCTACCGACGAGCATGGGTACTGCTATGCAAAAAATTTCCGGATCCAGTCTGACGCCTGGGGATATTCTAAGGTAAGGAATCTATCACTAACGTGTCTCTTTATGATCTGTCACTTTCGCAACTACCTTCACAACCACTAGAGACTTACTATTACATTGAAGAAAAACTAACCCATCTCAACAAGTCTACCTTAGCTGCCATCGATCTGATCGCCCCACCAAAAGCGGGACCTACTCAGGCAGCCTGGTTCTCCTCAGAGCTCCACAAAGAGAAAACTGGGTGCAAAAACCTTGAAAGAAAATGGCGCGCACCCACCTCACAGCCAATAAAGAAAAGTATAAAGCCACCCTAACCCTCTACTACAAACACATTAAGCATGCCCGTAAAACTCATATAGCTCAACAAGTCAGCCAAGCTGAAAACACCCCTAAAGCCATGTATCAAATTCTGAAAACTTTCACCAACCCCAAAGCATGCGAATCAGAAGAAGGCCTCTCTCAATTGCTCTGTGATAAAATAAGTGACTATTTTATACAGATAATTGATACCATCTAAACTAAATCGCCTCAACTAGATCTCCCCCTTCAGCAGACATCCTCTCAGCCCCCCTTCCTAGCTATACACAAATAACGAAAACGATGATGAATTTCCCCCCTCTAATGCAAAAAGAAACTGAAACAATAATGTGCAAAATAAAATCCGGATCTCCGCTTGATATCCTACCTGCTAGGATTACTGCATATCTTGCTAAACTACTAATCAGACCCTATCTACTCCATACTGAACCAATCTCTTGAGGAAGGACACCTACCTCCCTCATGGAAGGCGGCCCAGAACATCCCAATCCGGAAAAACACCAAAATGCCTATGGAAAATCTCTTGAACCTCTGCCCCATCTCCCTCCATAGATCAGAGCCAACCCACCCTTCTAGTTCAGTTAGACCTCTCTGCCGCTTTCGATACGGTCGACCACGAGAATGGGTGAGGCAGGGATCAGGGGAGTGGCCCTGAAATGGATGACTGGCTTCCTCTCTAACAGCTTCCAGACCATTAACCGTGGCCCATTCCGGTCCAAATCACAAGAACTAACCAAGAAGGTACCCCAGGGACAATGCTTAAGCCCAACTATATTCAACATCTACATAGCCCCCTTGGCAGCTCTATAAAGGGACTACTGGTTTGTCCCAATATCCTATGCGGACGACACCCAACTCACCTTCTCCTTCAATAAAGCCTCTCAGACAGCCCATTCCACCTTCTCCTCCGGCATGCTGGCAATCTCACAATGGATGGAAAACAATTTCCTCCAGCTGAATGCCGAGGTCTTGCTCTTCAGAGACGCCCCACTTCTGTGGACACCTCACTGGTGGCCTTCGGAACTGGGAGATGCCCCAACTCCCGCTACCACAGCTAAGAACCTGGGATTGTACCTCGAACAGACCCTTACCATGAAAAAGCATGTAACACATACTGTGGGCTCTTGCTTCCACGTATTGGGTCTACTGAGTAGAGTTTTCCCCTATCTCCCCGACTCTATGAGAAAGAATCTGATCCAGACCCTAGTACTAAGTAAGCTGGACTATTGTAACGCCTTATTGATCGCAGGCAACAAGTCCTCATTAAACCGCCTTCAGATGGTACAAAACACTGCTGCACGCCTAGTCTTAAATGCCCCCCACAGAACGGCCTCACTCCCTCTCCTTCACCAGTTACATTGGTTGCCCGTACGGCAATGTGTGAAGTTCAAGATCTGTTGCATAACTCACAAAGCAATATAAGGAAATGGACCTTCCTACTTGGCGGAGAGGGCTAATTACTATACCCCCAACGGGCTCTGCGATCAAGCTCTAAATCCCTATTGAAGATCCCCAGAATAAAAAAATACACGAACAGGAGGCAAGTCCTTTTCTTATCAAGTGCCACTCATATGGAGCCAACTCCCTCTTGCCTTAAGACAGTGTCCAGACCATCAGAAATTCAGGAAAGCCTTGAAAACATCTCTGTTCTAGACTAGCCCACTGCCGTTATCTCTGCTGCATGTCCCGAGAGCTGAGATACCATTCAGAGGGTGATTCAAGCGCTATATAAGACTATAAACTAAACTAAACTCATATTTGCATCCTATTTGCAAACTGTTTTTTAGTACGATTAGATGTATTTTAGATGATAATTATTTTATCAATGGTAATGTATTTAATATTTTATCCTAGTTATTCGTAAATTTTTTAAGTAAAGACATTGTATTTTAATGGTTTGTCGAACCGAATAAAAGATTATAAAGATAAAAATACAACCACATAGAAAGCCAAATATTCATTGCCCAAGAAACATTATTTAAGAATTCCAGAGGCATCTGCACTTTCTGCTGAGCTGCTTCTTTGTTGATAGTGAATGTGAATCTGCATTCTTTGCATACCTGTCAATAGTGAACGTGGCTGCATTCTTCATACACATGTTTTAGCAGCAAGTAGGCATACCTACTAAGTTTGTAGGTTTGTTACAACTAGCCATAGCCACATTGGCAATGGCCTGCTTCCATGAAACTAGACAGATACATTTCTTTGCAGAGGTTTACAACAAGACTTTTGCATACTTGCCCATGAGGATGAATGATACCTGATGCCACATTCAAGGTGCAGATAGCAAAAACTACCTACTCTGGCTTGTTGTTCTCAACCCAAACAGAAAGTTCAACCTTTTTAATTAATGTTTATTTCTAACAAACTAAACGGTGCTTAGATAAGGTCAAAGTACAAAAGAGTTACTTCTCCCCAAAATTAGGAGCCCAAACCATTTCCTCAATTGTTCAATTAGTAGCCAGATTTGGGGGTGCCTTTTTGGGAAGCACATTCTAGAGGCATAGCTGCCAAGGTTTCAGATTGCTATGTGTGACATTTTCATAATTTTTGTGTAATTATGAGGGACATTTCAACGACTATGAGTGACACTTTCTCATGAGCAAAATCAAGCGATGAAGTCAAGGGAAACATAAATATGAGAAATTACACCAATTTGAGCAACTCTAAGAAGTTAACTGGTGCAAAGCACCAGAAAGTTATCCAGCCAGGAAACAAGCATTCTTTGACATTCAAATACTTTGATTCTTTATTATATTTGCTGGGTGATAGCACTAAATAAGTGTAATAAAGTGTACAGGACACTCTTTCAGGCACCTCTTTAGTTGAAGTTCTCAGGCGACTAGGATTGAAACAGGTTGCGGAAAGAGACCTCAGAGTAGAGAAAGTGTGTGGAAACCTGCTAGGGACAGGATGGAAATGGAGAATATAAACTTGCAGCAAGGTGGGGAGGGAAAGCAGTAAGAGAAAAAGGGTGGAATCTGCAAAACGAAACAGAGGGAAACCTTTATCAGAGTATGGTATTCCTTTTCCCCTCTCGCTTTTGATTCTATGTTTTTGCCTTTCTCTTCCCTGTGTACCTCTATTCCTATCCTCCCTGAACTTCGAACCCAGGTGGTAGACTCATCTGTCCTGCGCGGACGTTGTCGAGCCCCTGCTGCTCTAACTGGTTAGATGCCTCAATTAATTTATGCCTGCTACTGCTGGGATCTGAGAGTTCACGTCCGATCAGTGTCTGAGCCGCACAGCTAAATTATTCATAGCTTTGCGTGCCTATAAAAATTAGTGCTAAGACCGTTGAGTCACTGAAGTTCTTTTACTTTTGTCACAAGTGCCCGTGTTTAAGGAACATTATGTATGTCTGTCATTGTGCATTACTGCGCTCACACGTCACTGGTTTCAAGGGGGTTCCTGGCAAGTACGAGTACGAGTTACTTACCTTCGGTAACAATGTCTCTGGTAGAGATTATTCTCGCCACAGATTCCTTCACGTAGAATTATCCCCAGGCGTGAGACTGGATCCGGAAACGTTTTTGCAACAGCATCCCTGCGCACCGAGGCGACATCACGCGACTCCGCCCAGGCGTCGTCTGCGTTCGTGACGTCAGCGAGGTCACATAAGCCCCACCCCAGTGCCCCCTCGTCAGTTTTCTTCTGAGAACTTTTCCGCACCACAACGCGGAGCCACCAAATAATAAACTGTGGGAACAGTGTGCGAAAGAGTATACAAACAAAAAACCCCATAGAAACAATGCATCACTGCAGTGTCCAAGGACAGAGAAGAGCAGAGTCCTAAATAGCCACCCTGCCAATACATAGACAGCAACCCCCCACCTCTCCCCCGGAGATAGGGAACCTGCATAAAGGTCATGTCACATGCAGCAGGCGAACAACCACGCCCCGAAACAAGGAAGACAGTCCCAACAGACTGGAACGAAACAACCTCCAGCCACCCTAGCCGAGAGGGCAGCCCCCCCCTCACCTCCTCCCAATAAACAAGGGTAAGGCAGGACCAGAGGGCCCCATCTCAGAGGTGGTAGAGGGGCCAGGCCCCTAGTAGCAAGAGGAAGGGAGGAAGGGAGGAAGGGAGAGATGGGAGGCAACCTTCCCGAACCGAAGCCACCCAATGAGCGAGGCACATGAGCACCAGAATCCCACTTTTCCAGAACCAAAGAGGAGGGAGGAACAGCCACCAGACAGAGCCACAGTCAAGAGCCAAAGAAGGTACCCACAGAGGACATGGCCCCCCACCGGGAGGCGAGGACCAAGGACCAGCCCAGGGGTCCTCGCAGAACAGGGAGGAAGGGCAGGCCGTTAAGGAATCTGCGGCAAGAATCGGCTCTACCAGATACATCGTTACCGAAGGTAAGTAACTCGTACATCTGATAGAGACTACTGGCCGATAATTCCTCAGGTAGAATAGATACCATAGCAATACCCACGGGGAAGGAGGGTCAGCGAAGGACCCCACCAGTCTGGACAGGACAGAAAGCCCACAGGGGACCAGCCCTGTAGAACAGGGAGGCAACCTCGTCCCTACCAGGCAAGAGGAGCCCCCAAGTCAAACGCCAGCAGCCCCAGAAGGGATGTAGGAGGAAGACGTTAGAGTGTAGGCTCATACACTCACAACAGAGGAACCAAGGGCAAAGCCGGAGAGGAGTAAGAACCCCACTCCACCCCCAGGGGAACCAAGCTTCCACCCAACGCCAGGACAGGCAGAAGAAGAATAAGCCCAGAGGGCCCAAGACAACCAAGGAAGAGGCGAGCCCACCCAGAGGAAAAGCAACAGGCCAGCCAGAACAGCAGCTATAACCACAAGTCACCAGAAGCATGAAGGACTCTGAAGCATCCCAGCTCTCAGCACAAGAGCAGGGAGGAGATTAAATGGCCAGACCTACTACAACAAGGGCCGCGCACACAACCTCAAGAAGCAATAGCAACATACAGAGACGCCATGGAGAACAGGCACCCGTAGGCAACCAGCACTCCCCAGCAGAGCAGAGCTATATAACAGCTACCACTACCCCACATAGGGTAGGTAAGTCCCAAAACATGGGAACCCTCTTTGGAAGAACTTCCGCAGAAGAGGAAAAAGCAAAAGCGTCACGGGGGCAAAAACAACCCCTCGGAAGGCTTGGAATCAGCTCAAAGAAAAAACAGAAGGCCTACTCTCATGGCCAAGGTTGTGTAACTACTCCAATAAAAACACACACACACACACAGGCAACAAGGGCCGTCCAGCAGCCAACACTGCCAAAGTCCCAAAAAGGAGGACTCAATGACCAGGAAATACCATCTATAGCAAGGGCATCCAAAATGCCCAAACCCAGCTCAACTCAGCAGTCACTGAGGAGGGGGAGGAGGAGGAGAATAAGGCAGAGGAGGAGGAGGAGTAGGAGGTGGGGGAGGACGGAGCCCTGCCAGGAACCTCTGTATGGCAGAATCAGCCGGGGCATGTAACAACAGGCTGCCATCAAACGGAAGATCAATGAGCGGTTCCCGAATATTCTTAGGGAACACGCCGTCCCGAAGCCAAGCATGGCGACGGAGGGTGACTGATGAAGCCATGGACCGGACCAGCACCTCCGAGATGTCCAGAGCGCAGCGGAGAATAAACGCCGCTAGCTTCCGGCCATCCAAAGCATGATGCCGTAAGTCCACCTGAACAGTCTCCTGGGAAGTCGCAGATCCCAGAGACTCAGCCGAGTCCCACAAACAAGAGGAGGCCCTTGCCAATACACACAAGGTGTTAAGGTTCCGCAGAGCAGCACTGGTTGAGGCGAACATGTTGCGCCCCCAAGAATCAAGCCTCCCGGGACGGCAGAGTCAACAGTGGCGGCAGGGAGGGGAAGGTGGTCAGCAAAAGTGGACTGGCGGCAGAGGGGTGGAGGGAGAGGCACGCGGGTCCGGGGTGCCAGAAGGTGTCGATGCAGAAGGTGTTGAGGCACTGGATCCCCCGAGGCGGGACGCCTCCAAGCTCTCATCAGGGAAGAAAGGAACAAACCTTCAAAGGGGAGCAAGATCTCCCTCCCACTAGAGCCCTGGTTGAGAACCTCCAAGAGATGGTCCACCAGGAAATGAGCAATCGGGTCCCCCATGCGCAGAATGCCCACAGCCGTGGACCTTGCGTGAGCGAAGACCGCACCGACCTCTGTAGGGCCCAGCGGAGAAGAAAGCAGATCCTCCATGGATGACGACTGCAGACTAAAGCGGCCGTCCCAGAAGCCAAGCGGGACGGGGAAAGGCTAGACCTGGAAGCCAGAAGGCACTGAAGAATGGAGGACCTGCCGCTCCTCCAACGAGCACATAGGCCTCAGAAAAAATGGGGAGCCACCCATCGATGCCGCCGGCGAAAAAGACACCACACGGCGGCCAGCCTCCGGGGAAGAGGACACCAAAATGCAGCCAGCCTCCGGAGAAGAGGGAGTGTCCAAAGGCGAATTCGATGCACAACCTCTGTGTGGAGCCGTTGAGTCGGCACCCTGAGGTAGGACCCCAGCACCATCCGGCTCCGAAGGAGATACCGGATAGGGCTCCTCCAGGTCACACCGCACCGGGGACCGGATTTGGGCCGGAGTGGCCAATGGGCAGCGCCGAAATGGCGTTGACTCGACCTCCATCCAGGCAGCCGCCTGCATGGAGGGACGAGAGGGACCGGGGGAGTGACCCGAAGTCCTCCGACAGCCTCGGCCCAGAATGTTGCAGAGGCGGTCCGGCGACCAATGCGGTGGCGTGTGGGACGAATCAACCTCCCACTTGCCATCCGACAAGGCAGCCGCCCGTGGGGAGGAACGAGAAGGGCCCGGAGGGGGAAGAGGAGTCCCCACCCCACCTCGTACCAGAGCGGGACTAGGAGAGGTCACCGACCCATGTGGCGCTGCCCGAAGCACACACAGGCGCCTTGGCGGCGTCAGCTCAGCCTTGGATGAGGCCTTTGCCTGCCCAGAAGGCCGAGCTGGGCTCGGGGATGCGACACGAGCCCCGGCAACCTCCTGTGACACCACAGGGACTCCCGCGGGAGTTTGCGGCAAGGCAGAGGCGCTGTGGCCTGAAGGAGGGACCCCAGAGGCACCCTAACAGCACCGCATCCTCCAAGCCTGGATCCGAACCAGTCGGCACTGGGGCCGGAGCCACCGGAGGAGCCGCGGAGGGCCCCACGCGAGGCTAGGGATCCGCCGACGCCCCAGGAAGGGAAGGAGGAGGAGGAGGAGGAGGAGATGCCAGCGAGGCCCGCAAGGCCACCGCGTATGTCTCCATCTGGACTCTCGATGCCCCCTCACCGGGAAACGGTGGATAGGAGGGCGACACGTGGGCCACATCACCTGCGGAGAGCCCACGCCCCCGGAAGGCCGAACACCAGCCCCCGGGGAAAAACTGCAACACTTACCCACCGGGAGCGACGCTCTCGTGACATCGGAGAAGGACGAGGACGACGACCACGGCCGTATCTGAAGCGGTCTGCCGAAGTTGATCGAGGTCGACCTGGAGAGACGCGCCGATAGAAGTTTCATGCGGCGCTCCCGCCGTGACTTCGGCTTCAACTGTTGACACGCCTCACAAGTCATCAGTGGTGCCGTGATCCTCCCCCAAACACCACATACAAATGAGGTGAGGGTCCGTCGCCGACATAAGACGCCCACACGACGTGCAAGTTTTGAAGCCAGATGGCATTCGCACACTGTTCCACCAAGAGGAAAGGGCCCAAAACAGGCCAGCGCAAGACAGGATCCGCTTTGCACGCAGAAAAGGAAACAAGCATTTGCAATGCAATAGGTCTCGCATTAGGAAAGTGTGAGCTATTGGTATTGTAAATGACACATTTTTTTAATATGTGTTGGCTTTGAAAATATATAAATTAATAGCATCGTGATTCACAAGGCCAATAGCTTACACTTTCCTAATGCGAGTCCTATTGGCTATGGCAATGCTTGTTGGTAGCAAGCAAGGACAGTGCTGTTGTGGTGCTGATTGATGATGTGGTGGTGTATTAGAGTGATGTGGTGGTGTCCCAGAGTGATGTGGTAGTGTCCCAGAGTGATGTGGTGGTGTCCCAGAGTGATGTGGTGGTGTCCCAGAGTGATGTGGTGGTGTCCCAGAGTGATGTGGTGGTGTTCCCAGAGTGATGTGGTGGTAATGCTTGTTGGTAGCAAGCAAGGACAGTGCTGTTGTGGTGCTGATTGATGATGTGGTGGTGTATTAGAGTGATATGGTGGTGTCCCAGAGTGATATGGTGGTGTCCCAGAGTGATGTGGTGGTGTCCCAAAGTGATGTGGTGGTGTCCCAGAGGGATGTGGTGGTGTTCCAGAGGGATGTGGTGGTGTTCCAGAGGGATGTGGTGGTGTTCCCAGAGTGATGTGGTGGTGTTCCCAGAGTGATGTGGTGGTGTTCCCAGAGTGATGTGGTGGTGTTCCCAGAGTGATGTGGTGGTGTTCCCAGAGTGATGTGGTGGTGTTCCCAGAGTGATGTGGTGGTGTTCCCAGAGTGATGTGGTGGTGTTCCCAGAGTGATGTGGTGGTGTTCCCAGAGTGATGTGGTGGTGTCCCCCAGTGATGTGGTGGTGTCCCCCAGTGATGTGGTGGTGTCCCCCAGTGATGTGGTGGTGTCCCCCAGTGATGTGGTGGTGTTCCTGAGTGATGTGGTGGTGTTACCAGAGTGATGTGGTGGTAATGCTTGTTGGTAGCAAGCAAGGACAGTGCTGTTGTGGTGCTGATTGATGATGTGGTGGTGTATTAGAGTGATGTGGTGGTGCTCCCGAGTGATGTGGTGGTGTTCCCGAGTGATGTGTGGTGTCCCCGAGTGATGTGGTGGTGTCCCCGAGTGATGTGGTGGTGTCCCCGAGTGATGTGGTGGTGTTCCCGAGTGATGTGGTGGTGTTCCCGAGTGATGTGGTGGTGTTCCCGAGTGATGTGGTGGTGTTCCCGAGTGATGTGGTGGTGTTCCCGAGTGATGTGGTGGTGTTCCCGAGTGACGTGGTGGAGGGTGGAGTTGGAGGGTGGAGTTGGAGGGTGGAGTTCGAGGGTGGAGTTCGAGGGTGGAGTGTCTGGTCAGAGGAGGATACATTAACAATATACATGCTGGAGTGAGAGGCATAGGGAGCTAACAGCATAGTATGGTTAGGTTTGAAATCATGTCAGCAGCGAATAGTAGAGGAAACAAAGGTCAGGCCAAAGATGTAGCGCTGGCACCCTGAAAAAACGTTCACCTCTTGCACAAAATAATAGTAAAACAAACGCATCACCTAGAAGTCTAGTTTAAATTTAGTGTCCCAGCTAGAATATTTTTAAATCCTTCCGAAAAAAGATTGTCTGTATACAATACATCCACAAATCATACACCTGGAGTAAGAGGGCAATTGTTGATGACGTTTCTGAGACTCCACTACTGCCCGAGTGGCTCTCGGCGGCCGATAGCGTTTAAAAATGCTATAAAACTAAATATATATATTTTAAACCACCTCAGAATGCAAATGTGTTTGGATACACTATATATATATATATATATATGGAGAAGCGTCACGGTTGAAAAGTTAACATGCATTGTAGGAAATCCGGCTGGTTCAAGAGACTTTGGTTCAGATGTAATAGGTTTCAAGTAATTAAAATTACTCAACCTAAAAACTGACGTGGTTGCGCCGGGGTGGGGCTTATGTGACCTTGCTGATGTCACATACGCGGACGACGCCTGGTTGGAGTCGCATGATGTCGCCCCGTCCCCGGCACGAATGGATGCTGTGGCAAAAAGGTCTCCGAATCCAGTCTCACGCCTGGGGATAATCCTATGTGAAGGAATCTGCGGCTAGTAGTCTCTATCAGATGTATATGGCAGGCAAAAACTAACCAAGGTGGCAAAGAAAAAGAAGAGGTGTATAATTGCGTAGTCAATATAGTATGTATTCGTGGACTCACACGAGGAATAGCTGCAGGCAGATAGCAAGCACCATGCTGCATGGGCAAGGTAGCCTCACTGAGCAGCTGATTGACTGAGCGCTAAGTGGGAGATTTCTCAGCATGACTGTGAGGTCAGAAACTTTGCCGCGTGGCGCCGTGATTGAAACATCGTGGCAACCCTGGTCAGCGCAAGCGAAATCACGTGAGAGTGCACGATAAACTAAAACAAGGACTTAGGCTCACTGACTCCGGAAGGATGATCAGACAGAGCACCCCTGCAGATAGATGCTATTTTGGTGTGAAATTATTTTTTGCAGATCAGGACTCATGTGGTTAGTAATAAGTATTAAAACACTTACTTGTAGAGTTCAGAGACTCTCCCCTAGTCGTGACTGCACTGCTGCTGCAAGAATTGATGCACTCTGCAGCTGCAGCAGTCTTCTTCTACTCAACCCAGGTTGCTTATTCACTCGTCCCAGCCCCTGCCGTCGCTGGCCAGCCTGAGCCGCAGTAGTAATTTTGCGGCCATCATTGAGAGCAGACTTGAGTCTAGACGGTCTCAGATTGAATCTCCCGCCGCTTCTGCCTCACTTCCTCTTACTCTGGACATAACGGCACTGCTGGGCACATCCGGATACTAATCCCGGCCCCCATGGTGTGCCTCAGTGTGACTGACAGCAATAGCATTGACTGTTGAGAGGGCAGCCCTCCCCTCGTAATTGGCAGCATGTAGTGAGTCCGAGTGTATCAATTAAAGCTGCGCCGCCTCAGCCAGAATAATTGCTGCATTGCTGCCAGGCGACACAGGCTGCAGATTTGATACATTGTAGCCCTCAGCCACTCAAGAGCTGAGAGCAGATAGATTTAACTATTTAGGAGCTCAGCCCAGCAACGCAGCACGTCTCTCGGGAGCAGCACAGCCCGGTGCACAGGTGCTGACTGGTGGCCGCGCTGGCAGGTGGCAAAATGCGTGACAATGCATTTCAGTGCGGTGATGCGGAATACCGCACTGAAATGTGTGAGCGTCACACCTGATGCGTGTTACTTGGCAGGACTGTAGAGGCCCTCCTCCAATTCCAGCACACCTCAGCCATTGCCTTGCAGACTTATTCGTTGCATATTGTAGAGGAGAGAAACACAAAAAATAGGCCCTTCCCCTCAATTTTTAAAGCAGTTTCACTGTTTGCCACAATTTCAGAATGCTCGCAAGTAGCATCTCTCTTGAATTCGGCATTCTTCTATTGCCTTTTGAGAGCATCATCTTTGTTGTACACCAATGGGTTGATGCAGCTTGTTTTCTTGACTTATTATTGGATTCCTGGCACAAAGTTACATAATCTACTTCCATGTCTCATTAAAAGTTAGCCTGGGTCATTAGTGAAGAAAACTCATCAAAATACAGTGCATTTCCATCAGTCTATAAAATGAGAATGTAAACTTAGTTCAACACCTACTAATCTGTCAAATATCTAAATCAACCATGCCAACTGACACGTTTGCGGTCTGTCTCAGTATAGGAGGGAAAGATTAAAGATGGAGTACCGTAGTTACCTACAAAGCATGGTCTACTGGGCACAGCAACCTGCAGTACCCCAACATTATACTACAGAGCTCTCATATCAGCAACCAGTTATTGTCTGGAACTCACATTTTGCATTGATGATTATAGTGAATAATGCTAAAACACATTTAACATTACATTAGTACATCATACAACTGAAAACTACAGGTTGTGGAAAAATACAAGCAATGTATATGAATGCGGTTTACTGATCTGTTCCAGAAGTGTGATAATGAAAGAAAAAAATAGAAGATTTAATTCAAATAACCTGGTGACATACCCACTGGTGCACTTTTGAAAGAATCTGTAGGCTCGTCTTGGGGAATATTTGAGGTCTCTTCTTCTTCATCTTGCAACTGTCCAATCTGCATTCCTGAATACTGACTTTCAACTCCATCAAGCACCTACAGCGTGTAACACAAAGATTGTTTTTTAAGAGCACTCTAAACTTTGTGTCTCCACTAGGTTTTTAGTGACTGCAGTGAAAACAATGAACTATGTCATACTAGGTCATAATAAAATAAATGGTGAGAATTAAAGGTAGGCGAACAACTACATGAGTCAGAACTGGGGTTATTAATTTGGGAGGTGGGTACCCTGATCAAGTCAATAAACACTCTGTGGTTAGCTCAAAACACAGTTCTGAGAGAATCTCTGCTCATAGCCTGATAGGTATAACCCAAACAGCAGGCAATTCCCAGAGACACACAACAATAACATTCTCAAATCATTGTAGAAAAGCAAGGAAACATTTAAAAAGCATCAAAACATCAATATCATCATATTAATTTAAGGCATACCAGAGATATGATTTCTTAAAATTTTAGGACAAAAAGCGCCAAGAAAAAGCAAAGCATCAAAACATCAAAAATCCCTATTTGCAGCTGACTGGGACTCAGGTGCAATTTCAAACGATGGAGCGGAGTTTATATGTACCAAGTAGGTCACCCCAGTCAACGTTTTAACCTTCTGAATTATTCCTTCTTTTAAAGGAAGTCAAAATCTTCTGAAGCTGTTTTTTTTGGGCCACAATCTCCAAGAAGGACGAACCTAGATTTCTAAGCTGTATAGGGCACACTTGCAGCCTCGCCCTAGTCCCATGTTTTACCTTTGGACTTAGTCACTTCTATGGAAATCAAAATACACTATAGCATGGCAAGCCTGCAAGCTGTAGCTGGGCAGGACTACACAAATCAGATTCACCACAAGCTCCCACTGAAGCCGTTTTAAGTGTAGCAAAATACTCCAAGTGACATGAACCAGATTTTCTTGCATGTTTTGGGTGCAATCCCCTTTGGAACACTTCAGCACGTTGTGCTAGTCCTCCTGAGGTCGAAAAATTACCAAGTCCAACTTTTTCAAAGTTTTGGGCAAGTTCCTCCTGGTCTTCTCTGGGCAGCCGTTTAACTACTATGCATCTCTCTAGCCAGGTCTCCTGCATGGCCCAGTCTTCAGTGGTAGGCTGGAACCTTTAGGATCAGGACTCCTTATGCTTTTAGTGTCACTAAAAAGGGAAAACAAAGACCATCCACTTGACCACATATTGGCTCCCATCCGGGTATGTGTATTACAGCTCTGGAGGTGTGATAAGTGGCAAGCCATTTCTTGCTTGGGCAGGCTAAATCAAATTTTTAGAAGCTTACTTTTCTGCTTTAGTTATCAAAATCTAAATTTACCATTATTTCAGATTTTTATTTTTTTTAAAGTAGAAAATACATTTGAAGTAATTTTCTAGCTGTTTCCTAAGTAGAGGTAGGGAATTAATGGACTGTAGAACGTAGATTACATTTGTAAAAAGTGGCCACAAACTGTGCACTAACTTTTACTGAATGTAATCTAATTTTGAAAACTAACTATGTAGAAATAAGTCAATTCACAAAAAAGCTGAATCACATAGGGTCGAAGAGCGATCTGCTTAATTAATATTAATTAAACAGTTTACAATTTGTGACCCCTGTCACAGTCTACAACCACTGGGACGGTGGCCTGCGAGGGACAGCAACCACCATCCATGTCATTGCTGTCCATAATGGAAAACGTCTTAAAAGGAACCAGAGATGTTTTAAAAAGTTTGACAAATCTCTCTGAGAGCAAGCAGCAGTCCACTGGACAACTGCATATTCCTACTGAAGCTGCCACAGCAATTCACAAATGGGAAGAGGTTCTTCAGACTCTACTCAGTACTCCGAAATGGTTCCAAAGTAATGGCCTTAGAAATTAGGTGCCATCTAAAACCTTGTATTACCCATTATCTACGCTCAGTGGTGAGTATCATTTCATTCATGATTTAAGCCGGACATTATCTTCCCTAGGGTGTCTAGAAGCTCCTCAGTATAAGGAGCACATCATTCTAAGTGAAATAAGAGAGCTGCAACGGGTGCCCCCATAACATATGGTTTATATTTAAAAAATCCAGGTTTCAGATTCATATGGTAAGTGGCTATTAAGGAAAATGATCATGCCGTCTGGAACCTATACAGAAACCCTTGACAATTAGAGTATTAGTAGGCTTCACCCCACTCCCAGTGACACTGTGATCTTTGGTATCTTTGCATAATAACATTAAAAAACAAAGACATTATGAAGTCACTACTAGATGTAGAAGAGAATTTGTGTCAGGGAGCTGGCATAAGATCCTGTGGTTCTGAAAGAATCCAAAGGACGGCGCAGTAACATTGGTGGAAATGGGAGTACTGTGCAGGAGGGAATAAGAGATGAGATGACGACGCAAAATGGGCAGATGTTCTTCCTAAAAGTCAAAATATCTAGAGCCTTGACTGTTCCCGCACTCAAGACTGCAGAAGTTCAAGTCTTTTAAACTTACATTTCACTTAGGGATGATAGAGCAATAGAAATGCATGTATTGCAGCACAATTCTTTCTACACAAGTGCACAACTAGCATATTTATTTATTTTTAAGACTTGTATCGCGCAACGAATCATCCCCACAGGGATCTCTCAGCACTTTTGGCGGCACAGTGCGAGCGGCTTGGACAGGAATTACAGCTTATAAAGGAGCCAGGTTTTTAATAGCTTCTTAAATTGTTCCAGACTGGGGAAGGCGTACAGCTCATCCGGCAACCGATTCCAGTGGAGAGGGGCTAGATGTGAGAATGCGCGTCTTCCGTATTGGTTTTCCTGATTTTACATGGGAGAAGCAGATTCCGGTTGCTAGATCTTAGTGAGCACGCAGGTGTATAGGCTTTTATTTTCCTCCTTAGATATAGTGGGCCAATCCCCTGCCGCGCTCTGAACACCATCACCAGTAATTTGAACAATGCTCTCTTCCTCACAGGCAGCCAATGCAGCTGTTGCAATAGAGGGGGAGACGCCTTGGTTTATTAAGGACCAATTGTGCCGCTGTATTTTGCACTACTTGTAGTCTTGCTGCAAGCTCCTCCCTGATTCCTACTAAAAGCGCATTGCCAT